>NC_045796.1:25237979-25902194 GCF_009873245.2 Balaenoptera musculus
TCCTCTCTGAGAGACCTCCCTACATTGTGGCAGATTGGTTAATTCACTGATTTAATAATGTCAACAAGGACTTGGGTTTTTTTCATCTCTCTACTGGGCTATCCTCAGTGCTGGCCTCACCTTAGACTGGTGACAGGTGACATTAGCAGAACTTACATGATGTATGGACCCAACAATGTCCAAAAGAATGGCTGTCTCTTTCTGTGGCTTTCTTTTTTCATAAAGGGAAAAGAAAACTTCACAGAAGCACTCCTTCCCTCAGTGTACTGTGTCACATTCCCTTTTGTGAAGCAACCAACGACTGGGATTGGTTTTACCATGGGAGGAATTAACACAATTGACTTGAACTAATCACCCAGGGTGGAGTAGGCCAGCAACTCCATCACTAGAAGAGTTAAAAGCTAAGCTGACCCTCTCTGAAATTTTTGTTTCAAGGCATGGATTTTTTGCTGGAACTGAGAAGCACTATTTTTAAAGTTTTCATATTTTCAAATAAGTCTACTTTAATGTAATAAAGCTGTATCGCCAACAAAATTATATTATAAATCACTCAGAGCAGGTTTATTTAATAAAGGTTGAAATGTCTTCTATAAAGTGACATTTGCTAATATAAATAAATATCCTCTTAAAAAGAAATATATAATCATTATGTCTTCATTTCAAAAATTCCCTTGTTAATATGATTAATCAACAATTTCTCTGAACCAAGAAAATCATGTACTGTAGGCAGGTGATTAATCTCAGTGCAAAGTGAAGAGAACCTGATATTTATGAACAGATTACTGACAGCTTTGTGGTCTATTTCCATGATAAAATGCATTGGTCCATGTGCCAATCCCAAAAAAGAATATAAAATTAGTCTGGTAAGATTGAAACGGGGGGATGGGGGAGGAAAGAGAAATCTACAACATGACATCCTTTGTTCTATCTACTCATTGCTTGCTCTACCCTTCCACAAAATGCCCCTTTCTCCATTCCAGTAATACATGCACATAAGAACTCCCATGATCTTACTTGATGACCATGCTTGTTTAGGGTTGCCCAGATAGACTCAGTTGGTCTAATCATTATAACTTATCCACCGGGCTGCAGCTGACTGGTCCATGGATAACACCTGACTCTATAAAAACCTTTCCCAAGGAGTTTAACAATAGAGAGGTCAAGTTTTAATTTTTCTCTAGTGATGAAACTATGAGCCTGGAAACTGCCGTTAGCCATGGTGCCAGCTGTACTAAAGGAGCTAGTCTGGCAGAGTAAAGACAATATGAAGAGAGAAGCAGAGACAAAAAAGTGATCTACTATCATTCATCTGAGTCCCTGAAGTCTAGTTGCAACTTTGCCTTTCCTGAAGTTTAGCTACATGAGACAATACATTTTCCTGTCCCTGAACTAATCTGAGTTAGATTCAATCACATGAAACAAAATCATCCTGACTAATGCATACTAACATTGACACAAAATTTTTTAAATGTTTCATTGAAATAACATGTTTGGGGGAATTTTATTTTATACCTACACTAGTGAGTGACATAAGAATGACCTTTTCCATGAAAAATATGAGGTATATAATGTGTCAGTATTAAATTTCACCTTTTTCCTCCCCAGGTAAAGTTTCTAACATCCTTTGCACCAATATTACAATGAGCAATGGACACCGTGATGTGCTGCCCAAGCTTCCCTTCAGGACTGAAGAACTTATTCCCTCAGTTGCCGGGAATGCTGCCAGCAGACGGCCCACAGCTCTTTCAGAATTCCTGGTCACCTTGCCCAAGATCATCCCCTTTTCCCAGGCAGCCTGCCTCCAATGACTCGGATAAAGGCATGGCTCTCTGACCCCAACTCAGAACAACTCTGAAAGGCCATCCTAGCTTCAGTGCGTCCCATGGGGTGAGCTGAGGACTTTATCCAGGCCGCATCGCAGCCCATCTTCTCTTCGGCCCAATCTGCTTCCTACCCCTTGCTTCCATAGACATTGCTTCCAACAGCATCCTCCAGCCACTTCCCAGTGTGGAGATGCTAATCTCCAACTCAGAGGCCACCCCCTAAGAAACCCAACCTGCAAGGCAGTGCTTTTCAAAAATTATCAAACCATAAAAATATTATGTGGTTTTAAGAAAAACCCAATAACTATTTAATGGCTTCTTAAATTTTCCTAGCACTCCGCTAAGCATTATAATAGAGGACAGAATAAAAGTATAAGGCATATCTCCTACCCTTAAGGAACTCACAGTCTCACTGGAGACATGCAACTTAAGCAGTCATCTTCATATAGCTCAGCAATGCCCTCAAATGAAGAAAACTAAAAGGAAGCCAAAATTGGCATAGAGGGTATGATTCATAAATATTCATTCAATGAATAAATGAGTGAGTGAATGAATAGGAAGGGATAGGTGAACTGAGATAGACCACGAAATTTATCTGAGGCCAAGCCACACTTATCACTGTCATTTTTCTTTTATTCATTAACCCACTTTACCATCTTCTACATTTCATATCAGAATATAGACTAATCGACTAAAGCAAAAATATAAGATCCTACTAGGAATTCTGCTTTGGTCTAGAACAGTTCTTAGGGAAAAAAGCTTGTCCTTTTCCCATGTGCCAGAATCCAATCTCTCACACACTGTGAATGGCCAATGTGGACCAACCACATTCCCATTTCACAAATAATCTATGGAGAAAGAAGGCTTTTCTACAGTCAGTAATGATCATCTCAACACTGACAATCTTACATCACTATAGTGTTTTATAGACATCAGCCTTACCTTATTTGATCCTCACATCATCCTGGGAGGTAGGAAGAGTAAATATTATTGTGTCCCTCTTTCACAGATGGAGAAACTGAAGTCCAGAGGTCCTATATGTTAGAGGTGGGATTAAAATGAAATCTTCTGACTACCACAGCATCCTTACAAACTCTTCAGTTTTACACAGACTATTCATGGGGCTCTGTCTCTTAATGCTCCCAAGTGAGAGTTATGGTTTCTGTTAGTAATAAGAGAATTTATATTTTTAGTTCTAGCAGCACAATTAGTTTTGGGCTCAGTAAAAGTCAATCAAGCTTAATCAAGCAGAATTTGTATCATCGCATATATTACTCAGAAATAATGCATTTGAATATAAGCCTTGAATTAGAAAGAGAGAAGTTTGTGCAATTAATTATACTCATATTTGAACAGATAAATATGTACTGCATTCTAGATAATAAAATCTTTAACTACTATCTAGGATACTATTTACAACTACACAATTCCTCAAGTGATAAAAACTAGATTCTATCAGAAACCTCTTTCCTTTTCTACTCAGCTATACAGCATAACGTCCTACTCTTAACTGCGATACACTTATTTTACATGTCTACTCTGGCAGATCCCTTGTGGAGTAGAAGTGGGGGCAGGGGTGAAAACTGATGGGAAAAGAAATTGTGCCGCCAGCTCCTGTGACGCACCTTCAACTAATAGCACCTTGCTATTTTCTCTACATGTTTGCAGCCAGCATATGGCAAAAATATCAGTTCACTTTCTCTTCCCTTCATGAGTGAACTGAGGTCATCTCTTGTGCAGACATTATTCTGTAAGGATTACTCTGTAGGATGATTTGATTTCCTATTCTCTTGTCTACTTTTGTTTCCACCTATATTTACATCACACTGATTCTCAGGAATAATGTCTTACTCAGCTCCATTCCATCTGCTCATGTATATAATGAAGATTCAATTTCTAAAGTGTTCTATTCCTGAATCTCAGTCTCATCCCAGCAGCCTCATTTATGGACTATATGACCTTGGCCAAGACAATTATGTCCTTACTGGCTTTAGCTTCCTCCTTTAGACGAAAGGGAAAATTATAACTGTCCTGCTTATTAATGTGTTTTGAAAGATCACAGGGGATCCCTGGAATGTATGGATTTAATGTTCGTGGTTATGCATTTACATGTAATTCCTGAAAGTCCTTGACGTAGATAGTAGATTGTCATTTTGAATTAGCGGATGTTTAAGGACAGCACTCAAGATAGTCACTCAGCTGGTGCCTGAGCTCCTGGGCTGCCCAATAACTGTATCTTCTTCAGGCTTTGTGGTTCCCTTCTCATAGGCAAAAATTCACATTGAGCAATAAAAACTTTGTTTTTTTGTTAAACATGGACCCCTCAAAGCAAGCCATCTACAGGTGCTGTTGGAAAAACTGAAAAGAAAGTAAAGAGGGCTAAGAAAGTGATAATTACTAGTGAGAAAAAATAAGTTTTGAATACATTAAAGAGTGGAATGTTGAATTTGGCAGTGACTAGTGACTCTGTTTTGCAAATGATTCTGCCATATTTATTCAATGTGGAGGGAAGAAAAAGTGACTAAAGAAACTATTTCAGTAAGTACTTTAGCCAGTGCAAATATGGAAATTTCTGGGGAAAATAACCGATATGTTAAAATAGTTTTGTAACTTGAAGGATTCCAGATGAGTTCAGATGTATCTCTCTCGAACATTACGAACCTACTACAGGGGACTTCCCTGGTGGTGCAGTGGTTAAGAATCCGCCTGCCAATGCAGGGGACACGGGTTTGAGCCCTGGTCCGGGAAGATCCCACATGCCGCGGAGCAACTAAGCGCGTGTGCCACAACTACTGAGCCTGCGCTCTAGAGCCTGCGAGCCACAACTACCGAGCCTGTGTGCCACAACTACTGAAGCCCACATGCCTAGAGCCCGTGCTCTGCAACAAGAGAAGCCACTGCAATGAGAAGCCCACACACCGCAATGAAGAGTAGCCCCCACTCACCGCAACTAGAAAAAGCCCACGCACAGCAATGAAGACCCAACACAGCCAAAAATAAAATTAATTAATTAATTAAAAAAAAAAAAAAAGGACCTGCTATAAACGGCAGTATGGAAATGCTGGGCATGTTATTACTGTCCTACCCAATGAGATTGTCCCATGCAATGAGTGCTGATCATATAAAAGTTACTTTCATTTTTTTTTTTGACTGCTACATAAAAAGACAAAAACATTTTAAACCCCCCAAGAGCTCATAGGAGAATATTAAGCAGATTAGATGTTTCCTGTGTTTGCTTAAAACTACTGACTATTTTAAAGGTGTCCCTATGATTGTATAAATGCTCCTATCTTTTAAATTATCTGTTTTCCTTCTATGAATCTCTTCTAAGAAAGTAGTCCAAAATATGGAGAAACATTTATGCATTACAATATTTGTTGCAGCATTTTATGTAGTGAAAACCTTTTGGAAATAATCTAAATGTCCACTTACAAGGGGATGGTTCAGTAAATCATGGTTTAGACATGAAAGGAATATTATGTAGTCATTGGAAATGATGCATTAACAGACTTTAATGCAAAGTAGAAATGCTGTGACAAAATTTTAAGAAATTCAGAATAAAAATCCATTTTACCGCTTGAGCTCAACCTGGTAAAGATATGTGTTGATAAAAGTCTGAAAATGAATATAGCAAAATACAGCAGTTTTTGAATTTAGAGTTCTTTATATTTGATGTATGTACTTTTCAGTTTTTCTGTAATGTACATATATTACATTTACAGTTGGGGAAAAAAAGAAAAATTTAAATAATCTATCCTTTTAAAAATGAACAATATTATCTTCAGGAATGATGTGTCATGAATAAATGAGGCACTACCGCAGTGTCAGAAACTAGAATAGCTGTTGACAATCTATGGGTTTGTAAATGTCTCCCAGCTTGCTGTCTGCCACTTATGAAATCAGACTGTCTATAACTTTTGAATGTTTCTATAGCTAGTAAAACCGAAATTACTGACAATATCAAGAAAAAGAACTTCCAGATGCCTATTATTATCCAAAGTAGTTATTTATTTATAAATGTCTGACTAACTAAATACTAGGTACTGAGTATGCCAAAGGCTGGGGAAACAAGAGAGAATAAGTAATGCAGAGTTTACAGTCTAACAGGAGAGACAAATGTGAAGCAAATAATTATTTAACCTGAAGCCAGAAAGGTTAATGGGTGTTAGTGAAACCAAGCTGAGGGCTGAGTCAGTGCCCTTGTAACTGGGGAGAGCCACGTGACTAATTCCGTCCACTAAAACATGAGCAGGAGTGACATCAGCATTTCCAGGCTAAAGCAGGCTCTCCTTCCCTGACCTTTAATTGAGGAGGCCATGTGTTTAGAGGGTATAGGCCTCAATCACTGAGTCACCACATGGATAGCAGTGGCTCTGGAGAGTCACCTGGGCACACAGCAGACTTTGCATTGATAAGAAATAAATCTTTACTGTGTTCAACTGCAGAGAATGTCGGATTATTTATTTCTAGTATAACCCAACCTATCCTGTCTTAAACAGGGAGTTTAAAGGTCAAAAGTGTGACTGAATCAAGTAAATATACTTTGTTTAGAGAAGGGATGTGCATCTAGAAATGAGTGTTGATTACATCCACTGTGTCTGATATCATTATAACATGGCCCCCATGGGGATGCATTCACCAGTGTTGTAAGTTGGTGCTCACTCTCCCGTTCTCAAATCTCCCCATGACATGCCTCTGGAACATGTTTTTCCCAGCCCAATTTGTTTAACTTCTGGTCAGTCCTCCCCAGTTGAGCTTATGTTTGAAGTATACTTCACAGTAGACTGCCACCAATCTCTAACTGACTAGTTCCACAACTCTTTCTTTGAAGATGCCTCTATTCAATGTAAAACTTGCATTTTAATACCCAGCATGAAGTTCTTTTGCTTCACTTTTCTCAAATCCTGTCATCAAATATATTTTTCATGCACAAAATAAACAACATAATGAGAAGTCACAGAAAAGAAAACTACCATGTTGTAACACATAGACAACTCAACTCAGAATGGCGTTCTGGGGAGCATTTGGGGCGTGCCACACAAATGTGCACTGCCATGAATGCACATTACACTCTGCTGAGCTAGTCATCATTGTCTAAATATATGGTAATAGCTAACATTACGCAGGGTTTACCTGTGTTAACAGGTCAGAACCAGAACAGCCACCTCCATCAATCACACAAAATTGAGATCTGGAAGAACTACCTCCAACTCCAACTTCACAATGTCTTAGGACTCGCATAACATTTCTTTCTTCATTCAGAACTTCAGGTCACTTGTATCAACCCTCAGTTTAAGAAATCAACAACGATCCACAGATTTTTCCCACGTGTGATATCCTAAAACCAAATAATGAACAATAAAAACTGTACAGTCATTTCTCCTAATGAGATGCCATTTCAAAATTGAAATTTTCTCCCTTGTTTCTATATGTTTATAAAGTTCATTTGTTTATATTGTAACAGGTTTCTTTATTTGAAGAGGAGGCTCTCCACATTTTGGAGGACCTACTAAGATTCAGCTCTGACCTTCCTGCCACAGACCAGGACCCATGAGCCTGACAACTTCTGTGTGCATTCCTGTGGGCCCTGTGGGTCTCTTCTGCTTGAGGTTCCTGGCCTATGGTGGAGAGGTGAACCATATACCAGGTCTAAAATACAATTTCACTGAAGCTTTCAACCCTGAATTTCTTTTTCTCTTTCCTGAGAAAATTATATTTTACTTATTTATGTATTGAACTTTCTGATCAGACTTGTTTTGCTAAAAATTCTTGGTAATACTGTGTTCTCCACCTAACCTCAACTTTATCTTACTCTGTCTTCTCATAAACATTTGTCAATAAGAGGGAAAACAACATCCAATGATCAACAGATAGAGTTCCAGTAAGTCTAAGTCCATGACAAAAACCAGCTCCAAGGACTTCTGCTAATGACCAAGATGGAATAACAGGAGCTAGATTTACCCTCTTGTCTGAACAACCAAAACGAATGGACAAAATATATGAAACAACAGATTTCAAGATACTGGGCATCAGGCCATGAAGAACACTGGTCACTGAGAAAGGGGAAACAAAGTGAATCCCGTGATTGCCTCAGCTTACAGCTTTGAGAGAGTTTTCAGGCCCCAGACAGATAGAAAAGGAGTCCTGGAGAAGCCTGGCTGACTCTCTGAGTTGAGGAGATGGAGCTAAGAGTCTGAGAAAAATAAGGAGGCTAGAGTTCACAGGAGAGAGCACTGGTGATTGCTGCTGGGAAACAACCACCCAAAAGGATTAGAGCTAACAATAGTTGGTGCTCACCCAGGACTGGGAACAGTGCCTATTCCCAATAGCCAGAGAAAAACATCATATTAAGTACAGAGAGCAAAGATAAGGATGATGGCAGATTTCTTATAAGAAAAATGCAAGTGAGAAAACAGTGAAGCAATATCTTAAACTCCAAAAATCTGCCAACCTAGAATTCTATACCAAGCAAAATGTCTTTTAAGAACTAAGGTGAAATAAAGACTCTTTAAGATGTACAAAGGCTGAAAAAAAATTCATCACCAACAGACCTGCTCTAGAAGAAATGTTAAAGGAAGTTCTTCGGGCAAACAAGTGAGGAAAAAAGGGATAAAAAGAAACATGGAACAAATAGAAAACAAATGGCAAAATGATAGACTTAAACCTAACTATGACAAATGGCAAAATGATAGACTTAAACCTAACTATGTCAATAATCACTTAAATATTAACTGCTAAAACATCCCAATTAAAAGGCAGAGACTGTCAAATTAGATTTTTTAAATGTAAGGCCCAACTATATGATACCTATCTATCTATCTGTCTATCTAGTGCATGTGTGTGCATGTATTGGGTTGGCCAAAAAGTTCTTTTGGGTTTTTCTGTAAGATGTTATGGAAGACCTGAATGCACTTTTTGGCCAACCCATACTTATATTTATAATGAAATAAAAGGAGAGAAAAATATGTACCATGTTAACCCTAATTAAAAGAAAGTTGAAGTGACTGTATTAGTATAAGACACAATAGATTTCAAAGCAAAGAATATTATCAGGAACTTTTTAAAGGTTATTTCGTAATAATAAAGGGGCTAACTCATCAAGAAGGCATTAAATATCTAAATTTATGTACCCAATAACAAAATACATAAAGTATAAACTGATAGAAGTACAGGAGTAGTAGATAAATCCATAATAGTTAGAGATTTAAATATTCCACACTCAATAGTTGATAGAATATACAGAAAGTCTGTAAAGACATAGAAGAATTAACATAATCAACCAACTTAATTGATACTTATAGAACACTCCATCTAACAAAAGCAGAATATGCATTCTCTTTAAGTGTGCATGAAAAATTTACCCAAGATAGACCATATTCTGGGCTATAAAAAATGTCTCAATAAATTTAAAAGAATTAAGTCATACCAAAGATTATCTCCGACCATAATAGAGTTATTAGAAATTAGAAGATTACTGGAAGATCACTAGAAAAGCTTCAAATATTCGGAAACTAAATGACACATTTCTAAATAACCCATGAATCAAATAATAAATCAATAGGAAAATTTCAAAGTAGTTTAAACTGAGTAAAAATAAAAAGAAACTATTTCCAAATTTGTGGGATGTGTCTAAAACAGCATTTAGGGAAAATTGATAGTATTACAAAGTGAAATCCAAGTAGCAGAGGAAGAAAATAATAAAGATCAGATCAGAAAGCAATAAAATAGAAACACAAAACCAATAGAGAAAAATCAATGAAACCAAAAGCTTTGAGAAGATCAAAAGACTGGCAAAATCTCTAGCCAGATTAGTCAGGAAAAAAAAAAGAAAGAAAGCGTTCACAAACTATCAATATCCACAATGAGAAGTGATAACAGTCCAAATTCTACAGATATTAAAAGGAAAATAAAGGAATATTATTAAAAATTTTATGCCAATAAAGTTGACAACTTAGATGAAATGGAAACAAATCCTTGAGACACATAAACTTCAAGAAATAGATAACCTGAATAGCCCTATATCTCTCAAAGAAATTGAACTTGGAGTTAAAAACTTTCCCATAGAGAAAACTTCAGGCCCAGATATTTTTACCGGTAAATTTTACCAAACATCTAAGAAAGAAATTATGCCAATTATACACAAAACATTGCAGCAAATTAAAGGAGTACTTCCCAAGTCATTCAGTGAGACAAGCATTATCCTATACCAATATGAAATAGTACAAGAAAAGAACACTACAGATCAATACCTCTCATGACATAGATGTAAAATTACTAAACACAGATTTTTTCTTTTTTAATAAATTTATTTATTTATTTATTTTTGGCTGCGCAAGGTCTTTGTTGCTGCATACGGGTTTTCTCTGGTTGCAGCGAGCGGGGCCTACTCTTTGTTGCGGTGCGCAGGCTTCTCATTGCGGTGGCTTCTCTTGTTGTGGAGCACGGGCTCTAGGGCTTCAGTAGTTGTGGCTGGAGGGCTTAGTTGCTCCGCGGCATATGGGATCTTCCTGGACCAGGGCTCGAACCCGTGTCCCCTGCATTGGCAGGCAGATTCTTGACCACTGAGCCACCAGGGAAGCCCTAAACACAAATTTTAGCAAATTGAATCCAAAAATATGTAAAAGGGGGACTTCCCTGGTGGTCCGTCCAGTGGGTAAGAATCTGCCCTCCCAATGCAGGGTGCCCAGGTTCAATCCCTGGTCAGGGAACTAGATCCCACACACATGCCGCAACGAAGATCCCACGTGCCGCAACTGAGACCCAGAGCAGCCCAAATGAGTAAACAAATAAGTAAATAAATATTTTTTTAAAAATAAAATAAATTGCTTATTAAAAACAAACAAAAACACATAAAAGGCCATCGTGACCAAGAGGGGGTTTATCCCATGAATGCAACAATTATTTAACATTCAAAAATCAATTAATGTAACCATATCAACAAACGAAAAAGAAAAAAACACATGGTAATCTAAATAAATGCAGAAAAAGCATTTAACAAAAATCCAACTTCCATTCCTGATAAAAATTCTCAGCAAGGGAACTTTCTCATCCAAAGAAAGGGAAAAAGTTCATCTATGAAATACCTACGGCTAACATCATTCTTAATGAAAAACAAATGCTTTCCCCCTAAGATCAGAAACAAGACAAGGGTATCCACCCTCACCAGTTTTATCCACCACTTTACCACTTTACCAGCACTCTAGCCAGTGCAAAGGGTAAAGAGGAAAATGAATAAATAAAAGACACCCAGATTAGAGAGGAAGTAAAACTCTTATTTGCAGATGACATGATTATCTATATAGAAAATCCTATAGAATTGATTTAAAAGCTACTAGAACAAATAAATGAGTTTAACAAGGTTCAGGACACATGGTCAATATACAAAAATCAACTGAAGTTCTATTTATTAGTAACAAGCAATCTGAATTTTTAAAAAGCAATACCATTTACAATAGCACCAAAAATGTGAAATAGGGATAAGTCTGGCAAAAGATGTGAAAGACACAATGAAAACTACAAAACATTGCTGAGAGATAAATAATAGAACTAAATACATGAAAGGATAATATCATGTTCTTGGGTTGGAAGACTCAATATTGTTAAGATGCCAATTCTTCTTAAATTGATCTATAGAGTCAATGCAACTCCTATCAAAATCCCAGCAGGCATTTTTGTGGAAATTGACAAGTTGATTTTAAAGTTCAAATACAAAGTTTAGAGGAAGTATAAAGGAACCAGAACAGCCAAAACGAGTTTGAAAAAAAGCATGAAGTTGGAGGACTCTCACAACCATATTTTAAGACCTAGTATAAAGCTACAGTAATCAAGATGGTATGTGTTTGGCACAAAGACAGACAACTACATTAATGGAACAGAATGGAGTCCAGAAATAGACCTGCAAATATATGGAAAACTGATTTCAACACAGATACAAAGGAGAAAGTATAATCTTTTCAACAAATATGCTGAAATAATTGGATACCCATATACAAAAATATGAACTTTGACCCATATATCTCACCATATACAAAAATTAACTCGGGACTTCCCTGGTGGCACAGTGGTTAAGAATGCGCCTGCCAATGCAGGGGACACGGGTTCGATCCCTGGTCCAGGAAGATCTCACATGCCGTGGAGCAACTAAGCCCATGCGCCACAACTGCTGAGCCTGCACTCTAGGGCCCATGTGCCGCAACTACTGAGCCCATGTGCCTAGAGCTCATGCTCTGCAAGAAGAGGAGCCACCTCATTGAGAAGCCTGCATACCACAACGAAGAGTAGCTCCTGCTCGCCGCAACTAGAGTAGCCCCTGCGCGCAGCAATGAAGACCCAATGCAGCCAAAAAAAATTAAATTTTAAAAAATTTAAAAATTAAAAAATAATTAAAAAGATAATAAATTAACCCTAATGGGATCATAGATCTAAATGTAAATCTTAACAAGCGTGTGACTTCTAGAAGAAAACATAGCAAAATATTTGCGACCTTAGGTTAGGCAAAAATTTCTTAGCCATAACTACAAAAGTGCAATATTTTTTTAAAAACTAGTTAAGAAATTCTGCTCTTTGAAAAACACTAAGTGAATGAGAAGCCACAGACTGAGAAAAAATATTTGCAAATTGTATATCTGAAAAAGAACCTACATTCAGGTTATATAAAGAACTCTAACAACCCAATTTAAAAATGGGCAAAAGACTTGACTGAACAGACACAGCACCAGAAAAACCCAAAAACCCAAAACAACAACAACAAAAAATACACAGATGGTAAGTAAGCACAAAGGATGTTCAATATCATTAGTCATTAGGAAAATGCAAATTAAAACCGCAATGAGGTACCACCGCACACCTAATGAAGTGGCTAAAATCAAAAACATCGACCATACAAGTGTTGGTGAGTATATGGAGGAATTAGAACTCTCATACACTGCTGAAGAAAATATGAAGTGGTACAAACACTTTGGAAAACAGTTTGGCAGTTTCTTAAAAAGCCGAGCATATACCTAACAGATGATGCAACTCTTCCACACTTAGATATTTACTCAATGGAAAACAAAGCATATGTCCGCATAAAGATTGATACATGAATGTACACAGCAGCTGTATTTGTAATAACAAAAACCTGGAAAACACTCCAATGTTGAAGCACAGGTGATGGATAAACAACTGGTGGTATACCCATGTAATAGAATACACATCAACGATTAAAAACAAATGAACTATTGACGCACAACAACACGGATGAATCTCAAAATACTCACGCTGAATGAACGAATCCAGAGAGAAAAGAATACATACTATATTCCACGTATATTAAGTTCTAGAAAACATCAACTAATCTATAGTTAGAAGAAACAGATCAGAGGTTGCCTGCAGACCCAGTGGTGGAGAGAAACTGGAAAAAAGCAGAAAGGAGGTATTACCAAGGGGCATGAGGAACCTTCTGGAAGTGATGGGTATTTTCATTATCTTGATTGTGGATTGGTTTATGAGTGTATACACATGTCAAAACTTCTCAAATCTCATGCTTTAATTATGTGCATTTTATTGTATATGAGCTTAACCTCCAAAAAGTTGTTAATAAAAATCTTACAAGCTACTGTTCCTCACTGGATGAAATGTACTTTGGGTCACCACCCAAAAACCTTACAAGGCCTATTTTAACTCTTTTCTGTGTTTACAACCCTGAGAGTTTAATTTGGGAAACAAATCTCCACAAACTCTATCTGGTGAGGGCCAAAAATTATCGAGTCTGTTGTCAAAGATAGCCAACCACTGGCTAGGGGCTCAAGATATGAGCTATAGAATCAACACATTAGATTGACCATGATCATTTCTCCAGATGCAGTCCATTCAATCCAAGTTTGCACTTCTGTGAAGCCAGACACCTGCTTCTTATGTGTAGTATCATTGTTTCTCGAATTCTTGCACACATCTCACAAAATGGCGCTATTTCACCCAGGGTAATTTGGAATCACAGTGGCCACTTTAGATGAACTCTAGGTATTTCCAAAATTGTCCATCTTAGAGTCATCTTAGAGCAAATGGGCAGTCAATTTCCTAATGTCAAATGTACTCTCTTTTTTGATTGGTATAGAGAAGTTTCTAAGCAAAATTCTGATTCTATAAAAGCTTTAATTATAAGGAAAGCACCAAAAAACCATAGCTTATTACAGTCTCTCTTTTGATCTAGAGGCAGACCTACCTTGCCTCAAGGCTATAGCAGTCACTGCCAAATTCCCAGTGCCTTTTGCTGGCACAGTTTCAGGCTCTTTCTTGGAGGTAATGCTATACAGTTTTGGCACTTCAACTGGCTTACATCCTGTAAGATAGTAAGTAAAACTATTTGTAATTTACTTTGTAAATTACTAGCTATTGTTCTAACACTATACCTTGCTGCTTCCTTTCTCAGATGAGGGAAACATGCACACAACCTGGGGTTACATAATCCACAACACCTCCCTAAAGTTAGATGCCACTTAAGTAAAATTGAAATTTAAGGGAAGAAGTCTAAAATGAATGAGTTTACTTTGAAGTGATATTTTTTAAATCCTGATTTGATGAGGTTTATTCTGAATTAGAAAAATTAAATTTTTCATTACCAGGTAGAAAGTAACATTTATAATAGAAAGCAAATTTGGTTATAAAAAATTTTTTAAGTTCAATTTTAATGCACAGTTAGGTCACAGATATATTACATCCACTAAAAAGCATTAATTCCTAGTAGGAGGAGGAACCAGGCTCTGGATGATCTCACTCAGACAATGACGGAGTGAATTGTACAAGCTCCTAGACAGAGATTCAAACTAGAATTTCAAATAATTCCACTGCAAGGATAAAGGAGGTTATGGTACAAACCGGTTGAAGGCTTTGGGACAGAAATGGGAATCTAAGCCAGAATTCCCACCTAAGTTTGTTTGCATCTAAACCCAGGCTCTCTTTCCTTCTCTGAAGAGGTAGCCCAGGGCTAGAAATCCAGCTCACCAGCTTGGTGTCTGGGCATCACTGCCTCTTATGCAAGAGAGGAGAGTGCAGTGACCTTGAAGTATGATATAGCGTCTGTAAATCTCTGACATTACACATTGCATTTAAAGTTATAACTATTTATTGAGCAGAATGCCAGGTGATAATGTGAAGAACCTGAGGAGCCAACAAAAAGAGAGGCTTTCATACCTAATGATCAGTTTTCTGGCCAAGGAGAATTTGCATCCAAATTGGCAGGAAAGAGGCAGTAGAATTTTTGAACTGCCTATACATGATTAGCTGGAAGTCAGAGGGAGTCAAAGAGTCTTTATACCTGCTTATCCAGCTCCTGTCTACAGTGTGTCATTCCCCACCTAAAGCTCGAAGGTGCTTTGTTCGGACCAGTTCTAAATGCGTACAGAGCTAACGGCCCCACCTTTTGGAGACTATCACTTCACCGACCTCTGCTGGGAGACAAATAGACCCCCCCGTGAAGAATATTTCTGGGTACTAAATTTATGCATTTTCCTCTGTAGTCTGATCTAATTTCTTTTTTTATATTCACCAGTGTTCAATGATTTCCCTTTGACTTATTCTTGTTTTTCACCTTGACTCATGCTTTCAGGCCATTTCACTTATCATCCAGCTTCCCTCCCCTCCATGTCCCCCACAGCCAAAACAAACAAACAAACAAAAACTCTTCAAAAAAGTTTTTGGAGTATGCTTCTAAATAACAGCCTCACTCGAATGTTAGAGCCTCTAAGATTATAAAATCAATACAAATATTTTTCTTTTGAGACAGATTTCATCATTGCATCAGTGAAAGAAATATAAGGTGGTGTTGGGTGTTGATTTTTTGAAGATGAAGATGCCTGGGGAGAGGTCTACTTGATGGAAGATGAGTCACATTTGGCAAAGGTTTAAGTGAAACAGCGAGTTTGATAAATCTGTCCAAGGTTTAAGAATATTCAGACACCTTTTCTTCCCAGGAAAATCCCCCACGGATCTCTTCAGGAACAAAAGCTTCTCTACAACGGTTCTAAATGATTCAGACATAACTTCCTGCATATGCCACCGAAGGGATTTCTTTACTTTTAGTAAGACCATTAGCCAGCTTGCCAAATTCTTCAGCATAACAAAATTATAGGCCGTTTCCCTCTTGGGCATGCTGAAATGGTGAAAATTGCCTGGAGAAAATTGAAACCCTGATAATTGATTTTCTTGCTGTTTTCAAAAGACCCAAACCTTTCTACGATTAAATTGAAACTTTTCAGGACAAACACAATCAAAACCATAGGGAATACCGCTCTACATTCTTAGAACAGTTTCACAGCTAAAACCTATACATGACATTTCTTCAGACACAGATTTAGAATTCAGTTATTTTTCTAAAATAGAACTCTTCTTTCTGGGCTTATGCAGAATCAGCTGATTTAACTGTGTTATTCAATTTGTCCTTGGTATCTGGGGTCCGAGAATTAAAGACAGAAAAATAACTGGTAAATATTGTCTGTAAAACAAATGCTTCATGTCACAAACTTGATACTGAAAAATAAATCTCTCTCCCCATCAGTGAACTGCTTCAGACAGAGACTGTTGGCAAAACGGCCAAAATGTGAGACCTTTAGTTTTCTCATAAAATATAATTCTAAATGATTAGATAGTGCTGTCAATATAAACATGTGGTGTATATACTTCTAAATCAAGATGCTTTGTGGTTGTCCGCAAGTTACAGATTGGGTTGTGCAATACCATTGTCAGATGATGTGAAAAAACATGTTAAAGCGCTGAAGGAAAGTTTACATATGAAAGTTTTCACCATAGAAACACTGGATGACCTTTTCCAGGATAACTGTACTCCACAAGAATATTTGGGCTATTAAGAGAAGTTCTTTCACTCATTCATTTCCTGAACATGATACAACAATATTTAATCTCTCAATGAATTTGTATACCCTTCATTCCTAAAGACCTAGATCAGAAGAAGGGGTTCATAAAGAGGCTTTCAAGCCCATTGACCTCGAGCTCTGGCCAGCTCTGCCACTGGAACATCCACGTTCTAACTTACAGTGGATATTTGTTCTTTTGCCGAGAGCATTCACTCTCCCTTATGGTGGAAACAGTATCCCAATTTTCCTGTGAGTGAACCATCTCACCCCCTCTCCACGTGTGCAGGAAAACTCTCTCCACTTTACTCAGGAGTGGGACCTAGGCCAAACTGCTTGTTTTGCTACTATTCCCCCACCCTACCCCTCACCACTCCTCATCAGCAGTGACTGGCTGAAGGATGGGCTGGGCACAGCAACCCAATCTGGGCCACAGAGAGAGTGTGTGTGGATCCCTAGAACTATGAGGAAGGCACAGGAAGCAATTCTCTCTCTGTAGAATTTTAAAGTAGAGTAATATAAATCTGAATCTGTTGTGAGCCACAGAATAGAGCCTACAAATGAACACTAGTGGCATTATTTGAGCACAAAATCTAGCAGTACCTAAAATTAGCTCCATTTCATCAAAAGGAACATCAAATACTAAGAGTTCAATGTTCAAATATTTGCAATAAAAATAATCCTAACTGGCATTTGAGCTTCTCCACTGTTCAAGAAACAACATGTTCATTTTACATCTTAATTAAATCATTATTCAAGACATGTTTTCAAAGGGAACTTTCATTAATCTGAGAGAAAATGAAACAACTTAAAAACATAAGTAGCTATATATGTAACTCATAAATTATGTATATAGCTATCAAGTTTACAGTTAAATTGGAATGTATTAAATTCAAATATTTAATCTACACTTTCCTTAAAAATATAATGAAGGGTCCTGAATACAGCCAACAGGATCAATAATAAGTATAGATTTAGGGACATAGTTACCCCTGCTATGGCTTTCACAAGAGCATCTTGAAAGCACAAATTCTAATTCTTACTAACTGAGCTATTTCACTCAGCTTTACAGGCTTATAACAACCTCTCCTCATTCTATAGCTCCAAGAACTTTTCCCGGTCAATACTTTATTTGAACAAACATTTATAGCTGTATGATGAGATCTACTCAGTCACCTCAAAAAGAATGGAGACTCAAAAGACAAGCTTTTGTTTACAGAATCCTTTAGAAACTATCCTGAGTGACAAGACTCACTCTTTGTCAATTCTTTAGTCTCATTAATACCTCAGGTATAGTTTCCTCAGAATGGACTCTGTGTGGAATCAATCTCCTATGCAGAAGATAATTCTGTTGTCGTTCCAAGTTACAAATTCTTCAGTGCATTCTCTTCCTTTGAAAGTATAGGACAGATTTCAGGTGTAAGGTCTGGGTTTTTCAGGTTTTTTTCCAAGGGGAAATAAATGACCATCTGACAACAGAACACTGCTTTATTTTCCTTCCTGCCAGTCTCATGAAGCAGTCAAATTAGTGTCAGAATCATGTTGGCATTCATTAACCATTTTAACTGGTTTCCTTTCCACGTAAATGATCTTGGTGTAGAAACCAGCCTTTGAATTTTTTTCCAGCCAGTATCATAACATTCTGGCAGAGTGAAAATGGACAAGAGTAACATCCTGAGAGACAGAATTTTAATTTTTATGTTTTCAAACTTGAATATATTTTAGCCCTTTGCAATAGAAATAAAAGCAAAAATAAATAAATGGGACCTAATCAAACTTACAAGCTTTTGTACAGCAAAGGAAACCATAAACAAAACAAAAAGAAAACCACAGAATGAGAGAAAATATTTGCAAATGATGCAACCAACAATGGCTTACTTTCCAAAGTATACGAACAGCTCATACAACTCAACAACAACAAAACAAACAACCCAATCAAAAAAATGGGCAGACCTAAATAGACATTTCTCAAAGAAGACATACAGATGACGAATAGGCACATGAAAAGATGCATAACATCACTAATTATTAGAGGAATGCAAATCGAAACTACAATGAGGAACCATCTCACGCCGGTCAGAATGGCCATCATTAAAAAATCCACAAATAACAAATGCTGGAGGGGGTGTGGAGAAAAGAGAACCCTCCTACACTGTTGGGAATGTAAACTGGTGCAGTCACTATGGAAAACAGTATGGAGGGTCCTCAAAAGACTAAAAATAGAGCTACCATGTGATCCAGCAATCCCACTCCTGGACATATATCTGGACAACACTATAATTCAAAAGGACACATGCACCCCTATGTTCACAGCAGCACTATTCATAATAGCCAAGACATGGAAACAACCCAAATGTCCATCAACAGATGAATGGATAAAGAAGATGTGGTATATATATGCAATGGAATACTACTCAGCCATAAAAAAGAACAAAATAATGCCATTTGCAGCAACGTGGATGGACCTAGAGATTATCATACTAAGTTAAGTAAGCCAAAGACAAATACCATATGATATCACTTATATGTGGAATCTAAAATATGACACAGATGAACTTATCTATGAAACAGAAACAGACTCACAGACATAGAGAACAGATTTGTGGTTGCCAAGATGTGGGTGGGTGGGAGAGGGATGGATTGGGAGTTTGGGATTAGCAAACGCAAACTATTATATAGAGAATGGATAAACAACAAAGTCCTACTGTATAGCACAGGGAACTATATTCAATATCCTGTGATAAACCATAATGGAAAAGAATATGAAAAAGAAGAATATATATATAACTAAATCACTTTGCTGTACAGCAGAAATTAACACAACACTGTAAATCTACTATAGTTCAATAAAATAAATTTTTTTAAAAATGAATATATTTTAGCCCTTTGAATTTGTGTGTGTGTGTGTGTGTGTAAAGGATATTATTTAGATCTTAGTTAAATATATGTATTCCAACTTCTGAGTAGGAAGATGTTTTAGTTAGATGCTCTTGGCTGCATACAACAGAGAATTGGACCCAAATTGACCTAAACAAAAAAGGTATTTCTCCAAACTTGGCTGGATTCAGGGCTCAAAAGCTAACAGCCAGGCATTTCTCTATCCAGCTTTACAATGTGTCTTGGCTCTTCAGGGTAGCAAGATAGAGGAAGTAGTTACTGGACTTTTATCCCATGAGATTTCTTGTCCAGCTGGGAAGAAGATTCTTTCCCAGAAATCAGCAAATGTCATTACACTTCCTTAATTCTGATTGGGTGGCTGGGCAATCTCTGAACCAATCAAGAAATGTAATGTTCAGATTGGCTCCACAAATTCCCGTTACCAAAATGGTGAATGAATAATGGAAAGCAAAACAAAACAAACAAACAAAACACAATCTTTTATGAAATGTTCACTGTGGAAGACAAGAATTATCTTTCATTTTTGGAATAGTTGTATAAAAACCTATGAGGGCAGTTAACAGTTAAACCTATTATCTAATTATGGTCACAAAATTCAGCTTAGGATAAACTATACTAAAATACTTCAGAACATTTTCAAATCTACATAGACTGTAAGAAGGAAACTCCACATAACAGGTCAGTTTATCCTGAAGGTATGATATGTTTTACAAATAATTCTCAGAATGTACTTACTAAACAAAATCAGATTTAGAATAATGCCCTAGCTAACCCAGCAACTCAGGGTGGAAACCTGGGTAGAAGGCATAAAGGGGAATAACTTTTTCTGCTTCATTTTAGGGCTCTATTATCATAAGTGATATTTGAGAAGGACATATTGACCACTGCTTGTCTCTTTTCTAAATAAACTTTATCTTTCTTTTAGATTAGTTCATCGAAAAGCAACAAACGTATACTATCTTAACTCCTTACTGAAAAGCCTTTACAAAAGTTTAATATTATCATCTCAGTACCTGTCAAAGTTTGACATAAAAAATGGTCATTCCTAGACATTTTTGAATCTTCTACAAAATAATATTGAAAGGTACTACCCACTGTGTTATCAATTGCTCCTCTGTATGGATCCAAGCAAGGAACTCCTCTTGGAAGATAATTCCTGCCTGGAACACAATGTTGGGAATACTGTTTAGTTTTGTTTTGTTCTGACTGAATATATATGTTTCTTTTATAATATCTAAAAGGACCTCTAGAATCCATTATGTTTCCTTTCTGGTTTCGTTTACCAGGAAACTAAAAAAAAAATATTGCTAAATTTATATTAAATCATATATGTATTATATTACATTAATGATACAATGTTAGATTTCTGTGGAAATAAATTTTTCTCCTTAAAAAATTCTGACCATTCTTTTAATCTTCATATCAATTGCTTTGTCTGATATCTGGGAAATGTCAGTAATATGAAAGTGGACTCAAATCCTATTTAGAAGTAAGGGTAAAATAATGTATTTAAAATATATGTTACCTTCCTAAGTTACATACAGTTAAAGTTGAAAGAAAGTTACATATAAGGACTTTTTGATACTAAAGCCAAAAGCACTGTGGAGATGTAGAGTACTGTGGAGGTTCGTAAACCATAAAAACATTGGTTTAAGCTTTTTCCTCAAAATAAAAGATAAAGAAACACAACTTTCAATTAAGTGGTGATTAACAGCAAGTGAGGTAACCTGAAATGAAATGCCACATGTCTTTTGATATTGGTAATCTAAATTTTGTTCTAACTTATTCATTGCTTAATTTACACTGTATATACACTGCCATCTGGGAAAAAATGGTTTCCCTCTCTCAGAGAAATTGAATCCTTTTAACACACATAGAGCTGCAAGAGAGGAAGAGGATACTGCAACCATTCAGTCATTTATTCATTCTTTCAACAAATATTTACTGAGCACCCACTATGTACTAGGCATTACATTTTCAACCCTATTCTTGTGGAACCTACAACAAAATGGAGGAGACAGACATTAAACAGACAAAACAAAATTGTTAGATAAATATATCATAACAAAATGATAAGTGCTATGCAGAATTCAAAAACAAAGTGTGAAGAGGAAGAAAAAAGGTAAGATCAGGGGACTGGGGAAAACAATCCTGAGGAAATGACATTTAGGCTGGATGCTGCAAGAACAGTAAGAGTTAGCCAAGTCAAGGAGGGCAAGAGGGAAAACATTCCTAACAGAGGGAAAAGGGTGTGAAAGGGCCAGAGGCAAGGAAATGCCCAGCACATCTGAGGAACTGAAAGGCCAGTATGGCTTCAGCTTGAAGAGTGAGGGGAAAAGTGGCAGAAACTTGGTACGGAAATGAACATCTGTTTAAACCGTCAGATCACTCAAACAAATCTAACAATGGGGCAGAGAGCAATAGATATGGTGGACAGATTGCCCTTAGACTCTCACTCTCAACTGAATTAGAGATTAATATATGTGCATATGGTACTGGTTTTTAATAAAGTGAATTTTTCAAAAAGAGACCAGAAATACATGACCACTTGCTGCTCACTGAGGCCGAGCTGTTCTCTCATTAGCTAACAAATATTTATCGCACGAGGGCTGCATGTACAAAGGTGAATGTAATAGATACCTCCCTTGCCCTTATGCGGCCTGCAGTCTAGGAAAGACAGAAATAAACAAGCAGGCAAATACCTGGGACTTTTACATAGGTCAGCAGTGGTAGAGATGGCCATTCCATGGAGGAAGGAGAGGAGAAAGCAGTGGTTAACAATGGCCACAATCATGTGGGTGACGCAGCTGTGAAGATTGGACGGGAGTCCAAGGCTCCAGTGGGCAAAGGAAATATTCCCCAGCCAAGAGACTTGGACTGACAGGTATGGGGGAGAGGCTATTTTGGTGTCACCAGGTCAGCACTGCCAAGGGCAAATCTCTCCTAGTTCTCGATTATACATGATGCTTCACTTTATTTCCTTCATCAGATGGAAATACTACTGACTTAGAGAATCATGCAGCTTAGAGTCTGGGGTTCTTTTAAGACAATAATTTATGTTTTTTAACTATAATATAAAATGCTTTACAATTAAATGTCAAATTATTTGACTCTGTGTGTTTGTATTTGAAGGAAATTGTGGTTATAAGCAGGCATAAAAATGAACGCCCCTGAAAGAATGAGGAAGTAACTACTGCAGTTAGTACACTGTTTCGGTCTCTGACCACAGAGGCAGAGGCTAGAAACAAACTTGATTTACAAAGTAAATATAATTTCTACAGTTGGGTTCAGCCT
Organism: Balaenoptera musculus; assembly: GCF_009873245.2. NCBI lineage: Eukaryota > Metazoa > Chordata > Mammalia > Artiodactyla > Balaenopteridae > Balaenoptera > Balaenoptera musculus. Next base: position 25,260,841 of record NC_045796.1, read on the forward strand.
GTTGTTTTCTTAAAGGAAATATATTTAGTTTGCACTGTGAAAAACACCAATTAGCATTTTTCAGAACATTAGGAATCAAACATGGTATCATAAAAGCATAGAAAAAAAGGAACTAATTTTATCTTCCAGCCATAGACGATGTTCAGAATCAAAATGACATGTTACTAATGCTCAGATATCAGACTTGTGGGGCTCTTCTCTTATCCACATATTTCTCCATATCTGTCTCTTTATTTCAGCAGAAGACAAGACTCCAGCAATGGTTCATCCATGTGATGGGAATATTAATATTCCAGAATTTTCTCTGTGTCATCTGATCAGGAACAACAGTCTCTTAATATTTCCTGACTCTGTAAAATATGGGCATAATTTGAACTGAACTCAGGATTTTTTTTTTTCAAAAGAAGCCCTAATCTTTTTTAAAAAAATGTTTTATATTCAAATTAAAGCAATTTTTATAGAAATTTTCCTTCCAGAAACAGTGGTCAGGGGAGGGGAAATTTCCCCCCTTTCCTCTCTTAGTTCTTTTGGCTGGCCATTAAAATGACATAAAGCAGATTGACAGGAGGAAATCAAATTTATTACATGTGCATGGGGAGTCCACATAAGTATGAAAAATTCCAAAGATAGCAAAGCAGGGTGAGGTACATATATTCTGAACTAAGAAGAAGGGGGCAGGGGTCTGAGGTTTCAAGAGGAAGTAGGGTCATTCACAGGAAGATAAAAACAGTTCATGTTTGGTAAACAAATGTTTGCTGGGCCATCCAAACACAAAGGGACACAGAGAGGACTTGGATCAAATGGGCTCTGCTCTGCTCCTCCCTGTCCACTACACCTAATACTTTACTGTAGTTATGCAAGGTGATAGCTCCTTCCTGGGACAGGCCTCCTGTCTTACATTCTTTTAGGCAGTTAGGGGGAAGTTCAAAGGCTCTTCCTGAGTATTTCGGGCTTCGCTTGTTTTCAGCTCAAAATAATCCACATGCCAGAGTGGCACATCTTGAGGCAGCCTGCCCTGAGCCCCACCACAATAATATAAGAAGCAAGGCATTTTATAACTGTGGTCCTGAACTAGTCACAGTACAAAAATAAAAATACACTGAATACACTCCTCAAAACAGAGGCTACTCTCTGTCCCTTGAGCTAGGAAGGAAGCTGAAGGCCAACCTACTAAAAACTTTGGGCCGGGATTTCCAAAAACAAAGCTAAACTCAGGCATTAAGGCTGCATGTTTAACATCAGATGCCAGGATAAGGCGATGGAAGATGGGGATTATAAATCAATGTCAGTATCCTAAAGTGCTTTGCAAGGTCAAAAGTGGAGTTGTAAGACTTAAATAAACAGTAACTTGAAAAGAACCCATTTGTATGGAGATGACAGTGGAGGGTGGCTTCCATTTACCTCCTAGGCTCCTGGGGGCATATTTTGGTTTATGGGACCCTTTCCAAACCCTAAAGGCACCAGACTGGACATAGGGTGGGCACAGACCAGAGCAATCCATGCACTGTCCCCTGTTGAAAACCAGAGCTGGATCAGTTTTGGGAATCAGAGGCTGACTCAGTCAGAAGTGGGGGATGCAGCAGACTGAAAGGAAGCCCTGAGGTAGACTAAGGCCCTTGCAAATTGAAGAGGAAACAGAAATTATGAGTAAGCAGCGGAAGTTGGTAAGTAAGCCTAGAGAGGAAAATGGAGCAGATGTGCAGAGAAAAGATGTGCCTCATGATTCTTGGTGACTTTCCTGTTCATCCCCAGCTCAAATGTACACGTGTCCTTATTATTATATAAGTAGGTTAAAAAGTAAACACTTTTTCCTCGGATCACTATAATAATCTCCAGAGGTTCCTTGCAAATGAAGAGGCTCTAATCACACACCAATACAAATCCCTGCTTCATCTTGTGCTGACCAAAAAGGTCAACGCTGAGAAAATTATTTTCTGTGTGTTTAAGTGAAGGAAAATCATAGTCACTGACCCAAAATGAAGCTTCTTAAAGAAAAGACAACTGAAATTACTCCTGATGTCTCACAGAAATCCTGGCTTAGCATTTGAAAATGAAGAAAGGTCCAGAGGAGATAAAGGGACCTAGGGAAATGACATCAAAAAAAAAAAGTTTCTGATTGTCCCAAGAGTCTCTGTCTTGGGACACTCACTGCTCAACGAGCAAATGTTTATGGAGGATTCAGCAGGGGAAAACCTGACCAAAATTCCTGCCCCCATGGAGCACACAGAGAAGAGGAGAAGATGTAGAAAAAACAAAGTAAAATATACATTATGTTAGATGAGTTCTAAAGAGTAAACAAAGCAAACAATAGAGATATAAAGCTGGGCGTGGGGCACACTGCTATACAGAACTGTGTGAAGAAAAAATAAAAATTATTCGTAATCACCAACAATAAGAAACAACTACTAGTTGCAGAGTGACATATTTCCTCAAATTTTTTCCTTTGTATGTGTATATATACAAAAGCACTCACATATATACCAGTAACATTCTACAAGGACAATTTTTAACTCATCTCTCCCCATGACCTTATATTATGAGCATGTCCCCATGTCCTTAAGAACTTCAAAATATCCCAATTCATAAATACGTAATAATTTTATTTTTCTCCTGTGGGTATTTCAGTTGTTTTCAATTTTTGGTATTATTATAAGTCTGCAATGAACATTCTTTTGGGTGTAAATGTCTGCATCCTCTGATTACTTTACTCAGGATAAATTATTAGAAGCAAAAATACTAAGTACTGGGGAATGAATATCTCTAAAGCCTTTGCTTCATTTTGCCATATTGACCTCCAGAAATCTTGATAAATTTTTCCTTACTGCATTAGGAAAGCATTGTTAATAAATTTTCATGGACAACATTTTATGAAGGGAACCATACTCCATTCACTATACAGCTTACAGAGACTATATCCAGCTTTGGGCCACTATCTTTAGAGTATCTCTCCCTTCATTTCCTGTTCTTACTTGGAGTGCTTCTGCATTACCCTGTCCTTAATCCATCATTGTACTTTGGAGTAGGAGGCAGATATCTTGTCATTCAGTTCATAGGTTTCCAGATTAAGAAGAGCCACACTTGGACTTGATGTAGAGACCCCTGTGAACCATCCCCTAATGAAGAGACAATCCTACACCACTCAGACATACTGGAGTTTGAATTTGATATCATGATTGGTGGGACTTTGGGGATGTCATCCTCAGAAAGGAGCTGAGTGTATTTGGCATGCAGGAAGGAAAGTGGCCTGAATTTAATTACCAGAGAGGTGAACTATGGTGATTATTTGTGCCTGTGGTGGATTTGTACTTCCCCTAGAAGTTAAGCTCATATGACTGGTTTTGGTCAATGATATGTGGGTAGAAGTGATGGTTCCTTCACTGGCTACAGTTACCCAGAGAAACAAACTCCTGTCTTCCTTTTTAGAAAGTGGTGCTTCCTGAGATCTGCCACTTTTGTCTCCCATCTGTTTGTTCCATGGCATATTCTCCACCTCCCTCAGTAATTATTCCTATTTATTCTCAGTCCTACTCACTCAGAGTAGTGCTTTCTCCTTTAGAAATGAATGTTGATGGTAATTGCTAATATTTTCCACAATTGGCCCTCTTCACACTACTCATTCTTCCCTATAAACTCAGTACTTCATCAAGGATTCCCATGAAGATTTTGCTGATCTCAATTGCTTTTGACCATACTTTCATGGAACATGGAGTTTGTAGGATTTCTTTAAGATTCATTTTCCTTCTGACTATATAGCTATAATGTGTTTTTAAATTATTATTTTAAAGATTATTATACAGTTAAATTGAACTTGGGGGGGTATGTAAAATTCCAATATGTAAAATTCCATATTCCACAAATGTTAGCACATATTTACGTAACCACCACCTCAATCAATATACAGAACAGTTCCATCACCCCCCAAAATTTCCCCTGTGCTATCTTTTTATAGTCACACCCTCCCTACCCTTAACTTCTAGTCTGTTTTCTGTCACCACAGTTTTGTCATTTAGAGACTGCCATATCATTGGAATCACATAGTCTATAAATTTTGAGGCTGAATTCTTTCATGCAGCATAACACCTTGAGATTCACCTAAGTGGTTGCATGTTTAACAGTTGGTTCCTTTTTATTGCTGAGTAGTATTCCATTCTATAGATGTACCAGAGGTTGTTTATCCATTTATCCACTGAAAGACATTTGAGCTGTTTCCAGTATTTGCCATTATGAAGAATTCTATAAACATTCATGTTCAGGTTTTTATTTCGAATGGGTGTTGAATTTTGTCAAAAGTTTTTTTTTTTTGTATCAATTGATACAATTATTTTTTTTTTTACACTATTAATATTGTGGATTACATTGATTGGTTTCCAAATATTGAATCAGCCTTGCTTTCCCAGGCCTCATTGCCTGTGGTATATTATTGTTTTTATATATTACTGGGTTCAACTTGCTAATATTTTTTGGAGAATTTTTATATCTATATTTATGTGGGATATTGATCCATAGTTTTCTCTTTTTTGGGGGGTGGGGTGTTGGTATCAGGGTAATGATGATCTTATAAAATGCATTGGGAGGTATTCTTTCCTCCTTGATTTTCTGGAAGAGATTACATAGCATTCATTCTATTCCTTTAAATATTCAGTGCAATTTGCCAGTGAAATGATCTGAGACCATAGACTTATTTCTCTGAAGGTCTTAAACCTTAAATTCAATATCTTTAATAGTTAAAGAACTGTTCAGGTTACGTATTTCATCTTGGGTGAGTTCTGGCAGTTTTTGAATCTCAAAGAATTCATTCATTTCATCCAAATTGTTAAATTTATGTGCATGGAGCTTTTTTGTAGTGTTCCCCTTTTATCATTATATATGTATTATATATATATAATATCTGCAGGCTCTGTAGTGACATTTTCTGTTTATAGTTTAATACCACTATGATCAGATGTAGAGCGTTTTTGCACTTTCCTTATTGCCCTGTATGATTTTCAGAAGTGGAAACATTTGGAACTTTCTTTTGCATTCTTACTAAAACTAAAATATGAGAAAAACTTTCCTCAGACTTCCAGTGCCTCATCTCTAACCCAGGTCCAAAGATTTAGATTTTAGGTGACAGAGCAACTGTCACCTAAAATGGAAGGAAACTGAGTTTACTGGAAACACTGTATTTCTGCAGGACTGAAACTGGCAGATCATAACAAACTAGCAATAAAGGAGATTGTCTCATTCATTGTGTAAATATTCTTTGGGGCTTCCAGAAATTATTTGGGAGCAGAATCCTAAAGGAAGAGTGCATAAGTACAGAATATCACATTAGATTTTAATAATTTTAAGAAAATTTAATTAAAAAAAAAGATGTAAAACACTGTATTTAATAATCACCACAAATTATAAAATACATCAGTTCTCTATTATAGCCATAAGCAAAATAATTTATAAAGTTGAAGAAATTTATTTTTTAATCTGATAATCTTTTGACTTTTTACTCACTTAATTGCCATTTTAGTATGCTGTGTTTTGCTGAGCCTTTCTAAATTTGCCCATCATTTCCTGTTACAATTGTTTGTCAAATTCTACAAATGGCCCTTATTGTCATTCATTAGTTAATGTAAAGTACTCTTCCAAAGGATTTATTTGTTCTCATGTTATTCCTTTTGAAAAGGAGAAAAGTAACCTAATAAATCCTGAAAAAAACTGCACTTTCTTAAACCCTCCAAAAAGTTAACCACCTTTTGTGAATTCATCATTTTTGTCTATTCATTTATATAAATTAATATTTGAGGGTATCTCTACATCAATCAATTTTACTGGCAACACTCAGATTTTGTTTTTAAAAAATGTCTTTATTAAACTCTCATTTTTGAAGGATATTTTCACTGCTTATAGAATTCTGAGTTGGCAGCTTTTTTCTTAGAGCATGTCAAAAATATCATTCCATTGTCATCCAACTTTCATCTTTTTTTTTCTCCTCAGAGCTGATGTGTTTTATCCTCTGGATGCTTTCATGATTTTCTCTTTGACTTTAATCTTAAGCAGTGCCTAGGTATGCTTTGGTTTTATAGAAATTCTTGAATCTTTGGCTTGATGTCTTGTATCCGTTTTGGAAAATTCTCAGATAATATCTCTTCAATTATTGCTTATTCCCCATTCTCTCCCTCTTCTCCTTCTGGGGCTCCAATTACACATATGCAAGAACTACCCTCACCATTTGCCATATATATTTTGTTCTCTTTTGTACTTTTCATATTTTTTATTTCATACTTTCTACTTAGCAGTTCAGTAAAATTCTGCTGCCTAATCTACTGTTAAATTCATTTGATGAAATCTTTTGATAATTGTGTTTATCAGCTCCTGAATTCTCATGGACCATGTTTATAGGTTCCAGTCCTCTGGCAAAATTCTTTTTATCTATTTTCTTAAATATATTAATCACAACCATTTAAAAGCATCTAATAACTCCAATACATAGATCACCCTAGGGTCTGTTTTTATTGTTTTTTCTCTTTGTTTTTGGCCATTCTGTCCTGTCTCTCAGGATGCCTGACAATTTTTTATTGAATGCCAGGCATGTGTGATGAATTATAAGGGCTCTGGATGATATCTTTCTTTACAGAGGTTGTTGGTTTTTTTATTGTTGTTGTTGTTTGTTTTGTTTTTCCTGGAAGACAGAGGAGTTATAGATCACTTTGATCCAATCAGATATAAGATGATTAAAATCCAAGAGGTCTTTGTAAGTATCTGAATCCAGTTTTTCTATTTCTCAAACATTGTGAAACTGCCTAAAGTTCTAGTTAGCATCTTAGCTTCCACTTTCTGCTTTGTTGCTTATATTCTCACTGTGTGTGCCTTATCAAATACACTTACGGGGAAAAAATTGTAGAATATCAAGCTTACTTATCTGCAATTCTCTTTTCTCCAGGGTCTTGACCCCTCAAGTCTTAGCTACTTTTGTCATACTGAGCTCCAAATTCTGCCTACCCAACTGTGTGAGCCTACCAAAAGTTCTGAGACTTTTCTTTCTGCTTATCTTCACACCCGTGCCACTTTCTTATTGGAAACTGGCTTCATAGGATAACCAGTAAAGAACATCAGGTTTACATCAATGTCTTGCTCTTGTTTCCAGGGTTTTATCCTGTTAATCCTAACAGGTTGTTAGTTGTTCTCTGATGCCTCCAAATGCTATTTGGCTTTTTTTGTTTTTTGTTTTTAATAAATTTTACTATCTTTTTTTTATTGTTCTTATCAGGGGAAGGCAGTCGATCTGATATAAACTACTCTGCCATAGCTAGAAGTAGAAACTTTCTAATAAGATTTTTACATTATTCTCTATATTCTTACTAAACATATTTTCTCCCCATCATTTTTCACTTACTATTTCAACTGAAAGAGATTTTACTATTATCATTATATAATGTAGCTTTTTAATTTCTTTCCATTTATTTAAGCCTATAGCCTTATATATTGTTTCTTTTTAAATCTCTAAACTTCATCTCATAATCCAAATTCTCTGTAAAGTTTCTGTGCCTAAAATAGTATCCATTATTATCCTTATGATTAAATGACTTATTTCTAAAGTTACAAGAAAGGTATTATGATTTTTAAAAAACTGGCCCACATATATTTTATTCATGTTGGTATAAATTCTTTTCTTCTATCGTTTATTTTATTGCCATAAGGAATTTCAAACTCCTTGCCTAGATATCCCTCCTTGCTTTTCACAGTTTTTAATAATATATTCTACTTAAAGAGAATTTGAAACTTAAATTTTTCTGGGATGCTATAAATATTCTACTTGTATGAAATTTGTATTCAAATAATTGTTTCTTTATTACTTCATTCATATGAGTAATAGTCTCAATAAGAGGTATGACAAACAATTACATGGATGCAGACGTCATGCAAAGTAGGCAAAGATTGTGAATTTTTCTCATAATTTACTCTCTTTCATGCCAGTAATAAGTTAAAAAAAAAAAAAAAACTAAACTAAAAACAAACTACTTTGTATTGTTCCAGATAAAGTTGAAAAGTTTGAAGTCCCATTTTGAAGGGAAAAAATTCTTATAAATGAATACTACGGCTTCCTGCCACACAGATGTCTTAAAAAATAAGTTTTCAGTTCTGTTTCTATCAGAAATTTACCCTCCCAGCATAAAACTTCCCCATGTCAAACTCTCCTCGGTTGTTTCTGAAAGCACCACTGAGCTCCTTCTCACATGTGCGCCACAGCTGATCCTGCATGTGGTTCTTTGGGCCCAAACTCCTGGTCAAGGTACACCTTCCTTTCTTCTCTCCTGATCCATGTTCTGAGATCACCATGATGCAGGAGCAGCTACACGCCTTGGATGATGGCCTTTGCTAACACCCAACCAGCCTAGGAGACAGACCCTTCCCTCTCCATGATGCAGCTATGTTCAGACGGCAGCATTTAACAAAACTACTGTAGTTTCTCTGATACAAGATACCAAATGGAAGGGTCTCTTATAAATGCTACCCTCACAGTTCAGTCTCAACTTGACTTCATGGTCTCCATGGGTGCCTCCAGCCAGCCTGAACAGAGTAATGGTTCGGCTATTCTAACCCCAGGAATGCTCTGCATATAACTGTGCCTACGGGTCCAGGATCACTTAAGATGAGAAAGAAAGATCGTTTACCTTTCCTCAAGTTTAAGGTCCTAAGATTAGCTCCTCTAGCTCAAGGAGGACTGAAGAAATGTCTCCTTCACAGGGAAGTCTAGTCCTCGACCACAGGAGTGTGATGTTGCATCACAACCCCAACAGAACAATGGCACCAGAACAGAACAGTGCAGTGACAGCCATCCCAGATTCTGTCTTAACTCCTGGTGACGTTTAGGACACAAATAGTCCCCTCCGGGTGGAGCTGCAGCAAATCCAGTCCTGTTCTCTTTGACTGTTTTTCCTCCAGCCTGAGGTCAAGATTCTTTCTGGAGGGCCTTCCTTCAGTTCTCTCCAGCTCAGTGCATTCCATGCAAAAAAAAAGCTAACTGCCACAAATTACTTGTGGAAGAGCATTTGCAGTTTCACAAGGTCATGCAAGAGGTTTGTCAGCAGCAGATTCTAAATTCATTACCCTAGACACCCCGCAAAAATTCAGAGTCTCAGAGGCATGGTCTAGGCTTGGATACACCATGCACTTTGTATCACTAGACAGAGCATTCAGCAACAATGTCCTCTGCAGAAAGATCCACCCACAGATGCTTGATTTTCATTTGTATGCCTCGATTATCCATTCTAGAGGCTTTATGCAAAATAAAAGAATGGTACGGCTCAGAGATAAGCTGTGCCTCTAATTTAGCAAGCAGAAATGCTGGCTACTTTTTAAAAAGTTTCTTCAGCTTCTACCATTCAAAGTTTCAAAATGCAGCAGGGCCACCTCGTCAACCCGTGTTCCCAATGACACAAGATGCAGGGAAGGCAGAAAGAATACATGGCTGGCTCAGCTCCTCTGGACTTAGCTCTTGACCAACTTATTTAAATCATGATTCCATCAGCTATTACGTATCAGTACTTATGTCACCAACATTTCCAAACAGGCCCCAACGAGGGTCCTCCTGCCCAGTGTCACTGGAGTCAGTAGAACGAGATGGAGTTTGGTTCAGAAGCAAAGCAAAGCTTTCTTCCTTGGGCAAAGAAGGACGAGAAGAGCTTGCTCTAGCATATACGCTCTCCAGGACAGGCGCGGACGGGGCCGCATTATAGGGTTCTCAGCGGGGAGGGGGCAGAGTTCTCCTGGGGTTGGCGCAGGCACGTTGATCACACTCCAGATCGCGGCGCCGGTTGCAGCATCTCTGCACACGACTTGCCGCCGCCATCTTGAATTGAGGTGTCCTGGGAGGGGAGGGGCTTCTGCACACGGCCCGCTGATCTGACAGGTCTGCGCAGCCCTTCGGCACTAGGAGCTCTGGCCTGAAGTGGCGGGTGTGAGACCTCTGCATACAGCACCCGATGAGCAAGTGAAACTAGACTAAGCACGGAGGAAAAGAAAAAGGTTAGACTTTTCTGTTACCCAGATTCTATTTTTATTTCCTGGGAATGTTAATGGGCCTTGCTGATGACACTTATAAACAAAGGTAATAAGACTTGACGATGTCTGGAAGTGAAACAGAATGACATTTTAGTTTCCAGTGCAATGATAATAAAATTTACCCAAAAAGGACACATAAATGTCCCATTTAATAATTAAAACTCTTCTTCATTAGGTAGCTGGGTGGCCGGATCTTGGTCTGAAGAATTCATAATTAGGAGGAGAGAATGGCCATTCTCAAACTGCCAGAAATTTACATCTGAGAGATTGAATTGCAGGGGTAGGAATTTGTAGTTAGGATGGACACCTTCCGTTTGGGGAGGAACACTTTGATGAGCATTTCAAAGTCAAGAACCTAATCATTTCCCTTCAGATATCTCTGATCGTGGCTGGAGGAACCCAGAGGCAAGTGCTTCAGCCTGAGACACTGAGTATTCTGTTTAATAATGTTAAAGATTATCCCACAGGAAGTAGCACATCTCTAATGAAGGATTTTTTACTCCAACTTGACTGTCACTTTCCCAGTCTGACAAGAAACAAGGTTGGGGGAGCACAGAGTCTGGGTGAGGAAGGTGAAGGGGAAGGCTGAACCCAGCATAGGGATGCCAGGGGCACACCTGCCCTTCCTCTGCCTGCACCCTCTGCCCTGGGGCTTGGAATGGCCAGTTCTGTCTGGTCATTTGAGTTTCAGCTCAGATGTCACCTCCGCAAAGAAGGACTTCTTCAACCTCCCTGTGCATGGCAGCTTCTAAGATGGCTTCTCACTGTTACAGTCTTCAAGGAAGGAAAGGAAATTATTTTCAAACGCTTCACTAAAGAAAAACAATTTATCACAGTTTAAAAATCTTCTCCCTCTTTTGTACATAGGAACATCATTTTTTATCAGAACCATTCTTAGAAATGTATGGCTCCAAGCAAAATTTCAAGAAGGAATTCCCATATTGTTTGTTAGGTCAAAAACCAAACCAACCAAACAAACAAAACCGATTTAACTCTTCCCACCTCCTAAGCATTATAAACGTTGTAACCAAAGAAACTAGCCAGAACTATAGCACCACTTCTGTTTTCAATTTGCTTGCTAGGGCATTTTTGTATTTTCACCCATGCTGTTTAGATCCTTTGAGGAATCACTGATGAGTTCTAATTTACTAAGTGTGTAATTTGGGCAAGAAGCAGTATTGACTGCTTTCTTTGTACAAGGCAACATAGTAAGCACCTTTTTGGAGGGGGTTAGTGAAGAGAAATAGACCTTTAAAGAGCTTATAATACAACTGGGAAGGGAACAAGGAGGAAAAGAAATCACCATTTAATGTGCATCTGCAAAGCCCTGTGATGTGTACTTTGTATACTGTACTGCTTTGAGATCCTGTTGCAAATGATAGAAACTGATTCTGGAACACTTAAACAAAAAGGAAATTTACAGTTAGCTTACTAAATCTAAGAAATAATGGAGAATCAGGTTTGAGAAATGATAAAGAATCAAGGAAATCTAAACAGAAGAGACTTGGCTTAGAAATACCCCGATTAAGGTTATGCTGCTAAAATCTCTTGCAGTAATACCGGGACTGCTGGAAACTCTCCATCCCACTGGACACGTACCACTACCCCAGAAAATAATCTTTGTTCCCTGCATCACTGCATCACTCCCCAGATTCAAAGTTCCAGTTGGGAGTGTGTTTGGACAAGTTTGGGTCATGTGCTCACTCCTAGCTGTCGCGAAGGAAACGGTCCCCTTTACCTTACTACAGGTACGCAGAACCCTGCCCCCAAACAAACCTGATTCACTGATGAATGAGGTTTGAAATGGACAGAAGATTTGGATGTTGGGCAGCCAACAGAATAGCAAGTGTTCACAGCTGTCTACCACTTTGGTCTCCTAATATCTATATGCACCACTCATCCTTTATGTTAAAACAAACATTTACATGTCAAAATAAATCCTCCTTCCTAATATAATACAATGCTTGGCAAAAGCTTGGAATGTAAAATATTTAATGGTAGAACCACCATTCCAAAATGTCAAAATAAGTTGGAATAATGAGTCAAACCTATCAGTTTAATAGAGAAACAAGTTAAATCCTTAGGTCCAAAAGAGCAATTTAGTTCAAAATACACAAATACAGAACTGGAAAATCATATTTAAAACATATCACATTAAAAACAACCAAAACAAAACACGGGGATTTGAGCTGACTGCAAGTATGGTGAGAGTAAGGCTGCCAGGTAGATGACTACATTTTGACTACAATGATGTGCAGTGCCCAGAAGAAGGGCAGCAATGGTTCCCCACTCTCTGCTTTGGTCAGGCCATAAGGTTCTCATTTCTGGATCTTCGAGACAATACGTAGGAGTAACACAGACAAATTAAAAAAGGAAAACCCGGTGCAGGAAAGGTCTGGAGACTGTGTCATATGAGGAACAGAGGAAGAAAGCAGGAGTCGTTAGATAAAAGGGATACGGTTTTCAGACATTTTAAGGGTTGTCATGCGGAAGTGGTTTGAAATTTATGATCCATCGCTCCACATAACAAATGCTTAGTCAGGGTCTGACAGGAAAACTGTCTCCATGCCTAAACCATGTGGCATTCAAGCATAGTTGCTGGCAGGCAGACCTTTGTACAGCACATCCTTTCAGAGAAAATGTCAAGGGCCGTGTCTCTGGAGCATCCCTGAAGTTTGACCCTTCCCATCTGTAAACATGACCTGGACTAAACATCAAAAACATCAGAGAAATCTTTTCCTCTATTTCCACTACATTCTGAAATGGCTACCGGAAGGAGCCTTCAAAGTGGGGGCAGCTCAGCCGTATTGGAATGAGACAGACTTTCCTCTGATCTCTTTGGAAGAAGATACTGCAAGAATCAAATCTGTCTACAACCTTAAGGACTTCATTTATTTACTCATAAAAATCTACTGAGCACTGACTCTGGGCCTATCACTGTGTTGAGAACACTTAGATAAAAGACACCATCTTTGTTCCCAAGGAACACACAGTCTAGTGGTGATATGGGTAAATAGATCATTGTAATGAAACTCAATGAAATGTTATAATCATGAATATTTTCCTAGGTAGATCTTTTTTTTTTAATTGCTTTTTTTTTTTTTAATTTTTAATTTTATTTATTTATTTAGTTAGTTAGTTATGGCTGTGTTGGATCTTCGTTTCTGTGCGAGGGCTTCCTCTAGTTGTGGCAAGCGGGGGCCACTCTTCATCGCAGTGCGCGGGCCTCTCACTATCGCGGCCTCTCTTGCTGCGGAGCACAGGCTCCAGACGCGCAGGCTCAGTAATTGTGGCTCACGGGCCCATTTGCTGCGCGGCATGTGGGATCTTCCCAGACCAGGGCTCGAACCCGTGTCCCCTGCACTGGCAGGCAGATTCTCAACCACTGCACCACCAGGGAAGCCCCTAGGTAGAGCTTATAGTTCCCTACTTGACACTAATATTAATAAATCATTTTGATTTTTTAAGTTTTCCATACTTAACTCTAAATGTTCTGGGGATTAACAGATGCATACTTATTAAGAAAGATATTTCCCTTCCTAATTAACTGAGGTTATTTACTATTTAGAGACAGACGGAGGATATGGATCATTCCCAACACCTGAGGATACATGTTCCCAAGAGTTGAAGATACATACAAACTCTACTAATAGTTATTATGTTAATATTCCATAACTCTGATCAAGGTTATCATCCAGTCCACCTTCCTGGATTTACAGTATCTAACTCTCTCATCTACCTACAGGAATCTATAACTGCTATACAGGATGATCCACTTGGTGTGTTTGGGATTCTTAAACTATGTAAATGTGTCTTTGACTCTAAAGACTTACAAACTGATAACAACATAAAACATATAGATGCCTTTCCACTTAATCTTTTTCATAATTGAAATTTTTGTTCCATAATCAGCCCACAGATGTTATGAAACTATTTGTAAATAATTCTTAATACTGAAAAATTTTAAATTCATGAGTTATAATCCATAGCAAATTTCCAATGATTTTCTATCTTAAGATTTGCAGACAAACTGTTCTTAAATAGAGGATTTAAAATACCAATATTTTAAAATACTGATAAGCTGTTAGACCTAATTTCCATCCAACTTGTAATTTAATACATATACACCACATGCTCAAAAATTTCCAATCTTTCTCAACACATTATTAAAGTAATAAGCAAAACTGGACTACCACGATCAAAGATGTCACAGTTCTAATGGAAGAGCTAAGGACAGGAGGCAGGCATTTGTGGGAACAATTCTACTTTTAAAAATGGGTAAAAAAGGTAAGTCATTTAAAATATTTGTCATGTGAATGCATGATTATGACTTCAAATTGCTACTTAGTTACATTTCATATTGTAGGCTATTAAAACTGCACTTCTGCAGCCTATCGAATGCTAAGTTGACAAACAAAACAGTATTCACTTTTTTAACAAGGGTTTGCACTAAGAAGAAAAGAAAACAAAACAAACCCACCTACCTAAATATGTTAAAAAGAAAAAAATAGAATAAGAGGTGAGATTCTTCCCTTTCAAATGTCCTCCTAGAGCTACCAAATATTTGCAATTATAAACGAGTTGATACAAATGTTTACCTTGAGATTAACAAAAAGAAACACATGAGGATCACTGGTGAGACTTGCTTTGTACAGCTGGACTTGGTTTCTTTTTCACTTGCTTCATCAGAGAGGAGACTCCATTTTCAGCTACTCTGCTTTCTGCAGAGGAGTCTTCTGTAGTTTCTTGATTAGCCACCTCAGCCTTTTCTCTTTTATTTGCATTTATTTTTATCTGAAGAGTTGTCCTGTCCTGGGCCTTTTGTGGCTTTTTTCAACATGCACTTGCAGGCTTGGCTCCTGCTCCTTTGGTTGAATGGACCTCCTTTTTTGCCTTGTGGTAATGTTTGCTTTTTCCACTTACCTTGAACAACATTTGCACGTGCTGCATTCTTTCACATTCTTTACATCATTTAAAAACTGATACAAATGAATTGTGGCTACTTCCTGTGGCGTTTGTCTGACTTGTAGGCACAGCTTACCGAATCTTCTACTGACAATCCCACCTTGTGTCAGAAAATGCCTCCCAACAGATATATTTAGCATTAGCTAATTTCTATACTCTTTATAGACACAATAAATGAGCCAAGAACACCAAATAAATGACAAGGCTCAGCAGTAATAAATTCTAGTCCCTTCATCTTCTTTCCAAAACGTAATGTAATTTTTTTCCTTTTGTTCATCACTGGGGAATCATAGCTTTTTAATAGATTAAATGTGTTTAAGTTAACTGGAAGATTTATTATAATTTTTAATGTCACATCTTTGGCCAGCAGTAGCTTCAGTGGTAGATTTTTAGGTAGGTTCCTATGTCTTTTTGGTATGACTTTATTAATCTTTGAAAGCTTTCTTGCTTTCTCGCACAAGATGATCCAAGCTATCTGGTATATTTCTAAGCCAAGCATAGACTGAGATGTTTCTCCAAGGATCCTTAGTTTCCTTTAATGAAAAAATACAAAGAGCAAGAACTGGGTGATAGAGTGCAACATGGGGTACCATTGTTCCGAGGTTATTGTAGTATCAAAGGTACAAAGTTTTCTTTTAAAGTTTACATCCATATTTCTAATTCTCTTCTAGAATTACAATGTTCCTATGTAATTTGAGGGATTCTATAATTGTAGCACTTTTTCTCTTACACAAACAAGAATAATTCCTATTTTCCTTATTGAACTAAGAGTTCCAAGATACCCACCCCAATATCAATATGGACGATAAAGTACTAACTAAAACTCAATATTTTCTGGGTAGCCGTTTTGTTTTGAGAAGGGATCCCAGGAAGGATGGGATCCTTCCAGCTCCTCAGTTATAGGTTCACTCTTCAGCCTTCATTCTCCATGGCTATGTAGGTGCTTGTTCGACAGATAGTTTGCTTCACTTTTTTCAACTGGTTTTGAGTCTGAGGTCTTTTGCATCCTCATCACTGCCAGCTCTGCATTGTCAGAAGTGGAAGCTTTGTGTCACTACCCTTCTTGGTTCTAATACCCAGTTTTGGAAGAGAGTCCAACAGCTAGTCCAGTTCACTCTGAGAGGATGGAAAAATTTCCCTATGTGGTCCATTATAACTTACTGCACAATTAAAAGTACAAATTCATTTATCCAAGGGGATGCTGGGCAAATTGATTCTTCCCACTTCTATATAATTTCTAGTAATTAACTTAAATTAAAATTTAGCTCTCCTAAATTTTGCCCTTATCATAAAACTCTTTAAATGTACCCTGGTCTCTTTCCTAAGCCAAAAGCACTTCCTTGTATATACCACAAAACATTTTCTCATTCCCTTAGCAAACTGATATATCATGGAATGTTGTATTTGCATTAATGAACCCAAGTGATTGTCCCAGTGAATCACTCCATCCAGCCCAGGCCAGTTCAAAGTGCTTCTGCAGGAAGATCAAAGAAAGACTTTGTGTGCAAATAACATTACATGTAAACTCAAGAGTTTTGAGGTTTAGACTAAAAGTCTCTTCTTTGACCCATGACCCAAAATTCATTTATTTTGAATGTATCATCTGATAAATTTTCATGTATCAAAAACACGTATATCTTTAATTTAATTACAGATGACACTGGTGCACAACTCCAATTTTTCAGTCTTGGACTCCATTTTTCAATCTTCCAGAAACTACTTTAGAATATCAGAAAACAAGCAGAATGCATCAAAATGAGACAGTTCAATAGAAATATTGTGTACATCTACATAAGGTAACTGAATATTTTCACTTCACTTTTTCTGTGACTTATCCTTATAGAGAAAAAACACGACATCACATTTAATTTCCCAGTTCCATTATACAATATAGGTGTGGTTACCCTTTGAAATTTTAACAGGTTTTTAATTTAAAAAACACAAAATTTTGGAATAAATATTATTTTAAAACCCACCAGATTAATTTTGTTGTTGCTATTTTTCAACCCCTGTTTTTCTATAACTGGGACTTTTACTATTTAGGACAGATTTAAAACTATCACCTTTTTCCCTTCTCAGACTCAGGCCCAAGATTCCGATCTTTTCCATGACCTTATTTTTTTCTTATTCGTACAAAGTTAAATTTCTCTTCTTGAGTTTAAGTCTCTGATATAAAAAAGTATTCATTTAAAACAGCTTAGTTCATATAATATTTAACTTTATATACATAAATTTATATTGTCATCCTATTTTTTTAGCTAAATATACAAAACACATTCAAGCAAAATATTCAAATTCTACAGATATGCTTCTTACCAATAAAGCTTCATAGTTTCAATTAAGTGTATGGTTTTTGTTTAATTGTTTGCTTGTTGTTGCCTCCCCCCTCAAAAGATACTCATTCTTTAGATTCTAAGATCTCTGAATTTTACATTTTGAATTTTAAAAACGTTAAATATATTAGTAGCCTGCCAAGTGTGGTTTGTTTTGTCTTGCTTTTCTGTTCCTTGTTTTTCTGTTTTGTTTTGTTAACGCATGCACAGTTATTTATGATTATTCATATTTAAATATGTACTCTGGGGGGAATCAGTCTATTTTTATCTGCATCCTGTGACTCTAAAAGTAAGGTTCAGGCAGTGGAAGTGTTGATTTCTGTGAACGGACTTCTCCTGGCGAGGCCTCTTTTCCCGTTCTCTGTGGGACACGGCAGGACTGCACTTCCTTAGGTGAGGACCCAAACCCATTACTTCTAGGCTGTGCTCTTCTAATCCATGGGGATGTAGTGATCCATCTCAGGGACTTCATCTGATTTCCAGACAATCTGTAGAAAACTTTTCACCAATGGGGACCTCATAGGAAGGTAGATTTGGGGCTAAGAGTGGAAGTTTACAGCTGGGCTTTCATTACTTTTTAATAATAGTTACATTTTCCCACAAGAAAGTCTTTGAAGAAGTCATCTTTTGCACTTGGTGGCACCATACAGATAGCTGAGAGGATTCCCCTGCATTTTTTCTTCATGCTTTTAATGATTTTGCAATCTCTCTTGCATATCTGTGGGGAAGGCAGTTAGGAATTTGTCCTTTCCAAGGATACCATGACTGCATCTGGCCATAGTTCCAGGTTGAGTCTAGGACCATCATGTTGCAGAAAACCAGTGGGGCCCACACTTATTTTGTTTGAACAGTGACCCCTGGAGTTAGGCAACAAGGCAGCTCTGTCAGGATTCAGCTACAATTTAGGATCATAACTGATAAACAAGATTAACTGATTAACATGATTAATTTCGTACAATTCAAATTGATACAGAATGGATTACAAAATGGTTTAAAGATGAATGGAAGAGGTGAGGTGCTTCCTTTCCAGTTCCTGAACTTGAATCAAGGCCCGCACATGGTAAATTAATCTAATCTAGGGACAACCAGTCACAAAAGATATTTAGAACAGGAAAGTGTTCTTAAAGACTAGGCAGGCAGACAGACAAACTCAATTAATAGTCTGTTTCTAAAATAACAAAACCTAGGCATCCGTGCAACACAGAAGGGAGGTAAGGAGGTGACATAATAAAGAGGATTAAAAAGCAAAGGATCAGAGTTCTAACCATTTGCTCACTCCCTCCTATCCCGCTGACCACCTCTGCTTTCTCAGGGTTTGTGTTGTTCCAGATTCTATCAAAACCACATCAAATTATTGTGGAGAAAAAGACCACACACTTAGAATTTAAAAATAGGTCCATACTCTTTGATAAGAACTGCATTGCACGAAGGAAGGAAAAGAGTACTCACCGCATCGTAATTAGGTGACCACCACACCCCTGTTTTTTAACACATCAAAATGACAGGCTTTCCTTTAAACATAATTTCAACCTTAGACCCCTTCTTAGAATTGCTTTGTGATCAACAGCAGAAGTGGAGCCTCAGGACACTCAGGTAGGGGAAAGGAGAACTCATGAGCATTAGGGAAGAATATCAAAATCAAATCAATCAAAAATTAACACTAAAAGTGTTAGTTACCAAGCCTTAAAAAAAAAAGCTATTTGAAAGAGATGCCTTTGGCAAACCTTTGAAAGGAGGCACAGTGCTCGTATGGCAAAACACCATGGATCTATCATTTTTGGAGAACTGATTCCTTTATTTAACTATTGGCAAGCAGTGCTGCCTTATTAGGAAGGGATGATTTTTTTTTTTCATCAAATCTCATCTACCTGAGGATGGATCAGGGTGGCTCTGGACAGGACCTCTGAGTCCAAGGGAGGTGGGAGGATGATCTGTGGGGTCCCTTCCCTGGCCAAGATTCTGCAGATGCCACTATAACCATCAGACCCCAGAACAAGGAGGAATGAGAAGAGGGGATGGAGGAAAGAAATATACCTGACAGTCAAGTCCCAGTGCAAAACCGCAGGTCCTCAAGGTTGGGAACATCAGCAACTGACATTTCAGTCAGTCTGCATCATTGCCTTCTTGTCATTAATTTTGGTATCTTATGACCAGAGTTCTTTCTAAAGGGATATATTTCCCAAGTCTCCAGTGGGGAACATGAGCCAGAGGTAGTGGGACACCGCGAAGTGACTGTAATCCTGGAGTTCGGGAATTCTGCCCCCAGGGTTAGGCTAGAGTATTCAAATGCCAGCAGGGTTTTCCTGCCAAGCTGCAGCAACAAGCAGACCACTACCCAAAATAGTATCCTAGAACTCTGCTGGATAAACTGCTGGTGACACAGGTTTAGACAGGATGAAGGGGAGAAACATCACCATGCTTCAGCCATATGGTCTTCCAGCCCCCTTGTCGGCAGGTTAGAACAGTGAAGCCTGTTCTGGAGAATGTCATTGCTGCAGTCCTTGGCGGCCATTAAAACTCAGCTCAACCCTCAGTGCACACATTTCGTGTGAACAGGCAGTACACAGCCCCATGCTCCTGGGTCTCTACTACATTCAGCAATGCAGTAGGGAGGGACTCTTCAGAGATGAATCCAATATTACTGCAATATGACAGATTTTATTCTGACCTTCCTTGAACGAAATATTGACACGAGCCAAATCTCCCTTGTGGAATGCATGCAGCAAATCTTTTTAATTGAGATTAGAGAATCTGTGTAAAGGAGCTTACTCTAAAATTTATCTGCATTATTTATAAGAAGAAATTCATGATTAAATTGTTATCATGAAAAAATATTTAAGTGTAAATATTTTTACACTTAAGAAGTGGAGCTCTTCTTTCCAAGTGTGGCACCCAATACTTACGCAAATTTCAAATGATTTATTTTATTCGTGAAAGCTACTTCACATTGCCCTTTAACAGAGACAATCCTTGTTTAACTAATTCTCACTTTAAAGTAATAAAACTAAATTCTTTTCATAGGGTGTGAATCATACATTTCACTTCTGGAGACCATCTACACACAACTAGTACAAATTAAAGAGGTATCACCATAGGAATCGAATATTGTAACTTGCTGCATGGTTTTGTATTTAGACTAATTGAAAATAATCTCTGCTTGGCCACAAGCCCACACTTTCCCCTATTCTAGAAACACAAAGGTGATGTCTGCTGAGGGAAACAGAGTGTACAGACTTGCTCCTTACCCCAAGACAAATCTAACCCAGGTCAGGTGTATATATACCATGACCAAGAAATGATAAAATAGATTCTCACACTTAAACTCGATTCTAAACAGCAACAATTTCAAAATGCTATTAGTTTAGAAAATATTAATTCCCATTTCACAGGCTTGACTTAAACGCATCATTACTGGAATTAGTTAACATAGATTAGTGTTCATTATATAAATCGTATTTACTGTGTTAATCTCAGATCAACCATATAAAATAGGTAGTCCCATTTTACAGAGTAAGAAATTAAAGCTGAAGAAATTAAAATAGAGCCCAAGTAAAAGACAGAACTGGAATTCATATGGAGGCTGCCTAATTTTCAGGATTATAGCCATAATTATTATATGATTTCTGCTTCTCTTAAGCCCGTGGTAGAATTCATAAACTCTTATATTTGAAAGAGATCTTAAGTGAGTCATTTAATCTAATCCTCCCCCACTGCTCCCACCATGCAGAAATTTCTTCTTCAGTATCTTTAAAAGAAAGAACAACCAGGTTTTATTGGATATTTCCAAAATTGGAGCTTCTTTCTTTGGAAGATAGTTCATTTCATTGCTGGACTATTATAATGGTTAAGTAGATCTTCCTGAATCCAAGATGACATTATAAAGATTTTTTTTCTGACCACTTTCTCCTCTAAAATTCACTAGCAAACAAGAACAAGAAACAGAAATAGAAACTCTAACATCAATGAAATCAGAAGAACTGAATCCGTAAACCCCAAACCACAATGAATGAGGTCTACAACACAAGACATAATGGCAAATGATCCCACAGAAAAAGTGTGCTTGACAGAAACGGGGTTGGATGGCCACAGGAAAGGCAGTCAGAAAGTGAAAAGCAAGCTAATTTGCCTGGTAGACTCTGAAAAGACTAAAGAATTTCAAGTTAATACTCAGCAAGTGGTGATACTATCAAAAGCAATAGTAAGGCAGGGGACTACAGTGGGATCATTTGATGGCTAGTCTTTTGTTTGGTTGGTTTTGTATTTGGTTTTTTAACTAGGAGAACAGTTAAACCGAAGAGTCCCCAACTCCACATCACAAAGTCAAGTAACCTCTCTCTACCTTTTTGGGAGGCCTGAGGATTGTTCTCTGGAGAAAGTTAACCAAAAAGGTTCTGGACTCAGGGATATGAGGCCCAGAGGAGGACAAGGTGAGGAACAAATTATAAAGTGGGAAGGAGGTTAAATACATGAGTCTCCAGATTAAAAAACCCATTAAGCACCCAACACAATAAATGAAAAAAGGCCCACATCAAATTTTATTATTGTGAAGCTTCATGATATCAGAGATAAAGAGTAGATTCTAAGAGGTTCCAGAGACGAAAAAAGAAATAGATCATACAAAGGACCAGGAATAAAATTTTAACAAAAAATTTGAAATGAATAGACAAGGGAATAATGCCTTAAAAACTTTGATAGAGATGTAAAAAAGTTTTATCCAAAATTTTTTTTTACATTTTGTAAAAAGGTTTATATCTAACCAATTAATCAAGTAAGTACAAGAGCAGCAAAAAGGCATTTGAGGCGTACAAAGTTTCCTGTAAATGCTTTCTCAGGAAGCCAATAGACAATATGTTTCACTAAATGAGGAAGTAAACCAAGAAAGAGGAAGAATGGAAATTAGGAAACATGAGAAAGGTAAAGGGAATTCCCAGGATGACAGCAAAGGAAGTGCTAGGACCACAGCTGTGCACCAGACCAAGAAAGTTACCAAACTGGACCAGAGCAGGAAGTCAAGGCTCTGAGGGTGTTCGTATGTGGAAGTGATATCTCCCAGAAATATTAGAATGTATAAAATTACCTGATAGATTTGATCTTGGAGGAAACTGCATAGAGAGGTATTTTACAGAGTTCTTGTACAGGTTGGGAAGACAGAGTGTTCTCAATACTAAACAAATAAAAAGAAAAGGTAATCATTAACTCCAGGAAAAACAGAAAATTGCAAAAGAATGGAACTATTATCACAGTGTTCTACCTGATTTAGCACTGAACTTTATTTCAATAATGAAAACATAGAATATGAATTAAAAATTGAGATGTAATTTTCTTGAGAAATAAGGAAAGGAAAAGTGGTGTAAATAATTTAAATCTTTACCTATCATTACGGGAAGACAACAGGTAACGTCAAAAATTGATGAGCTGACAGACAGCAATCTAGGTATCTTATTTACAAATGAGAAAGTAAATCACAGAAGCAATATCTGTAACAGTTTAATATTTTTGCCTGGGGAGCTTTGGGGAGCATGGCAAAGTTGGAGCAAGGGATAGTGGGGAGAACAAAGGAATACCATTTCTTGTGATAAGCTTTTTAGTATCATTTTCAACTATTTTCTTGTAATACTTATATAACAATGTTATTTTCAAAAAATAAATTTATTCCTTACAGTAGCTCAAAGATTGATTTTATAATAAAGCACTGAGCTCTATTAATTTGTCTTTTTAGTTACCTACTCCAGTTCTTTGAGCCTCTACCAGGTTACAGATAGATTCTTGGGAGCCATTAGTTAGTGTGTTTGCATATTCATTTTAATTGTAATTAATATGTACAGGCATACCTCATTTTATTGAGTTTTGCTTTACTGTGCTTCGCATATATTGCATTTTTTACAAATTGAAGGTCTGAGGCAACCCTGCATCTAGCAAGTCTATTGGTACCATTTTTTTCTAATAGCATTTGCTCGCTTCATGTCTCTGTATCACATTTTGGTAATTCTCCAAATATTTCAAACTTTTTCATTATTATCATATTTCTTATGGTGATCTGTAATTAGCGATCTTTGATGTTATTATTGTAATTTGTTGGAACACCACAAACCACGCTCATATAAGATGTGGAACTTAATGGATAAGTGTTGCTTGTCCACCGACCAGCTGTTTCCCTGTCTCTCTCCTTCTCCTCAGGCCTCCCTATTCCCTGAGACATGACAATATTAAAATTAGGCCAAGTAATAACCCTACAATGGCCTCTAAGTGAAAGGAAGAGTCATACATTTCTCACTTTAAATCAAAAGCTAGAAATGACTAGGATTCGTGAGGAAGCCCTGTTGAAAACCAAGATAGGCTGAAAGCTAAGTCTCGAGCACAAGTTGTGAATGTAAACATTCTTGAAGGAAATTAAAAGTGCTATTCCAGTGAACACATGAATTATAAGAAAGCAAAACAGCCTTCTCGCTGTTAGGGAAAATGTGTTAGTGGTCTGGATAGAAGATCAAACCAGCCACGATATTTCCTTAAGCCAAAGCCTAATCCAGAGCAAGGCCTTAACCCTCTTCAATTCTATGAAGGCTGAGAGAGGTCAGGAAGCTGCAGAAGAGAAGTCTGAATCTAGCAGAGGATGGTTCATGAGGTTTAAGGAAAGAAGCTGTCTCCATCATATAAAAGTATAAGGTGAAGCAGCAAGTCCCTGATATAGAAGCTGCAGCAAGTTATCCAGAAGATCTAGCTAAGATAATTAATGAAGGTGGCAACACTAAACAGATTTTTAGTGTAGACAAAACAGTCTTATATTGGAAGAAGATGCCATCTAGGACTTTCACAGCTAGAGAGGAGGAGTCAATGCTTGGCTTCAAAGCTTCAAAGGACAGGCTGACTCTCTTGTTAGGAAGAGAAGTTGAAGCCAATGCTCATTTACCATTCCAAAAATCCTAGGGCCCTCAAGAATCATGCTAAATCTACTCTGCCTGTGCTCTATCAGTGGAACAACAAAGCCTGGATGACAGCGCATCTATCTACAACATAGTTTACTGAATATTTTAAGCCAACTGTTGAGACCTACTGCCCAGAAAAAAAGATTCCTTTCAAAAGATTACTGTTCATTGACAAAGCACCTG
Organism: Balaenoptera musculus; assembly: GCF_009873245.2. Classification (NCBI taxonomy): domain Eukaryota; kingdom Metazoa; phylum Chordata; class Mammalia; order Artiodactyla; family Balaenopteridae; genus Balaenoptera; species Balaenoptera musculus. Next base: position 25,285,283 of record NC_045796.1, read on the forward strand.
GTCATCCAAGAGCTCTGATGGAGATATACTATGAGATTAGTGTTGTTTTCATGACTGCTAACAAAACACCCATTCTGCAGTCCATAGATCAAGGAATTATTTCAACTTTTAAGTCTTATTATTTAAGAAATACATTTTGTAAGGCTATAGCTGCCATAGACAGTGATTTCTCTGATAGATCTGGGTAAAGTAAATTGAAAACTTTCTGGAAAGGATTCACCATTCTAGATACCTTTAAGAACATTCATGATTCACGGGAAGAGGTCAAAATATCAACATTCACTAGAGTTTGGCAGAAATTGATTCCAACCCTCATGGATGACTTTGAGGGGTTCAAGACTTCAGTAGAGGAAGTAACTGCAGATGTGAAATAGAATTAGAAGTGGAGCCTGAAGATGTGACTGAATTGCTGCAATCTCACGGTAAAACCCTTAACATGAGGAGTTGCTTCTTATGTATGAACAAAGAAAGTGGTTTTTTGAGATGGAATCTATTCCTGGTGAAGATGCTGTGAAGATTGTTGAAATGACAGTAAACGATTTAGAATTTTGCATAAACTTCGTTCATAAAGCAGCAGCAGGGTTGGAGAGGACAGACTCTAATTTTGAAAGCTCTACTGTGGGTAAGATGTTATCAAACAGGATTGCATGCTACAGAGAAATCATTTGTGAAAGGAAAAGTTAATCAGTGCGGCAAACTTCACTGTTGTCTTATTTAAGAAATTACCCCAGCCACTCCAGCCTTGAGCAGCCACCATCCTGATAAATCAGCAGCCAACACTGAGGCAAGACCCTCCATCAGCAAAAATAGTCCAACTCACTGAAGGCTCAGATGATGGCTAGCATTTTTTACCAAAACAGTATTTTTTAATTAAGCTATGTACACTGGTTTTTTTTAGACATACTGCTATGGCACCCTTAATAGACTACAGTACAGTGTAAACATAACTTTTATATACACTGGGAAACAAAAAAGTTCATGTGACTTGATGTATTGCAATATTAGCTTTATTTTGATGGTCTGAAACTTAACTCGCAATGTCTCCAAGGTATGCCTGTGTAAGTCAATTCTGGATTATCTGGGTAGCTGTCATTTCGGTGCTACCATGTATATCGTTCATTTTGTGCCTTCATTATCATGTGTACATCTAGTTAAGTTAGCACCAATTATTTTAATAATTGCAGGAAGATGAGAAAGAGCAATAAATGATGCATTAATATCAAAGGAAGTCCAGTTGAAATTATGGCAGGTCAAATGAATGAAACTTATGTAGTAATCTGAATGGACCAAGTGTTGATGAAATTGAGTCATTTCATAAAGCCTATTGTAGAAGAGTGCCAGGAACGCAAAAGGACCAGTAGTCAGTACCATATTCATGTTGCAAGTAGCAATTTGGGTTCAGCAAAATATTATCTGTCACATAAAAGTAATGTTGTTATTTTGAATTGTATTTATTGGTTCTGTAGGGTTTTCTAAATAATATTTTTTTAAATTGTATCATATAATAACTAAGTATCAGAAGTTTATACCTATTTTTACATCAGTATATATTGGTACAAATAATAATATAACTTGTTTCAGTCATGGTGAGTTCTTTCTCTTCCTTTAAATTAATTTCAACATTAAGTTATTCTGTTAAGAGAATATGTACATTACTTAAATTTGAGAAGCACTGACTTATTGTATTTACTGAGAGATCTCTCCGGGTTGGTTTGCTACAATCCAATAAGAAATATCACTCACTGTGGCGCTCACCAAGTACTCATTAACTTCGAAGGAAGTACTTTTTTCTCTCACCCGTTTTAATTCACCAACTTTATTATCAAATGATGTAGCAAACAGCTTCACTGTCTCCCTCTCTGGAATTTCTTTATCCTGACCTCCACTTACTGGGTACTCATCTATCTATAACCTATGCCTTCCCTGAACTCGGAGAAAGGGGTGAAAAAAAGTTGGGGAGTAGGATATTTCAGTTTCCTTTTGCTACTATAACAGGTTACCACAAATCTAGTGGCTTATAAACAACACAAATTTCTTCTTTTACAGTTCTGGAGGTCAAAAATCCAAAATGAGTTTCACTGGGCTGCAATCAGGTGTCAGCAGAATTGCATTCCTTCTGGAGGATCTCAAGAAGAATGTGCTTCCTTGTCTTTCCCAGCTTCTAGGGGCTCCTCACATTCCTTGGCTTGTGTCCCTCCATCACTCTGACCTCTGCTTGGATCATCAAATCTTCTTTTCTGACTCTGACCCTCCTGCTTCCCTCTTTCATTTACAAGGACCTTTGTGATTACAAGGGACCCACCCAGTAATTCTGGATAATCTGTCTATCTCAAGATCCTCAACTTGATCACATCTGCAAAGTCTCTTTCACCATGTAACATAGCATATTCACAGGTTCCTGGGATTAGGATGTGGAAGTCTTTCTGGTGGCATGATTCTGCCTAACACAGTGGGTATCAATATGCCCAGCCAGTCCCAGGAGCAGAAACTCTGATGGGGGAACCCAACTTGGAAAAGTGTGGGAACACATTCTCCAGAAAGAGAAGAAAAGGGGAATGGACGTAGGTTAAGAGAAAGAGGCATTATATGGTGAAGAGGAGGTTCTTCTTCTGAGGAGGATTAAGGAACAGGTTGAAGGCTTGAGAAGGTGGGAAAGACTTGGAAAAGTCGCTGTGGAAGGTGGGAAAGCCTGCAACTAAAGAAAAAGCAACTGCTTCCCCAGGGCTTATCTGAGTAAAGGCAGTTACCTGAGTAAGACGTGGGGTCTGAGGTCATGCCAATTAGCATGTACATGAAGATGGCACTAAACCCAGTGCCAAAAGAGCTGTCTAAATTTTTATTTCAAATTTTAGAACGAAACCAAACAATGACATCAGAATTAAAGTGCTTCTACCATCTCCTTTTTGTTATGCCGTGTTTCTTCTTTTTCCTTGATTCCTATAAGAAACTTGACACTAATTAAGCTAGCATAAGAAGGTGGTAAAAAAAGAAGATGAATCATAGACCACACTGGAAATAAACCAAGAAATAAGAAAAACTGATCTCTGCCCCAAAGAACAACAATGGTGAAAAACCGCGCTAGCAAAGGGGCTATGTACTGAGAGTTTAAATTTTTTAAAGGACAAAACATGGAGTCTGATAAGATGTACCAGCTGCTTCTCTTTTCTAAGACATTTGCCCAGGAGACAGCTACTAAAGCTTGGGTGTATTTCTCTCTTGCGGTGTCACAGGATGTTCCTCTCCCCTCTCCACCCCCTCCCTGCTCTCCTGCTGCGTGTGTGTGTGTGTGTGTGTGTGTGTGTGTGTGTGCGTGTGTGTGTGTGCGTGCGCGTGTATGTGTTTGGTTTCTCTCTCCCTCGTAGGAACTCAGCCCCCGCCTGTCTCCCGCTGTTGCTGCTGCTCTGACTAGCTTGCTGCCTCTTGACTCTTCTTTCTCTCTCTGCTTAGCGCCTTGCCTTCTGGTAAGTATGACAAACACTCCCCCGAGCCCTGTGAGATGATGTAGGGTGCGGTTTGTGGTGTTCGAAACTTGCAGCTTTGAGACTGCCAGTGAACTGTTGAAGAACTTTCCATTGTTTTATTTACAATTAAAATGTGTTGCTCAGGAAGGGATGTGTGTGTGGTAATCTGTTGGGACTGCCGGGACAAGTGAAAAATTCTCTCTCAGAGGAGGCAAAAGATGGGCAATGAAGTTTATAGAAGATAAAACAGAAATAATTTCTTGCTGTAAAATTGATTGATATAGAAAGAGACAATTTAAAAGTAACAGAGTTCTTTGACTTTGTTTTTTTCCTCTTGTGGATTTGTCTTGAGGCTACTTTTAGGAATTGAGTTGTCCTGTGGTTTACAACGACTCAGTTATTCTGTTTTAAAGTAAATGTGGAGCATGAGTTTAAAAGAGATCCATGGACTTAATATAAAAAACATCAATGATTATGGCTTCTGATGAATGAAGAATAAATCAAATACAAACAAAACACTTGCATTTAGACTAACCACACTAAAATTCCTATGGACAGTTGGTTTTAAATTCATTGCTTTGAAGTTTGGTTTACTTTAGATTTTATTTCATCTTCAGGAGGCTCCCTAACACTTTAAAACCCACATATGGGTTTAAACCAATAAATGTTTACTGTTTTCAATTTGATTTAAAAAGTATTCTCTTCCCTTGATTTCCAAAGATGAAGTGCTAAAGGCCAGGGCTCCTTTTAGAAGAGCTTAAAATAACTTCTGGCTGGACAGCAGGTGCCATGTGTCTTTCTCCAAGTCCAGGGGAAGCATAAGTTATATATAGATGTGTGTGCCCAACAAGCAGGGGTCAGGATAAAGAATTCCAGTGATGAAGACAATGAAGCTGTTTACTGCATCGTTTGATAATAAAGATGGTGAATTAAAATAAATGAGAGAAAAAAGTACTTCCTTCAAAGTTAATGAGTACTTGGTGAGGGCCACAGGTAGGTGGCAATGTCTGTACACTGAATTTTCTGCTCGTGTTTGCATTCGAGCATTTGACGTCGTCTGCCCTAAGAACCAGAGGAGGAAGCTGCATGGTACACGGAGCAGTGGGCTTTAGTTTTCGCTTTCACGCCGCCGCAACAGCAACACCTGCGTGTTATTAGGGCCCTGCTGCTAATCAGCAGCATCACCATTAAATATCATTTACAAATAAAACGCACCATAACTTAAAGGTCTAAGCCAAAGTTATTGCAACACTAGAAATGGTGACAGCCAGAAACCCTCAGCCCATTCCTCACCCCCTATTTCCAAAGAGCCCACATTATACCCGGATTATTCCCCTAGTTCATTCCCTCCCTGCTTCTTAGACATTTCTACTTCTTAAAAAGTATTGTTATCCTAGAGCTCCTTGACTGAGACAAGAAAGTTGTAATCTGTTTTTTTTCTAAAAGAAAGTCAGTTTTTATATCAGAACAAAAAGGTACAGAAACTCAAGGAACTGTTATTATGAGCATCACCATGTTTCCATACAAGTTCATTAGTTAATTTATACCTTTCCTCATTCTCTCTTATTCCAAAAATGAGGCTGGTTTGAACCTCAGAAAAAAAAAAGTGTTTTTCTGATTGATAATTACACGTTGCTCATTTGGGAAAAGGAAAATACCAGACAAGCAAGTATCTCCTGTATCCAATATAATAATTCATTTATATTAATGGACTCATACTAATCAATATGGATTAAAATAGAGTTTAGAATGTTATCATTATGAATGATTTTAGTAAGGTCAATGGCTCTTGTATTCAATGTTTTAACTTTGGGGAAAAAAGCACCAATTTAAATTTAAACATTAAATGTATACATCTATGTATTTATAACGATTGTAAATCTACATAGAATTATATAAGAGAATGGTGACACAAACTGGCTATTCTAAGCAAAATGACAATTATGACCATGAAAAACGGTATCTTGAATTACTCTGTTAACGTCAATAATAGGAGATACTATCGGAATTTAAAGACCAAAACCAAAAATATGCTAATAGTATGACTCGATTTGGAAAGATGCTTCTCACTGTTCCTACTCAACTAATTGCAATATTGATGGTTTGTGGAAGTACATTCATTCTATGTTAGAAACTGTAATTAGTAGGTGCCCATGTGGGAGTAGCCTTACCATTTACCTGTAACTGGGTTAACTACATCAACCCTGGCTGTGCTTACCACCAGATACCACTCCCAGTATGGAGACCAATCAGTCTGCACAGCTGTCGGGGGAGCCGCAGTCAACACCTGTGGGGGACAGTGCAGTACTGCCCAGTCAAAATGGCCTGGAGAAGCAAGATGATCAGGACTCCTCAACCCCACTCCCAGCACCGGAGGAGGAGGCAGGTGTGCAGCCTGAACGGGGAGCCCATGATATCTCTGAAGAATTGAACCGACAACTGGAAGACATCATTAACACGTACGGGTCTGCTGCCGGCACGGCAGGGCAAGAGGGTCCCACCACGGCCAAGGAGCAGCCTGAGAACACAGAACCACCCGACAACGAGGACAGGGGCTGCGAGGAGACCACTGAAGAGACAGAGACAGACCCTCCGGCCTCTGGAGAGCCACCCACAGCCAAAGAGCCTGTCAGCAACAAAGAGCAAAAACTGGAGAAGAAAATCCTAAAAGGATTAGGCAAGTAGTCACGTTCTAATGTATGACTTTTCTTTGAATTATTCCTAAAAAGGGGCACTTCCTCCAATCTTTGCTAAGAACCACATCTCATATTTGGATTTTACCACAATAGCTTCCTTCAGGATCACCAGTACCTTACTGTACTTATCCTCAGCCCCTTAGTAGTGTGTTCCATTACTACATATATAAAATATTTTTTAATTTAACAAAGCTCTTCAGAAATGTATTAATTATAGAATGTTGAAAATCTCAGAAAACAATTTTACTCCCATTAGTTCACTGGTTCAGCAAATATTTACTAATGCCTAGTCTTTATGAGGTACACAAAGGTAAAAAAAGTCTTTGGTTAAGGAGCTCTAGGTCTGGAGAGAAAAATAGACATGTACACTAATTGTTATATAGGATAAGTGCTACAACAGGCACAGGAAAATTGTTAGGAGAGCATGGAGGATTGGTAACACCAAAAATGGCTGTGAAAGAAGGATGAGAGAGCTAATTTTTTAGCTGTAAGTGAGAGCATGTTACTGCACATAGGAGCGTCCCTCTGCCCGTCCTGGTGAATTTCACTGAAACACTCACTACAATCGCCACCTCCTATGTGATACATTCCCTGACACACCCAGGGAGAGTTAGCAACACCTTCCGTAGTTCTCCATGAAATTTTCTGCAGCAATCATTTGTTTATATACCTGCCTCCCAAGCTGGAGGAGGAATCTATTGAGACAGTGGTCACATCTTACTCATTTCTGGAAGACAGTGTAGAAGAGTAAAAGATCATGGGCACTGGAGTCAGAACTGGGTTCAGACTCCAGTGAACAGGTTACATGTAAACCCCAAAGTATGTCTATGCTGTCATAGGACCTCACTTTGGCGCTTGAAACCACTGCTGGCAATGCTTTCAAGAAGGGCTAAAAGACACATTCAGACAGCTACTTCACGTACTCAGCATAAAGATTAACCCAGATAACACCAAGTTCTAAAGTGCAAGATTAGAATCACTTTAGTGTTTTGGAACTCTGGGAAACAGAATAAAGTTGCTCTGTGTTACAGAGCTATTTTTTCTTCTCTGTCCAAGGCATCTGAGAAATAACATTTTGCATTAGTCATTGTTAAACTTTCCGTAAGATAAAACAAAATCACATCGCAGTGGTAAATGATTTTAAGTAGTCCTAACCAGGAAAGTTCTTTGGCTTTATCACTTTGAAACTACTTCTACATAGGAATTTGTATGTGTTATAATGGGGGGATAGGTATGAAGAAAGCAGGGGTGAAGTTAAAGATGACCAATTTTGGTTTCTACTCTGTCTTCCATGAGTTATTTCAAAGTCTGTATTAACCTCATACTTACCAAATAATCAAAAAAATTTTTAGAGAAAGAAAAAATTTCACAACTAATTCTGCCACTTTCTATAAGTTACCAAAATTCAACTGAATGTGTTTATCAGAACCAATGTTTGTGATCAGAGTGCCCAGGTGGGTCCACTCTAATTACATGTGTATAAGCTGCTGACACTTTCATGCTGTTCCTCTGAACACTATCAGTATATTCTTCTAAACATTGTACTATTTCAGCTATATTATGAGTTAAAACAATATTTTTAAGCTAATTTAAATATTTTAAACATCATTTCAATTATCTGCAAGTGGTTTTTTTTTTTTTTTAAAGAAATTCACGTTCTTTTATTTATTTATTTATTTATTTATTTATTTATTTATGACTGTGTTGAGTCTTCGCTTCTGTGCGAGGGCTTTCTCCAGTTGCAGCAAGCAGGGACCACTCTTCATTGTGGTGCGCGGGCCTCTCACCATCGCGGCCTCTCCTGTTGCGGAGCACAGGCCCCAGACGCGCAGGCTCAGCAATTGTGGCTCACGGGCCCAGTTGCTCCGTGGCACGTGGGATCCTCCCAGACCAGGGCTCAAACCCGTGTCCCCTGCATTGGCAGGCAGACCCTCAACCACTGCGCCACCAGGGAAGCCCGTTTTTTTTTTTTTTATAAATTTATTTATTTATTTTTGGGTGTGTTGGGTCTTCGTTTCTGTGCGAGGGCTTTCTCTAGTTGCGGCAAGCGGGGGCCACTCTTCATCGCGGTGCGCGGGCCTCTCACTATTGCGGCCTCTCTTGTTGCGGGGCACAGGCTCCAGACGCGCAGGCTCAGTAGTTGTGGCTCACGGGCCCAGTTGCTCTGCGGCATGTGGGATCTTCCCAGACCAGGGCTCGAACCCGTGTCACCTGCATTGGCAGGCAGATTCTCAACCACTGCACCACCAGGGAAGCCCTGCAAGTGGTTTTAACAGGTTTCTTGGCTATTTATCAATTAAATGATACTACACTATGGTCTAGACCAATGATTTCAAACTTACTGTGCATTGGAATCAAATGCAGAATTTGTCAAAAATGCTGTTGCTGAGCAGAGAGATTCAGAATTGGTAGGTCTGGACTGGGGCCAAGGCACCCTAGGTAATTTTTTTTTTTTTTTTAATTTATTTATGGCTGTGTTGGGTCTTCGTTTCTGTGCAAGGGCTTTCTCTAGTTGTGGCAAGCGGGGGCCACTCTTCATCGTGGTGCGCGGGCCTCTCACTGTCGCGGCCTCTCTTGTTGCGGAGCACAGGCTCCAGACGCGCAGGCTCAGTAATTGTGGCTCATGGGCCCAGTTGCTCTGCGGCATGTGGGATCTTCCCAGACCAGGGCTCGAACCCTTGTCCCCTGCATTAGCAGGCAGATTCTCAACCACTGCGCCACCAGGGAAGCCCCCACCCTGGGTAATTTTGACACAAACAGATTGTGGAAGCAATGGTTCTGATGCTTCAGAAAGTTCTTCCTCCACCCATTTGGAGGAAATATAAAGTGCCAGCTGTGGTCTTCTTTTAGAAACTATTTGGAGCTTTTATAGAATATTAGTATGTCATTCAATCCATACCTAAAGATATATCTTTAGTCTTTGCTTACATATTTGATCAAAGATGAGTCTTTAATTATTGTATGTTTATCAGATAACATTTGCTTTATGGATATTTTTGAGATACCGAAATGTTCTGACTCTCTAACCCCAAATTTTCCAAAGTATATACTTTGGGATATTTGAGATTTCAGACCAAGCTTGTTTCCTAACTGCCAGAATTCTCTGACCTTTAATATATACAATAGTGAAAAATCTCCAATAGTGATGGGCACAGTTTACAACATTTCCTAAATGTATTGGACCAAAAACACCCTTCTTTCACAGAACACCTTTGAATATTTGGGAAATGTCTCTACAACCCAAGCACTCAAGACTTGTTTTTCCTTTACAGGCTGCATATCCTCCCACAGTTAACACATTATACACTGGAGCAGTTGGGGGAACACTTTAAAATCTCTTTAGTTGGTGGAGTCACTTTCTCCTTGGCATTGAGCAAAACAAAAAACAGATTCCACATTAGACAGCACCATGACATGTCCTCTTAACATCTAAGTATCCCCCTTCCTTCCCCCACCCCATCTTCCAGCTCACAAGTGTCTTATTAATCTCTTCTCTGTCAACATTATGTGGGCTGCACAAGTCCCACATAGTAAGAAGCACAAAACAATGATAAAATGTAATATCCCTTCTGATATTTAGATTGATAACTGATTGAGTAGGAATTCATAGGTTTGAAGCATAAACCCACGAGAAAAACAAAGCTGATCCACAGGTCCATTCTGAGCTCAGAATCTATCTAGTCAACCCACTGATTTACTGAGAGGGAAATTAAAGCCTAGAGAGTTTTAAAGTCTGCCCCCCCAAAAAAATTATTCAACTAATTGATGTGGTTGTGAGATTAGTCATAAAGAAAGCAAGGTGCAGACCTGAAGTCACTAATATTACAGGGCCAAAGATATATAAAAATAATTGGTATGTTGGTTGAGGAGCATTTAATTGAGCTATAGTTCAGTTAATTGGTTTCATCTTTCCAGTGACAGGTGAATTTCAGTTCTACCTTCTGAGTACCATCTTGACTAGGACATTGATTTTCTAAAATCTTTTCGGCCATTGACTTACTCTGCCTTAGAATGGTCACCTTCCCAGGTAGTCTGTTTTGTAAGATTTTAGCTTGATTTTTCTCTAGTTTCACTCTGAGAAGGAAATAAACTGTTGCTTTGATACAAATGCTAAATTTTCTGGAAGAAGTGGTAGAAAACCAGAAGAATTTAGGAGAGAGAGGAATCCACAGAGATTGAAGGGTCCATGAGTAGATTCATAGAGAAGCTCAAACTTAGGCCAGATCCTGAAAGGAGAGGAGGGTTTACAGGAGTAAGTGAAATAAGGGGAAAAAAAAATTTGTCTTGGGCAAAATGATTAGTACTTTCTTCTGACCCAAGTTGGGAATGGATGTATTTATTTCTTACTGCTTTTTCTGATATTATTCTTTTTTATTGTAAGGTTTTGCTTTATTTTGTTTTCCCTGGAATAATCTCCTCATTATTAGGCTCAAAGTTGTTTTCTTTTTAAGAAAGTTTTCTTTATAGTTACAGCTAAGAAATTGCTAGCAGTTTAAACACATAAAGCCGATTTTTCCTCTTGTGTCTGACACTGTCACCAAATGACCCCATTTCCTAAAACTGTAATTCTAGCCTTTCTTAGATGATGAGTGGGTCTCTGTCTGTCCCCCTCCTCAACATAGTCCCACACAGCACTCCAGTCCAGTGAAACCAATGGAAGTTTACAGATTAAGCTCTCTGATGTTACAAAGTTACGGATTCCGTACATGCTTGTCTCCAGCTGCTTGGAGTTTTTTGTTGAAATCATTTTTGAAGGGTGGACTGATGCATCTGAAGGTTAAACTTCTATACAAAATAAGAGAATATGAGAGCAGAAAGACACCTCAGTGAGTGTGACAATTAAAATAAAAACAAAAAAACACCTGTTCTCATCATTAAAGAAAACAAAAGGGGGAGAAGATACTGCATGTGGAGAGAAAAAGAGACCCACTGGACTCACTCAAGACACGATACGGTTTTCTACGTCGATACTCACACTGAGAGGTATGCTAAGCATACGTTACATGTCACACGGGAGAGTGAGACCTGTCTTCCCTCTAGTTGATCACAGAGTTGTCTTCTGGACAGTGTTTACTTGACTTACATGATATTAGTGCACAGGTTGGCTTTGTTCCATTATTACCAAGATTTACTAAACACTTGCCATGGGCCAAACACTGTGCGGGGTTCTGGGCCAAATTTGACCAACAGTGTAGTCTCTTGCCTTTAATGGATGATCCTCCAACTCAGGACAGCAGTCATCACGTGAGCACAAACTGAAGACAAGGGTGAGGGGATGGCCTGACCAACACAAGTCCGTCCCTGCTGCTACAGAAATCACTCAAAGCCACGCCAGGTGGCGGCGGAGCGCAGAGCTTACCAGTTTAAAGGCAGTGTTATGCCACAGGCCATATTGGATTGCTGGTGGGGCACCACTCACCCCCACCTTCTCCCCTGTCTCAGACTGTGTCTCTAATCTGAGCTGACTCACTGGGCAAATATAGATGAAACCAGCTGTTAGGAATGAGGTCACTTTTTTCAAATAAAGTTTCCTTTAATTTCTCTAGGTTTCCCTGGCATCAAAATTCCACATGGGAGTGGAGTGATTTAGAGCAAGTAGACAAACCTTGGATTCAAGCCTTGGCTCTGCCAGTACTGACTATGTAACTTTGGACTTCTCTGGGCTTTCAATTCTTAATCTATAAAATTAACCAGTTCTCTGGGTGCTCTTTGAAGTTCCTTCTAGACCTAAAATTCTTTGATGCCGTTAGAGTTACCAGTTTTAGCAAATGAAAGTACAAGCTGCCCAGGGAACTTTGAATTTCAGATAAACAAACCATTGTTTTTTACTACGAGTGTGTCCCATGTCCTGTATTTCATCTGGCAACCATAATTCCATGATATATCTGCCTCTCCAGGATGAAAGCAAAAATTCCAGCAAAGGAGACATGGCTGTTCTTGAGGGACAGGCTGTTAAAGTTGTTAATATTCTTAAGCAGATTTATATCAGGGAACTTGGGCTCCACTGTATGGTCTGACCTCCCAACCCTGATTAGAAAGGGTGGCTGTCACAGGTGGGTGAGGACGGGGCAGCTGCTCCACTTTGACCCTACTGTTGGCAAAGATATATTCAGTGGTACACACACGTAGGCCTCGGGGTCCGGCTCCTGCCTACAACGCTCAGCCCAGTGGGCACTGAAAGACAAGATTTCCAGGCATCACAGAAAGGCTGACCAGGCAGTTTGAGCTGAAGAGGACAAAAGGAAGAACAATGGGGAAAGAAAAGAAAGAATCTGAGGCTCACTGTCAAATAATCATGAACAGATGAGTTTTTAAATGTAGCATAAACTCCAACTGGAAACAGAAAATGCAACTGCCAACAGAGATTAAGGCCTGGGTGAGAGAAGGGAAGACCCGGGGAGGCTAAATCTGCAGCCAGAGAGACACAAAAAGGCCTGTGAAAAAGGCCCTGCCATGTCTTGGGTCCATTTTCTCTATATTTTGACTTTATTCCCCACTTTTTAGGAAATACAATCAGAGTCATTCCACCCAAACTTCATGGAGTGGGCTCATGCACAGAAACAAGAGAACTGGTTCCCCCCCAAAAAAGAGCAAAGAGGTACTAAAGAAACAAAACCAAAAAAATGGGCAGACTAAACTGTCACGTTTCTCTGCTTTGGGTTGGAATTTTAACAGTTCCATGTATTAATGCTGGCTGTTTCACAGTAGTCAGATATTTGGATAGGCTGGTTTGCTTCTTTTTTTTAGATAATTAACATGGGGAAGTGGATGATTTATTCTTTCATAAAGTCAGTGTTTTTTATTCTTTTGAATATTTTCAGAATGTTCAAAATCCCTTGGAATATTTAGAACATGGGGGGAAGTAACAAGAATGGAATCTTGGGATGAAAATTTGGGGACTACCCTTATAGCAGACATTTATTGAAAATTTACCATGAGCCTGACACTGTACCACACATTTTTACAAACTTCTCATCTAATCACTTATTCTGCAAAATAGGTATCATTCCTTCATACAGGGGGAAAAAAACCAAAATTACATCTGCAGCTCAGACAAGTGAAGTGGCTTGGCCAAGGCTGGATAGCAGCTAACAAGCAGACAACCTGAGATTCTAACTCTTACCATCTGACATCAAGTTCAACACTTATTTTTTAAAATGTCTTTAATGGTTTTTGTTTTCTTTTAAGGCAAAGAAGCCAATCTGCTAATGCAAAATCTGAACAAGTTGCAAACTCCTGAGGAAAAGCTTGATTTTTTATTCAAGAAGTATGCTGAATTGGTAAGTTCTTTGATTAGCCCTTTTTGTCAGGAAGATTCAAGCTCTGGTTAGAGCTGAGAAAAGGATGCTGTTAGTTTTTCAGGTATATCATTATAGCTGGTTACCTCAGACAAGTCAAAGCCAGAATTCATAAAGGCAGAATTTTTAAAAAAGAAAGAAAGAAATAAAAAGAAACAGAAAAACTGAGGCATAACAGCAAAAGGAAGAAAGAGGATACAGTTGGAGTCTACTCCACCTTCAATTATGTGCATAATTTGGGAGATGGAAGAGAGAATCATAGATAATTAAAAATTGTGAATATTTAAAAGTTCTTTTTGCCTTTGCAATAAAACAGAAATACACTAGAATAAAGGCAAACTTTCATCCGGTTCTTGTACACAGATTTTTTGAGGGGGTGGTCCCCTCAGGAAGGCAGAGGGTTGAGTTAATCCCACCCCTCAGTTTGTGACACATTCTCATTTATTCCTGATGACTTTATTGATTGATTGATTCATTCATTCTCTTTGATCTACATTCTTCTCCTTGTCCCCCACGATGGCAAAGCATATGACATGGATTGTTTTGTTTCTGGTTATAGGTCCTCCCATGCAGTCTCCCTCTCAATAAGGTAGGACCACTGGCAGGAAGGGAAGCCACTCCCAGCCTGCAGAGAATCTGTGAAGTGGATGGTCTCCTGGCCAGTACTCTTATAATAGGCCAGTTGGAAGAAAGAGGAGGGTTCAGTGAAGCCAGCCCCCCTAGTTTCAGTGAACCCTCACAAAAACTGGCTAAAGGAGTTGCACCTGAGGTCTGTGCACCACCCCTGAGGTGTACGAGACCCACTGAGGAGATGTGGTGTCCTCTCAAGTGAGGCTGGGCAATGTACCTCTCTCTCATTTCTGCTTCTTTTCCTCATTTCTTTCCACTTTCTTATTTCTTTTGGAGAAGCAGTGACAGGAAAATGAAACTTAAGCCCCTACACACAACAAAACAATTCCTCCAGGCAGTAGATTGAACTGCCCCTGAAGGCAGATTTACCTTACAGCAAAGAAGCTTAAGAGTCAGTGCCTCTCACTTGCATGGGCCCCTCTGGGGCCCTGAACATAATTCTCTTTTTTAAATTTTTTCCTTTTTTTTTTTAGAGAAGGTCTCCAAAACTGAGACCCACAAACCCCTCAGGTCTCTGCCTGCATCTTATCCCTATTGATGGAGTAGAGTTTAGTGAGTGACTTGTTTTCCTTCTTTTTCTACTCTAATTTTAGCACTGTGATCCCTATTTATTCTTTCCTTTCTTCCTTGTACCTCGATGCATCCTGTTATGCTGAACTGTCATGCAATAGACCCAGAGAAATTCTGAAACCCTGAATGACTAGTGATTGTTTAACTCTACCAACAATACTTTTAAATTATTTTTTAATCACATAAACCACATCACAATAATATAAGGAAAATGCTGAATACACAAGTAAAAATATCTCTAATCCTACAATCTAAAACACAATCGTTGATTTAACTCTCTTCCTTTCCAGTTCTGCCATACATTCAGAGATACCTTTTGTATAACTACCATCATAAGGTGCATATAATTTAGTATCTGTTTTTTTGGCTCATATGACAGACATTTTCCCATGTAGTTTGTAGTCTTCATAATTATATTTTGTCAAAGCTATGTAATTTTCCATTAATTGACTTTATCTACTGGTTCTCTAATTTGGGGACATTTAGACTCCTTCCAGTGTTTGTTCTACCAAATACTGCCGCAGTGAACATCATCATGCATGAGATTTGTTCGTTCTCTTTTATGACCCTAGGAAAAAGTTTCAGAATTGGGATTACTAAATCAAGCAGTATAAATGCTTTTTTTAATGGCCATATTGTTTTCCAAAAGAATGGTAGAAATTTATAAAGCAAGTATTAGTGTATCAATTTTATTGCAACTTGTTTAACATTGGCTGTTAAACCACTCATGAACAATTTCAGTGCCATAAAATGGTAGGTGCCAAATTTAATATTTTTCCCCCAAATCTGGCCCCATCCTCACCTGTCCATCCTTGCTCTTTTCAATAATTACTACATTGATTTCCCTTTGCCCTTCAATTTACTCACTCATACCAAGGCCATTCATATTTACTTCCTAGTGCCATGTTCCATACTTAGATGAACTGGGCATCTTCTAGACTACTACTCTTTATGGTGCTGTAGCCCCACAGCAGAATATCGGGAAAGAACCACTTATCCAGTCTTTCCAAGATTTTCTTCATGAGCCAGGGCTGTTCACCCTGGTCTCCAGGAACTCCCCAAGCCCACTCACTCTCCTAGCCAAGAAGTCAACTCCACAGAGGTTATTTTTCCAGAAATTCTACTCAATTCAAGTCTTACTATACTTTGGCACTTGTATCATACCCTATAATAAACTTTTAAACTCAAAAGATCATTCTAGAAAAAATGAATAGGAGAAAATTGACCCCCAAACCCCATTACATATCCTTTTCAGAAAGGAAAAATTATGAAGAGTTTCAATCTTTTACTTGGACACTAAAAGTTATTTTCCCTGCTCACTGATTCAGATATTAATACAGAGAGTGTCTGAAATACAAGTGTTAACATAGAATAAATCATTAAATTCAAGGCTGTGAATCAAACTGTCACCCTAGCTCACTCATCCTTACAGATTCTAAATCCTGTAATATCATCAACTATTGTATTTATTAATAAATAAGGATAAGTTCATTAATAAATAAGGACACCTCATGACTAAATTAAGAAATGACCTGGAAGAAATATTTTTTGCAAATTTCCTCCATTTAAAAGTAGTTACAACGTTACTACTTGGCCTTAATTTTACTTTTTTCACTTAATAATAAAAAAAGAAAGAGAGAACAGGAGAAATTCCAGATAAAAATCTTATGTGCCTGTTAGAATTGTACAGAAGACACATGTCTAAGGGTATTATTAAATCACAAGGCCAGCATTTGACTGAAGTTGACCCAGCTGCAATATGTTTGCTTTCATTCATTAAGAAAACCCATATGCATTCACATAAATCTGAAGTATTGAACAAAATTAGCCACACTCTAAAAAAAAATTGTCAGCAAGTTAAGGGGTTCTATTTAGAGCAAAGCAAGACAGACCTAGCTATATTTCAGATGTGTATGATCCTGCCTTAAAACTAGAACATTTAAATGGCCAGTGAGGTATAGCACAAATCATCTCTTCCAACTTATGAAACACATGCAAGGTATCCTCCTCCTGAAGCTCAGATAAATCCACACATAGGGCAGTGTTCCCCCAAACAGGGAAGTTTTGCCAATCATGCACCAGTAGGCAATGTCTCTGGAGATACTCTGGATGTCACAGTTGGGGGTGCTACTGGCATCCGGTGGGTAGGGGCCGGGGAAGCTGCTAAACAGCCTACAATGCAGGGGACAGCCTCCACAGCAAAGGACGATCTGTCCCCAAATGTCAACAGTGCTAAGGTTGAGAAACCCTGACAAATGGTTTAATCTTCCAAAGGTAAAGTCTGAACCAAAACGGCAATAACAATAATAACAACATATAAATTTCAAGAAAGGACAATAGGTCATGTAAAGTACGAACACAAGTATGAGAAGTTTCACCCCTGTCTAATAACTATGGTGCAAAATGAGGTTAGCATGAGAAATATATAATAAAATATAATTGGTTTTCCAATTGAACCTCAAGAAGGATACCAATTTCAATCAATATTTATAGTAATATGGACTTAGATTTTCCTGATGCTAATTCTCACAAATAAGTAAAAACTACCCTGAAGTACGAAGATAGAATATCATGTATGAATACCCCCAGCTTAATCTGGCAAGGGTTTATCACGGACATTTCAGGCTGATGGGAGGGAGGGAGGAAAGGATTAAAATAAGATGTAAACTGAAGAAAGTGTGACAGTCCTGTTCATCTAGTTCAGAAAGAACGAATGCTTTTTCAAGACAGGGTAACTGAGACATGTATCAGGGCTCACGTTGTGTGTGTATCCATTTGCATCTGGCTCTGCGAGGTACCAGGAGCACCTGGGGTCCAGGAGCACCCAGAGGCTCCCAGGCCTTTTCCTCTTCATTAGCCAACAAGGTCATTATTAGGACGAGTGCCCTCCTGGCCTATGCACCATTCAGGTTCTAAGGGAACTAAGTGCAGCAGAGGAAATGGGTCTGGAAAAAGGCTGCAGCTTGTTCGTGGCCACACTGATCATCAATCTGGGATCCACACTCCTACTACGCTAGTCTCTGGAGGCTGAACCCCAAATTCCCCCCATTCCAACTAGATTTCCATAAAAATGTGTTGCCAAATTTACCAGATAAAACTACAGAATGCCCGGGCTTCCCTGGTGGCGCAGTGGTTGAGAATCTGCCTGCCAATGCAGGGGACACGGGTTCGAGCCCTGGTCTGGGAAGATCCCACATGCCGCGGAGCAACTAGGCCCGTGAGCCACAATTACTGAGCCTGCGCGTCTGGAGCCTGTGCTCCGCAACAAGAGGCCGCGATAGTGAGAGGCCTGCGCACCACGATGAAGAGTGGCCCCCGCTTGCCACAACTGGAGAAAGCCCTCGCACAGAAACAAAGACCCAACACAGCCATAAATAAATAAATAAATAAATAAAATTAAAAAAAAAAATACAGAACGCCCAGTTAACTTTGCATTTCAGGTAAACCAACATTTTTTTTTTTAGTAAAAGTACCTTCCATGCAATACTTTGGATATACTTTTACTAAAAACTTATTCCCTATTTATTTGAAATTCAAATTTAACTGGGTGTCCTACATCTTACCTGGCAACTCTACCTCAGAACTTCAGCATCCCGAGATGGAAAGCCCAGGGGTTCATTGGTTTCATTTTCCATGCCGCCCTTGATTTCGATACTTTAGCTGTGGCTGCTGGAGGAGTGTGAGAAGAGGCCCCACCTGTGCTCAGCAGAAACAAGTGTCATGGTTTATTCACCATAAGCACAGAGGGTGAGGGAGATGGGCAGGGAGCAAGGCTTGTTAAGCATACTTGCCATGTGTGCTGTTGGGATGTGCAGTGGCTATTTCTGAAACTTTGGTGACAGATCATCAATCCTTAAGTAGTCGAGGGGTACATTCTCCGCTCCCCCTTTCTCATAACCACAGACTTCATCTTCTGTTTGCTAGGAAGCTGCTTTTCGCTTTCCTACTTTTAAAAATAGTTACTAAAGCTTGTCTTGAGAAAGAATTGGGAAAACTAAATGTAAACCAAGCAGACACACCATTGACTATCCTCCTAATGCAAGGCATTATCATGAGTTCTGAGACATGCTTTTCTATACTGACTGACTTCATTAGACTCAAGAAAGATAAAACTATTTCTAGACCACCAAGAAGAAGATCAAAGCAAAAGAGATCAATAATAAGAATGATGAAGGAAAAAAACCCATAAATGTTATGCTCTTAAAACCATATCTACAGGTACTGCCAAGTTAACATTTATGAAGTTCTTTTGATTCCAGAGGGACAGTGATAATAGCAAAACATTTTCCAAACAACCATACAGGGGTCTTTAGGCGTTTCCTCTTTGGGTCCTTTTCTGTCAACTCAACAGAGATCCCTGCCGTTTTCTTTCACATTTGCATCCCCACATCCAGCTGGATGAGCATCGCACTGAGCAAAGAAAGTTAAAACTCCTCCAGAAGAAACAGGCACAGATCCAAAAAGAAAAGGACCAGTTACAAGGTGAACACAGCAAAGCTATCCTTGCACGAAGCAAACTGGAGGGTCTGTGCCGGGAGCTGCAGAGACACAACAAGACACTGAAGGTATGTGTCACCAAGGCCCCACATAACACACCTTCTTGCATGCTCTGTAGGCACAGGCTTCTGCTACTTACGGTAAGGGTGTGAGCTCTAGAATCAGAGAGAATTGGGTTCAAATACTAGCCCTGCCACTTGCTCACCTGTAACTTGCAATAAATTATTTTACCTCCCAAGCCTGTTACCTCATCCATAAAATGGGGATTATACCAACTTCACTGCGTGGTCAGGGAAAAATTAAAATTAAATGAGGCCACACATGTAAGGTGCTCACATAGTACCTGATGCGGAGCAGAACTTTAGTAAAATGTGTGCCACTCCTCTTCCTTATGTTGAGTTTGTTTTGTTTTGTTTTTTAAGGTAGGCCTTAGTTCTACTCTTTAAAATACAAATTTATAAAAATTCAACATTTTTTGTATGATAATGAAATCTGCATGACATGAAATAACTTGACACAAAGCTAACTGACAGAGTAAGGCAAGATTCAGAGCTAAAATGTCAATAGTCATCTGAAAAAAGAAGCTACTCGAAAAAACAATGAAGCTCTTCAAGCTTAATTATTCAATCTAAAAATAATAGACTGATCACTTCAGTCAGTCTGCATGGGTTTCATTAATTACAGCGTAAGCCTCTAGCAGTGTGGTTAATCTGATTACACACAGACACTAGCTCCATTCAGTGAAGCAAGATGCAGGGCTCTCCAAGATAATACTGCATGCATCCACAATCCCCTTTCCAGCTGAAGATCCTAAAGCTTTTGACAAACAAGAATTAATTAGATAGCAATATTCTTGTGAGATAGTTATTATTACACGTGTTTAAAAGAAGATACTTTAAGAAACAGATTAAGATCATTGCTAAGTTTTTACAATGGAGTTAGGAAGAAAAATAGAATAGGATAATGGCTCCTCATATTCCAAAACTGTTTTCTGATATCTGGGAAATGAGAGGTCAGTGTGATGAACTCTAACTCTCAAATTACGAGTTGTAGGAGATGGGCTTCTGGCATCTCTTTAATCATTGCACTGGGACAATCGAAACCCAGGTTATATGGGAATGGGGTCATCATCCTCAACTTCAGATATGTAATCAAGTAATAGCACTCTGTGCTTACATAAATCTCCTGGCTTTCAGTAGTGTTGTATAGTAAGGAGATAAAAGTTAAATTTCCTTTAATGATGTGGATGGAATGATGTGGCTTGATCTCTTTGGACAGCATTCAAAGACAGAATGACGGAAGTGGCAGGAGATCCTGTAGCTATACCCATACACCCTCAGTAATGGCTTCCAGTTATGGAAATGGAATTAAGTAGCATTATTATGCCAGGACTTGTGCTGAGTGCTTTTTACATATGGCAGGACTTGTGCTGAGTGCTTTTACATACACATTAGGTGTAATGTTGCGTAAGTAACAATTAGCTCTAGATCATTTATGTCTTTACTGAATTTTTGTCTTGTTGCTCTATCAATTGCTGAGGGATGGGTGTAAAAAATCTACTATTATTGTGAAATTGCCTACTTCTTTCTTTTAATTACATCAATTTTTGACTATAGGAATCATCTAGTTCAAGCTATTCATATGTCTATATGTAAATTAATAATTTATTGATTCATTAAATAAACATATACTGAATACCCATGGATTGTGTCCCAGGCACAGCACTGGTTCTAAGATGCACAATGATGCTTGAAAAGTTTTCTTAGTTATTTCAGATTTTGTCCCTCAATTTTCTTTGCATTATTAATTTTCACTTTGAATTTTGTACATGATAAAGAAAATTTTATCTCAGACATTGTCCAAATGATTGCATTTTCTTTACCAGTGGACTCAAATTTTATGATTGCAGTACATTTATTTTTCTCTCATTGAAAAACAATGTAATGTAAAATGCAAGACGCCATTCTGTGGGCCAGGATTGGGTGCTACGATGGTTTGACGTGTTTAATGCCATATTAACAGCCATACCTTCTTTCTCTGGCCAGTGGCCAGTGAAAAACTCAGACTTGCTGGGTAGCATGGGGTGGTCCTTTCATTTACTCATTCATTCATGGATGGAATAGTTATAAATGCAAATGACATCCAGATCATGGAGTATAATTATACGACTAGGAGATTGTTGGCTTCTAAACCAATCGGGAACGATAAGGAGACAATCACTATCACATGTATATTCAACTGCTCTTAACAGACACCAAAATCACTTTTAGTGAAATACATATAGTAAGTGTTAGCATTCAAAGTTCAGGGAAATAACATCTTCGATAGTTAATTTCTTCAGATTATTAGGAAGGTAGATTTCTTCTACAATATCCCTAAGAAATTTCCACTCAATAAATGTTTATACCATGAATAAATTATGATTCTGATATCAGGAGTCATATTAGAGTTAGAAAATATGCAAATATTGTAGAAGAAAGGGGATACGTAATGATAGATTAAAATATTTCCAGAGCATGTATTTTCAGCATCAACTTTTATTTTGATCACATTATTCTACTGTCATAATAAAGACTTGCACAATTACTTCTGTTTCAATCAGCATTTCTTTTTAAAAATCCTGTTACGTAATTTGATCATGGTAGGCAACTAAATGCAGTATAATTTTACTTGCCAACAATGAAGCAAGCTTTCATAATAACAATTAATCAGAACTAAAGGAATCCTAAAATGTCTGTATCACTTGTCAGCAGTATCTCTATCTTTGGTATGATGTAGCAAGATTAAGCCCTTTTATTTTAAAAGAATGAGAGGAATAAGTACAACACAAATAATTCTCAATATAGATATGGGGAAAATTTGGGTACATTGTTAGCAGTTAGCAATGAAGGGGGACTTTTGATTTAGGAGAAAAGAGAACAGAAATGATATAAAAGTTAATTTTCAATTCTTAAATGTTAACAAAGTAGAAGAGGGGAAAATTAGATATTTCATTTTTGAGTTAAAGAAGATTTGAAACATAATATTGCTTTCAAATTCAAAATTTACACTGAACATTTCAATAACCCTATGTGACACACTGGATGATTGTTCCTTCAAAAAATATCCAGCATAGGGGACTTCCCTGGTGGCGCAGTGGTTAGGAGTCCGCCTGGCAATGCAGGGGACATGGGTTGAGCTCTGGTCTGGGAGGATGCCACATGCCGTGGAGCAAGTAAGCCCGTGCGCCAGAACTACTGAGCCTGCACTCTGGAGCCCGCAAGCCACAACTACTGAAGCCTGCGCGCCTGGAGCCTGTGCTCCGCAACAAGGGAGGCCACCACAAACCCCGTGCACTGCAACGAAAAGTGGCCCCCGCTCGCCGCAACTAGAGGGAGACCACGTGCAGCGACAGGGAGCCAACACAGCCAAAAATAAATAAATAAATTTATATATATATAAAAATATCCAGCATATTTTCTAAGATTTCCTTTTACATTCTTGAATTGCTGTAATTCATCTATGGTTATCTTAGTTTCCTTTTCAAGCTTTTTGATGAAAGTTTTTTTTTTTTTAACTAAAAGAAAATTTATAGTGTGATCACTTATATTTAAAAAACTTGGGGAATACAATTATGTGATTAATATGCCATCATTTTTATAGAGGCATAAGATCTATTGTTCTTTCTATACCAAAGCAAAGGAACACATGATATGTCCCATCAATCAGTAAAACCAAGTGGCCTTTTTTTCCAGGCTACAGCCAAGAGATCAGAACCTTAGGGCTGCATGTCTGTTAGAAATCCCTGCAGTTTATTTACTCAACAGGGGACCTGTTGTCTTTAAAACAAGCCTATTCATCACCAACTATCAAATCCAAGGCCCTTGCTGCACCTGCTCTGAGTGACCGTGTATTCACAACTGAAACCTTTGCTCAAACATTTATTTTGGGGCTGAGCAATGTTACCTCTAGAGAGCTGAGGAAAAACATCCTTCTTACCCTGCACGCTAATCTTTCATTGACCAAACCCTGAGTTCTGTAAACCCTGGTGCGTGTAAACCAGCATAACAAAAGAGTTTGCTTTCTATCCACAGGAGGAAACCCTTCAGAGGGCACGTGAGGAAGAAGAGAAAAGGAAGGAGATCACAAGTCATTTCCAGAGCACCCTCACAGATATCCAGGCCCAGATCGAGCAGCAGAGTGAGCGAAATATGAAGCTCTGTCAGGAGAACACTGAGCTCGCAGAGAAACTGAAAAGCATCATTGATCAGTATGAGCTCAGGGAGGAGGTGAGAACCACATCAAACAACTTAGAAGCACTGCATGTAAAACCGGATCTGGGGTGTGAAGGTGGGGAACTTGGTTAATGACAAAGTTATGGCCAGCCCTCTCGACTGATTAATATTTAGGATTGGGTTTCTTTTACTAGCCAAAATAAAAACAGACGGTATTACAAAATACCTGGCTGAAAGTCATACAGGATTTCTTCAAAACTGGAATCACTGCAAAGCAAAGGTAACAAATAGAAAGTGGTGGGTCGTGAACACAGTTATTCTTGAAAATAGTATTTCTCAGCCTTTTTGAAACTCTCTCTACAGAACCAAGAAATACCTCACACACTCCCTCTTAAGAATTACTATGTCATCTAAATTAAAAGTCTGCATTGTATACACCCCACAATCAAATAATATATAAAATATTACTATATATAGTAATTATAGTAATAAAGGCATTATTATTTATGCTTAGCTTGTGCCAGGCAATGTGCTAAGTATTATACTTTACATACAATATGTCATTTAATTGTCTCAACAATCCTATGCACCAGATGATAACATATTATCCACATTTTATAGATGGGAAGCAGAGGCTACGAGATTCAATCACTTATCCACAGACACAAAAGCCAAAGAGTTTTGTTGTCAATGGTTTACACTAGGGGGACTATAAGGATCTTTTATTATTCCAAAATTATACTTTAATATTCAATATGTTTTTAAGACTCCAGATGCCCCCTCAGGATTTTGATATATCATATCCCTTTTCCCATCCCACCCAAATTTTAAATATCTGCCTTAAAATGTAATATAACATAGTCAAAGTAGCCCTGTTGGCAACATGCTAAGGTTTTATCAAGAAAAAACTGAGCCAATAGAAGGTAGTAATAGCAGTTAGGTAAATCAAGAAACTCCTCACAGTAAGCCATAATGCCATGCTACCATTTTATCTTGTCACGAAGATCAATCCTGCTCCGAAGTGGAGGTTCAGGAGAAAACAAAAGGGAAGGAGCTAAAAAGAAAATGTCCATACTCTTCAGAGAGATCTCATATGGGAATGGCCCGGTAGACTAGTTGTATATTCCTAGGACTGGTTCTAGGTAAGGCCCAAGGATGGAATTCCACATGTCCTCTTGCCAATGGGACCTCCTAATGACCAAGAAATTCTCCACACTGAGGTAGAGTTGGAAGTTTCTCTTCACCAAGGTAGTCAAGAGGTCAAAAGGCATGGAGGAGGCAGCAGCACATCTGCGTGTCAATTCACCTGTGACCCTCAGCCTTGTCTTGCCCACCAGAGAAACAGAGCTGACGTCAGGGGCTCCTGTTTCAGTCCCAGACCCAAGGCCACAGGCTGTTACCTCAGGGCTTCCTCATCACCCTTTGAGGCAAGCATGTAGAGGAGAATTCACCATTATATACTGAATTAATGTTGTGATTAAAAGTGGCTTTATATTCACAGAAAGGGCCAAAATATCAAGTGATAGTGCTGTAGCCCTTGCAACATACATCATTGTCTGTGCTGCCTAGCACCGTATCTAATAGTTACCAAATTTAGAAAAATACTGTTAGGGCCTTTTGGAGTTAGCATTGCTGAACTCTGGTACCTCCACCTTTTGCAGCCACTTTTGTGTAGTGCAAAATGCAGGGGACTCCACCAGTTTATGACTTTCATATAAAACCATAAGCGATGCCAATGCATTTATTCCCCTCTTTTTTTTTGTAAATCTTAAAACCTAGAGAACACGTGTTTATGTCAACATTACTTTTTTTTTTACATTTTTTTCAGCACCAATAATAAGTCAAGCTTGATATGTGCACTTTATTTTTCCTTAGCACCTGGACAAAATATTTAAACACAGAGAACTGCAGCAGAAGCTGGTGGATGCAAAACTCGAGCAGGCGCAAGAAATGATGAAGGAAGCAGAGGAGCGACACAAACGTGAAAAGGAATATGTACTTATCACCTGAGTCTGTGTGCTTGTCTGGTCTGCCTTGGGGTCAGAGAACCCCTGAGAATGTTGTTTTTGACAACGGTCATAGAGCACTAGACTGATGGAGAAAGAGCCTAAGCTTCCCTGGAGAATGAAATTGGCTAGCCCAGTAGGAAATACTGTACCTACACTGTTTTTTACCTTTACCTAAAACAGTCACGCATCCACTCACCAAACCTTTTTCAAACACCTTTCATGAGCTATGCACCCTTCTAGGTGCTGGGGTGTAGCGGTGAACAAGAAGGAGAAGGCCACACTCCAGCATGAATCTAACTGGGAAGAGACGCAATAAACAAGAAAACAAATAAGGAAGGATAATTTCAGATAATAGTAAGTGCTACTAGGGAAATAAGGAGGAACCTCGAATGGGGCAGAAGGAGAGGACCTACTTTAGACTGGGTGATTAGGAAGGCCTACCGAGAGGAGGACGCTTGAGCTGCGCCCTGCCTGATAAGAGGGAGTCAGAGAGGAGGTCTCCAGCAGCAGTGTCTGTAGAAGAGACAAAGATCCTAATGCTGGAAGCAGCATGGCATCCTCCAGAAATTGGAAAAGGTCAGGGTGGCAAGAGCAGGTTGACCCAGTGGGAGAAAATTTCAAAATAAAATTGTATACGTAAACAGGGGTCAAATTGTATAGCTTTGTAAGCTTGAAATGTAGTTTGGATTTTATTCTAAATATAATGGGAAAGTACTGGGTAGTTTTAGCAAAGGAAGTGACATGATCTGCTTTGCATCTGTAAAAGCTGAATTTGGCTCGTAGGTGGAGAGTGAACTAAAGAGGGACAAGAAAGCAAGAAGAGAGCTAGGCAGCAATCTGGGCAAGATCTGATGACGGCTTGGATTGGGGAGGTGGCAGTGGAGAAGGAGAGCTGGATGTGGATAAAAGTTATGTTTTTAATGTAAAACCAACAGGCAATGCTTTGAACAGGAAGATGGTGACAGTGAGGAAAGGAAGGAGTCAAGGATGACTCCTGAGTTTTTGGTTTAAGAAACTGAGTGGTGGCTTTTACTGACATCTCATTAACCCCAAACACTCCAAAAGAGATGAGAGAATTGAGGCTCAAAAAGGATATGTGACTTGTATAAGGTCACACACTGCTAAGTGACCAAGATGTGTTGGTCACGTCTCCAGTGTATCTGTCCCCAAAGCCCAAGCTCTGTGATAGTACATCACACTCAGAGGTGTGTTTCAGAGGCATGAGTTAAAGCACATGTCTGTTGCTGGGGAGAGAGATTTGACACAGTCAATGGACCAGTCGTTCAAATGTAGCCATTTAACAATTGATCACAAGCTCTGCATTTACCTAAAATCAGACTACAATCAT
The DNA here is from genome assembly GCF_009873245.2 of Balaenoptera musculus. NCBI lineage: Eukaryota > Metazoa > Chordata > Mammalia > Artiodactyla > Balaenopteridae > Balaenoptera > Balaenoptera musculus. The sequence goes on from NC_045796.1 coordinate 25,312,006, forward strand.
TTCAATTTGTTAGAATAGTAATTTTTTTTAAACTTCGATTTTCAAACTTGACAACAAAAGGATGAATTCTGGAGAACATAACCTGGTGGACGTTGCATAATTTGAAATCAGATGTCCATGTGCTCTTAATAAAAAGATTAATTTATTAAATCCATCTACAACCTAGCTCTCAAAGTAAGAAATAAAGCATTTATTTATTATTCAGAATCCAAGAAAACAGATACTCCACTGTTGATGTAATTACTCTCAGATAAAATATGCTTCTTACAGAATATCAGTACCTTTGGTATTTAATATATGAGGCATGACAGAGGAACAACTAGGCAAAGATTCATGTGAGAGAGGCTGGGGGCAGACACGGAGTAACTCAACCTTAGCAAGAAACTAGCATGCTGCCCCCTTTTCCTTCCCTGATTTAGCAAAACAGCAGGTACAAGTCAAAGAAAGGTAGTCCCCCTCAGTTCTTCAAAGCTAGCGGCTACCTTCCTGGGTTCCAGCTCTGACACTTCTTTTTGAAAGTGATGAAATATCAAGTCAGAGCTGGGGGGCAGGGGAGGGGCCGTTCTTCATTTCAAGAAGAACAGGCAGCCTCCTTCTTCCTTCTTCATCGGGAACCACCCATCACAACAGGGCCCCTGTGTGTCAAGCAGGGGCCGGCCGTGTACATTGCAGCCACACAGCTCAGATGGCCAGAGGGGGCGCTGCAGGTCTTCCACTCCGCAGCTGCCTCAGACCTCTCTTACAGTGAGTCAATTGCACTTCTATAATAATTGATCCTCACTGCTCACTGGGAGGCATGGAGGGACATATACAACCCCCTTTTACAAATGGAGAGGTCAAGACTAACTTGGATAAGAAAAAAGATGCCTCCAAGTTTTTACAAATAATGATTTTATTATTTTTGGTTCTGATAGCAAAAATGAACATTTGTTTTTTTTACAACATGAATAAACAAAAAAAATTTGTATCAGCCTATCTTGAAATAAAATAGAAACTTCTTAACTGACAGCCATCTGACTGACTAACCAGGTTATCCATGACGTACACTGCTCTCTGGAAGCACGCTGACAGATGGCCATAGCATGCTGAACCCTGGGGCTAGTTAGCCATTCTGGAATATCTACACGTGGTTGCCCATGTTAAGTAAGACAGAGCTTACTAAGAATCGGGTCTTTGCTCCCAAACCTTTTCTTCCCAGTTATCCTTGGTTTTGTATTATGTAAATCAACAGAATGATACATAAACTGATGAAATATGTGTTAAAAGAAGGAGTTGTTTCTAAAAAAAACTATGCTTAATGATTTGAAAGCCTAGATGTAGGCCAAGAGCAAAAAAACAATTGTCAACTTCGATGTGAGCAACTGTAAAAGACTGGAAGAAAGTTGTAAAACTCTAGAGAATTATCCAATCAAGCTGCTTTACAAACATCTTAGGTCTTCAGGTTCTAGCAGTATTGTTTTAAAACAATTATAAATCTTATATGCCATATTATAGATACGATTTTTGTAAAAACAAGCAAAAAGCCTCCGAATTCCAATCAGAAGATCCATACCCAAAACAAAGATCAAAGCCCTACATCAAAATTGATAAATAAATGAACATACATCTTAAGTTAAAATAACATGTCTTACATATGTATGTGTCATTTTTATGCCTAAAATGACTTTTTCAATTTAACCCATGAGTTCCAGTTCTGATCGTGTTTGACATGAGGGCTTTGGTTGTATTTGAAGGGCAGCCTTATAGGAGAGGGGTGAGACTTCTTTTGTAAACCTTATATAGGATTTGGAGTAATAGGTCAAATTTCTAACCTGGTGTTTCTCAAAGTATAATCCATGGACGACCAATAACTTGGTGTTTCTCAAAGTATAATCCATAGACCACCAATATCCAAACCATCTTGGGTATTTGCTCTAAGTACAGATTCTAATCACACCCTATACTTCCTAACTTATTTTCTCTGAGAAGGATCTGCAGTTTAACATGCCCCTGAGGAGATTCTGATGCATACTATGGTGGAGAACAGTGGTCTAATATAAAGGAACAGTTACTCACAACAATGCCCCAGGTGGGAATATTATGGAAATGTTCAAGCAGAGGTTGAATGACAGGTTGGCCAGAATTGCTACAGACAGGTCCAGAATTTGGTGGGAGGTTGAATTTTGTGTGATTCATGCTTGAGTTGGAGACTTTTTTCCTCTTTTTTTTTTTTTTCCATTGGAATCACTAATTTTTAGTTGAGAATCAAACTTTTTAAACTAGTTGTTTTCTTAGCTTTCTTAGATTCTTTACAAAGTTCCCCCAAAATTACTTAAGAGGATTACTTAGAAATTAATTAAGTTTACACACAAGTTACAACAAATGGTAATCTAAAAGATAATTTGACAGTCTTTCCATGCATTCTCTTCTCACAGTTGCTGAACCAGGCAGCAGAGTGGAAACTTCAGGCCAAAGTGCTGAAGGAACAAGAGACAGTCCTGCAGGCTCAGGTGAAGTAGGGGGACAACAATGCATGGGGGTGCCCTCCTTGCTGTGAACCAAAGGTAGTCTGCAAGAGGCCTTCCATGTGGGAGGGGAAGTAGGGACAGGAGTTGGAAATGAAGAATAACTTCATATTTATTATTTTTAAGTAAAAATAAAAGTACAATGTCATACCTAAGAAAAATAAATGCTCTGCACCAACAACTTCTAGTCAAAAGGTCTGTTGACGTATCAATACAAATGAGAGTCAACCAGAATAAGCTGGTGGCCAGGTCCTCGCCTACCTGTTCATATGTCCTCTCTCTCCTCCCCCATTAACCTGTCACGGTAAGGGTAAAATGTAAACTGTCCAGATGCACCATCTATAATTGTCAATACTGAAAATTTCCTTACTTGTTTGACATTATTTATAATAAAAGGAAATTAGAAAAATAGAGTCAGCACCCATGTTTTTGTGCTATCAGAGGTTGGCCTTGTCAGTGCCAAATGATTAGAGATGGCAGACGTCAGAAACCATTTTGATTTGGCTTCGTGATGTTATGTGTATGTTTTGATTAGACTATGGGAATTCGTATTTCAGGCTCAAAAATAAAGCCTCATGCAACAGCTGGCTCTAGAGGAAAGCCAGACCTATCCATCTTTCTGGTGCCCTTGGGGCTCTGCCCCTCCTGGCAAACGTTCCCGGTCAGGTTCCAGGAGAGCCATCCTGCCACAGAGGGGCTCTAGCTCCCCTGCTGGGAGAAATGCCCAAGTGCTAAAGGGACTGTAAAATCTCACAGAGCAAATTCACAGAAAGCGAGAAAATCAGAAGCCTTCCAAACTGGGCAGCATTAATTTAAGATTTGAATAATTCACTTGTAAATGTTTATGTGCTGACTGCTGAATATTTGTTCATTGTGAAAAAAAATGAACAAGTTCAATGAATACAAGTTCATTTTTTAAAAAGGAAAGTAGGAAAAACAAGAAACTTAAAATCACAAATTATACCACTACACAGACAAAAACATAAATAACATTTTGATATCTAACCTTCCTAAAGCACACCTTTCCAATGTGTGTACAAAATGCAATGATGAATTGTTCCCCCACTAATATATCAAAATAGTTTTAAAATATTAATTACATAGAAATACGAACCGTAATTTTTTTTCACTATTAATAGAATAGAAGGACTCAGAGTTAAAGGACTAAACTCTAAAGTTACAAACTCAAGGTCATCCTTTAGGCAGTCACGGAACACATCATGTCGTGGTGTGGGGTGGGTGGCAGGCAGTGGCAGTTTTCTAACCAGAGGCAGGCAGGGGGGAAAGGAGGTGTGACCTCACTGTCCAGTGGTGGGGGGCTGCTGGGGGGAGAGTCCAGAGAAGCAAGTCAGGGCTTCTGGCTCTATCTCTGTCCCATTCACAGCACAGAGCCTTGAGGGGTACAAAGGCAGTATGTGAAGCTATTCACTGTTCCATCTGTTATAAGCAATCTCTACTCCTCTATGCTAAATGAAGAATAGATGAATACCATTAGACTCTAGGCTAGAGAGTGATTCATTTGGCTGGTATCAGAAACTAGGTCTTTAATGACCTGTGAAATAACATAAAGGTGTAATCCAATTTCCCACCTATACCCACTCAAGTTTGAAAAAGTATGACCCAGGGTTCTAGACTTGCCAGTGTTCCTCATTCATCCCTCAATACTGGGTCGAGCCCAGGGACTAGGGTCAGAATCCTGGCTCTTCTACTGTGAAGCTGTCTGATTCTGTGCAGCTCACCTAAACCTCCATGGACCTAAATTTCCTGGTCTGTAAAATAAGGATGCTGTAATGGATCAATGATCCCAAGCTGGAGTCCTCTGACCTCTGGGAGGCCCATTACTTTTCAGTATTTCCAAAACCTAACAGCACATAAGGCAGCAGCTACTATCTAAAATGTAGTTGCTTTTGGCATTATATCAGCTTTTGCTTAGCAGCATGGATGGCAGTTATTAATATGTTTGATTAAATTTATAGAAGGAAAATGAGTTAATGAATATGTAGTATATGCAGTTTGTTTTCAAGTTATGCACTCAAAACACTTAGTTCAGGGCTTCCCTGATGGCACAGTGGTTAAGAATCCGCCTGCCAATGCAGGGGACACGGGTTCGAGCCCTGGTCTGGGAAGATCCCACATGCCGCGGAGCAACTAAGCCCGTGCGCCACAACTACTGAGCCTGCGCTCTAGAGCCCATGAGCCACAACTACTGAGCCCGTGTGCTGTAACTACTGAAGCCCGCACCTACAGCCCGTGCTGCACAACAAGAGAAGCCACTGCAATAAGAAGCCCGCGCATCGCAACGAAGAGTAGCCCCCACTCGCCACAACCAGAGAAAGCCCGCGCGTAGCAACAAAGGCCCAACACAGCCAAAAATAAAAATAAATAAATTAACTAATTTAAAAAAAAAGAGTAGACACATTCAACAATTTAAAAAAAAAAAACACTTAGCTCAGTGCCTGCCCCCATAGTAAGCATAATTAATTCAACTAATATTTATTGAGCATCTAAGTGCTAGGCATGGTTCTAGATGTTAGAAATATAGTACTTAATAAGAGAATCAAAAATCCCTGCCTAATTAAACTCACAATCTAGTGATAAAAATAATATTAATTAAAATGCTAACAACTGATTAGTGTATGAGCTAATATTAGTATTATTTCATAGGTAAGGATCTACATAGTGATATATGAGACAAAAGAAGTCTTTATTTGAAAAAAAGTTTAAGAACCACTGGAAAAGATGATCTCAAGACCATGTTCAGCTCTAGTTTATGAATGTAGAGAATATCCAGAGCTGAAGAACTCAGCTAAACTAGATAACCCTGCCTCCTCCATCACCTTGCTTTCCATGGCACGTGGCTCTCTCTGTAAGGACCCTCCCTTGTCTATCTCTTTTGTCTTCAAGGCATTTTCAGAACTGCAATAATTACTTAATCATCACGAAGAATATAGAGGCCCCAAATCCCTATGTGTAATGTTTAAATGAGCTCCTCTTAAAAAATATCAGCATTATATTTTTAAAATGTTTAAACCTTGAAAAACAAAGTCTATCACAGATGATCTTGCAAAGCACTCAAACACTTCCTTTGGTTTGACAATTAAAGGAGTCGGATGGTAGGAAGGAGAGGCCTTAGTCCCCATTTCTATGGTCTGAGCAAAGGAAATATCAAGGATAGATTGTGTTTTCCTAGGCAGAAGTCACTTTTCAGTCATAAGACAACAGCTTGCCAATCTGGGGCATGATTCTCACTTAGGGAAGAGATGTCTAGCTTTCAATTATACAAACCAAGCCAATAGAGTAAATGTCAGAGATGATCAATGGGATACAATTGTGGCTACAAATAGAGTGTTCATTGGATCAATAAGGATGAAGATGGTAGTAGATGTGGGAAGTCAGCAATACCAACACAACACAGCAACACAGACACAAAATACTACCCCAGGGGAAAGATCAGTGAGTCAACTGTTAAAGATGGGTAATCATAGTCTTTAATCTCAGAAGGCCTCACCTTATCTATATAAGATGAAAGGAGATTCCTCTGCAATTACTATTATAATTGAAATCTCCCAAGTTGGCTAAGACAATTCCTGGACACATTTCTGTTTCATATATGCTATGAATGTTTGTAATTAAAATTTGTGCTCAGGTAAAAGAATGTGTGTGTCGCTCCGCCCATTTAAAAGTGAAATGTCAGGGCAACTGTTGCTGTTACTAACCCTAGAATAGTTTGTTTCTATTTCTGCCTCTGGTAAAAATACTGAGGAAGACCTCTGGATGTTCCTTCCATGCTTCCCTGAAATACCAAAGTGAAAGAGGGAATATGACACATCAAACATGCATCATGTCAGCATAATAGTGAGAGGGAAAATATGACCAAACACATATCCATAAAGTAAACAGGAAGTGTGAATTTTAGTTCGTATCAATAAAGAGTGTCAGAGTTGGTTACTTGAGAAAAGTATAGTCCATACAGGTTTTGCCACCTATGACAAAGAGGTCAAATAGGAAGAAAAGCAGACTATTAAAAACAGTCACTAAAAGGAAGAAATGGAGAGCTATTGTTTAACAGGTATAGAGTTTCAGTTTTGCATGATGAAAGTTCTGGAAATTGGTTTGCACAACAATGTGAATATACTTAACAATATTGAACTATACACTTAAAATGGTTAAGATGGCAAATCTTATGTTATGTGTATTTTACCCAATTTAAAAGATGAAAAGAGAGAAGTTGATGGTCACCAGAAAAAAGCCAGAAGTGGTAATGAAGTGAGACACTACTCCTTGGAACTCTGGTATATCTGTCTTCTCCATGCCACAAGAAAACGTGGGGAAGGGAAACAAAATCTGCCCAATTTATACACCAAAAGAACATTTTGCCCAAAGAATGGGGAGAGAGCTGGCCGGGGTGGGTGTGGTTGCCCCCGTTGAGCCTGTCAAGGTTGCGCAGGTGAAATGGACCGCACACGTGCCCACGCCTTCCCTTCCCGTCTGCAGCCTACAACTAGAGGGCTGCAGGAGAGGGTCTGGGAGGACCAGCTCAGGAGACCATATCTGCGAACCCCCTGTACTTCTGCTGGAATTACTAAAAAGCTGGAAAAAGAAAGAGGAGAAAGTAAGGAAAAGAAGTCAAAAGGAGGCTTGGCCAAAAATACAAATGAATGGATTTTGTGATAGGTGAAGAGCATCAGCTGGGGGTAGCTGTCCCCACCCTACACCACTAGACCACGGGCAGTATAGGCAGCCAGTCCCACAGGAGCTTACCCTCAAATTGAGGGAATTGACCTATTCATGTACCCTGAAATCAATTCAGTGGATCTCAGCCAGTACTTTGGGAAAAAATGAAACAATTAAATAGAATATGTCAAGAGTGCACTGCACATAATGAGCAAGTACAGTTGACACTTGAACAACATGAGTTTGAACTGTGCTGATCTAATTACACGTCAATTTTTTTCAATAGTAAATACTACAGTACTGCAGTATCCAAGGTTGGTTCAATCTGCAGATGGGGAACTGCAGATATGAGCACCCGGGAGTACAGAGGGCTGACTATAAATTATACACAGATTTTGCACTTCATGGAGGATCAGTGTCCCTAATCCCCTGAGTTGTTCAAGGGTCAGCTGTATTGTCTTATGCACTGTGTGTGTAAAACCCTAGGGTACCTTCCTGGCCATGAATTCCCTTCTGCCACTTTACCCAGTCTTTTTAAATCTGTATGCCAAAGAATCATGAGAAAAATTTTAGGCCACTAGAGTTACCTCAAGTTTTATCACATACCCACAGTGCTAATGATTGATTTCAAAATGATGGCCAGCTGTTGTTTGACTTGGGAAAATCTGTGTCCTATGAAAAGTTTTACGTTATTTTGTTGTTCTTGTGTACTGCAGTAAAACCTCTGCTCTACTGAATCATGTGAGAATGAGCCATTCTAGACAAGCAAATTTTCTTGGTTCTAGGGGTTGTTTGATTCCCACACACTCCCTCTAACTCCCATCCCCAAGACTGGGAACTCTCCAACCTACTGGCTTTAGGTCAGTCACTCTTCTCTGCTTTTGAAAGGACAGTCTCACAAGTACCATCAGCCAGTTGGCGCCCAACTGAGGACTTGAGGCTGTTCCAGACACTCAAGAGTACCAAAGTCTCATTTGAAAATGGAAACTTTCCATGTTAGTAAACAAGAATCATCCATATTAAATCTCCACTCACTCAAAACGTGCTATCCTAAAATTATTTTCAAAAGCAAGATTTTATTACTGTATCACTGTAACAATCAAGTATTTATACACTCTCCTTCCCTATCCTGCCCTATTCCTACCCCAAATACAAGCCTCGGAATTAAGGATGTGGAGGTACAAAGGCTCTTCTCCATACTCCCAAGCTAACCCGTATGATGTTTTTTTGGTGCAAATTAGAAAAAGGCACTTCTTCCTCAAGACTCATTATTTCCATCTATAAAAAAATTGGTATAATAAACTAATTTTGTTGAAAAGGGACAATTAACTGCTGTTGGCTAGAACACTGTATTCATAAATACACAAAACCACAATGTCAAAAAGGGAAATGACAATTGCTTATAATAGCACAACCTGCATAATGGCAGCAACCCTAGTCCATGTCTGGCCCATACTTGTCTACATTCTTGCTTCCCTCAAGACCAAGTTCAAGGCTCACCTTCTCCACAAAAATGTGGCTCAAATGATCACCTGCCACACTCACCTCCTTCTCTGATCAGTACTTAACTGACTTGGTACTTTGTATTCACTGTCCTATAATCAAGCTGTCTTTGGGATTATCTTCCTGTCAGGAGTGCAGGTCCCTCAAAAACAGGAACTACAGGTTAAATGCTTTTGTACACAGAGTCAGTGCTTATGTTCAGGGCTCAAAAAATGTTTGTTGGTAAAAGTTATAATGAAATGGTGATGACATATTATTTCATTTTTCTTTAAAGAAGTACTTCAATCATACTCACTGACCTAGGCTGATCTCGTAGTAAAAAGAATTGAACGTATCATTAACATTGTATTAAGAATTACCTTAAATCATTTTTCTTCTCAAATAATAAACAATGACATGTTGTTTTGTTCTGGAAGCATTCTGAAAGCAGTCCTAAAACAGATCTACTCTTTCCCCTGTTTACAGCTTACTGTCTACTCTGGAAGGTTTGAAGAGTTTCAGAGCACACTGACAAAAAGCAATGAGGTGTTTGCCACCTTCAAACAGGAAATGGAGAAAGTGAGTATTGCTCATCCCCCACGAAATACTGACGTCTTCTAGTTCGACAGGCAATACTCCTTTGGGTTCATTTTTCTCTTGCTAAGATATTTCAGTGCATTTCATGAAGTAATGAAACACTTATACATGCAAATGAGACTTGGACTGTATTTTTTTATTTGTAAGTATCTGGTGAATTAGTCTTAGGAAGAGTCCGAAAACACTAGGATACATTTTCACTCTGAGGAAGAATATTTTCTTTTTCTAGGCCATGGAGAGGGTAAAAAGAAAAGATAAGAGCTAGAAATTTAATATTATGTTGTTTATACTGAAATTAAAAACTAATCTTTTAAAGATTAAAAAAATTAACTTTCATACAAATATGCATAAGCAGAATGTTAGAGTAGAAAATACCATTTCATAGGATCCTTCTCAGAAGAGATTATATGTAATAAGATATAAAGGACAGGGGCTTGAATGAGAAGATGAAGTCTGGGTGTGTTTTTACTCATCAAGTAGCAGTGAACAATTCACTTAACTTCCCCCTTATCTATAAATTAAGAAACGATTTCCCTTGCCTACTTCACAAGATTGTGAAGTTCAAATAAGTTAATGTATTTTTAAGGGTCTTAAAACCTTTTTAAAGTCTTTTACAAATACGAGATGCTAATATTATTATTGGACATACTGTTTACATTTTGTTTAATTCAGTGTCTTCCCAAAATAAAATCAGCATCAGAATTGTGTTTCTGAACAGGCACTGGCATTAATCCTCTTTAAGTGTAGAAAGCATTCTTTGAAAAATTTCCATAAACTAATATGATAAATTTCACAATTCATTGTGAAATACAATGAATACAGCTTTCCCACTCCACGATGGATCCATCCATTTAAAAAAAATTTTTTAATTACAGAGTTTTAATTTGGAATAAATATTAGAGTACGAAAAATGCTGTTATTTATTGCAGAATTACATAGTTTTAAGATTGGAATAAATATTAAAGGAGTTTTCTATCTGGAGTTCATTTATAGGTTTTTCATAGAATTAGCAAAAAAATTTGATATGCATATTGCATTTCTTTAGGTGTGGTCTCATGGATTTCATCAAATTCCTAAAGGGGCTGATGACTTTTAAAAGTTTAACTCAGTTAAGAAATGATCAAAATAAAAAAGCACTCAAGGCTCACGCAGCATCTCTATAGGGCCCAGGGGCCAACTGTCTGGGCCCAGCCTCTAGCCTCCAAGCAGACCCAGCCTCAGGCAGGTTAGCATGAAGCAGCCAGTGCCCAGGTGTGGTTCATCCAGGGTAACTGCACCTGAACACACGCCTTGTCCTTCACTTCAGGCAAGCAGAGAAGAGATCCTATAACCAGGAACGTGAGTAGTTTCAGGTCTGAAAAAGCCAGGCTGCATTTTATTAACTTCTGGATGCCCTACACCCAGCCCCAGCCTGGCAACTAGCATGCACTCTGCACATGTTGCATTAAATGAAATAACTCCAGCCCTACTCTTCTGCTAACTCATCTGAATACCACTCCACCTCTCTGAACCTTAGTTTCCCCGTTTATAAAGTGGAGGTGAAAATAGAACCCTCCTTGGGGGACTGTCTCAAGGATGAAAGCAATAACGCATGTAATCACATTCTGTGAATCCTACTGCACTCTACAAATGTGAAGGCTGAGAAAATAGAAAGTTGCCTTTGTGTGGCTACTTCTCAGATGTGCCCAGATATTATCAACATTTTAACATCTGAAAAGCCAGGCCGACTTTCTCACTAATAGTCTTCCATTCAGTACAGTAAATAATCTAAATTTCAAGCTTATTCTTGGAACTCAATAAAGCTATTTTTATTTTAAACAAAAGAAAAAGCAATGACAAAACAGAAAGGCCCTAAGTAGTTTTCCTTTCTCCTTAATTGGGTCTGGTGCAAGTAAGTCTGTTCACCACTGACCTAGATGATTCAAAAATAAATCATGACTCTCTCCACTCAGTCATCATTTCTTGACATCGAATTTTTTGCTTGCTTCAGCAGCTGGTAACGAAAGGACTTTTCTTGAAGTCACATACGGAACTGACAGTTTCTTTGATACATTAACTCTTCAGAATTAACATTAAAACACTCATTTTTGTAGACCACTAAGAAAATGAAGAAGCTGGAAAAGGACACAGCCACGTGGAAAGCTCGGTTTGAGAACTGTAACAAAGCACTGCTGGACATGATTGAAGAGGTGAGGAAGTTTTTCCCCTTGCTCATCTTCCCTTGTCCAGTCAATATATTTATACTCAGAAAATAATTATGGCCTAATACCACAAAATAATTACTTTTGAAAAAGAGCTGAATTTTTCTGGGATGTGGTATATGATATTGTAATAAAAATAATTAGAGCAAACGTCAATTTAGTAATTTAGTCTCAGGTCCAGACTCATAGTGTTGTGACCCTAAGTCACACACCTACTTGTTGACGCCAAAGCTGTCCCCAAAGCAGCACCACACCTGCTGGACTGTGAATGCCTTAAAGGCAGGATGAGTGTTTTACCTGCCCTTGAATTTCCCTGGTGCCTGACACATAACAGGCGCAGAATAAATTAATTAGTTGATTTGAACATAACTGAGAGAAGACACTAGCCCAAGCACCCAGGGTATGTGCTATTTTATAGACAGATACGGAGATACATTGTTTAATTCCTCCAACAGGTATTTAAATACTGATATTACATCAGGCTCTGGAGATTCTGAGACCATAAAGGCAAAGATACATGGTCCTTAACCTGAGAGGCAGGGCTTTCAGGTGAAGGCCTCTCCATGTAAAGAAGTGGTAAAAAAAAAAAAAAAAGTCTTAAAAGGTACAGAGTAGCACAAAGGTGGGGCTGAAGGAGTAAGATGATTTCGTGCACAAACACACCAACATTTCTAGAAAAAAGGAGAATTGAACAGTTCGCGCAGCATCATGAATGAGTGTGTGGTGAGTTTCTCTGGATATAATTACTGTTCTAACGATTCATACCAAATTGCAACCAATTCCAAAGAGATGTGCTTATTATTCATAAACATAAATCAAACAGTTGCTGGATTAGCATATAGCAGTTTATCTACAGAACAGATAAGGCATTGCTGATGGCCAAGACCCAGTCCCTCTCAATCATTTTGCCACAAGCTTCTACTTATGCCTTCTAAGTCTAAGAAGCAGAAAATTCATATATTATAAGATTTTAAAAGCCCTAGACTGAAGCAGAGAGAAGCTTTGCTATCTTTCTTTTCTAAAGAAAAGAATACGTGGATTAAAATTCTACCAGAGTCTCCAACACAGTACAAAAATAGAAGTGATGTCCCTGACCAAGTATCTGTCCAGCCACCACCCTGTGGTCAGAGCCTCACAGACAAATTCCTGGACAAATGGTTTTGCTTGTCTCCATAGAGCATCCTGGCAATTTTGCTTTTCATGTCGTTTTATGAGTGTGTGTGTCTGTTTAAATCACAGAAAGCATTGAGAGCTAAAGAATATGAGTGCTTCGTGATGAAAATTGGAAGGCTAGAGAACCTCTGTCGAGCTTTACAAGAGGAGAGAAACGAACTCTATAAAAAAATTAGAGAAACAAAAATGCCTGAAAAGGATGCCCAAGGTCAGCTCACCTCTGACGACGACGAGCCAGAGTCAAATACCTCTGTGGGTGAAGAGGCAGAGGCGGAGGAAGCCAAGGGTGTTCACAATGCTGTGCAGAATCTGGCCGCGGCCTTCATGGTCATCCATCGTCCAGAGTCAACCCTCGATGCGTCCAAAGAAATCCAAACAGAAGTCAGCAGTCCTCAAGGGGGCGGCGGCACGGCCCTCAAGGGGCTGGAACAAGCCCCTCTGAGCCCAGCATGCCATTCAGGGAGTCCCCTGCATCCCCCAAGTCCTCAGGCTGAGGCGGAGGGAGGCAACGAGGCAGAACCTCCCCTCAGATCAGGGTCAGGAGCACAGGCCCAAGGCAATGGTTCCCCTGCTGGACCACAGGCTGATCCGCAGCCACGGAAGCCAGAGGCAGCGTTCTCCGGCCAGGCCCCGGAGCCTCCGGCAGAGGCGTTTCTACGGGTGATGGAGGCCGACGGGCAGCCCCGGAAGCCAGAGGCAGCATTTTCCAGCCAGGCCCCGGAGCCTCCGGCAGAGGCATTTCTACGGGTGATGGAAGCCGACGGGCAGCCCCGGAAGCCAGAGGCAGCGTTCTCCGGCCAGGCCCCGGAGCCTCCGGCAGAGGCGTTTCTACGGGTGATGGAGGCCGACGGGCAGCCCCGGAAGCCAGAGGCAGCGTTCTCCGGCCAGGCCCCGGAGCCTCCGGCAGAGGCGTTTCTACGGGTGATGGAGGCCGACGGGCAGCCCCGGAAGCCAGAGGCAGCAGCTTCCGGCCAGGCCCTGGAGCCTCCGGCAGAGGCGTTTCTACGGGTGATGGAGGCCGACGGGCAGCCCCGGAAGCCAGAGGCAGCGTTCTCCGGCCAGGCCCCGGAGCCTCCGGCAGAGGCGTTTCTACGGGTGATGGAGGCCGACGGGCAGCCCCGGAAGCCAGAGGCAGCAGCTTCCGGCCAGGCCCTGGAGCCTCCGGCAGAGGCCTTTCTATGGGTGATGGAGGCCGACGGTCGTGCCCCGCCGCCGGCAGCGGGAGAGCACGTGCCAGCTGGGGAGTCTAGATGTGAGCCCAGGAGGCAGCCCCCAGCAGCAGCAGCAGCAGAGGGGCTCCCAGGAGGGGCCTCAGCTGGGCCCCCGCTGCCCGAAGTGGCCGACACCAATCTGGAAGGAGCCGACTAAGCCTCCTCTGCGTTCTGAGGCTGTTCTTCCCGACTTTCCATCGTCCTAACAGATTGTCTCCTGAAAGAGGCATTAAGGGCTGGGGATGTCTAATGGAAGAGACTTATTTAGAATCAAGACATTTTAAAATGTTATGTGGAGTACCTTCAGCCTTTGCTATTTGTTCTCAATTTATAACTGATTTGGAGCTTTTCTATTTAACACTGATAGTATAATTTTCTCAAATGGCAACAAAACATACGAGTAGCAAATTTAAATTAATTTGCCATTAAGGTGTTACTTAATTCAGTTTCTTAATCAACAGTAAGATTTGGTGTTTAAAGACTCCCATTACAATATATAAATACTGAAAATGTGATGCTTTATTTCCATAGAGTTTAATAAGTGCCATAGTAAGTAATGGATGACCAGGTTCCATTTAAACATTATATACATTGTGTGTGTGTGTGTATATGTATATGTATGAATATATACATATATGTGCTTATGCACTTATATACACGTGTATATTTTATACACATGTATGCAAATATATATTACACATACATTTCTATCATCATCTCTTTTTGACTTTCTCTCATGCAGAATATTTAGATGCTTATCAAAAAATTTATCTCTTACTTGCACTTGGGACTACAGTAGACTAATGCTCTGTGAATTAGAAATAGGTTCAGAACACAAATATTAGGCTACATAATGTTGAGTAAAAAAATAAGTAACCCAATGGTAGGTCAATAAAGTCAACCAATGGATTAAATGACAGAACAGCATTGGGTTAGATTGCAAGGCTATACAGAGCACATAGACACAAAGATGGCCAAAAGAGGCCCTAAAAAATGGGGGAACAATCACAGCAGTAGACTGCTCACCTCTTGCAGCTGCTTCTCCTACACAACTCGGCCCATTGCCTTGCAACACCCTCATGTGGTGAAGCAGCCCACTCACGGCTTCCTGCAAGGAAAGGGTTGGAAGTGGGAAAGAGAGCTGGGGATGGAGGGATTGAGGGCCCTCAGGCTGAGAGTCTGTGCTCTGGTACCTCGCCTTTTGAGCTAGAGGTCTGGAGAGAGCATATTCACCTGGCCCTGCCAACTCTTCAGTTGCCTCCCTGTTGTCTACCACTCTCTCCAGAGGGTTTCCCCACCACCTCCTGCTGTCACTGCCCTAGTCTATATTCTCAAAGCTTCTGCTCCTTCTTTCCAACCCTCTCCTTGGCAGCAGGAAATTACATTCAGCCCTCATCTCAATTATGGCTCAGTAAAGGCTATTATTTTTCCAAAACAAATCCACACAGGGTCTAAATATGAGTGATGAGGCTTGCAAACCAACACATCTTCTGCTTTGATGAATTCTGTACAGCCAGAAGTTCAAAGCAAAGGACAAGTGGGTCCCTACTCAAAATGACTTGAAAAATAGGTGAGGATTTAGGAGATGCAAAAGCTAGAAACACCTGGGGTTGTCTACATGAGTATTACATTATTATTGCGTGACAAGGATCTCTAATAATACTGACAGCATGAATTTATCTAGAGTAAAGAGAGACTGCAACAAAGAAATAGGAGGGAAGAGAGGGAAGTAGAGGAAAGGGAGAGAGAGGGAGGGAGGGAAAAAACAGATCTAACCCAACCCTACCTTAAAAGTTGAACTCAAGTAGAAAAATGGTTAAAAGCAAGATTCTCTACTATTCATCCAAGAAATCATTTTTCAATGTTGCATGTGGCTGTCTGCTAAAGCACACAAAGTGCTTGTAGGCAGAAACATATGCTGTAAGAATTGTAAACTGCATAATATTTGTTTGAAGCAGACAGTGAGGGTAGTAACAAAATGCTAGTCAGGAAAAAAAAATCAGGAAAAAAGCATATGCTATTTGAGAACCCATGTATTTTTAAAGGCTTAAAATTTTATAACCACAGGGTATCCAGCCAAATTCAACATTAACTGAAAATCTTAGCTATTTAAACATTCATTTAATTCAGAGCCAAATATGCACTACAACAATCCAGGAGGGTCTCCTTTCCCATTATTTACAGAGGCTGAACTTCCAAGAATGGGGTAATATTAGATAATCATAGAAAAGTCTCACTCTGAATGTTTAGCAAGAGAAACAGGCAGGAGAGGAGCCAAAATCCAGTAAATCAAATATTCTAATACCCAAAGTTCATTTTTTTTTTAATCCAAAAGCTTTCATAGCAACACATTACTCACTATGGTGTATATCTTGGGCAGATTTTCAGATACAATAACTTGCCTGAAATTTGCAAGGCTTAATATAGGCTTTGGGAGAATTATTTTAATATTCAAAGAACGTTTTTGTTATAGTCCTTTGGCCTTACTAATTATAACAATAACTCATAAGACCCAAAAGAGTAACGAATTCTGTTCTTTATCAAGGTCATATAACTATTTCTAGAGATGCTAAGTCTACTTTCCAGAAACACTGAAGTTATTGGTGTTTTCCAAATTAAATAACTGTAATTTATGTATTTATTAAAAAGGCACTTCTCTTCCCAAATGCTCCAGTAGTGGTTTTATTTTAATATTTTTCACTTATATTTATTTTTACTTATGTTACTTCTATGTTTCAACAATACCTAACAAAGATTGTGGTTATATTCTCTTGGTTCAATTTTTGGTCTATGAGTAGAATGTACATGGAATGAACACTTTGAAAAATCTTGGTGTGGGTGTGTGCGCACGCGTGCTGTCGGTGAGAGAAAAGAGGGAAGGAGGAAGGGAGAGAGAGAGAGAATGTGACGGCCCAGGCCTAATGAGGGAGCAGAACCCAGCCTCCTCAGCCTGGCCATCCGCTGCTGCAGACCTATCACACTTCAGTTCCAGTCTCCCGTGAGACCATGTTTCCACAAACTTCTCTGGCATGTGCCCTCTCAGAAATATTCTGAGGAGTAAGGGAGGAAGTGTAGAAGGTGTCAGCTTATTTTCCTTTCTCTACCTGCTTCAAGACTTTTCTCTAACAAGACCGGAAGAGGCCCACTGTTCTGCCTTTTGCTTATTCCCTCTCCCCAACCCATTCTTGATCCGGGAGGGGCTTCTTGAACGCAGCATTTCCTAGCATGCTTGGAGAAGAGGGTTGCTTAGCTAGAATGAAAAAAAAATTAAACCTTGCCTTTTTCATATGGTGGAGATACACATTTTTAAAATAGCTCTTTTTTTTTTAAATAATGAAAGTATTATGTGTTTGTTGCAAAACTGAAGCTGCTTTTCAATAAGACTAAGAGATAGCGAGGAGAGAGATCATTTCAGGAAAATTTCCTTAGCCCCTGCTCTAACCAGTAGTTAAATCCAGTATTTAGAAAAAGTGAAAGTAATTAAAATGTAAAGGATTCACTAAAAGAAGATATGAAATAAAAATGATAACTCTGGTCTCTAAAATTTGTTCCCATCATAAACTGGCAAGTAGGATTTAGGAAGTAAGTAGGCAAGTAGAGTATATAGGTTAAATTATCACAAGGCTTAACTAATTTCCGTTTCTGAACCTGAAAATTAACGTTATCATTGGATCAACCATGAGAGCATTCCGTGAGAATAGAAACATTCATAAGTGATAGCAATAAAGGTTTTCCTCAACACTGTTCAGTTGTATCCTCAATACCTGAAGTTGAGTCTCCTTGGTGGTATCCCCTGATAGAATTTCCACAAATGCTAGTTACTGATACATATGTGTGTGAATGTACACACACACATGCACACAACACACATGTATAAAATTTGACTTGGATTTAATTCTGTTCCTATAGGTGAGTCTTTACACCTGTATTTTCAAAGGATACCTACTATCATTTTTCCTGACAAGGACAAAGTATAAAAAGGAATCATTTTCTTCATGAATAAGGATATTTGACAGAAACATTTAACTAGCAAAAGAAACCTACAAATTCATTGATCCATGGCAGAAAAACTATTCACAGAAGCTGTTTCACTCTATCAGGAGATAAGAAACAAGATAAATCACTTCAGCAGGACAATCAACCTTGGCAAAATCTGAACGCAAGTCCTTCCTGCTGGATATCAGAGCCCCAGACTTTCTATTAACACTGACGTTGATCCCATTTAATTAATTTATTTATTTGCAATATATGCAAATATTTTTGAATGAATGAATGAACTGTTTATTATATTTAAAATTCTTTTTACTCTTTTTTTAACCCCCGATTAATTTTTAAATTAAATCCACTTTTTAAAATTTTTATACAGTTTTTTTTTTTTTTTAATGTCTGAAATATTTATATTAACATATTTCCATACATATTTCCATACAAATACAAATATAAGATTTTTAGAAATTTCATGTAATGTCTGAAACATTTATATTAACATATTTCCATACAAATAACCCAATGAAAGTTTAGTATTAGTTGTTTTGTTTGTTTTTTTATACTGCAGGTTCTTATTAGGCATCAGTTTTACACACATCAGTGTATACATGTCAATCCCAATTGCCCAATTCAGCACACCACCATCCCCACCTCACCGCAGTTTTCCCCCCTTGGTGTCCATATGACCATTCTCTACATTTGTGTCTCAACTTCTGCCCTGCAAACTGGCTCATCTGTACCATTTTTCTAGGTTCCGCATACATGCATTAATATACGATATTTGTTTTTCTCTTTCTGACTTACTTCACTCTGTATGACAGTCTCTAGATCCACCCATGTCTCAACAAATGACTCAATTTCGTTCCTTTTTATGGCTGAGTAATATTCCATTGTATATATGTACCACAACTTCTTTATCCATTCATCTGTTGATGGGCATTTAGGTTGCTTCCATGACCTGGCTATTGTAAATAGCGCTGCAATGAACATTCGGGTGCATGTGTCTTTTTGAATTACGGTTTTCTCTGGGTATATGCCCAGTAGTGGGATTGCTGGGTCATATGGTAATTCTATTTTTAGTTTTTTAAGGAACCTCCATACTGTTCTCCATAGTGGCTGTATCAATTTACATTCCCACCAACAGTGCAAGAGGGTTCCCTTTTCTCCACACCCTCTCCAGCATTTGCTGTTTGTAGATTTTCTGATGATGCCCATTCTAACAGGAGTGAGGTGATACCTCATTGTAGTTTTGATTTGCATTTCTCTAATAATTAGTGATGTTGAGCATCTTTTCATGTGCTTCGTGGCCATCTGTATGTCTTCTTTGGAGAAATGTCTATTTAGGTCTTCTGCCCATTTTTGGATTGGAGTGTTTGTTTCTTTGATATTGAGCTGAATGAGCTGTTTATATATTTTGGAGATTAATCCTTTGTCCGTTGATTCATTTGCAAATATTTTCTCCCATTCCGAGGGTTGTCTTTTCGTCTTGTTTATGGTTTCCTTTGCTGTGCAAAAGCTTTGAAGTTTCATTAGGTCCCATTTGTTTATTTTTGTTTTTATTTCCATTACTCTAGGAGGTGGATCAAAAAAGATCTTGCTGTGATTTATGTCAAAGAGTGTTCTTCCTATGTTTTCCTCTAAGAGTTTTATAGTGTCCAGTCTTATATTTAGGTCTCTAATCCATTTTGAGTTTATTTTTGTGTATGGTGTTAGGGAGTATTCTAATTTCATTCTTTTACATGTAGCTGTCCAGTTTTCCCAGCACCACTTATTGAAGAGACTGTCTTTTCTCCATTGTATATCTTTGCCTCCTTTGTCATAGATTAGTTGACCATAGGTGCGTGGGTTAATCTCTGGGCTTTCTATCTTGTTCCATTGATCTATGTTTCTGTTTTTGTGCCAGTACCATACTGTCTTGATTACTGTAGCTTTGTAGTATAGTCTGAAGTCAGGGAGTCTGATTCCTCCAGCTCCATTTTTTCCCCTCAAGACTGCTTTGGCTATTCGGGGTCTTTTGTGTCTCCATACAAATTTTAAGATGATTTGTTCTAGCTCCGTAAAAAATGCCATTGGTAATTTGATAGGGATTGCATTGAATCTGTAGATTGCTTTGGGTAGTATACTCATTTTCACAATGTTGATTCTTCCAATCCAAGAACATGGTATATCTCTCCATCTGTTGGTATCATCTTTAATTTCTTTCATCAGTGTCTTATAGTTTTCTGCATACAGGTCTTTCGTCTCCCTAGGTAGGTTTATTCCTAGGTATTTTATTCTTTTTGTTGCAATGGTAAATGGGAGTGTTTCCATAATTTCTCTTTCAGATTTTTCATCATTAGTGTATAGGAATGCAAGAGATTTCTGTGCATTAATTTTGTATCCTGCAACTTTACCATATTCATTAATTAGCTCTAGCAGTTTTCTGGTGGCAGTTTTAGGATTCTCTATGTATAGTATCATGTCATCCGCAAACAGTGACAGTTTTACTTCTTCTTTTCCAATTTGTATTCCTTTTATTTCTTTTTCTTCTCTGATTGCCGTGGCTAGGACTTCCAGAACTATGTTGAATAATAGTGGTGAGAGTGGACATCCTTGTCTCGTTCCTGATCTTAGAGGAAATGCTTTCAGTTTTTCACCATTGAGAATGATGTTTGCTGTGGGTTTGTCATATATGGCCTTTATTATGTTGAGGTAGGTTCCCTCTATGCCCACTTTCTGGAGAGTTTTTATCAGAAATGGGTGTTGAATTTTGTCAAAAGCTTTTTCTGCATCTATTGAGATGATCATATGGTTTTTATTCTTCAATTTGTTAATATGGTGTATCACATTGATTGATTTGCGTATATTGAAGAATCCTTGCATCCCTGGGATAAATCCCAGTTGATCGTGGTGTATGATCCTTTTAATGTGTTGCTGGATTCTGTTTGCTAGTATTTTGTTGAGGATTTTTGCATCTATATTCATCAGTGATATTGGTCTGTAATTTTCTTTTTTTGTAGTGTCTTTGTCTGGTTTTGGTATCAGGGTGATGGTGGCCTCATAGAATGAGTTTGGGAGTGTTCCTTCCTCTGCAATTTTTTGGAAGAGTTTGAGAAGGATGGGTGTTAGCTCTTCTCTAAATGTTTGATAGAATTCACCTGTGAAGCCATCTGGTCCTGGACTTTTGTTTGTTGGAAGATTTTTAATCACAGTTTCAATTTCATTACTTGTGATTGGTCTGTTCATATTTTCTGTTTCTTCCTGATTCAGTCTGGGAAGGTTATACCTTTCTAAGAATTTGTCCATTTCTTCCAGGTTGTCCATTTTATTGGCATAAAGTTGCTTGTAGTAGTCTCTTAGGATGCTTTGTATTTCTGCGGTGTCTGTTGTAACTTCTCCTTTTTCATTTCTGATTTTATTGATTTGAGTCCTCTCCCTCTTTTTCTTGATGAGTCTGGCTAATGGCTTATCAATTTTGTTTATCTTCTCAAAGAACCAACTTTTAGTTTTATTGATCTTTGCTATTGTTTTCTTTGTTTCTATTTCATTTATTTCTGCTCTGATCTTTATGATTTCTTTCCTTCTGCTAACTTTGGGTTTTGTTTGTTCTTCTTTCTCTAGTTTCTTTAGGTGTAAGGTTAGATTGTTTACTTGAGATTTTTCTTGTTTCTTTAGGTAGGCTTGTATAGCTATAAACTTCCCTCTTAGAACCGCTTTTGCTGCATCCCATAGGTTTTGGGTCGTCGTGTTTTCATTGTCATTTGTCTCTAGGTATTTTTTGATTTCCTCTTTGATTTCTTCAGTGATCTCTTGGTTATTTAGTAACGTATTGTTTAGCCTCCATGTGTTTGTCCTTTTTACGTTTTTTTCCCTGTAATTCATTTCTAATCTCATAGCGTTGTGGTCAGAAAAGATGCTTGATATGATTTCAATTTTCTTAAATTTACTGAGGCTTGATTTGTGACCCAAGATGTGATCTATCCTGGAGAATGTTCCGTGCGCACTTGAGAAGAACGTGTAATCTGCTGTTTTTGGATGGAATGTACTATATATATCAATTAAATCTATCTGGTCTATTGTGTCATTTAAAGCTTCTGTTTCCTTATTTATTTTCATTTTGGATGATCTGTCCATTGGTGTAAGTGAGGTGTTAAAGTCCCCCACTATTATTGTGTTACTGTCGATTTCCTCTTTTATAGCTGTTAGCAGTTGCCTTATGTATTGAGGTGCTCCTATGTTGGGTGCATATATATTTATAATTGTTATATCTTCTTCTTGGATTGATCCCTGGATCATTATGTAGTGTCCTTCCTTGTCTCTTGTAACATTCTTTATTTTAAAGTCTATTTTATCTGATATGAGTATAGCTACTCCAGCTTTCTTTTGATTTCCATTTGCATGGAATATCTTTTTCCATCCCCTCACTTTCAGTCTGTATGTGTCCCTAGGTCTAAAGTGGGTCTCTTGTAGACAGCATATATATGGGTCTTGTTTTTGTATCCATTCAGCCAGTCTATGTCTTTTGGTTGGGGCATTTAATCCATTCACGTTTAAGCTAATTATCGATATGTATGTTCCTATGACCATTTTCTTAATTGTTTTGGGTTTGTTTTTGTAGGTCCTTTTCTTCTCTTGTGTTTCCCACTTAGAGAAGTTCCTTTAGCATTTGTTGTAGAGCTGGTTTGGTGGTGCTGAATTCTCTTAGCTTTTGCTTGTCTGCAAAGCTTTTGATTTCTCCATCAAATCTAAATGAGATCCTTGCCGGGTAGAGTAATCTTGGTTGTAGGTTCTTCCCTTTCATCACTTTAAGTATATCATGCCACTCCCTTCTGGCTTGCAGAGTTTCTGCTGAGAAATCAGCTGTTAACCTTATGGGAGTTCCCTTGTATGTTATTTGTCGTTTTTCCCTTGCTGCTTTCAATAATTTTTCTTTGTCTTTAATTTTTGCCAATTTGATTACTATGTGTCTTGGCATGTTTCTCCTTGGGTTTATCCTGTAAGGGACTCTCTGAGCTTCCTGGACTTGGGTGGCTATTTCCTTTCCCATGTTAGGGAAGTTTTCGACTATAATCTCTTCAAATATTTTCTCTGGTCCTTTCTCTCTCTCTTCTCCTTCTGGGACCCCTATAATGCGAATGTTGTTGCGTTTAATGTTGTCCCAGAGGTCTCTTAGGCTGTCTTCATTTCTTTTCATTCTTTTTTCTTTAGTCTGATCTGCAGCAGTGAATTCCACCATTCTGTCTTCCAGGTCACTTATCCGTTCTTCTGCCTCAGTTATTCTACTATTGATTCCTTCTAGTGTAGTTTTCATTTCAGTTATTGTATTGGTGATCTCTGTTTGTTTGTTCTTTAATTCTTCTAGGTCTTTGTTAATCATTTCTTGCATCTTCTCAATCTTTGCCTCCATTCTTATTCCGAGGTCCTGGATCATCTTCACTATCATTATTCTGAATTCTTTTTCTGGAAGGTTGCCTATCTCCACTTCATTTAGTTGTTTTTCTGGGGTTTTTTCTTGTTCCTTCATCTGGTACCTAGCCCTCTGCCTTTTCATCTTCTCTATCTTTCTGTAACTGTGGTTTTTGGTCCACAGGCTGCAGGATCGTAGTTTTTCTTGCTTCTGTTGTCTGCCCTCTGGTGGTTGAGGCTATCTAAGAGGCTTGATGGGAGGCTCTGGTGGTGGGTAGAGCTAACTGTTGCTGTGGCGGTCAGAGCTCAGTAAAACCTTAATCCACTTGAGTGTTGATGGGTGGGGCTGGGTTCCCTCCCTGTTGCTGTGGCGATCAGAGCTCAGTAAAACCTTAATCCACTTGACTGTTGATGGGTGGGGCTGGGTTCCCTCCCTGTTGGTTGTTTTGCCTGAGGCAACCCAACACTGGAGCCTACCGGTGCTCTTTGGTGGGGTTAATGGCAGACTCTGGGAGGGCTCACGCCAAGGAGAACTTCCCAGAACCTCTGCTGCCAGTGTCCTTATCCCCACGGTGAAACAGAGCCACTACTCGCCTCTGCAGGAGACCCCCCAACACCAGCAGGTAGGTCTGGTTCAGTCTCCCCCAGGGTCACTGCTCCTTCCCCTGGGTCCCGATGCACACATTACTTTGTGTGTGCCCTCCAAGAGTGGGGTCTCTGTTTCCCCCAGTCCTGTCAAAGTCCTGCAATCAATTCCCACTAGGCTTCAAAGTCTGATTCTCTAGGAATTCCTCCTCCCGTTGCCGGACCCCCAGGTTGGGAAGCCTGACTTGGGGCTCAGAACCTTCACTCCAGTGGGTGGAATTCTGTGGTATAAGTGTTCGCCAGTCTGTGAGTCACCCACCCAGCAGTTACGGGATTTGATTTTACTCTGATTGCGCCCCTCCTACCGTCTCACTGTGGCTTCTCCTCTGTCCTTGGACGCGGGGTATCCTCCTTGGTGAAGTCCAGGGTCTTCCTGTCAATGATTGTCCAGCAGCCAGTGGTGATTCTGGTGCTCTCGCAAGAGGGAGTGAGAGCACGTCCTTCTACTCCGCCATCTTGGTTAATCTCTCTTTTATACAGTTTTTAAAGGTTACTTTCCGTTTACAGTTACTATAAAATATTGGCTATATTTTATATTTTAACTTTGAATTTTTAAAAGTGGCATATCATAATGTTCAATTACCTCATATCATAATTAAAACACACCTAGGTGTCAGATTTATTATTTCAGAACTGACAGTCAATGGATGACATAACAAATAACACAAAACCACCATAACAAGCAAAGCAAGAAGACATATGTTAAGAGAGGGGAAGAAAGAAGGAGAGAGAGCTATTATATAAAAGAAAAAATAAAAAGATAAAACTTTAAGACTATTAAGAGCAATAAAGGAAGTGGCACATCAATTGGTGGTCCCTTTTGTGAAAGCAGGATTATAATAAAGGGCAAGAACCATAATGACATTCACACACCTCCACACCATAATGTCAACTTGGGGAATTTTTTACAAACATGTTTCTCAGTGCTGTTGTTTTATTGTCTTTCTTCTTGTTTGCCTTTCTTTTAAAATAATAAATGTGGTCTTTTTAGTATTAAAATAATAAAATTATAGAACATTTAGAAAATAGAGAAAAGAGAAGATTTACCCAATACTCTATTACCCTAACAGCCACTGTCAGCATTCACTATATAATAGTGTATTTTATTTTATTATAAATTAATTTTATTTATTTAGTTAGTTATTTTTGGCTGCGTTGGGTGTTCGTTGCTGCGTGCGGGCTTTCTCTAGTTGCGGCGAGCGGGGGCTACTCTTTGTTGCAGTGCGCGGGCTTCTCATTGTGGTGGCTTCTCTTGCTGGGGAGCACAGGCTCTAGGCACGAGGGTTTTAGTAGTTGTGGTGCGCCAGCTCAGTAGTTGTGGCACACAGGCTTAGTTGCTCCGTGGCATGTGGGATCTTCCCGGACCGGGGCTTGAACCCTTGTCCCCTGCACTGGCAGGCGGACTCTTAACCACTGCGCCACCAGGGAAATCTTATCATAGTGTATTTTAAATTACCTATCTTTTTAATTTAACGTTGTGTTAGTTTGTCTTTGGGGGAGGGTGCAGTAGTTCAAGTGAGAGTAATAGCTGTTAATACCTGCCAGCTTTGTGCGTTCACACTGTGTATTCAAATTTTATATGCTTACATGGAAGCATATTATACTATTTTTAGAATAAGCATGACTGTGCAAATACAAATACACGGCACACTTATATGTTGTTTGAAAAAGTTATGCCATGCAATGCACTTAAACGTTCCACCACACATATACAGATTTCCAAGTAAACCTACTGGACATGGGCTAGAGTAAGACGTCTAAACTTAACACAGCTCAAAAAATTATAGAAATATCAAAAACCAACTCTAGAGAAATACAAATGCCTTAAATAACAAAACAAAAAAAAAGTCGAACTCCGGTTTACGAAGTGACAGGAAACATATGATAATACCATAAATCATTACATTGGCTAAATAAAGGTCAATGATCTAAAACAAGTCTAATCTCTTTAAAGTTAATGAGACAGTTAGTGGCTTTGTTGCTCTAATGAAATGATGGTCACCATCACTAGCTATAGCATATCTATTAAGTAGGGCAAGGCTAAAAACTGTTGTGACCTGAGATTGCTCTAATAACTACCAGACAGATGCAACCAACGATGGAATATTCAGGGATCCCATATACTAAGAAAGGCAGAGTTGAAATTTATAGAAATAGTACAACAGGGATGCTTTCATCACATCTAAAGTCACAAGGTTAAACTTATGTTAGATTGGAGGACTAGCAGTGTGATAGTATAGGCAAGATTTATTAGAATACAGCTAATGCTCTACCCAAACCAGTATAATTCCTCATAGACTATTGTAATATAGTGTATATTATATGTAAGACTTATTTTCTTAATAGTCTTATCAAGAAGTTATTCCCTGGACTTCCCTGGTGGCGCAGTGGTTAAGAATCCGCCTGCCAATGCAGGGGACACGGGTTCGAGCCCTGGTCCGGGAAGATACCACAGGCTGCGGAGCAGCTAAGCCCCTGTGCCACGACTGCTGAGCCTGCGCTCTGGAGCCCGCGAGCCACAACTACTGAGCCCATGTGCCACAACTACTGAAGCCCACGTGCCTAGAGCCCATGCTCTGCAACAAGAGAAGCCACCGCCATGAGAAGCCCACGCACCGCAACGAAGACCTGCTGCAGCCATAAATAAATAAATAAATTTAAAAAAAAAAAAAGAAGAAGAAGTTATTCCCTGGAATAAAATCAGTCAAGTCCAAAGTGAAAAGTGTAGGATAGCAATGGTCCAGGAATCAGGCTGTTGAGTCCCTTGTCCCTGTTCTGCTACCAACCATCAGGGTGACTTTGGAGAAATCACTCAATATCTCTGGGCCTCAGTTCACTCATCTATAAAATGACAGCCTTGGATTAGATGAGCTCTAAGTTTCTGACAGCTCTGATTAAATTCTCAAAAGACTTAGGAAGTTATGTGGGTTTTCTACTCTCCAGAGAGGGTTTTAGTATAAGAGATCTGCATATCACCTTGGGCATGTCTGTTAGAAGTTAGGCAAGGGGAAAGAGACAAGAAATTACTCTAATAAAAAGTTGTTTTTAATTTTAAAATTTGACAAAGAAAAGGTTAAGGGGTAAATCACAAATTCTTTGATTTTTCTCAATAAATATTGAAGTCTTTCTACGTGTGAGGTTCTGTGGTCGCCCCTGGGATGTCAGTGGCTACAAGGCTATACCAAGTGTTTCAGGACCACCCACACCTTGACTCTGACTCAGGCCTGAGTGTCCCTCCCACTACTTGTCCCACAAATTTCAGCAGCCAAACAGCAGGAAGGAAACTTCTAGGAGCATTTTTCTTACAAATGCTACCCAGATCTCCAGGTGAGAAAGTGTTGTTCCTGGTAGAGAAGGAAGGTTATATGAAATGTGTGTGTGGTTATTTGTGTGTGAATGTATAATGTGTGTGAGTGCGTACCTGTATGTGAGGGCATGTATGAGGATGCATGTGCAACATGTATCAGTGTATGTGTGTAGTTTTGTGCAGGTGTGTGGTATGAATGTAGTTCTGTGTGAATGTTTATAATTGTATGTGACTATACTTCTGCATAATAAGTTGACATGAGCCTACATAAGTGTGTGGCTGTGTGCGAGTTTCTGGCGTGTGCAAGTTAATGGTGTGTGCGCGATGAGGCTGGGAACTGAAAAGCTGAAATACTATAGATGAGGTTTGAGGCATGTGGCTAGCTTGTTCTTCATAGGATCATGTCTTGTTGCAGACTTCTGTTTGCACAGCTAATCCTTTTTTTGCTTGCATACACCACCAGCCCAAGGTGACGGCCACCACTGACTCACAAGTCCCATCCTCAGGCAAGGCTATGGGTATGTCTGGGGAAATTCACAAAGACCAGCCATAGCTTGAGCAAGGAACATAGGCAGTGGCAGCAGAAAGGCTAACTTTATTCTTGTCTTTCTACATGCAAAAGCAATTTCTCACATGGTCACTGTTTCTAACAAAGGCGGCATCCTTGGAGGCAGAGTTATAATCTCCTCTACCAACCCCCTGAATATCAAGAATGTTTCTCTGAACTAAAAGCCAAGATCGTGCCCAATCTATTTATGCTTTAATCAGTGAGTCAGAGGGTAGCAAACCAGAGCTGATTGCAGATGCTAGCCACCAGTCAGTCATGCCCATGACTCATCCTTTGTGCAGAGAGATTTTTTGCTCTGACACAATTCATCTCCCCAGAATATCTAGTATGGACGAGCTATGCTGTCATAGCTAGACCACCTGGCTGCTCCCTTGCCAGCCATTAGAAAACGGATCCAGAAGTCCTCCAATTCAGTCTGGGAGTAATTTAAAGCAACGCCCGAAGGAAGGAGAGTGAGAGTTTTTATAACAAATTAATTGCCTGCCGTACAAGTTAACTGATGATCTTCAAAAGTTAAAGGGAACAAAACAACTAACCATAAATAAAATTAAAAGACAAGAACAGAATGGGAGAAGATAGTCACAATAAATACAACAAAGCATTAATGTCCAAACTACAAACAGAAAAAAAAGAAAGAAAAGAAAACAAAATACAAACAGAAATCATACAAGGCAATAAGACAAACAACTCAGAAGAACATGGGAGAGACAGTAGGAGCCCCCCACCCAGGCACCAGCGATGAGGGAGAGGGGGCATTGTCTATAGAGAATTTTAAAATGGTAATAAAACCAACTACAGGCCCGTCTTCTTTTTATCATCATCATGCACAGCAATCCTGAATAGCATCAGTGGTAAAATTGTCCTCCCTGGCAGAGATGATCACTCTTGCTGTGTGCCCCATCCCCCATTTGTACCCCACTGGCGTGGAATAGGATGGGCAGTCCATAGAAGAAGAAATGCAAACGACCGAAACACATCAGGCCAATAAAAAGTAAAACAATGAGATGCTATCACTTTTGCTCATTAGACTGACAAAAATTTCAATATTGATAATATCAAATATTAGCAAGGATGAAGCAAACCAATAGTCATAACCTGTGGGTACAGTATTGGGTGTCTGTCTTTTTCTTGTCCATTTGGGCATTTTGGCAGTGTGCGTTACACTTTTTCTAATGTGCAAAAGTAAAAATTATTTAGCAAAGAGCGGACACATGGCTCTTGCCTGCCCACATCCTTTCTTTGGAGGAAGCACTGTGTCCTGGATACACAGTCTAGATGCGGTCATCAATCACAGACCCTTAGCGCCCTCACCCATCCTAGCCTCCGGCGCAGCCTGAAGCAGTATCACACTCCATATGGTATTTAGTTCACAGACAGCAACAGCTCCAGGATTTCCACAGAGGAGGGGGTTCAATCTGCTGTAAGGAGGGGCGGGAGGCTATTTGACATGTCATGAAGTTGCATTTGCTTCATGGCAACCACACTGTTTTTACTCTTATGTTATCTTGGGGTTTGTGGGCACTGAAGCCCCTTGAATTCAGTGTGCCTAAGTTTACCCAGAAGGACCCAGTGGACTCTACCTCTTGGTTCTTTCTGCTGGAATTCTGTCTACCACGTGAAGAGAGTCTTTGTGCAGAATAGCGTCAAGAGGAAGGGAGTGGAGTTGCAAGATGAGAGAACGGACATAATCCTGATAACCATATTCGAGCCCCTGAATCCAGTTGGCCTTCACAGATCAAACGTTTCCCTTTTTGTTTAAGAGGGTGTGAGTCAGGTTGCTGCCCATCTGCATTCAGAGAGCCCTGGGAAAGAAAGATGAGGAGAAAGCTGAAATAATTGAAGTGCGGCACACCAAAAAGAAGAGTTTACAATGATAATCATTGAACTTACATCAAGATGTTTTAAAAATCTTATTTTTCTCTTTAATTTCTCAACATATCTTTAAAATCTATTTATTGCAAAAATACTGAATTAGTACGAGAATTCTTTCGTGTAACCTACCACCCAGGTCAAGAAATAAAACGTAGCCGAGCATCCTAGAAGTTCCCTCACCTCCACACATCCAGAGGGAGCAACCTTCCTGATGTACAGCAACAGGAATTTGTTTTACTTCTGTGTGTATATATGTGTATGTATGCTGTTGTTGTTGTTGTTTGGGTTTTTTACTTTATAAAAGTATTCTTCTGTGTCTGTCTTCTTCTGTTCGAAACTACACATGTGAGATTCATCCATGTTACACATCCATGATTGTAGGAGTAGTTCATTCATTTTCATTGTCATACAGTAATCTATTATATGACTATTCCACAATTTATTTATCCATTCTAATGCTGGCTGACATTTAAATTGTTTCCAATTATTGGCTGCTACAAATAACTTTGCTGTGACATTTCCTAACTATATACTTAGGAGAGGAATTGTTGGGTTATATGGCATGTGCCTCTTCAGCTATAAGAGACACTACCAAATCGTTTTCCAAAGAGATTGTACCAATTATTTCAACAACCAGTGTATGAGAGCTGCCGTTGCTCCATGCCCTCCTCTTGGTACCATCAGGCAGTTTAATTTTAGCCATTTGGGTGTGTGTAACAGTATCTGATTGTCATTTTAATTTGCCTTTCCTGGATGACTAATGAGGTTGAACATTTTTCTTATAGTTACTGGCCAAGTGGATGGATATCCTCTTTTTTGACATGCATGATTTTTTCCCCTTTTTTTCCTATTGGGTCATCTGTCTTTTTCTTGTTCATTTGTACCATTCTCATATTTCTGGAAAGAAATGCTTTATTAATAACTGTAATTGCAAACCAATTCTCCTATTCTGTGGCTCTGTGAATTTTTATTCTTTTAATGATATATTTTGATAAACAGAATTTCTCGATTTTAATGTTGTTCAATTTATCAATATTTTACCTTTTGACAAATACATGTGTGTCCTCTTTAAGAAATCTTTGTCAACCCCAAAATAATGAAGATGTTCTCTCACATTATCTTACAGAAGCTCTGGTGTTTACCAGAATTACCAGTCTACCCAGAATGAATTTTTGAATAAATACTGACATAGGGGGTCAGATCAATTTTTTTCTACATAGATAGGCCATTCATCAAGCACCACTTATTTAAGCAAAACATTTTTCTCCATTGCTTTAGTGCTATCTTAGTCATAAATTGAAAGTCCATATGTGGGTGGGTCTTTTTCTAGACTTCTGTTCCACTGATTGATTTGTTCATGCTGGCACGAACACCACATTGTTTTAATTACCGTAGCTTTATAATAAGTATTTATAGCTGATAATCTACGTCTTCCTACTTTGTTGTTCTTCAAGGTAGTATTGGCTATTCTTAGCCTTTTTATTTCCATGTGTAATTTCGAATCAGCTTATCAATTTACACACACACATATATACACATACACACACAGGGGTTTTTCATAGGGATTGGATTTAATCTATAAATCAATTTGGGGAGAATTTATGTTTTTACAATATTGAGTTTTCCAGTCCATGAATGTGGTAAGTATCTCCATTTATTTCAGTTTTCTTTAAATATTTTCCAATAACAATTTATCATTTTGGGGGTGTTTTTGCTCATTTTTCATTAGGTTTAATTCTAGGTGTTTGGTGTTTTGTGATGATATTGAAAATGACATAGCCAAGTTTTACTTTCTAATTGTTTGTTGATTTTACATAGAAATATAATTTTTTTTTACATATTGACCTTGCAGCTAGCAACTTATCAAATTCATTAGCTAATTCTAATAGGCCAGTTTTAGATGCTTTTGGATTTTCTGAGCACACAATAATGTTATCTACAAATAATGTCATTTATTTCTCACTTTCCACTCATTATACCTTTTACTCATTTTTCTTAAGTTATTGTACTGGTAAGGACCTCTGATAGAATTTGAATATGGCTGGTGATGGCAGTCTTCTTTCTTTAGTTTCTGATCTCAAGGGAACACATAATATTTCACTATTAAATAGGATGTTTGCTCTTATGACTTCTGTAGACATTTTCTATCAGATTAAGTATGATCCCTTCTATTTCAAGTTTGCTATGAATATTTATTGTAAATAGATATGAATTTTATAAAATGTTCTTTCTGTATCTGTTCAGACAATCATGATTTTTCTTGTTTTCTTCTGTTAATGTGATAGATTACAGTGATTGATTTTCAAATGTTAGGCTAAATGTACATTTTTGGAATAAATTGAACTCTGTCTTGAAGTAATATCCTTTTTACATTAGTAGATTTGGTTTGCTAATGTTTTGTTTAGGATGTTTGCATCTATGTTCATGAGAGAGATTGCTTTAACTTTCTCTTCTTATAATGTCCTTGTCATCATGAGTTGGGAAGTGCTCCTTATTTGTCTATTCTTAGGGAGAGTTTGTGTATGTTAAGTGTTCTTCTTTCTTTAAATATTAGAATTCTTGGGTTAAGTTATCTGGGTCTGGAGTTTTTTGGGAAAAGGATTTAAATTATGGATTTAATTTTCTTTAATAAATTTTCCCATTGTTTCTATCAGTTACTGAATGCCATATTTTCAAGAAATTAATCCATTGCACCTAAATATTCAAATTTATTGGCACAAATTATTCATGATATCCTCTTAAATTTTTAAAAAATTTTGTAATATCTGTAGTATTTTTCACTTGTGATAGTGGTAATTTATGCCTTCTCCCTATGTCTTTTATAAGTCTTATAAGAGGGTTATCAATTATATTGTTCACAGAACCAACTATTGGCTTTTGGTTTCATCTATTTTATCTTTTTTAATTGCACATTTTGTTTTGTTTCATTAATTTGTGTTAATTTCTTGATGTTTCATTTGCTGTTCTTTTTCTAACTTCTTGAGATAGATGTTTAGATTATTTTCTTCCTTTCTTCTTTTCTAACATGAATTAAAGATTACTTAAGAATATCTTTAACTGCATTCCACAAGTTTTGATCTATTATATTGATTATCATTCAACATACTTTCTAATTTTCACTAGTTTTTCTTTGACATATGTTTAAAGGTATATTGATTCATTTCTAAACAGAAAATTGTCTATTTATCTTTTTTTAAGCTTTTAATTAATAGTTTAATACTGTTATGGTCATAAACCACATTCTGTAGGATTTACTTCATTTAAAATTTGTTGAAATTCTTTATAGCTCAGCATAGGTCAATTTTGGTAAATGTTCTGTGTTTAGTTGTTGAGTGCAATGTTCTATATTCGGTATACAACAGTTTGGTCAATTTTCTTTTTATTAATTAATTAATTTATTTATTTTTGGCTGCATTGGGTCTTCATTGCTGCACACAGGCTTTCTCTAGTTGTGGCGAGCAGGGGCTACTCTTCATTGCAGTGCGCAGGCTTCTCATTGCGGTGGCTTCTCTTGTTGGGGAGCATGGGCTCTAGGCGTGCAGGCTTCAGTAGTTGTGGCACGCGGGCTCAGTAGTTGTGGCTTGTGGGCTGTAGAGCACAGGCTCAGTAGTTGTGGCACACAGGCTTAGTTGCTCTATGGCATATGGGATCTTCCCAGACCAAGGTTTAAACCTGTGTCCCCTGCATTGGCAGGCGGATTCTTAACCACTGTGCCACCAGGGAAGTCCCAGTTTGGTCAATTTTGTTAATCATGTTGTTCAAATCTTCTTTATCTTGGTTGACTGATTGATTGATTTTTGGTCACTGGTTCTATCAGTTACTGAGAGAGGTATATTAAAATCTCCTACTATAATTGCAGACTTTCATACTTCTTCATTTTGTTCTACCAAGCATTACCTTATACATCACCAGGTGTATATAAATTTACAACTGTGATATTCTTATGTTGGAATGACCATTTTATTATTATGAAATGTCCCTTTTTATCTTTATTAACACTTGTTGCCTTAAAGTCTACTTTATCTGATATAAGTACAGGTAAATGAGCTTCTTTTGGTTAATATTTACATGCTATGTCATTTTCCATCCTTTTACTTTCAACTTTCCTGGATTCTTATACTTTGCAACATGCACTTGTGTACAACATAGAGATGGGTTTTGTTTTGATTTGTTTTTTTGTTTGTTTATTTTGTTTTATTCATTCTGACATTTTTTTCTCTTTTAATTAGAATTTTTATTTATTTACATACAATAAGTGATATATATAAAATCAAACTCACCATCTTGCTATTTGCTTTAAATGCATTCCTTCTGCTTTATGTTTCTTTTTTCCCTTTCTTCTTGTGTCTTCCTTTAGACTATGAATTTTTCTTATTTTTATTATCCCATTTCTCCCTCTTTACCTGGCTATTTTTAATTATACAATATTGCATTATGTATTTAGTGGTTACCGTAGAGATTTCAGCATTCATCTCTGACTATTAAAGTCTAATAAATAGTATTAAATTTGCCACCTTCTGGCCAAAGCAGGGCCTTAGTCCAGTTTAACTCCATCTAATCCTTTTCTGCCTTCCCCTGATTCATCTTTCAGTTTATGTTCTCTCTCTTCAACTATATATAAGCCATTGTGAAATGAATCCATTGAAATCTTAATTTTAGATATTAATTTTCAAGTTTAGATATTCCATCTGATTTCTTATAGTTTCCAGTGCAATTTCTATCTCATCATTTCAATTCTTGAACATACTAATCACAATTATTTTAACTTCCATGCCTGATAATTGCAATATTCAAATCTCTTGAGTGTTTCCCCACTCAGTTTTCAGTAATTTTCCCTTGAGGTATACTAGATAATTTTTGTCTGAATGCAGGGCATTTTCTATTAAAAATTTTTGAGATAATTTAAAGCTCTAGATTGTGTTATCTTCCTGAAGGGAGTTTATTTTTGCTTCCAACAGGCAGTTAACTTGGAGCAGATTATCTTACCCAATCAAAAATTGAAGTGATTTGAAGTTGGGCTTCTGACTTTTTAAAGAGTCTTCTGTGTCCTATGGTATAGTAATTTGAGGGTCCCAACCTAAAACCTGAGCGGTGCCAAGACCCTAGATCACTGGCTGACCCTAAACACCAATATTTGCTCTTCATGACCCATAAAACTATTGGAAGCGTAGCTTAGCTTCTCTGCCTCTCAGCCACAGCTTGGATATTTGCAAGTGCCTTGAGGGAGAAAACCAGTCCAAATGTCACTTCATTTCTTTTTTTTTCTTTTTCTTAAGGACCTTGTCCCTTCAAATTTTTGCTGTCTGAGTAGCACTCCAGTGCCTTCACACAGGTATTCTATGCATTTTCTCCATCTTTGCTAGTTGTTCTTGGAGGGAAGGTTACCCTGCAACAAGTGATTCCACCTTCACCAGAAGCAGAATTCTCACCCAGCTTGTCTTTTGAGCATCAACTTCATCATCTTGAGATTCTGGAAATTCATCACACTTCCTTTGAGCTCTAAAATTAAATGATTCCCTATGGCTTTCCTTAGAGTTTCTGTTTCTTTAAAGAACCAACTCTAAGGGATCTGTTTTTTTGTTTCTGCTAATATTTTGACCTTTATTATTATCTAATATAATGAAAATATTAAAGATCAACCATAGTTGAAAGCAGACAAGTTTTTTCCCACGTGCCAAAGCATCTGAGGCCACAACTGGTCCAGCAGGAAAGTGTGCCATGATAAGTTAATAATGTCTACCCTAGAGAGAAGTGGTGGCAGCATATTTGCCAGGCATTTGTCAGACACAAAGGAGATGATCCACAAGTGGATTCATCTCTCTGAGAAGTTGCTTTGTATCCATTCAAATTTTAAAAAGACAGCTACTGCCTCTCTCTTCAAGGTGGACGAGGATTTGCTAGCATGGCAGGTATTCATCCCATAAACTGAGACCAGCAAAAATCAAATCCCAGTGGCTCATGGTTTCCCATCAAGTTATATAAGAGTTTAAGTTTGAATTAGATAGGAAGAGGGGGCAAGCCAGCAGCTGCAGAGTTTGACATAGAATACAGTTGTCTTAGTTCATTCAGGCAACTATAGCAAAATACCTTAGATTGAGTGGCTTAGAAACAATATAAATTTATTTCTCACAGTTCTGGAGGCTGGGAAGCCCAAGATCAAGGTGCCACCAGATTCAGTGTCTGGTGAGAGCCTGCTTCCTGGTTGATAGATGTCCATCTTCTCACTGTGTCCTCACCTGGTGGAAGGGGTGAGAAAGCTCTCTGGAGCCTCTTTTCCAAGGGCATTAATCCCATTCATGAGGGCTCCACCCTTATGACCTAATCACCTCTCAAGGGCCCCACCTCTAAATATCATCACATTGGGGATTAGGATTTCAACAAAGGAACTTGGGGGGAACACAAACATTCAGTCCGTAACATTGCTTGAGACTCAGCTGTCAGAAAATGGAGGGTAATTATGGTGACCACATTTTCTATACCCCAAACAGAGGGAGGCACTGTCTGAGGAGGGCTAATGTTCTTATACTAGCAATAAGACAGAATGTTAGAAATTAGGATGGACCAGAAGCCAGCACATAGGTATAAAAAATATAATTCTGTCACTGGTTCAAGATGTTCTTGATTTTCACTAATATGGTTCCAAGACAGGGCTTTAGAGAGTTGGCCACATTGATGAGATTTTCCAGAACAGAGTTACAGGAGGGAAGAGCCTCCCTGCAGCCTGGTCTCAGCCTCCAAGCTGCTCCCGGACCCTTCTACAGGGAACCAGAGAGCAGACTCCTGCTTATTTTAGACAGTGGCTTCGCTTCTTGTCTCCAGCCTCACAGATTCCAAAGGCCTTTACTATGAACCAGCCTGCGAGCAGGGACAGTCAGAAGCGGCCGCCACCGCGCCGATCATGGGTTTGTGCAGCTGCTTGCCCAAGGAGCTGCTTTGAGTTGACCATCTGGACCAAACCCACGGCCTCCGCGCTGGCTGCCACCGGCTCCGGTACAAAGAGAGCACGAGCGCCACCTACTGAGCACTGCAGACGTAGCCGGCATCGCGGCTAGCGGGCCTGAACCACCTTTATACAGAGGTTAAGGTGGCCTCGTCTTCTGCCAGCGTTAGTGATTGTTTACCATGGTTAGGCTGAAAAAGTCTCAAGAAAGTTTATTTTGCTCTGAACAAACGAAACTAAACTACAGTTGGGATCCAGGCTGTATTCCACTTAAGTGAGCCGTGGGCAAGCCAGCCAGGGCAGAGTTTGACATAGACCACAGTTATTAAGGACTCACCCTGAATCAGATGCTGGGTGAGGCACTAGGGACAGAAGGATGAATGATCTACACTAGACCAACAACAGAAAGATGATAAAGCTGTATCTGTACTCCACAACTGACAAACCCACTCGAGGAACCCAGCCACAATTCACTCCACAGAGTATATCTCAAAGTATGGAGTTGGGGGGAATCCGGGTTTCCCATCTTTCCCTGTGGTCTATCCCCACTGTCACTAAGCTTAGATTAAGAAGTCATGATGACTTCTTTATTGTTTTGTTTTGGTTTGTTTTCTGAGTTACCAATTAACAAATAAAATATTTGGAATTTTGTTCTCAAAATAGCTGTTTTGCAGATGCCCTAACCATCCTCTTGGCCTGCCTTTCAGAAAATCTTGCCAGGAAAACTCTCAAAGTGCTAAATCCTCTCCCTGTATTCACAAACTCCTCTACATGTGCTAATAGCACATTTCTGACAATGATTAGTAAAATACATTTTTAAACGTTTTTAGTGCCTAATGACATCAGGAAATCTTACTTAAAATGCAGACAGACAGACAGACATTAGGTTAGTTAGTAAATAAACACCCTATTAAATCAAGACCCCAACGCACAGTGATGCGGTCACACTTTTGCAGCTGGGCAGCAGAACCTGAACACCCCGGGGGGCCCCTTCCCTACAGAGAGATCCTGGTGTTTTAGCCATGAGGCACAGCCATCATCCAGGCATATTCTAATAAGCGGTACAGGTGAGCCTCCTCCTCTGGGAGGAGACCAGGTAAACGCAAATGATAGGAAGTGGGCAAAGAAGTGCCCTGTTGGATGCAAGATACATAGACTTAAGGGAGAAATTAATATTCACAAACTAAAACTTCTTAAGCTACTAGTGTGAGAATTGTGTCTGAGGCCCTGCTAAAGTTTCTGGTATTTTACTATGATTTTACTTTTGAATACAGTCCAGGTGAGCAATAACTTGGGTATTAGGTATTAAATATTTATGTTAGCTCATATTTTTACCCATAAAGATTCAATCATCATGTTTTCCATCCATCCCAACCCCCTTCTTTTTGCAAGGTTCTATGCAAAGTAGTTTTGAAAATGTTTCCATCCGATCATTTTGACTGCTGACCTGATAAAATTTCTTATACGCCTTATTCCTTAATTTCTACAATTCAGTTTAGACAGGGCACTTACAGCAACTATCAGCTATTACAAATCCACAGTTAGCCATTAGGTGAGCTGCTGGGAGGACAGGCATACACTACTCTGGACTTCTCTCAGAACCTGCCACAAAACTCCAAGGCTGCTCTGGCCCTCGTTCTTTCCAGAATACCTGCCTTATGCTTCTCTAGTCTCTTTTTGAGGAGTACCGACTGGTAGGCACTGGGCAGGACCCAGAGGCTGAGGCTCAGCCTTCATTCATCCTCCTTCCCTTCCTTCCTCTCCCTCCTGCTCCATCCCTCAAAGTCAGCAAGAAACTATGAACTGTCACCTGACCGAGTCAAAAATGCTCAAGACTTGGGGACAGCCTTGGTGAAAATAAACAGAAAATGAAACAAAACAAAACAAAATAACCATGAATGCTTATACAGGAAGGAAACTTAATACTCCAATTCAGCCCCTTACTCAGAGCTTCAGTGCCCTCCATACTCCCTGTCCAAAAGTTGTCATCACATTAAACATCTCCAGCGATGGGAACTTATAACCCCAGAGCAGCACATTCAGTGTTTAGATGAGTCTTCCTTATATCATCCAGAATATGACATACTAATACTAGTTAACTTGTTAGAT
This sequence comes from Balaenoptera musculus, assembly GCF_009873245.2. Classification (NCBI taxonomy): domain Eukaryota; kingdom Metazoa; phylum Chordata; class Mammalia; order Artiodactyla; family Balaenopteridae; genus Balaenoptera; species Balaenoptera musculus. The sequence continues at coordinate 25,350,661 of NC_045796.1, forward strand.
ATTCAATTTTGTATATATAATATTTTTTATTCTCCTCAATAATGCAGTGAGGAAGATACTAATATGATCCTATTCTACAGATGAGAGAAATGGAGCTTAGAGAGGTTACATAACCTGCCCAAATTCATCCAAAAAGGAAGATTCAGTGCAGGATTTGAACACAGGCTGTCTGACTCCAGAACCCCTCTAAATTATTGAGTTTGCATAGCATAACGATTCCTGCTTCCTCTAAACGTCCACTAATTTAGTCTTTGGTTTACCCCTTGGGCCATGAGGGCATCTCCTTTCTCTTCCTCGTGTTAGCCTTGACGTTCAGCATAGAGGAGGTACTGTCCCTTCTCCTAGCTAATTACCCAGGTACTTCAACGTGCCTCGTAGGGCATGATTTTCATTTCTCTCATTTTCCAGGCCCTCTAATCTAAAATGCTCTATTTGGTCTATGTCCCTCTGAAATGTGTTACTCAGATCCAGCATAACCACATCCTTGATGTGGTAGGACCAGTGCATGGTAGAAAGACATGACCACTGCCTGCGCTCTAGACTAGCACCATCCAACACAACTTTCTGCAATGACAGAAATATTCTACAGCTGCACTGTCTCACTCAGTAACTACCAGCCTCCCTGGGCTAGTAGGTGCCTGAAATGTGGTTACTGAAACCAAAGAACTAAAATTTGTGTTTTATTTTATTTAACTAATTTTATTTTACATAGCCCGGTTTGTTAAATGGATACCTTGTGGAGAGTGTATTTCTAGATTCCACATTTCTGCATCACATCCTGATCCATGTTGAGTCAAATGTTCCCAATAAGTATGTCATCCCCGTCATAACATGTAGCTGGCTTTTGGGACCTCTGCGCATATTTTACATTTATTTTTGACAAATGTCTCCTCGTGATCATTCCAGTTGTCAGCTTAAAGAAAAACACACAACCTAAGAGTTGTAAGTTTAAGTTTTATTCTGGGTCTTGCTGAGGAGTATAGCCCAGGAGATAGCCTTTCAGTAGCTCTGAGGGAACTGCTCTGAAGAGGCGAGAGAGAAGCCAGTTTATATATGATTTTTGGCAAGGGAATACGTGTAGTCAAGCATACGTCTTGGTAAAAGGCTACTGCTAATCCCAAAGAACCAATACCTCAAGTTAATGATTTTAGTGCTTTTCTATGTATGGGAAGATGCAAGGATGTGGGGTCATTAAAATTCTTCCTGAGACATGCATCTAACTGTCTAAGGGGCCTTCTTGTCCAAAGCACAGAGGGCCTCAACCTGTCATCATCTTAACTTCTTCTCAGGGTGCCTTGTCAGTCAGCAACTGCAGCTGGTTATGACTTAACCCTTGTAGAACTGGGTGCTGAGTAATGCAGATGGAGTCAATGTTGCTAACCAGCTGACCTTAAAATAGGGAAATTATTCTGAATTATTGGGTGGGCCCAATGTACTCACAAAGGTCCTTAAAAGTGGAAGAGGGAGGTAGAAAATGTTGTTGGAGTGATGCAATATTAGGAGGACTCAACTCACCATTGTGGACTTTGAAAATGGAGGGAGGGGGCCATGAGCCAAGGAATGTGGACAGCCTCTAGAAGCTGAAAGGGCAAGGAAACAGATTCTCCTCTGGAGCCCCCAGAAAAGAATGCAGCCCAGCCAACACCTTGATTTTAGCCCAGCGAAACCTGTGTCAGGCTTCAGACCTACAGAACTGTAAGATAATAAATTTATGTTGTTTGAAGATGCTAAGTTTGTGGTCATTTGTTGTATCAGTGATGGAAAACTAATACAAGTGGAAACACATTGGTAAGTTAGAGAAACAGCAAGGAAATATCACTGAAACAAAGTAAACAAGGGAAGGAGTGGTAACATATGCACTAGAGAAGTAATTGGGGGCCAGATCATGTAGTTTCTTGTTGGCCAGTCTAAGAATTTTGACTTTCACTCTAAGAGAAAGGCGGAAGCATTACACAGTTTCAAGTGGGACTGTTATGCTGCAGATTCACTGAGAGGGCAAAAGGCAGAAGCAATAAGAGGGACAGGAGGGCTACTGCAACGAGCTGAGCAAGAGACGATGACTTTGTCTCTTGACAGTGACATTGACAATGACCAAGCAGCAGCACTGGGCTGTGTGAAGTGTTTGGATTCTAAACATATTTCAGTGGCTGAGTTGACAGGACTTTCTAAAATATTGGATATAGAATATGAAAAAGAAGAGTCCAGCATGATCCCAAGGATCTTGGTCTAAGCAATTGGAGTTGCCAGTAACTAAAACGGGGAGGGATATGGGAGGAGCAGTTTTGGAGGGAAAGATCAGAAACTCGGTGTGGGACATGTGAAACCTGAAATGTCTAATAGACATTCTGCTAGATTGTATTGTTCGACATCATCCTCTCCCTTTCAGTTGATGGAGTATACTTCCCTATTTTATGGACTTTGGTCTTGGCCATCAAAAATCCCCACCTACCCTTTCATTCCTGCTCCCTGCTACAAGAGAATAGCCCAGACCAGACAGAGGTGGGGCCTTCAGACTGGTACCTAGAATGAGAAGACAGAGAAGATCCATCTATGGAACAAGGGAAAAATCTGAACCCAACCTATAGCCTGGAGCTAAGATGCAGCTGAACTACAAACCCATGAGCAAGAAATAATGTGTGTCAGTGTAAAAGCCACTGAGATGCGGGGTTCATTTGTTTTTGAACTAATGCAGCCTAGAGTTTAGGGAAGAAGTCTAGGCTAGATATGTAATGTAGGTATCCTCACTATGTGGGTAGCATTTAAAGTCAGGAGACAGGAAGAGACCATGAGTATAGATAGAACAAAGAAGAGGGTCGAAGAGTGACCACTGGGTACTTCACGGTTAAGTGAGTGGGGAGATGAAAAGAGCCAGGTGGTGAGGGATTGAGAGGAAGCTAGCCAGTAAGATAAAAGGAAAAACTGGAACCTGTGGCATGGTGCCCTGGCAAAGGGAGTGATCGCTGTATTAAATGCTCATAATTTAAGTACAGTGAGGACTGAGAAATGACCACTAGCTTTACAATATGGAGGTCACTGATGAACTTCGCAATAGTCTTAATGGAGTGATTAAATGAAAACATTAATCTTTGTGATCCTGGTCACCTATTAATTCATTCATTCAATAACTACTCAGAGCACCTACTCTGTGACAAAGCACTATTCTAGACATGTGGCATATACCAGTGAAACAGACACCCACACCCACCCCAGAAAAATACATGCCCTTAAGGGGCTTAGATTTTATTAGAGAGAGACACACACAATAAACAATAAGCATAATAAATGAGACAGAAGGTGATGACTGCTATTAAAAAATAGTGCAGGAAAAGGGAAATCAGGGATGCCAGAGGATTGCTGTTTAAATAGGGTGGTCACCTTCGTAAAGGTGACATTTGATTAATAGCTGTAAAGAGCTTTCTGAGCTAAAACTATACTCCAAGATTTTATTTCCCTCAATGTCCTTAGTTTACATCCCTCAGCTGACATTAAATAATCAAGTATATCTACAAGACCTGTGACTTTAGAGGAGTCCCCAAATGTTAATTAGTTGAATAAATAAACCAGGAGTAAAAACCAGGATTCAGCCTCCACTTATTTCAGTTACTCAGAATAATCCAATTAGTACTGTGATCTATCAGAACCACTCAACAAAGAAAACTCATCTTGGATTAAGTCTGATGAAGGTTCATAAGATATCAGCAACTCAAAAAAAAAAGCCATTAATAATAGATTATTAAAAACTGAATTACAGGGACTTCCCTGGTGGCGCAGTGGTTAAGAATCCACCTGCTGATGCAAGGGACACGTGTTGGAGCCCTGGTCTGGGAGGATCCCATATGTCGCAAAGCAGCTAAGCCTGTGTGCCACAACTACTGAAGCCCGGGTGCCTAGAGCCCGTGCTCCACAGCAAGAGAAGCCACTGCAATGAGAAGCCCGCACACAGCAACGAAGAGTAACCCCCGCTCTCAACTAGAGAAAGCCCGCGCTCAGCAACAAAGACCCAACGCAGCCAAAAATAAATTAATTAATTAATTAAAAAAAAAAAAAAAAAAACCTGAATTACCTGTACGTTTAGCTACTCATAGAAGAGGCTTAGTTAAGCAGACGTGCTAAATAAGAACACCAGCATTAGGATCACATGACACAGACCTGAAATTAACCTTGGTGTTTCACACGAGGCAGGCAAGGGCCAACAGCCAGTTTCCATTCTGTCTCAGGAACATGCCCTGTGATTGCTCATTCAAGACTGTTGATGTCTGAACCACACACACTCCATGGGGCTCCTGGGTACACCTCCCTCCTAGGAGAACCAAAAATGCATAATAAGTAACAGAATCATTTCACACACGGTTTCCAATCTTAAATTCTTTATTGAAATATATGATCCAGTGCTAGGGGCCAATCATCGGGAACCTGTACATTAAGGTTTTTCATGGTGGAGAGGAAAGAGTTGTGATGAAAAAGTCTAGTCCAGCAAGGTCCAACAGAACTTTCTCCAATGAGGCAAAAGTTTTACAATTGGCCTAGCCCAGTATGATAGCCACTAGCCACACATGGCTATGGAGAACTTAAAATAGTGTAACTTGGGAAGGGGATTTTTATTTTAAATATTTTAAAATTTAATTAGAATGGCCACTTGTGGCTCTTGGCCACTGGACAGCATAGGATGGCTCTGAAGCCCTCGATTCTAAGTGACGCTTGTATCTGTTTCCCTTTCTATAGTAGGCGGATTGACAAAGAGGATTTTTAAGGTGACTTCTATTTCTGACATTCTCTAATTCTGATTTTTTAATCTTAACTACTTAAATAATCATAAACATGATCACCTTTCTTCTAAATATGTGAGAGATGAAGTGACTTTTTACCTATGCCCCAGAATAAATGTCAGTTCTTATGACCTAGGTATTTCTTTCCTTTTAATATTTTGATATTTGATTTTCTAAAAGGAATCCCCAAAGGAGCAGGCGTCAAAAACACAAAACCAGGGAACACAGGATAATGTATGCTATGGTATAACACGTGAAAAGAAAAACTCTTTGAATTCTCCCACAACTAGCTCTTCCGTGTCTCTGGCATGCTGAGCTGCTAGTACCTTCAACTGTTCATTTAGCTGATGGGTAAGGCTCTGTCCTGGGCATTATGAATACAAGATGTTGAAAACATAGGCCCGGCCCTCAGGGCATAATCAGAGTGGTATCTGCTGGAATCCTATCACATGGTTTCCAGAGCACAACAGTCTAGCACCACCTCTGTACCCCACATCTGGGCAACTTCATAACAATAAGAGCACCCTTGCTAAATGCTGACCCTGCAATCCTATAAAGCTCTGTTTTCATCTGGCTCTGCCCTCCCCGCTCCTGCACCCCCTGACAGCAGCAGAGACAGTATTGTTTTTGAAGAGTTGAAAGCTTACTTCCTTGGCCCACATTAGAAATCTGACCCGGAAGTGTATACTTTCAAAATGAGCACATCTCCACAAGCAGACCATTTACTTCAAGACATTTCTGATTTCCTTTCTTTGGGGTTTACTGATAAATTTTGAAATCTTTACATTCATAATTAGTATCTTGTTAATTAAAATTATATGTAAACCAAGAAAACTAGTAGTACCAAAGTACTTGTTCCAATCTCAAAATAGAAGCTCTAAAAGAAAAAACTTCAACTTGACTATCTTAAACATCATTCTTCTTAGATAAAATCATCTCTTTTGAATTTTAGCAATTTTGAATACACTTTGTTCCATAGCTTAGAGGATTTGCTAGAGATATTTTCTTAAAACTTTCAACTAATGCAAATCCAAATATGCACATCAGCTTTAAGAGAAATCATAAACTTTTTAGCAACAGAAACAATATGCCTGTCACCTCCTTTGCAATGTTTTTACCCCGAAAGCTATAATAAAACATTAGTACTTCTTACACTAAGCATCATATAAATGCTTAATGTTAAAATCCCAATTTCAAAAGAGTAAGAACCAGAGCCTATATCCCGCCTACACAGACACCAGATTAAAGACATCTGGAAAATGACTGCGATTCCAACACAGTTCTTCAAAAAGCTCTTGCTTCCCTGCACACAAAGTGCTACATATGCAATAATAAATCTGACAAAAATGTAAATGAGAGACATGCCAGGAGTGAAATTTCTCTTTCAGAATTTTTTCAATCTAATAAAATTCTTCTTAATTGAAAAATGCAAACCTTGTAAGTCAAACACTTTGTTAGAACTTCATTATTTTAAAAAGGATCTACATTTACAGTTTCATTTTGGTGTTAGGGTAATCACAGATGAACACAGTAATTTTGAACAAGATGTATTTTAGTTGTACATACCTCGAGGAGTCTTGTCACCTCTCACAGAATGCCACCATTTCAAAAGTAGAATTCAGCAGAGTTTTTAAAAGATGTTCATAGCTATTGAAGGTGATCAGCCTTCTGAACAAATAATCATGACTCCTTTTGGCTCCTGCTCCTGCACATAGTATGTGTTCAATAAATGCTGAATTGACTAGCATTTAGCGTGTCAAGCATGACATGTGAAAGATTTATTTTAGTGAGAAAGTCACAGATGTTTAACACCAAAAATTAAAGGCAGGGATAGATGCTTTTTTTTTTTTGGCCCGCGGCATCCGAGATATTAGTTCCCTGACCAGGGATCAAACCTGCACCCCTGAAGTGGAAGCACGGAGTCTTAACCACTGGACCACCAGAAAAGTCCCAGATGCTATTTTTTTTTTTTGACATCTTTATTGGAGTATAATTGCTTTACAATGGTGTGTTAGTTTCTACTTTATAACAAAGTGAATCAGCTATACATACACACATATCCCCATATCTCCTCCCTCTTGCGTCTCCCACCCACCACTCTGGGTGGACACAAAACACTGAGCTGATCTCCATGTGCTATGCAGCTGCTTCCCACTAGCTATCTATTTTACATTTGGTAGTGTATATATGTCCATGACACTCTCTCACTTCGTCCCAGCTTACCCTTCCCCCTCCCCGTGTCCTCAAGTCCATTCTCTACATCTGCGCCTTTACTCCTGTCCTGCCCCTAGGTTCTTCATGATCTTTTTTTTTTTTTTTTTTGGTTCCATATATGTGTTAGCATATGGTATTTGTTTTTCTCTTTCTGACTTACTTCACTCTGTATGACAGACTCTAGGTCCGTCCACCTCACTACAAATAACGCAATTTTGTTTCTTTTTATGGCTGAGTAATATTCCATTGTACATGTGTGCCACATCTTCTTCATCCATTCATCTGTTGATGGACACTTAGGTTGCTTCCATGTCCTGGCTATTGTAAATAGAGCTGCAATGAACATTGTGGTACATGACTCTTTTTGAATGATGGTTTTCTCAGGGTATATGCCCAGTAGTGGGATTGCTGGGTCATATGGTAGTTCTATTTTTAGTTTTTTAAGGAACCTCCATACTGTTCTCCGTAGTGGCTGTATCAATTTACATTCCCACCAACAGTGCAGGAAGGTTCCCTTTTCTCCACACCCTCTCCAGCATTTATTGTTTGTAGATTTTTTGATGATGGCCATTCTGACTGGTGTGAGGTGATACCTCATTGTAGTTTTGATTTGCATTTCTCTAATGATTAGTGATGTTGAGCATTCTTTCATGTGTTTGTTGGCAATCTGTATATCTTCTTTGGAGAAATGTCTATTTAGGTTTTCTGCCCATTTTTGGATTGGGTTGTTTGTTTTTTTGATATTGAGCTGCCTGAACTGCTTGTAAATTTTGGAGATTAATCCTTTGTCAGTTGCTTCATTTGCAAATATTTTCGCCCATTCTGAGGGTTGTCTTTTCATCTTGTTTATGGTTTCCTTTGCTGTGCAAAAGCTTTTAAGTTTCATTAGGTCCCATTTGTTTATTTTTGTGTTTATTTCCATTTCTCTAGGAGGTGGGTCAAAAAGGATCTTGCTGTGATTTATGTCATAGAGTGTTCTGCCTATGTTTTCCTATAAGAGTTTTATAGTGTCTGGCCTTACATTTAGGTCTTTAATCCATTTTGAGTTTATTTTTGTGTATGGTGTTAGGGAGTGTTCTAATTTCATTTTTTTTTTAAAGCAGAAGCAAATGGAGTCATTACTGACTTGCTCACTTTAATAACCTCGTGTCTATTTCCCATTAAAGAGTTTATAAATTCATGAAGCTATTAATTCATTAAACCTCACTCTAAGAACGTTAGAGAGTTGGTATTTACGTTTTCCTGTTGTAACAGAAAGCACAATTCGAAAGGTTAAATGATGTGCCTGAGTGTGTAAGAGGCACAATTTAAACCCAGGCTTCCTGCCTCCGAAGCCACGTCACTGGCCCTGGTTGGCTGAGTAAGTTCAGTTGCCTGTCAGGGTTTAACGACCCTGCAGCTTTTCAGCAGGTGCACTGCAACTTTGATCCCTCAAGCTGGATCGGGCCAGTAGAGGCAAACACCAATACCGAAGGGCATTGTCCTGGCCAGCACAGGGTGACCATGATCTGTTTCCGTCATATTCCAAGTGTTAGCATTTGCAAGTGATGTTCACTGCACCAAGTCTGGAGTGTGGATGCCAGCCTCCACGGGCATACTTCAGATGAAAAATACAATCCCTATAGCACAACTGGTAGGCCGGTTTGTTTTCACAAGGAAGGGGAAAAAATGGATCATTTTCCAGCCCAAGAAAGCGTAGGTCTTAGTTTGAAGCTACACCCAAGTGGGAAAAACCAAACGTGGCTTTCATGAAATTTCTAACCCACCTTATTAAATCAGATTTCATCTGTTTATTAGTCCCACAACCTCCTCACTCCCTTCGCGGCTCACTGATGCCTGGTTTTAGCTCGCTTCACACACCCACTGATTTCAGCTGTGTGAAGGAATACCGACACTTCAAAAGTAGAATTCAGCAAATGTTTTTAAAAGATGTTCACAGCTATTGAAGATGATCTGCCTTCTGAACAAGTAAGGCTGCTCTCAAAAGAAGCTCTTTTATGAGTCTGACATAAAGTGTGCAATTCCTCCCCTCGTATTAGAGGACTCTCTAGATTTTCAGGAGCCCCTTAGGAAGAAGCCTCCTGGGAAGCATCCTGAGATTATCAACTTGTTGGCGATGTGCGCGACCTTCAGCCCTACTTGCCAATGTGTGTGTTGTTGAGCCACTTTCCTCATCTGTAAAATAAACGGGTTGAGTCAATCTCTAAGGTCTTTCCTGCCCTAATATTATAAAGATGTTTTCTGAAATAACATACATGATCAAAATTAGGCACATTTTTAGCACTTACTACATGCCAGGATAAGTGCTAAGGACCTTATTGCGCTAAGCCCTTTATTTACATTACTTCACTTAAACCTTAATAATACCCCTATCCCCAGGCAGAGACTCTTAATATTTACAGCTGAGGAAAGTCAGCATTAGCATGCTTGAGCAGTAGAATCTTCCTCAACCAACTTTTCCTTAGCCAATCCAGCAAATGCACTGACTCCAGTTCATTTTGTAAAACTGCATTGTGATGAATGCTTTCAGTACAGTGGATACTACCATCCGGTAGCTTCTATTAGGCAGGGTCTGCATACAGTTTCCCCTTGCAAAGCTGTGTGCTTACCAAAAGTTAGTCATGTTTGTTCCCAAACTTGTTTATGCCAGTTATACTTGGCACTGCAATAATGTAATTTAATAAAAATAGTACATAAACCACTGACATATAATTATGTAAAGAAAATACTATTTCAGTAACTCAGTAGGATGCTTTGGAATGATAGGACAAATCATATACACACAAAAACATTGTTGAGTTAAACATAGGAGATAATACAGTAAAAGATTAGGGGACAGAAATCCCCAAAGTCTAGAGAGTTGGTAAATTTACATTGTTTCTCATATGTCTTTAAGTTCTTATTCCATTTTGAAAAGAACGAGATGGGAGGTTTCTTAGATAATGCATCACAAAAGGAGATTTTGCAAGAAAGGCAGCATGGCCCTACAAGTGCAGGAATCACACATGAAAACTAACAAAAGAACCAAATCTGTCCAATGAATGTGTATTCCTGATTTAAATAAAATGTTTATGGTACGTAAGTAATTGGGGGTGGCACTTCTTTATGGAGGGGTATAATTAATGTAATAAACTACACATATTTAAAGTATACAGTAAGTTTTGACATATATATAAGAAACCATCATCATAATCAAGATTATGAACACATTTTTCACCCCCAAAATTTCCTCATGCCCCTTTGTAATCATTTTCTCTACCCCCCGCCCCCATTAATATTCCTCTGCCCATCCCCAGGCAAAACTGATCTGCCAATACGGTTCATTTGCCTTTCCTAAAGTTCCACATAAATGGAATCATGTAGTATATACTTCCCAACCCCATCCTGGCTTCTTCCTCTTTAGTGTAATTATTTTGTGACTCATCCCTGTTGCATGTATCGATAGTTTGTTCCCTTTTATTGCTGAGTAGTATTCTACAGTATAGATATCCCATATTTTGTTCATCCATTCTCCTGTTGATAGACATTTGTGTTGTTTCTGTTTGGGGCTATTACAAATAAAGCTGCCAGAAACATTCATAAACAAGTCTTTTTGTGGACATGCTTTCACTTCTCTTGGGTAAATACAGAGAAGAGGAATAGCTGGGACACAAAATAGGTATATGTTTAACTTTTTAAGAAACTGCCAAACTGTTTTCCATCAGCAGTGTATGAGTGTTTCTTACTTTGCTTACATCTTTGCCAGCAATTTGTATTTTTTTTAAAGTCATTCCAATGGGTGTATAGTGGTATTTCATTGTGGTTTTAACTTGCATTTCCCTAATAACTAATGATGTTGAGTACCTTATCATGCATTTGTCACCTCCATTTTTTGGCAAAGTGTTCAAATATGTTGCACTTTTTAAAAAATGGGTCATTTGTTTTGTTACTACATTTGGGGAGTTTTTCATTATTTTCTGGATACAAGTCCTTTTCTTCCAGTCTGTGGCTTGTCTTTTTATTTTCCTAACAATGTCTTTGGAGAAGCTCTTAATTTTAATAAAATTCAATTTATCCATGTTTTTAGATTTTACATTTAGATCTATGATCCACTTTTAGTTAATTTTTTTTAATAAGGTATGAGTATGGATCCAGGTTTGGTTGTTTTGTTTTTCACATATGGTTATCAAATTTTCCAGCTCCATTTGTTACATTATTCTCTCTTCACCGAATTCTTTTTACACCTCTGTCAAAAATTAACCCATATATGTAAGTGTGGTTTACTTCTGGACTCTATCCTTCCATTGATCAACTTGTCTATGTATGTGCCAACTGGAGGAATCTACTCTTTTTAACATTTTTTTTTAAGTTTTTTTTTTTGATGTGGACCATTTTTAAAGTCTTTATTGAATTTGTTACAATATTGCTTCTGTTTTATGTTTTGGTTTTTTTGGCCCCAAGGCACGTGGGATCTCAGCTCCCCGACCAGTGATCAAACCCGCACTCCCTGCATTGGAAGGCGAAGTCTTAACCACTGGATTGCCAGGGAAGTCCCTAACTAACTTTTTTGATTTACCGACCAACTCATGTCTAGGTTTGTCAGGTGGCTTTTATCGTATTCCAATGGTTAAGAAACTTGATGCAACAGGAGAGGCAGGAGAAAGGATAAGATAGGAAAGAGAGATGGGCAGGTACAAAAAAGATAAAACAGAGATATCACAACAGGTAAAAGGAAGATGATTAGGAAAAGCAGACACTTTTAAAAAATGGCTTTTTCCCAACTCTGCCATCACCAAAGACCACCCCCAACTAATATAACTCTATCTTGTTTTGAAAGGTTATGTCTGTAAAATAAACAACATTTATTAGGTATTAATTCATTTATGTTCTCATATATTATTCATCAAAGGCATATACTACTGCCAGTGTTTCTGAGCAGTATGAGATAACCAAGGTTGCTACAACTCCTGCCAAAAATAAACTGACCTTTTAGATATTCTGTGCAACCTTGTGGCAGGCAACGTTCTGATCTCCGTTAAGCTTTTTGAATTATTCACAATAGCCCCCGGGACTGCCACCGTCTCACTCTCAGCCCAAACTACTTTCTTCTTAGAGCCATGAGGCTCTGGAGCTTCAGACAAACCCTAGCCTAGGGGCTTCCCCTGGCTTTACTTTCTTCATCAACCACTTGCTGTGTCATCAGAGTTTCAGAAAAATATGTGATTCGTTAATGTGATGCAAATAACAAGAAAGTGTAAGGCACTGATTGCCAACCCATGGTTTTGCAATAACTAGGAATATCACTAATTATTATCTCAAGAGATAACCCCTACACCATGAAAAATTTTAATTGTCTCAGACATGTAACCAGCACTACAAATAAACAGTGACCAGGTTTAGCAACTCAAAGTCTGAAATACAAGAGCTTCAGACAGAAGAGTACTGAAGAGAAACTCAAAGTGAAACACACCAAGGGCAACTGTTTGAAAAGTTTGAAAAGGAAAACCCTGCCCCAATTGGGTAGACCAAAGCTGTCAGATCCGACCGCCTGACGGGGTTGAATCCAGAAACATCTCAAAGTCAGATCCCAAAGTGAATAGAATGATGGATTCTTAGTGTAGACTGTTAAAATGTCACCTTACACTCAGACGCAGTTCTCCTCAAGCAATGATTGATCTTAACAAAAGGGAACAGAAGTCAACAAATGAATGCCACAGAAAATGAGGTAAAAGACACAACTATTGATTTCAAATATTATTTCTCCCTTTTAGAAGTTAGAAGTGTTCCCATTTGTTTTCTTCTTTCTAAAAACAGGGGATGCTTTCAAATGTGCTCGTCACCCTCATGCAAGGGTCTCAGCAAGGCCTCTCAGAACTACTTCCACCTGGGCTGCTAAAGCAAGGGCTACTGTACCTTTCACATCCAGCGCCTTTTAAAAACAAACCCAAAGTTCTCAACCAAAAACAAAGTACCCACCCACTGATGCATTTTGAGGACTAGGAGAAGGAATCCAGACTTAATGTCCAGTCAGCCGTGAACTACACGGACTTATTTATGTAGATTTAAGTTCTCTGGGCCTCAGTTTAACTCTAAAACGAGTACAATAGTCAATACGATTTAAACACACAAATGAATGTAACAAAACAGAGAACAAACTAGTGGTTACCAGCGGGGAGAGGGAGGGGGGCGGGGCAAGATGGGGGAAGGGATTAAGAGGTACAAACTACTATGTATAAAATATATAAACTACAAGGATATATGGTATAGCACAGGGAATACAGCCAATATTTTATAATAATTTTAAATGGAGTATAAAGCACACCTGAAACTAATATAATGCTATAAATCAACTATACTTCAATTAAAAATATATATATACACATACACACACACACACACACTATGTGAATACGACAAAAACCACAGTCCCTGCTCTAAATTCTGGTATCTCTAATTCTATGACTTTATGGCTATGAGTTTTCTATAATACTTTGAGGCTTGTGAGGAATGCAATTAGATAGTTCCAAACTTGACTTTAAGATATGATCTAAACTTTCAAACAAGTGTATCAGAACCACTTGGCATGGTGTCCATCACCAGGAAACAGTGCTATAAGGGCAGATTCCATTTGGACACTGACAAATGTAATCAGTGTTTTTACTGAACACCATGAGACAAAGTACTTTGCTTATTTTTACAATGTTTTTGCTGTCCCTGAGGCTTAGCAATACCAAATCGAGCTTATATAAAGTGATTATCACAATGCTAAAGGCTGCCATTAGAAGAAAAGTATTCTTTAAAAATACATTATTTCTAGTACATCTATACAACACTTTACTATATTCAAAGATATTTCACATTCAGTAGATAACATTTATCCTGTGTATAGAGAGCTGAAAGAACATGAAAAGAACAAACGCTCAAGAAAAGCTTTTTTTTTCTTCCAAAATTTAACTCTTTACTAGAGAAATAGCCTATATAATTAGCAATCTAATTGCTGCTAAACTGAAGTCAAAACAATATAAGCAAGGTTTAAAGAAATGGAAACCACTAAGAACAAATAAGATTTTCTTCCATTAAACTTAATTCTTAATAATCACTGTTTAACTTTGGTTTTTTTCTTTCTATTATAGTAAGAACTGTATTTTCCTTTCAATTGCAAAGGAATTTTGTTGATATAAATAACACTATCACAAGTGTAACATCCCAAGTCATTATGGCTTTAAATGAAATAAAATTTACGCCTCAGATATCTGTAGTAAATAATGGTAAGACAGGCTGTGAATCCACTGGAGACTCTTTCTTCACCCACGTTTCCTGTGTTCTTATGACTCTGTGGATTTCAATCCATTGGCTGAGTATAATATCTGAAATGAAGGGGATGAGGAAATTTGAAAGATAAGCTTAACTAGATCACAGTGCAAGTCAGCAAGAAGTTTAACAGCAACTCAGTTCTCATTTTCTTATAATGAAGAAGGATATAATCCAGTCTTTTCATTATGAAAATTGTTACAGGCCTAGAAGCAACAACAACAAATTGTAGAATAGGATTATCTACTTAGTCAATAGAATTCCCTATAACCAGAACAATAATTGTGGATTATCCACATGGAACCAACTTTGTTATACAGAATGCTTATTTTGTTGCAAAGGGAATTTACATGTGGTACATCACTTTCAAACAGCATAAAAAGTTCGTAGTTTTTATTAGCTGCAGTAGTGACTTTGAAATGGCTACCTGAATAGAGATCAAACCCTCAGAATGTCTTCTCTACTATCTTTTCTTATCAAACAATCCCAAGTTCAAAAACCTGGAATCCCAGCAAAAAATAAAGTGACACACTAAAGAGAGAATACAATGTTAGTTTCTGAAATTTTATTATTTTTAATACATACATTTCACAAACAGAAACCTTCTAACACCACACAATTCCATAACCAAATGTTTCAATTTTATCAACATTCTTTAACTATTTACACTGTCTTCCCTCAACAAAAGTGCAATCCAAGACATTTGACAAGAAATCTTCACTGATAAGAATATGTTTTTGAGCTGGTGTTAATGATGCCCATTCATTATATTTTCTTGCAATTACCTGGAATAATAATAAAGTCAACAGGACACAGAGATGAGCTGGGTTAGGCAGCATCCTTTTATAGGAAACAAAACACTGAACAAGAGCACTTTCTCCTCACCTCCTCCCCAACCTCCGACTAAAATTACCCAACAGCTGCTACCATGAGACTAAAGAGAAGAGCAACCTGGAGTTACTGACCTGGGCACGGGAGGAGAGACTGCATGTTAAGCATTGATTTTACAGGACAAAACAAAAGATTTCAGCAAGTTAGTTCGGGTGATCTAATAAGTTACGTATCAGTTTATCTGTTAGTTTTAGGATTTAAACACCTAATAATATTTTCCTGATGAGTTAATTTCCCCCCAGACAGATTCGAAAATACTTTTTACTCAGAAAATGAATGAGCTTCTTTTACAAAAACTGGGAATTAAAGACTGTTTGGGGAAAGCTCTTTCTTAATTACAATGGGATAATTCACCCCACTTCCTAACTTCACAGCAGATGTCTATCTTTTAAGGTGTAAACCCAGTATATCAACTGCTTCAAGCGCAACCAGAAGAGAGTGAAGAACTGAGCTGGCCTGAAGAGAAGAAGATGAGATGATCAGAAACAGTCTTCCCATTAAACTAAAGCAGGTAATTTTATTTGTTCAAGGTATAACTCTTAAAAATAAAACAAGTTAAAGTAGATAAAAATCACTTATTAATCACTTACGAGTAGGTTCATGTTACTGAACACTATTTATCAGAAAAACAGAAAGTGGATCTCTTGGGTGACTAATATCCTTTAATATCCAAACCACAACAAAAATAATCATCTTTTCTGATACATTCCAATTCCTATCAAGGTACTCAGAGCAAAGTACTTTGAGAAAGTGTGGAGAAAATATTAAGGTCAGCAGATTCCAAAATAAAATTTATTCTTCACATGGTTGCATACTCAATTACATTTTATTCTCAAATCAGCCAAATTTTCCATTTTAGACAAGAATGCAATGCCTTAAAGGCAAAAGATACTCTCGGATATGATACCTATGCCTCTCCTTTTATATCAATTCAGCATCCATAGAATCCTAACTTAATCATCAAAATAAATGCCAAAAGCAAATTTTACTCACTTACAGTGAAACTTCCTCATACTTATTTCTCGGAGTAGACAACAATATAAGGAGAAAATAGTGAATGCATCAGACACTACACTTGCAGAAGTTTTAGGCTGAGGAGCTTGCTGAATGTGATCTCTATGTAAACTTGAAGCTTCAGAAGAACAATACAAGCAGGTTTCTCTTCAGAAATTTTGGTGGGTTAAAGAACAGCATTACAAATATTTTACTATTCATTTTAAATGCAGAAATAAAATCCAATGGTACTCTGAAGACAAGAGAAACTCACCAATTTTTATAACTGGGTACATGAGAGAATCAAGAGCGAAACAGCTAGTTCAGTTACAGCTTTGTGTATTAAAGACAAATTTGCAAGGGATGTGTCCTATAGACCTCTTTTCCCTGCATCCAATACTGTGAGACCAATGACAATTTGCTGCTTCTTACAGGCATTCAGCATTTCCCCTCACTGTGATATTCTTCAGATCATCAAACCTCAAACTGGATGTGGTCAGCCGAATTACAATCATGCAAACCGAAAGATAAAGAATATTAGTCAATCCCTCACAGTCAGCTGTGTTCTTTCAAACAAAACATCAAATATTCCATGTAGCAGAGCTGAAACTCACTTGCAATGATGCCTAAACACTTCTGAGAGGAAAAACAACTGTTTTTCTGAGAAAAAAAAAAACGGTATAAACTAAATAATAGAAAATGTTCACATAACCCCAAATTTAGCTACCCATAAAAGGATCATATTTTCAACATTCTTTTAGCATATATGTGTATTATAGTTGAAATTATCAAATTCATTTTTGAGAAATCATATTCCAATTCCAGTTCTCTAAAGGTATGGGGTGTCAGTCTACTTAAATCAGAAAGCTCTAATAAACAGAAGGCTGGGATTTTGGAACGCTCATTGCTCTGACCAATCAAGTTCTGTAAATTATCATCTTCTTCACCAATGGTAAGGTATCATGGAGATCTTCAGAATAATCTATTTTCAAACATATTGTTATGTATTATAATCAGTGATTTTCCAAAATGAAACACTTTAAAAAGAAATACTAAAATTATTCTTTTCCTCAAAGGCTCACAAATAATTTTTTCCTTTTCTTCTTAGGGCAAAATCTTTGATTTGGGAAACGCAGCATTAAAGGGGTAAAATGCAGCCATAAGCAATTTGGGGGGAAGACAAGTGTGGCAATTGGTTCTGAAACTCACCAGTTAGGGTCTGTGGCTGTGAGATTTACCTGTGTGAAGGATCTGACATCAAATGGCACTTCGACAGTGCAACCCATATAAATCAGTACCGCTCAAATCATGTTATTCTTGGATTCTCCTTAAGAGCTTGTTTGACCAACTTCAAAGACACAGTTCAAATGACAGCGTTCTGCCTTTTTGCCCTCTTGAGTCAGTCTGCATCATTTCCAAATTCATTTAGCATATTCTCTTTGTTATAGGTCAGCTTACCTAAAAATATATACTTTCATATGCCTTATAATTTGGATATTATTTTCAGTATGAAAACTGGCTGCTAAACTACAACAGGGATAGAATCAGGGCTCATGTCCACCTTCCAATGATCTGTCAGTGAGGGGAAACTGCAGGCCAGCATGCACTGCGGAACGCCAAACCAAGGTGGACAAACACACCAGCAGCTCTCCAGGCACAGATTACATTCACTTGTCACATGTTTTTCCCAAGGCCCGGAGGAGATCTAAAAGTGGGCCTTTAGACAGTTAACATTTTAGTAAGAGTTTCTTCCCAACTCCTACCATGCTCTCAGTTTATGACCACATAATCCCTTTCCTAAATTCACCCCATCCTCCCCACCACCCTAAAAGCTGCCCGAGAGACTCTTAGTGATAGTTAACTGCTCCTCCAAGCTCACAGGAGTACCGGCTGGGCTCTGGTCGTGACCACAGGCTAACACTTGGGAGTCAAGAGAAGGCAAGGGGCAGCCCCCCTTTTAGTGGCACACATACACAAAGGAACTCTCCTTTCAATTAGAAAAGAAATGAATGTCACAGAAGGCTTCCCTAGAAAAGATATGTAATAAAGTAATAATGTCAATAAAATAGCTATTACTAAAGCAAAGCTTTCATCAATAAGCTTCGAGGACTTTGAAGGAGGAAAATGGCTTCACGAAATGGTAGTCCAGGTTGCCACAGTGTGGACACTGCTGGACGTTGCTGTACTCGGAGAAGTACTGCATCCCAATCCGCACGTCGATCACTGGCTTCCCGCAATGCTTACAGTTCAGGCGGGCCTGGGGGGGGAACACAAGATGCCGTGAGCCACAGTACCCCTCCACCTCACAGTGCTGCCCACGTCAGACCAAGCAAAACGTGAGACTGCTCTACCTGGGAACCTGATCAAGAGTTTAGTAAAGCATCCCTTTTCTTACCCAAAACAGGGTATGCAGAGCATCAGATAAGCATGAGATACACACTCAAATATTCACCCATCAGCCTGAAAGATGAATGACTCTTCTCTCCCAACGTGCAGCACTGCTAGTAATTACTCCTACTGGTGGGAAGAAAATTCTCAACTTGTACTGCCTAAACTTCTCCGGTAAAGTTCCCCTAACAATTGGAAATCTCTGCCCCCTGGATTTTAAGAAGTGACTGAAACCAACTTCCCTCATCCAAACTGCATAAAATTTCTTTGAAGACTTTTTTTGTTTATTTTTAAAATCCATAGACAGTTTTCATTCTACTCGTTACTACATTTCTGTTTTCTTTGGGGTAAAAATAAAATTTCCCTGAAATACTTCAGTAAAACTGAGGATCCAGGAATAAGGGCCACGCTTACCCTGAGGCTTCTGGAACCTGCAAGCACACTGTACCTTTCTTCATGCCCCAGCCTCCCTCTAACAGCACAAGACCCAAGCTCTCAGCAACAGGTCCAAGGACTTCAGTGAATAACCAGAAATTATAACAGACTCTCAATTCAGACTCATTCTAAAAAGGTAATAGAGAAGTATAATCTCATTTTGTCCTCAAAATGCTCCTGTAGGTAGGTAGTAGTACATGAATTTTAGATGATGGAACTGAGGCACATGGTGATAAAGCAGAAAGGCTGAGATCTGAACCACAGTAGCTTACTCCAGAGCCTACCCTCTTAGCCATTACATGGACTACCTTTCTGTAACCTGAGATAAACTCCCTTTTAACTGACTAATCTCTCTGAACAATATTAAAAGTGAGATTCTAAGCAAACCTCTCTCTTTAACCTATTATTCCTTTCTAATAATGAATTCCTGCTTATTTTGGCCTCGAAGTCTTATTGGAAGACACTCCTTGATGCCTTAATAGTGTTTAACACTTGTACCTTCTCAGTGAATACAGTTAATTGATTTTTTTTTAAGCCAAAAGTAATCAAACCTGTTTTCCATTTCAGTAAGGGGCCAGAAAAGAAGTGTTTGGGCTTAAATTGTTTTAAGGAAGAAATATACAGTGAGGAACAGCAGGCTGGGTGTGGCAGGATGCCATTCTGCTTTTCTCCCTGAAGATGAGGAAATAACCCCAGTGCCTTTCAGTGGTGGAGTAGAAAGAGCACCAGACTGGGAGTGACAGAGGTTGTGGCCATGGCTGGGACACGTGCGGGTAGACCTGGGAGAAACATTCTAATTGTTTAGGCCTCCACTGTATGTGGAAAATAAGAGTCTTTTCCAGTGCTAACACTCTATGAGTTAGAGGCCCACACATTCTTTCACTTCCTTATTTCTTTAAAAGATAACCCTGTCTGGTGTGTGTGGGAGAGAGGAGTCCCTTCCTTTTGTTCCCCTCATTTCAAGAGCTGGCATCAAGGAACAGTGGGTATTATAAAATGCTACAGTGAATAACTAAAAGACAATGATATCTCACTTCCAAGGCTAAGTTTTAAATGGAAATGTGGTCCATGTATGAGAATAGCGTAAAAGGAGTCAACCCTATCTGGAATCAAACGACAGGCTACAGATGGCCATTCAGGTCTCTCACGACCATATTTCTCTTCTAAGATCACTAGTACAGACACGGCACAGCTGAAACACCAACTGTGCCAACCTTTTAATTCAACCAACGCAGCTTATCTTCTGAATAAACTGCTAATGGTAAGGATATTCTCTTTATAAAAGTCAAACCATAATGCTAAAGATATAAAACTGTGTAATAAAACTAATGAAATGTTTATCAGTTATTTATATTAAAGACTTAGCCACTTAAGAGGGAAGGAAAATATCTCTCCAATCCATGAATATCAAAGAATTATACAGCAAGTGTTTTCTTTTCCAAAGCACTTGGAAATAAATCAAGATACTTCCAAGGATTTTGTTTTGTCTCCTGTGTTTCTATGGACTTATGTAAGGCATTTTCCAATGTTAATACTTCCCTCTTTTCCTCATGACAGCTAAAGTTCAGATGCTTTCTTAGCATCAGAATATGCCCCTCCTTAGCAGAGCTTTAAGGACTACAAATCTTTCAAGTCAACCTCAAACACCTGACAGGGCAGGCAGTTCCTGGATAATTGCACTGTCGCACAGAAACGAAACAAAAAGAAAATCCTGTCTATTAAAGAAAGTGAAACTTTCTTCTTTCCTTTTAAATGACAACTTTTTCTTACTAGAAACTACATTAATCATATAAAACATTAAAAAATATAAGTAAGCAAAAAGAAAACTAAAGGAACCACTCAGCATCCCACCGCCCAGAGACAACCTCTGGTAATAGGCTAGCAGGTTCCTTTCCATGTTCACTTTTTACAAATGGAAGCATATTATTCTGCCATTTAAAGGCGGCTTTTTTGACTTAAAATACTGAAAATATTTCCCACATAATTACAAGGTCCCTTTTAATGACTGCCTAGTATTCCAGTAACAGCAGCACCACGCTGCAGTAAATCAACCATCACTGCTGGACTTCGGGGAGCCCCATGGCTGCTCACGCCTGAAGCACGTTCTCCACACCCTCCCACCTCCTCCAACGTAACCGCAGAGCTGCCTCTAACTCCTCTGCATTCACTTGGGGACAGAAGCCTGATAGCACCCACTACTCGCTCTGTGGGGTAAATACCAACCTGACAACATGGAGAGGCGGCCAGGATGTCATAGGTGTACATGGTGCCCAGCTGGTGCCAGCTGCCATCCCACCGCGACTTACACTTGATGCAGATGATCTTGTGAACCCCTTCCAGGCAGTCCACGCACACTGCGTACAGATGCATGAGCCTCCCTGTACACAGAAGACACGATGCTGAGAGTGGCTGGCCAAGAAATCACCTTTTGTCACCAAAGGGGATTAAAACAATGGCTCATCTATCAGTTATAAGCAAAACTTTATCATTTGAATAAATATAAAAAGCGAAATAGATGATATTTATCATATATCCCCAAGTTGTCCTTTTACAATAATGATGGATTACTAACTATTGTCAATGGGACACATACTTTAAGTTCAATCTTATTAAATACCGGCTTCAATTCATTTTTCCGAAAAGTGCTGCCAGGTTTATAATATAGACATCCAAACTCAAAATGACCAAGCCACAGATGCTCAAAAGCAGCCTGTGATCATGCAGGACTTCCTGCTCAGAGATCTACTGTGGATTATGGAGGCTGAACCAGCAATGTTGGTCTGTGTTCATGGGCTCTCATCCATCAACAAGTCCCATCATGAAAAAGTCCAAAGTCTGTCTTGGTATTGGTAGCCCAGAATTATACCATAGTCAAAATTACTATGTTAACTGTTCTTGTCTCCAAAATTGCTCATCCATCACCACATCCAATTTAGGAACCAGAA
Organism: Balaenoptera musculus; assembly: GCF_009873245.2. Lineage (NCBI taxonomy): Eukaryota > Metazoa > Chordata > Mammalia > Artiodactyla > Balaenopteridae > Balaenoptera > Balaenoptera musculus. The sequence continues at coordinate 25,372,583 of NC_045796.1, forward strand.
TTATATCTTAGTTGTGTGTTTTTTTTTTTTTTTCAAAGGAGTTCAATGTCTTGTTATTTACTGGGCTCTTGAAAGTCATAAGCCCATTCCTCCACTATTTATCAATATCTAATGCTTGTAAAGGAAAGATGTCACCCTAGTTGATATGGAAGGGTTCAGGCTCAAATCGGGGAAGAGCGGGAATGTCCAGCATCTGTCTGGGCAATGTGTAACAACAATAACTCTGCTCTCTATGTGGGGATCGGGGGTTCCACTGTGCTAAAAAACTACCAGCAGCAGAACACATACTCCTGAGTGACTTCTTATTCAGAATGTGCTGCTGGTTGCCATCAGCCAGACCATGCTCTTCGTATTTTCAGTGGTTAAGGACCAGCCTGCTCCTTACCCATTAGAAAGGGGTATACAGTACTTATAGGGAAACCTTTCATTTCATTCACTTACAAGACTCTCTCTCCCCCTCCTTGAGGGCAGGAACTATGCCCTCCTTGAAGGCTCAGTGTCTTGCACAATATCTGGAACGCAGAAAGCACTCCATAATTGTATGTTACATGAATGGATGGGATATATTAACAGCCGAAGACGTTATAACCTTGGAGGCCTCTATGCCAAAAAATGGGAAGGGTGAAAAGAGCTTCCTGCAATACTGCCCACCTCTGCTGTAGGGCACTGAAAATAAAACAATCTCACACTCAGAGTGGCCTGGGGCATTTCAGGATGTCAGTTCAATATCTAGCAGCCACTGGAAAAGGCTTCATTTCCAATCTCCGTCCTAGACGGAGTTCTCAAACACTGCAGATCTCAAACATTCAAAGACATCAAGGTGGCTGCTAGGAAGGGTGGGGACAGGGACAGACGGAGAAGTCACATGCTGGTAGCAATGACCATGATGATGAAGTTGACAGGGAACTTTCACTGAGTGCTTACCAAGGATCTGACACTGTGCTAGGAGGCTACGTGAATCATTTCATTTAACCCTCACAACGACCCTCTAAAGTAGGCGTTACTGTTATTCCCACTTCAGATAGGAGGAACTGAAGCTTAGAGAGCTGGAATAGCTTGCCCGAGTTCAAAAAGATAATAAAGAGCAAAGTCCAGACTTGTCTGACTCTTAATCTCCAGGCTACATCACGGGAATTCCTGGCTGGGAATTTGTTTCAGTTACTATTATATATTGTCCTAAATACTAAGAATTTAAAATTTCTAAATTCTAGGGTTGTGAGTTCAAACAAAAAGCAGATTTCTGAGAGAATAATTACCAATGGTTCTAAGTGGTAAAGAACTATTGTACCAGAAGAAATTCCTAACTCAATCAACCTTAATAGATTATTAAAACCAAACAAAAACATCTTCTTCTGGAAAAATCAGGGAGGAGAGGCTGGAGCTGGAGGCTGGGGAGGGCACTGAGGGGGAAAGGGCCCAGGGCAAGGGAATGACAATCCACACGGTCCACCACTGGAAATTACACATTATTTCAGCAGCGTATAATCAACTGCAGCCTGGAATCCTGTGGCCTGGAACGTGCCTTCCTACTGGAACTGAAAATGCTTTAAGGAATACATGGTTGGAACTCTGTGATGGAAGAAATTATTGGCACTGGCTTGTTATAAAAAAAGATGGCATGGACTTCGAGATGTGGCAATAAAAACATGGACATACGACAAGGCCCCACTTATGGCATTGACTTGTCTGGTGCTGATACAACAACCAGATTCTCAGACTTTATCATCAACAGTTAAACTTCTCAAGACTTCTGTAGTGCACACCTAACGCATCCATTATCTATTTGGATAATGTGTGTATGTACTTAGGTGTGTACACACACACACACATACACAGAATTCTTAGGCCTGTCTAATTTTTACCTTTCTCCATCCACTCTGATGGGTACCCTTAAGATCTGGTCCTGGGCTCTGTCATATACTCCTCTTCTTTCTCTTTTCTCCCCATTCAAGGCCTCTTCCACTCTTTTAGCCACTAATTTTATAAAATAAGCTTCAGTGTTCATCCTAAATGTTTATTTCTAATAGCGCCTGTGAAAGACACCTCCACACAAAAGTCCCAACATCTCTTCAAACCCAATACACACAAGTACCCCACCTTCTTTCCTCTAAGATCAGGTCCCTTCCTCAACATTCTCTACTCCTGTTCGTGACAATACCATTTACCTGGTCTAGAGCCAAAGTGAGCCAACAAGGACACATCTTTATCCCGTACAGTAAAGCTGTCTCCAAAGCTGTGATCTTTCCTTTAATATAATCTCTTACAGCTGTTCCCACCTTTCAATCCCCACCATCACCACCCAGCTGTCTCTCTTCTCCTTGCATCTAGAATACAGATTTAAGTTTCAACTGTATAGCTTCCACCCCTTTCAAACAACTTTTCCCCCAAGCAACCGTTGGCTTTAAAAAAAAAAAATTGTTAGACCCTTCAATTCATCAATATGGCAAAGCTCTCTGTTATGGCTTGAAAGGACACCCACAATCTGTTCTCCACCTACCTTACTCATTTCCTACTCTAGAACCTCTGCTCCAACCAGATGGTGCTCTTCGGTTCTCTCACTGTCTCCTGACCTTTTTATGAACAGCTATTCCTTTGCTTACATTACTCCTTATCAACAAACCCCCAGTGTAGTTAGACCGTGTACTTATCAAAGTCCAATGCCCCTCTTGACATCTGCCTTCACATTACCTCCTTTGACTACCCAGGCCAAAGTGTCCCCTTCCTCTTTGGAAATGATAGGTGGCTTCACGTACATAATATCCAGGTGATACCAGTTCCAAAGGTGGTACTAGTGCCTTAGGCCTGGTAAAGTTAGTTACACTTTTGTAAATGCATCTTATATCCTAAGATTATAGACTGATGAGTGGCAAGGACTGATAGTACCCAGGACAAGTATGCAATTCATAAGTTTGATTGGTTGGTGAACAGATTAAATGAAAAGGATTTGTCCATCATGAATAGAAAAAGGACAACTCTCCTCTCATGTACCCTGCACCCCTGTACCCTCATTCATCTTCATAAAGAATTATTTCCAGTCATAAAATGGTGAAGTGAAGATTTTTCCATCTACTTCCCCCTAAAATTATCCTCACACAGTATAAAGTACAAGGAACAAAATACAAATTCTATCTTCCATGAAACTGTGAGGTGCTTGCAACCCTGAATATGAGATCGGAAATTAGATGGAGAAATAATAAATGGTTTAGCTCTGAAACTGGACAAGAAGCACAGGGGAGGTTGAGATGAGGTGCTGAAAGGGAAAGAGCGGGGTATAACAAATTACTAAATAACCACACATTAGAACTATACAACTATACAACTTTTTTCATCAAGAAGCAGAGTCTGTTGAATCATCCCCTGAATCTGGGATAGCCTTACAACTTATTTTTTTGAGGAATAGAATGTGATGGAAGTGATGTTACTCGGTCCCAAGCTTAAGCCTCAAGAGAGAGAGGCCATGCAGCTCCATTCTCACCATCTTTAATGCTATCCTGAGAACACCATGTGAAAAAGTCCAGGCTAGTCTACCGGCAGATGAAAGGATATATAAACAGGGATAAGCCATTCTAGCTGAGGTTCCCAAGGCCAACCAGACTGCCAACTGCTAGACATGTGTGAGGGGCCATCCTAACCAACCAACTCATAGAATTGCGAGAAATTATAAACCATCACTGTTTTACACCACTAAGTTTTAGAGTGGCTTGCCCTATAACAAAGGCTAAAAGACACAGGACGGTAGGCAAAACTCTAGAAAATGAATGAGAACACTCCTCGCAAATTCAGCTCCCTTTCCCTGCTGAGAAAGATGAAACAGAAATAGCATGCATGAAACAAGAACAGGATGCTATTAAAAAGAACTTTTGGAAATTACAAATATAATAGACAACAGAAAATCTTAAACTCAGTAAAAATACTGGAATATAAAATCAGAGAAATCTTCCAGAAAGCAGTATAAAGATAAAGAGATGAACAGGGCCAAAAATATACATAATAAAGGATCTCCCCCCTCCTCAAAAAAAAAAAAAGGATCAATCTAAGAGGTCCAACATCTGATTAACTGTTCTACAGAGAAGAAAGAAAGAAAGAAAGAAAGAAAGAAAGAAAGAAGGAAAGAACGAAAGAAAGAAAGAAAGAAAGAAAGGAGGGAGGGAGGGAGGGAAGGAAGGAAGGAAGGAAGGAAGGAAGAAAGAAAGAAAGAAAGAAAATGAAAATGGGAGGAAATCATCAAAGAAATAAATCAAAAGAAAATTTCCCCAAATTGAAGACTATAAGTTTACAAAATCAAAAAGCCAAGAAAGCATCCTGCCCAACAAATGGAAAAAAAGACATCATGGTGAAACTTCAGAATACTAGAGAAAAATCTAAAAACCTTTGGAGGATGGGAAGGGGAAATAAAGGGCCAGGAATAAGAATAATATTAGATTTCTCAGTAGCAACATTGGAAGACAGGAGACAGTGAAGTAATCCCTTCAAAATTCTAAAGGGAAAATAATTATAACTTGGAAGACTATGGGAAAATATTCCAAAGGGAAAACTATTCCAAAGGGAAAATAATTATAACTTGGAAGTGTGAAGATAGAATCAAGATACTACTAGACTTTCAAAATCTCAAAACATCTATTCCCATGCTTCCTTTCTCAGAAAGCTCCTAGGGGATGCTTCTTAACAAACTGAGGAAATTTACCAAGAAAAAACAAAGTATGGGATCTAAGAAACAGAAGATAAAAAATAGGAAAGAGATGAAAGAATTCCTAGAAGGACAGCTATGTAGTACAGCAGGCATTAAGTGCAGCAGGACAGACAGGAGTAGGAAGATGAAAGGCTCCATGAAGGAAATTTCTAGAAAAAAATTCATAAAATTGTTTGACATTTATTGCAGCTCTATTTACAATAGCCAGGACATGGAAGCAACCTAAGTGTCCATCATCGGATGAATGGATAAAGAAGATGTGGCACATATACACAATGGAATATTACTCAGCCATAAAAAGAAATGAAATGGAGGTATTTGTAGTGAGGTGGATGGAGTTACAGTCTGTCATACAGAGTGAAGTCAGAAAGAGAAAAACAAATACAGTATGCTGACACATATATATGGAATCTAAGGGAAAAAAAAAAAAAGGTCATGAAGAACGTAGTGGCAAGACGGGAATAAAGACACAGACCTACTAGAGAATGGACTTGAGGATATGGGGAGGGGGAGGGGTAAGATGTGACAGGGTGAGAGAGTGGCATGGACATATATACACTACCAAATGTAAAATAGATAGCTAGTGGGAAGCAGCTGCATAGCACAGGGAGATCAGCTTGGTGCTTTGTGACCACCTAGAGGGGTGGGATAGGGAGGGTGGGAGGGAGGGAGACGCAAGAGGGAAGAGATATGGGAACATACGTATATGTATAACTGATTCACTTTGTTATAAAGCAGAAACTAACACACCATTGTAAAGCAGTTATACTCCAATAAAGATGTTTAAAAAAAAAAAATGTTTGACAGGTATGTGGACATGTTTTTGAAGGGTGGTTTGTAGAGCTGCTGGAGAGTTAGAACCACCAGCCAAAGCTTCAAAAAAAAGGCTAAGCAAATGAAAATGTGAAGCAATTATTAACTTTGATAAAAACAAAAGGAGTCCCAGAACATACAGTTCTCTAAATAGGAAATACATCTATACTTCTTGGCTCAGCACTAAATATTTATATACTCATAATAACAAAATCATTAAGGATTTAACTAAGAATTGTGATGGATTATCCTGAGAGAAAGGGGAAGATGCAAGAAAGCATGAACCATCATCCACCTTAAAAGTAAATCTAGAGGTAATATCTAAAATCGGAGAATGAAGATAGCAGTTTTAAAATTATGATGGTAAAAACCTGAAGAATCAGTTAAGATTTGAAAGTGTCTCACTCTGAGAAGTGAGACAGCAGGGGTGGGTGGGAAGAAGATAGGTGGGGATATATCATTTTTACTATAGGCTTTTTAAAGCACACTTTTAAAGTTATAAACGGGTTATATGTCACGGATCCCATATTTATATAAATTCAGTAGTTTTACATGAATTGACAGATTTCTTTGTCAACTGACCCACCCCCTGTTATTCATTTGCTGGCTGAAATGTCCCAGTCTTTGTATGTCATCCACAGCACTAATAATAAGAAGCTCCCCACGCCTCACCACCAGGGTAATATCTGAGCTTTCATTTTCCTTTTGCTGCTATCAAGAAAGTCTCACCTTTCATACATTTCAAGATTAATTCAACTAATCTAAAAACACATTGACCCTTCCCTCACTGTGTTATGTTTACAAGGATCAAAGAGAATACACAGCTTGCTGGGCACATTAACATAGGTTTCAAAGGCAACTATTTTATAGCAAGTCAAACATTTTTATGCAATTCCTTCTCTAAAGTTCCTCCCAATTACGAAAAACTATACACCTGAATCCTCTCTTCAAATTACAGCAAGACAGAAACATAAAATTACCCACCAGGACCACTGTACTCGGTATAGTGTGACATCAGAGGAAAGGACACCACCTCCACCACCTCACTGGGCAGGGCTGAAATATTCAAAAGTTAGCTAGCTCCTGACTAGAACAAAAACACATCATCGGTTAAAATTAAGCCCGAACAGAGCCATCCCTTCTTGTTGGCTTTTCACTTCTCACAAACAGAAAACAGGCAAGGTGAGTGAACACCTGTACCTTGAAGGTGACAGGGAACATCGTATTCGATCTCATCGTGCCTCGAGGGGCTTAAGAACAGAGTTCCGTCCACCAGCGGGAACTGCTCGAACACCGGGAGCGCCCGGTGGCACAGGGCGCAGTTCACCACGTTCCTGTGGCTGGCGCTGAGGGCCGCGAGGATGAACTTCCGCAGATCCTCGCCCTGGCCCATCTGGGCGTCGTCCTCCACCCGCACGTGGAAAGTGTTCAGCTTGTGCCGGGGGATGTGCGTGAGGAGCTCGGACAGGTCCAGGCGCCGCAGGAACTGCACGGGCGCGTCGAAGTGGCCCCCCCTGTGAACTGACAACCCGGCCGGACTGTAGTCAAAGTGGGCGTTTCGGAACACGTGGCCCCCCGCCAGGGCCTTTTTGTGAGGTTCCAGGTGGATGGCGTTCTTCAGGAACTCCCCGAGGTACCTGGAGGAGCGGGGGCCGCTGAAGTGGGCGGGGGAGAGGATGGAGTAGCCGGTGGGCGGGGACTGGCCCGGGGAGCCGCAGGGGGAGCGCGCCCCGTAGGCTGCGGCGCCCCCGCCCTTCTCCTGGGAGTTCTGCCGGTCCATGGAGTGCCGGCGGGGCAGGTCGTGGCTCAGGCCTTTCTGGGGCTTGGTGGGCGGCCGGCACTTCTTGGCCTCCTCCACCGCCTCACCGGGGGGCCTCCCGGTGTTCCTCTCCGACCCCGACTTCTTCTTTTTCTCATCCTGCATCCGCTTCACCTGGTACCAGTCCGTGTCCTTCTTCAAGTGGCCCTGGCCGCAGCGGCAGGAGCAGAAGCGGAAGGCCAGGTCGTAGCCCTTCTTGGTCCACATGTTCTGGCGGCACTGCTTCTCGTTCCAGCTGCGGGCCCGGCCGATGCAGTTGAACTGCACCAGGATGCTGCTCTCCCACGCGTAGAAGCACTGCAGGTGCATCCAGGTGCTGTGAGGGCAGTGCTCGTTGTTGCACACCACCTTCTGGTAGTCGTCCTTCTCCAGGTCGACCGGCCTCCCGAAGCTGCAGATCAGCGGCGTGGCACAAGGGGCTTCTGGGGAGAAACACAGAGAGAGGGAGAGAGAGAAAGTCAGCTAGCGGGCTGTGGGATTCCAACCCACGGCCAAGTGTGAGATCAAAGCTACCATCCCACCTTAGCCCATTCACGCCAAAGGTACGGTGTTTCTGGTGTGGAGATTTCTACTACTGGAATAACACCAGACAGGGTTCGAAAACATGCACCATTTTCTTCTGGTGTGATGTTGTACCAAGGGAATTTATTTTCTGATTATCCGTTATCTGCTGAAAAACATACCAGTAAGCTTCAAAAAGTCCAAATCCTTCACAGTGCAATTAGCCGTATGTCAGTACTTGTAACAGTGTAGTATGAGGTCTTCCTGAGACGTGGGTGTAATGAAAGGCAGTTTCAGGGTTCTTTTAAAAATGAATCACTCCTGGGGCTTCCCCGCTGGCGCAGCGGTTAAGATTCCGCCTGCCAATGCAGGGAACATAGGTTCGAGCCCAGGTCCGGGAAGATCCCACATGCTGCGGAGCAACTAAGCCCGTGTGCCACAACTACTGAGCCTGCGCCCTAGAGCCCGCGAGCCGCCAACTACTGAGCCCGTGCGCCTAGAGCCCGCTCTCCGCAACAAGAGAAGCCACCGCAATGAGAAGCCCGAGCACCGCAACGAAGAGTAGCCCCCGCTCGCCATAATTAGAGAAAAGCCCGTGCACAGCAACAAAGACCCAGTGCAGCCAAAAATAAAATAAAATGAAATTTTTTTAAAAACCCACACCATTCACTTTATAAAAACAAACAAAAAAAATGAATCACTCCAGTGAACTAGGAAATATGACGGAGCTCTGAACCAACAAGTTCAGATGGTAGCTCCAAAAGGGCCCTTGAAACACTATCACGGGATTTAGGTTATCCTGAATATCACAGAGAAAAGAAGACAGACTTGCCTAATATAATACAACGTGCCACCAAACGAAGCGGCAGAGATGATAGGACCCACAAAGCCTATGGCTATGTTACAATCATCCCCTTCAGTGTCGGATTCCAGGAACTTAGCAAAATGGCCCAAACCGAACTGTCTACCCCCATGATCACCGTGGCTTCCCCATCTACCTCCCGGGTGTCACAATGCTTAATCTTCACTTCTCCAAACCCCAACCGTCCAGTGTAGCAATTCACAGCATGGACTCTGCAACCAGACTACCTCGCTTAGAACCCCAGCAGTACCACTGATGAGCTGTGTGCTCGTGAACAAGTTACTTTACTTCTCTGTGTGTCAGCTTCCTCTGTATAAAATGCAGATAACAACTGAATGTACCTTATATGGCTCTTAAAAGGATGAAATAGGGCTTCCCTGGTGGCACAGTGGTTGAGAATCTGCCTGCTAATGCAGGGGACACGGGTTCGAGCCCTGGTCTGGGAAGATCCCACATGCCGCGGAGCAGCTGGGCCCGTGAGCCACAACTACTGAGGCTGCGCGTCTGGAGCCTGTGCCCCGCAACGGGAGGGGCCACGATAGTGAAAGGCCCGCGCACCGCGATGAAGAGCGGTCCCCGCACCGCGATGAAGAGTGGCCCCCACTTGCCGCAACTAGAGAAAGCCCTCGCACGAACCGAAGACCCAGCATAGCCAAAAATAAATAAATAAATAAAAATTAAAAAAAAAAAAAGTAGCTATAAAAAAATTTAAAAAAAAAAAAAAAAAGGATGAAATATACTGATACACAGGTGGTGCTGAGAGCAGGGACTGGCACGTAATAAACCTCTTCCCCTTCCTCCCATTCTTCAAGGCCCATCTCTAGATGCCAGGACTCCCCTCTTCCCTTGCATCCTGATCTCCCCACCCCCAGGAAGGTTCTGGACTGAACCTTACTTGAGTCCCCACTGTGGTTGGTCCCCACTGGGTGATGACTCAGGAAAGGATGCCTATTACTCAGCTTTGTGCTCCTGGCACCACTGGGCTCATGCCTTGCACACATCCAGTGCTGAATAAAGGTGCATTGGAAAGACACTGGTACATGAAACCCACACATGACAAGCAGAGCAGAAGGGAGAGAGAGGGCTGTAACCCTAGGCAGAAAGACTAGTGTAGGGAAGCACACTGCAAAGAAGTAGAAGAGTGGTATGTATACTGGGTAAATTAACTGTAGTCACCTGAAATGTAGACACCTTTAGTATCTTAAAATGTTAATCAGTCAATTAAACAAAGTTCAGTTGCTTTTATCTTTAATCCTTCAGAGGAACAGCCTCAAAGGCAGTGACTCTGTAATGTAATGGCAATCACCAAAGTGATATTAACCCAGGACTAAGGAAATCAAATTTAAAGAATGACCTAGCAGTACCCTTGCATTCACGATACCCAAATTTTAAATTTTAAATGCTGAGACGGACTTGATATTTCTTTTAAAAGTATTTTCACATTTCACACACTAGGTGTTTAGAAAGTAAGTAAATGAATAATGTCATGCCTCTTTTTCAAATTCCTAAGTCTTACAATTTACTGAAACATATAGGAAACATTTTTTTAACTGTAAAAAACAGGACTGGTGGCATTCAAAAACCACACCTATAACAAATTAGCCATATTATAGAAATGTATTTGATTGTTTCCTGAAAGCTGTTTCTAAATTTACAAAATCCCTAGCTCTTAAGAATAGCAGTCCCACAAAGGTATAAATGGAATACAAACACCTGATACAACCAAACCTTTAAGGGGGAAGTGGAAAGAAGGGAATCCCACATTCAGTGAGGGCCTGTGTTACACACCTCCCCTGGGACATTAGTCTGAGCTGTGACAGCTTGACCAACAAGCAAAATGAGAAAAGGTTCCTTTATACAAAGTCAGCATGGTTTTAAAAAATGTATAGGAACACTCCAGTACCTGTTTCTACGGCTTCACCGTCAAATATTCCGTAATCAGCTTCTATTTCTCCCTGCCCAAGTGAAAATAATCACGGCTCACCTCATTCTAGGCAAAAATCTCAAGTAGTTTCAACTCTGGACAGTAAGATAATGAGGCTGACGTCACTTGGGCAAAGTCTGTCACTCTCTTTCTCATCCTGTATCCTTCCTCCCCACTCAGGCCTCGGTCCTCCCCCACCTAGTAAAAGGGAAGGACCTGACTGTAGTCATTTACACTGGCTGCCCAACAAACCCAAAGCTCTTGACAAACTCATTCATGCTAACAGGAACCCCCCAAACCAGACACTGCCATTTTCAGCTTCTTAATTGTGAAATTTACTGTTTTCACCACTCTTAAAATAGTTTCAGGCATCACAAGAAGATGGGGAGTTCGGCGGGGTGGAGGGGCGAGGAGGGGCTTCTGAAGTCACATGAGGCTTTCTAGACAAAGCCTAAGGTAGGGACTCGGTCATTTTCATCATTGTAAACCCACCACCGTGAAGATCGTATCGTGCCTAACAAACGTCTCTTTGAAGGCAAGTACGGCCCGGTCGGATTTAGGACTCTGCAGTGACTGGGTGCTGGAGGAGGGAGAGGGGAGGAAGGTGGCCACTGGGGAGCACAGCCCACTGCTCCGCCCCTGAGTCGCAGCAGGCCTTCTAGACTCAGCACAGAATTCTCTCTGGGGCAGAGCCTGGCCCTCACCCTCACTTCCTCAGACTTACCATGATCTATTCTACCCTCCTTCAGCATCCAGGTACCAAGGGCAAACTTTAGGGTTTCTGAACAACTATTTTACGACAGGGATCTGTTCCGTACAGTAATTCTTCTTACATGGGAACACATCCCCTTGTTTGCAGAGCAAGTTCCCCTCGGGGTATGACGGTTCTGACCAGAGGATCCTCATCGCTGAGCTTCCTGAGAGGCCAGAGCATGGTGACTGAGGATACGGATTCTGGAGCCAGCCAGCCTGCATTGACTCTCAGCTCTAAACTTATTAGTTTTAAGACCCTGGACTAGTCACTTAACCTCCCTGCGCTTCTATCTTCTCACCTGTTAAAATGGCAGAAATGAGAGTGAGCACCTACCTGAAAGGGTTGCCGTGAAAACCAAAGGAGTTGTGAAGGCAGTCTGAACAGTGTCCAGCACATAATGAGCACCACTTAAACATAAGCAATTATTATTAAAAGCTTTATCACTTTATATTACCTGATGTCAAAACCAAAGGACTCTGAATGTGTTTAGAGCAAAGCTACAACCAGCAAGTGACCGTCCTCCTTTCTCCATCTGTAAAGAAGTGCAAGCAATGTTCTGCTTCCCTACAACAAACAAAGCAGGGTGGTGTGCGTAAAATAATTCACTAAATATCTACGGACAAGTTTTAAAGAAGAAGGAAAATTTACTTCTTCTAACCCCTTAAAGATGTTCTCCTCAGTGTCAGACAAATAAGTATCTTGCTATGTGTGTTTTTCGACCTAAACAATCTTTTCCAAGCCTGGATAACAGGGATTCATAAAAGGCATGGCTGTGTTTGATTCATGAGATGTGTTCCTAAAGAACTTACATAACTCAAGACTGATTATCCCCTAGTCTGGGGGTAGAGTATGGGGAAATGCATCCTCAGAATGCATAAATCTGCAGCCGTTGTGCTGTATTTTTGCTTTACTGGTGCTTTTTAATATCAGCATTATCTCTAATATTTCTCAGTTGTACCTCATAAATTGACAGCATGGCATATCATAGTGTTTTATCACATTTCTGTTCCAAAGTTACAGATTTTCAGGATGTTTTTCAGTACCAGTATTAGCATACTGGGGTATTTTGAAAGCTATAATAAAGGTTTAAATTATAAAGTTAATTTTAAAATAATAACACAAATGTCACCAAAATCCATGAAAAAGTTCTATAAACAACAAGAGTTCACATAATATTGCCAAGGGTTAGTAGGTATTTCTCTTTAAAAGAAAAGGTAATGACATTGGGTAACAAAGCATTTTTATAATTCAGTTGACCTGCTGGCTTTGAAAATATGAGATGGCTTGATGCATAACTTGGGGGAATGTGTCTGTTGAAATTTTCCATATAATGTGAAGCTTTTATTATTATTTATGTGTCATTAGTTGAAATTTGCATAATTCAATTCGCATATAATGGGATCACACTGTACTAGGAAATAAATTAGCAGGCTGCCTTTTCTCCTGCTTGGAGATTTAGATCTTGAGGGCGCGGAGAACTACACAGCACCCTAGCATTTCATGTACTGCATGCACTCACCCTGAAGGAGAGGTCGGTCCAAGAGCTCTCGGAACCAAACCACAATACCATAGGATGGGAACAGAACTCCAGATTAAGTATATGTGTACGTGCACTAGTGTATGCACGTGTGCCTGTATGTGTGCATATATATAACTGCAAAGAGACTGCCCAGTTGTTGAACTATCCCACTGTTAAAGACTCCAGAAAAGACCTCACGTCATCCTCGAGTACTATAATCCAAATTTAAAGCATTTTCCTTGCTTCTCTGAAACACTCTAGAACCTGATTTTGATTATCCTTGTCAATGGCCTCCCCTTTACCTGCACAAATATTCACAATATGGCCATAATCAAAACTCCTAAATCATATTTTTCATATGTAATTCCCATTTTACCACCTAAGTTATAAGCACAGTGTGCCCAAAACGTTGACCTACTTCTCCCTTGGTGCCCCCAGAATGGTGCCTGGAGACCAAAGGCCACGGTGGAGTTGGCCGCTCCCCTTGCCTCTGGATTCCCAAAGCCATCAGCTTAAAAGACAAATGGCTTCACCTCCCCCCAGTCTGTCCAACGGGTAAAACATATGGCCGCATGATTAACTGGCAACATGGGTTACCTGCAGACCAGGTACCTGTCAAAGAATACGATCCATTAACTCACTGCTGTTCAATATCTGCCAAAAGCTCAACTGAGAGAAACAATTTTTAAGAAAGAGTCCAGAGATGATGTCCACACATTCCTCTAGATCAGAGTTCCAGTGGGGTGGTCTGGCCTGCAGTGTCTTATTAAACCAGTACAGCGTTTTTTGTTATGAAGTGTAAATGCCTTTTAGATGTATCATGCCCTCTCTGGGTCATCCAGGCCTCCACTCCAGCCCCATTCATATACTTACTCATATGCCAGGACCCTGGATGCATTTGGGTGTGTGAGTCCTGTGCTAGATAAAAGCTATCCCTTAGTTAAGCCAGGTGTCCCAGAGTTGGTTACTTGGACCACATTGTTTTATTCCCTGGACAGGCTGTTTTGAATGACGTGAGCAGGCCTAATAAATTTGTTTTATTTATGAAAGGACATTGTCATGGACATTGCTCAGTATTTTATAACATCTCATAAGTCGCTGGTTTTGTTTTGCTTCATTTGCTAACCTGATGGACACTGTAGCGCAGGCCACCTCTTCTGTCTGCCTCTTTCCTCTGTGTGCTGGAAATCCGAAAGCCACGTTTGTGACCTACCTCTTGTAACGCCTCAAGACGTCCATTATTTTTCCCAACAGTATCACCTCTATTACTAATATTCTCACTTATTTATTATTTCTTATAGTATTACATGTATTTTTGAAAGCCACTTTATTTTTAGAAGAAGGAGGCTATAAATGATCAAAACAGAAATCCATTCCCCACCTCTCCTCGTAACTTTCAAATCAGCTTTGCCTAATACGTATCAAAATTTGGACTTGACGGGGGCCCAGGTGCTCCCCTCCCTTCTCACTTTCCAAAGTCGGCCAGAGCAGGGTGCCAGGTGAGAGGGGAGGCCGGTGCTGACCCACGACCCCGGGAGCCCCACAGACACAGCGCCGTCAGGAAAGGCTGCCCCCTTCTGCCTTGCCTGCGGCACAAGCGGTGGGTCCTGGAGCCGCTCTGCTCACCCGCTCCGTGCCTCTCCCCCATCCCACAGCCCACGCCTCTCACCCACTTCCCCTGGGCCCAGCTTCCCACTCTGCTATTCATACCCAGGCCTCTACTGTTCCCAGCGCACCTACTCTCCTACTTCTCCCAGCCCAGCTGGCTCCTGCTGCTCGGCTCTGCCAGCCAACCTGGCCCCTCTGGCCTCCTTGCCCCACCTGGACCGTGCAGGTGCCTCCCCCATCACCTGCTCCCAGCCTCACTGATGAAATTAGACATGGTGAAGTGGGCTCAGACTCCTCCCAACTCCACCCCGCCTTGTCTTCTTCTGGGGGTGTGTGGAGTGGGGGGGGGGGTCTCGCTCCTGGGCTCTAACCCACAAAGCCTAGACTCTTGCGGGCATTGTCATCCTCATGTGGGCCCAGTTTTGTCTCCACTTAGCTCTTCCCAACAGCAGCCTCTTTACCTCCCCTCCTCCCCTTCTCCCCCCTCACCTAGCAAACCCAGGAATTCATTTCTGGAAAATATGAAAAGGAGAATCCCATGTTCACTGCAGAGACTAGCTCTAAGGGGAGAGGCAGAAAAAAGAGCAATGAACTGAGAAGTTGCAAGTATTACAGATGTGGCCACACAATCTGAACCTGCTGCAGGGTCACATCACCACTGACAACTACAAGAATCCAACCAACTCCATCTTCCTAGGATGGCTACTGAAAAAACACCAATGTAAAAACTTAATAGCAAGAATAGCAGATTACTGTAGTCATCTCGCTTTTATTAATGGCATTAGCAATTATAATGACAACTTGATTTAATAATAAAAGTCATATTCATTGGTAAACTAATCATAGATACATGTACTCATATATAAGAATATAAGAAAAAATAAGTTTATAACAGGTGCCAAGTGAAATAAGGCACATGCGATCATATATATGTGTACATGAGTGTATCTATGAATAACTAGATATCACCTTATCAATGTAATTTCATACACATGCACGTGTACACACACACACGTCTACTCTAGATGCAATATTATTTCCACAGTGAACAACAACAAAAGACCCTTGCTTTTGCTAACCAAGTTCTTTAACAGTTAAATTTGAACCTTGAGATCCACTGTAAACCCATCCTTTTGGCAATTACAATTGCCAGTAAACAACTGTTTGCTTTATGGGTTGCCCTTTCTCATGTCACTCTTTGAATACTGGCCAGCTTGGCATTAGCCACGGCAGGAATCTGTCATCACCTTTTGGAATTCTGACCACATTCTCTAAGATATTAATCATCCCTTGCCCGCTGCTTGGCATCAAAGCAAATTCAGTGAGCATCTTCTCCTTCCAGTGACACGGGGTTTTGAAGCTTGTGGGTCCAGCAGGTTTGCTTCATCTTTTTTACAGACACTGGCATAAAAAAGAATGATGAAAAATATAGAAAAATATACACAAATGAGTATTTGGAACCAGGAATATATTGTTCCACTCTGTGCACAGATGTGATGCCATCAGCATTTCCGCTTTCCTCCTGCTCCTGGAATGAATCAGGGAACATCAATACAGCGCATGACAACCCTGAATTTCTTCCATCATCGCAATTGATCATGAAAATGGTAAAGGTTTATCATCTGCAAATATTATGGATTTGAGGCCAGATTTTTTTAATCAGCATATCCTGATAAGTAGACTTAACACCAGTTTACCAGGTCTGACACACTAAAATCTTCTGAATCTTTACTATAAAGAAGTCAAATACAGGATAATATGAGTACTTGACTACAGGTCTCTAGAGATCTGGACATCTGCAAAACAGTACAATAGTTATATTCTCAAAATGCTGTAAAAACTCAAACTATACAGATAAACTTCATATAGGAAATATTTCTAAGTGATCTGGTCTCTGAATAAATCAGTTTTCTTAGCAGGTTTATTATACATAATTACCTAAAGAAAGAGCCTTCAAATTTTCCAGGATACTAATAAACACTCATTTGGGCAAATGTATGGCTTCTTTTAATAGCTATCGTTTAATAAAGACCCTGTTTTAGAAGACGTAATAAAAACACCAGGGTTTGTCTTAGGGTTAAACACTTACTACAGAAGAAAGAAAATACATGGGGTCTCTGAAAATCAGCTAATTACAAGTCAATTCAAATAACGTTTTTGAACACCTGTTATGTGCCCAGTTCAGAGCTTAACATAGGGGCTGCAAGTGTTGAATAAATTTGTAAGCCATACTTTCCTATGTCTTTGAGTATCTTATACTTTTTTGTTGAAAACTGGACACTTTAAATAACATAAAGTGGCACTCAAAATCAGATTCTCTCTACTTGCAGGATACGCTTCTGTTGTTGTTACTGCTGTTTGTTTAGTGATGTTTAATTCTGTAAAGTCTCTATTTTTTCGTCACGTGTAGCCACTGAAGTTTCTGCTCAGTTAGCTTAGTGGTCTAGCTAATAAACTGGACAGAGACTTCCTTAAATGCCCTAAACCAATAAGTGTCCCATCCTTCGCCAGAGGGCTGTGTGTGTGTGTTGGGCAAGCCTTCAATGCTTCAACAGTTTACAACCTTACTTAGCCTTTACTCTCTGCTTACTCAGAGCCTCAAGGTCAGCCAGAGGTGAGAATGAGGGCCTCCTCAGGTCTTTCCTGGACATGCTCAGAGCGCTGCCATGTGCACAGTCTTCTAGAGCACCAGGAATACATCAGAGCTTCTCAAAGCCCCTTATGGACCTCCTACTTCCAAGACATTCTCTTTAAGTTTTTTGACCCATTTCTTGTTTGCTCCAACTGGTATCACTGCTGCAGGCAGTTGCAATGATAAAGAATTGCTGCTGAGTGTTTTCAGCAGACATCCTAAGAGAGCTTCGAACACTGGGTGACCTCTGAGCCAGGTCAAATAAAGACCAGCCCTGTGAATGAGGCTTTACCAGGGACCTTCCAGACAGGTCAAATGGTGAGAGTTCCCTGGGGCTAGGGCTTTTGGGGAAGCTCCAAACCTGTTCTTCCCCCTCTAGTGACTACGAGGTTGCTTGTTTTAAAGCTACCACGTTGGTGGGAATGTAAATTGATACAGCCACTGTGGAGAACAATATGGAGGTTCCTTAAAAAACTAAAAATAGAACTACCATATGACCCAGCAATCCCACTACTGGGCATATACCCTGAGAAAACCATAATTCAAAAAGAGTCATGTACCAAAATGTTCATTGCAGCTCTGTTTACAATAGCCAGGACATGGAAGCAACCTAAGTGTCCATCATCGGATGAATGGATAAAGAAGATGTGGCACATATATACAATGGAATATTACTCAGCCATAAAAAGAAATGAAATGGAGGTATTTGTAGTGAGGTGGATGGAGTTAGAGTCTGTCATACAGAGTGAAGTAAGTCAGAAAGAGAAAAACAAATACAGTATGCTAACACATATATATGGAATCTAAGGAAAAAAAAAAAAGGTCATGAAGAACCTAGTGGCAAGACGGGAATAAAGACACAGACCTACTAGAGAATGGACTTCAGGATATGGGGAGGGGGTGGGGTGAGATTGACAGGGTGAGAGAGTGTCATGGACATATATACACTACCAAATGTAAAATAGATAGCTAGTGGGAAGCAGCCGCATAGCACAGGGAGATCAGCTCGGTGCTTTGTGACCACCTAGAGGGGTGGGATGGGGAGGGTGGGAGGGAGGGAGATGCAAGAGGGAAGAGATATGGGAACATATGTATATGTATAACTGATTCACTTTGTTGTAAAGCAGAAACTAACACACCATTGTAAAGCAATTATACTCCAATAAAGATATTTAAAAAAAAAAAAAGCTACCACGCATACTACTATATAAAAAATAAACAACAAGGTCCTACTGAATAGCACAGGGAACTATATTCACTATCTTGTAACAACCTATAATGGAAAAGAATCTGAAAAGTATATACATATATACACATACATACGTGTGTGTGTGTATATATATATACACACACACAGACACAAACACACACACATATACACAGCAGAGTGATTCAGGTATCACTCTGCTGTATACCTGAAACTAAAACAACATTGTAAATCAACTATACTTCAAATATACATATAAATTTTAAAAAATAAAGCTACCACAGAGCTAGGGAGAAGGAATGGGAATAAAGCAAGTTAAAAGAAAACAAAATTCACTGTTCTTACTACAATTCAATCATTTCCCCGAATAAACACTCCTAGGATTATTGCAAGCCTTTAGTTAATTTCTAGAATTTTGAAAAGTTGATTTTGATCATTTTTGCCAGTGTTCTCATTGTTTCTATGGAAAGGCAGATTTATAGATGTCCTTCTTCTGTCATTCCAGAAGTGCTTCTTAATATAGATTTAAGTTTAAATACATATTTTGTTACAGAAAAATGATAAGATGATCAATAAGAGAGTTTCAAGCAGGACAATACTCTTTCTTCAGATCAGACAGATTCTGGGTAAGAATTTAAAAATAAAGAAAAAAATGTAGGGACTTCCCTGGTGGTGCAGTGGTTAAGAATCCGCCTGCCAATGCAGGAGACATGGGTTCAAGCCCTGGCCTGGGAAAATCCTACATGTCGCAGAGCAACTAAGCCTGTGTGCCACAACTACTGAGCCTGTGCTCTAGAGCCCGTGAGCCACAACTACTGAGCCCACGTGCTGCAACTACTGAAGCCCGTGTCCCTAGAGCCAGTGCTCTGCAAGCCCCCGCTTGCCACAACTAGAGAAAGCCCGCGCACAGCAACGAAGACCCAACGCAGCCAATAAATTAATAAACAAATAAATTTATTTAAAAAAAAAAAAAAGAAAAAATGTAAAATTTCTGACCATTATCTTTTAAATGGCTGATAATGGTTAGCAAGTTACTATGATATTTGGATTCTGTTTAAATACATTAAAATGACACCATTTACAATAAACTAGGATATTTGGATTCTGTTTAAATACATTAAAATGACACCATTTACAACAAACCGGAGACTGTATCCTCTGCATTTACTTAAACCTTTAAAAAAAACTGGGTGTGACAGTATTAATATGCAAAAGAAACTTTGTTTTCTCAAATTCTTTTAGAGGATACACAAGCAAAAAAGTTGTATCACCACCTTCAAATCAGTCTTCTAAAAATTACACTTTGACGACATCATACACACATTCAGGAACCTCGGAAACTCCCAGACTGAAGCCCCATATCCTCTGGCTATGATCAAGGAGCTCCACAACTAGGTCCCCAGGCTGGATCTCCCACCTGCTCACCCACCAGGCCCTCACCCCAAGCCTCCGCTTCAGCTGCCATCCCTCCCTGAGGGGCAGTGCAGAGTGCAGATCAGAAGGGGGAGGAGTGGACCCGGACCACTGTGCCCACACCACACCTCAAACTCACCAGGGGGTTAAAAATAATTTCTTGACTAACTGGTGAGTATTCTTTGAAGTGAAAACTAAAAAAGTTTTAAAATAAATGTTCTCAAATATTTTGAGATCTTTCTCTACTAAAAATTTTTAAAAGACACTAAGTCCTGTACAAAAGGGAAGCTAATACTTTCAAAATATTTTGTCAACTTGTTTTAATTAGTATAGGAGCTATAGTAAAGCTCACTTAAGCATATCTGTCTTAACCTCTGATTTAGTTTATCCTCCCTTATGTTATTTTAGTGTGTGAGACTGTTCCAAAGAGGGTAGCAAGTTGAGTACATGGAGATTACATTCAGTTAAACATGTTTTTATGCTTTGAGTAGGATTTAAACACAAGGCTTTTCACTCAAACTCAGACAAATCTATCCAAATAAACATGGAAGCCTCACATTCTCCCTCAACCAAAAAACAAAACAACAATGTGCTCTTCAACTATATTTAACAACTTGGGGTTTTAACATTCTCTTAATATACTGGGTTTATTCTCCTAGATTCACTCTTTTCTTACGTTCAATTAAAACTCACGAGCCTACCCAGCCTCAAGTTCAAACTAAATAGAAAGCTACAGGCTTCTATTTTACCCATTTTTTAATTTCCATTCTGGCTCCAACACTCTGACATCAGTAAGAAATCTGTATAATTAATGACTTTAAAGTAGAAAATTCATATTTTTTCTTGTCTACCAAAGGCCATGTCAAGACCTAAAAGGACATGGACCCAAAATATGTCTGGTTTAGGCTGAATATCAGGATGAAGATAATGGTTTCATAGTTTTCCCTGAATGTCTCTTAAAAATACCAAGATATCAGAATTGAAATAAGACAATCCCTTTGGTTCAGATTCTACAAACACGTCCTGAGCCCAAAAGAGGATCCTTTAGTGATCTGCCCAAGTCATTCAGCTGGTAAGGGGCCTTCCCTCTTCCATTCCCACCCACACTGCACACAGATCAATAAAGAACACAGAGCCAGTTTATAAGGAGAGGAGGCAGTGACCAACAGCTTTGTGTAACCAGATCACAGTAAGCAGTTCTATAATTTGGAATAGTGTCTCATTCAAAGTTATAGAACTGCTTACTATGATCTGGTTACACAAAAGTTTATTCAATATGGTCAATGTCCATATTAATCCTCAGAATTATTTAAAAACTAGGTCTGCAGAAAGTCAAGTTAAAGAAGCAAGTGCTTAGGGCTTCCCTGGTGGCGCAGTGGTTAAGAATCAGCCTGCCAATGCAGGGGACACGGGTTCGAGCCCTGGTCCGGGAAGATCCCACATGCCGTGGAGCAGCTAAGCCCATGCGCCACAACTACTGAGCCTGTGCTCTGGGGTCCACGAGCCACAACTACTGAAGCCCACGTGCCTAGAGCCCATGCTCCGCAACAAGAGAAGCCACGGCAATGAGAAGCCCGTGCACCGCAATGAAGAGTAGCCCCCGCTCGCCGCAACTAGAGAAAGCCCACATGCAGCAATGAAGACCCAACACAGCCAAAAATAAAATAAATGAAATAAATACATTTATTAAAAAAAGCAAGTGCTTAAACCCAATTACAATATAAAGGTTTCCCAATCTTTGCACTCCTTAAAAACAAAGATAGACAAAGAGGTAAATCTACTCTAGCTAACAGAATTGTTAATTTCAAAAATAAATAAATAAATAAGCCATGAGCAAAGGCTTACTCGTTTCTTAATGAGAATAAAGCAACTTTTCTTGGAAAGAATGTAAAGAAACGGCACTCTGTTAGTATGGAGACTATCGAATAGGGCAGCAGAAAGAGCACTGATGTTGAGAAACAGAAGCTCAACCTGCTTCTCCTGACCCCTGTTTGGGTCAACATGCCAACCCCCAAGAAGATTTTTAGGGTAACTACTGTATTTAAATCAATAAACCCCCAGCACAACATGGTTAAATTCATTTCTGTACTCTATCTGTACCCTAAACTAAACTAAATCCTTACACTCCTTTGTTTTCCATGTGCCTTTTCTGTCCTGCTGAACTCCCGGAAAGATACACTCTTTCAGCTCCCCTGCCTTCTCATCAAAATAAACCTGGGAAAATACTTTATAGCAGCGGTCACCAACCTTTTTGGCACCAGGGACCAGTTTCCTGGAAGACAATTTTTCCATAGACGGTGGGGGGGATGGTTCAGGAGATAATGCGAGTGATGGGGAGCGATGGGGAGCGGCAGGTGAAGCTTCGCTCACTCATCCACCACTCACCTCCTGCTGCGCGGCCCGGTTCCTAACAGGCCGGGACCGACACCAGTCCGCGGCCCGGGGGTTGGGGACCCCTGCTTTACAGCAATCCTTCCCACCCTGGCCGTCACTCTGCTGGGATCTAGGGAGGAAAGACAAAGCTTTTGCCTGTGGGCCACACCACTCAGCCTATTTCTGAAATGATGCATCAGCAACCAACAAGCAACTTATAGAATCTGTTGCAACAAGGAAAGACTTGTCAAAGGAGAGGGCGTGTCTAAGTCTTATACAGACCTCAGTAACAGTGAAAACGAGACTCAAGAATAAATTATGTCTATGTCCAAGCCCAGTAGTTCACCACATATACACACTCAACACAGCTGCTATAATATGACTTGTTTTCAGGAGAGTAAGCCATAAAAGTTCCTACTGCAGAGGAAGCTAGAAGTTTAGAGCCCAGTGACACATTAAGCCAATGACGTCATTATAACTAGACATTCATTCCTTTTCCAATTACTAACTTTTGTGGAACACAGATACAATTTCATAGTATGACTATTTTCAAAGACTCAAAACTATTCATTTCTACGCTTTCCTGGTGGTACAGTGGTTAAGAATCCGCCTGCCAAGGCAGGGGACACAGGTTCGAGCCCTGGTCCGGGAAGATCCCACATGCCGCGGAGCAACTAAGCCCATGCACCACAACTACTGAGCCTGCACTCTAGAGCCCGCAAGCCACAACTACTGAGCCCATGCGCCTAGAGCCCGTGCTCCGCAACAAGAGAAGCCACCTCAATGAGAAGCCCGTGCACCTCAACAAAAAGTAGCCCCAGCTCGCTGCAACTAAAGAAAGCCTGAGCGCAGCAACGAAGACCCAACGCAGCCAAAACTAAAATAAAATAAATAAATTTATAAAAAAAAAATTCATTTCTAAACTATTCATTTCTAAACTCATTTATAAAATAGTTACCAAAAATATCCAGAAATTTGTCTTTTGCCATAAGAGAATTTGTCCAGTTAAATACAGTTCTATTAAAATATATAAATATATACAAATGTATATATGATTATATTCCATATGAATTCTAAACAGTATTTCCAAGTCTGTCAAGAGAAAAACATTTCAAATTAATTCTTTAAAAATTCTTCCAAGTCATCTTTAGATCACATATCTCATGGAACATTACAAAATAAATTATGAGGAAAACTGATATATTCCAAAGTCAAAAATTTCAAATCCGACTATCTCAAAGAGGAGGCTTGTTTTTAATCAACCAAATCTCAAGAAAAACAATGATTTAAAAAACCACATCCATACATTTACATAAACACACTGATACAGATACATACCCAGTATCATGTGCCTGTAGAAGTTATTTTGATAAAATCCATAATACGGTTTGGTACATTCACAATTCTTTAAACTTATTTAAAATGCAAAATGTGAAAGGGAGGTAGGGAAACAACTGAAAGTCGTACGTAAGCATTCCACATGCTTTTACAACACAAACTCCTACTCCATAGGACCCTAGAGGCAGATAAATAGCAGAAAGGCCTGAAGTGAATGGAGATACAAACTAAAGAAAGTGTAATTACAGATACATGTACACCAGTGTAAATCATGAAGTACAACAGGCCAAAAGTAAGGCTCTGTTAATCAAATGGTTAAAATCACAGTACAGTCTGCGGTTATAATGAAACCTGGGGACAGATGATTCACAGATTACAACTAAACCATACACAAGTCAGCTATCCTCAGGCTGGTGAAAGCATCCTCCCCAAGGCTTCAGCCTCCACAGTCCTTCCCCACAGTGGGGTCACAAACTCTAGAAGGAGCTCCCTCAAGGAGTTGGGCTTGCCCTGAGGCCAGCAGGTGAGCACTGCATATTCTCTGGGAAAATCCACATAGCGAGAGCTCCCAGACCTGAACTTGTAGAGAAACTAAAGGGTCCCCGAAGGAAGCAGAGTAAGGATTTTAGAAGAGTAACATTCACTGCAAACTCTGTGGGGCAAAGCCCAGGTTGGCCCTGGGTTCTTTCAACAAATCGGAGTGTGCATTCATCACTAAGGGAAGCAGGCACACCACCACATGACAAACTAAAAACCAAAAACCCAACTAGAAAACGCTAAAAAACCCCAAATCATGACACAACCGTTTGCTTTTTCAAACAGATCTATGGTTTTTTTGCAAAGAGTTAGTCACAAACAATAACATGTTATCCTCGTTTTCCACAGATAAGAATAGTTGGGGTCAGAAAGGTTCATCAGCCTTGCAAAATGGCAGACCTCAAGCTATGACCTGTGTCTCTCAAATCTCACACTCTTTAAACAAGCAATGCATTTGGGAACCTCTTCCAAGCCACAGACATTTGAGAAGCACAGGGCAGACTGGATCAGCGTGACACACAGGGTGCAAATAAACTCTTGGTTCAATTCAGTACTATGTTCTCATTTTATTAACACAGAAATGTAATTTCAGCGCAAGTGCCAGAAAGACAAAAATGAGAACTTTCCTATGATTCAGCATTTAAGTTTATTATCACAAGGAAGTTATGGGTAATTTAGCCTTAAGAGGCCTCAGTTTGTAGCAGAGGCGATAAGTAAATAACAAGCCTTTATCTACAAGTTTCAAAGTCCTTGGAACTGGCTCGAATAAAAACCGCAGGGGATTTTAGGAATGCGCAGGAAATGACAGGTGTTGAGCACAGGAACTTCAGCTGTCAACCAGACAGGAGTGGTCAGGGAGGAGGTCAAGGAGGGCGGCAGGAACCGTAACCAATTCCGTGAAACAGAGCTTTGCAAATTACGTACAAAAAGGAAACAGACCCTCACAAATGTAACAGCATTACTGTGCACTGATACCCAAATGAACTCAGTCACTACCCCGATGCCAGGCCCAAACTGCTTTTCCTACAAGTAATTTCACAGACAACTTTCCCCACTCTCCCCTTTCTCTTGAGGTTCTATCTCTATGTGGATGTTCTGTGATCATACAAAATTGTAACATGTCTAACCAGCAACACCTTAAACAAGGCAAAAAGATAAACAATAAGCCAGGGGAAACATATGTCAAAAAAGTATCCTGAATATAAAAAGACCTTGTTTAGATCAATGAGAATACAACTATCCCATTAGTAAAATGGACAAAAATCACGAACGGAAAAAATACAAATGAACCACATACATATAAAAAGACATTCATTCGGCTGGCAATCCAATAAATGCAGATAAAAAGTACAGCGAGATGTGATTTTTCATCTATCTGATTGGCAAAGGTGAAAATGGTTATCAAAATCCCTGTGGAAGGGTGTGAAGAAAGAAGCACTCCATGCAGGGCCAGCGTCAGTGGAAACAGGGAAACCCTTTCTGGAAAGTGGTTTGGCAACACGTATCAAAGCCTTGAAAGTCACATGCCTGCTGACCAGTGACCTCACTTCTAGGACTGTAGCCTAAAGAAGATAATCGCATCCTCGCTATGAACTGTGATCCATTAAGAACAGGAAGTGTCAGTTCAAATGTTCACTATCGCCACAATCCCAAGACCAGGAAGTCCTTGTGTCATCATGAGAAGGATCAGATTAACAGGAGCGAACGACGTGTCCGCTAAGTGCTTCCTTGGTCAAGTGTTTTCTTGTTTCACAAATTTAGTTTCAGTTCAAGTACCAGAACGATAAGCATGAGGCCTTCTAAAAGTAACTTAAATAGCCCTATTGCCTCCTTAATGTTTTTATACTAAATTTAAGCCCTCTACTTAAAAACTTGTTCATTATTCATACACATGTCTGCGTTATCAGTCAAGATGCAGCCAGGATCACATAGGATCCAACGGCCACAGCAGGGTCAGGCACATCTCGCTGACACGAGTGTGCCTTTTCTGCAAAAAGGGCAGGAGGCTGTCCGTGGAGCTGAATGCCCCCATCCTCCAATGCAGACCGCAGACGGCTGGGTGTCCCGCTTGGCTTCCAGTCAGCACCCCATAAAGGGGGTCAGCATCATCACTGTTCCCGCCGCTGGCAACGGCTTCTCCTCCTTCCTATGGGTCCATGGGTTCTGCAGCCCCAACACACCTACCATCCAGGTACCTTACCTAATTTCCTACTGAACTGCAACACGTCGTCGGCATCTG
Source organism: Balaenoptera musculus (assembly GCF_009873245.2). NCBI lineage: Eukaryota > Metazoa > Chordata > Mammalia > Artiodactyla > Balaenopteridae > Balaenoptera > Balaenoptera musculus. The sequence goes on from NC_045796.1 coordinate 25,398,812, forward strand.
TAAAGCTAAATGCCTAATACAGCGGAACCACATCATTATAGGGCTAACGTTAACTCCAACATGTAAGCACTGCCCAATAAGAACAGATCTGAGGAGTTGGAAACAGAAGAATTCTTGGAGCTGCCCTGTGTATCAGACGTGCTCGCTTCTGCCTCTACCACGGAAGGATGCTTCCCGTTTCCCAGTGCCAGGCTCTCTCCATGGCTTCTGGCAGCACTGTGTCTGTTCCTTAACAACAGTCACCAGGCATCCCAGCTCAGCCTCTCAGATTACAGACTGCACCTGCTGCCAATCAAAAATAGCCAGGCCTTGATTCCCCCCATTCCCCAGTCTCCGTTTCTGCCCAGACACTGAGGTTTGTCAGGCATAACAAGTAATATGTCACTTTAATAAGAAGTTATGTTGTAATACTACAGTTCTACTAAATATTATATTGACATAATCATCACATTCAGGAGTGCTCATTTAGAAACCTAAAACAGTTTGTGATTTAGTTTCAACACTAGTGTCAAAAGACTCTCCTGAGATGCTTTTATAACTTGAAGGGACATGATCTAAGATATCAAACCTATGCTAACCCCTGGGAAAAACATCCATTTTAAATTTGACAAATATTTCCCTCACTTATAGGAGCAACTTGATACCCTCCTAACTTTTGCCTACAGTCATTCTATCAGTTTTATAAAGGCATATGCCTTAAGGCCATCTATTTCTAATAATTTCCAATAAAATGAAAAATAGAAATCCAGATTTATGACACTATCTTTTGCTACCTGACTATCTGTAACTGCTATTACAGGGGTGATACTGAACTGCAACAAATTTTGAAGGGGTCCAGAATATACCAGTGTGGCCTAAAAATTATTTTGAGCTTAAGGCATTTGAGTTCCTGAAATCTCTTATCTGCCTAAAAGCAGAGCCTCTCAAAAGAACTCAATTGTCATAAATCCCCTCCCAAAAAGCTACCTGGGAAGACTGACCTTTACCACCAGAGATAACTCTCCACACCACACCTAAAAAGACATTGTCACAAAACTATCATCGCCCATCTATTCTCTTAGGGCCCATTTATCTTTTCAAAAAGTCATTTGTTTTCTATAGGTGTCCTTTCTCCCCCTCTCCTACTCTTACTAAGAAGCCACTCATTTTCCTAGAAGTGCCCTTCTCCCCTCCCCTTCACCTATTAAGACGGTATATAAGCCACAAATTATAACCACCCCTTTGAGTCACATTTCTTCTGTGAGTAAATCTGTCTTTTCTCTTGCTGCTCTGTCTTCTGTCAGTTTAATTTGCAGGCCCCAAATCCATAAACCTAAGAGGGTAGAGGAAAAGTTTTTCCTCCCTGACAATTTAAATCAGTGAAATACACTGCACTATGTGTGCATATGAGAACCACGCTAATGTTCTTATTAATTATTCTAAACAGTTATAAGATTAACAGTTAACACTTCCTTTTTAAGTTTTCCTCTTCCTTCACTTTTCTTTAAATTTCCTCTTAATATCTTTCGTTTCTAACTCTTAGATTGTTTTCAAGTATTATCCTCCTAAGTATAATTTAGCAGAAATAATTTGTTTCTCCTTTCTACTTCTGATAAATCAGAACATATAATTATTAAGTATTAGAAATGCTACTTATTTTTTGCCAGTTTATAAAAACCTCTCAAATACAATCAAGCTAAAGCATCCTGTTGATTAAATAAAGCAAGCTACTATTTCACCAACCACTGAGAACTGGAAGCCTTCTGAAACACACAGATTTAAAACACATAGTCACTTTGTAGAAAACAATGACATCCCCCCTCACCAGAGTTTATCGTTTTAAAGCTGATTCGATGAGGATAAAAATAAAATGACAAAGATAATTAGTCGAACCTGGACCAGAGACAGATACTTTTCTACCAAGATATGAAAAATAAACTATAGGGACAACCCCTCCCTCCAGAGAAAGTCCTTCTGTTCAGATGGCCCCAAGCCCTCCCTTGGCGTTAGGTTCTCTGAAGTTCACCTCAATTAGCTAACCTCCCATGGCTCGCAAAGCATCAGGATGCTGGTGCCCACAAATTAAGACAGACTTTCCAAACAGCAGCCTTGAGTGCTGTGACACTTTCATTTGCTATGCAGAAAGGCAGTGTGTGCAGTGTGCCCACTACTTTACTGAAAAATCACAATCAACAGTCCGCAACAGGTTGTACCACCAAACCTTGATTAGCTGTATTAAAAGAAAGATTGCCAAAAGATACCCATTCTGTTAAAATATACAATAACTTTACAAGCTTGCCAACAACGTATGATTATCCCCCTTTGCAGGCTCAGCTGACCATGCCTTTGCTTATAAACCTCAGGGATTGGTTCTGCACTGGTGACGAAACATCCAGATTTGACTGTCTGGCCCCACTCCCTTTCCAGTCCCGTGTCCTACCACCGTACCTCAAACCAGCCACAGACTCCTGGCAGCAACCAGAACTCAAGGCTCTTTCCCACCACCTCCTGCTGAAACACCCTTCCTCTGCTTTCAGAGCTAACTGCGTCTCTTCCTGCAGCACTCAGCTCAAATGTCCCCTCTTCCAGGAAACGAATCCTTTCTTCCACTGGGCACCCATAGCACATTATCACGCCTCCCAATGTTTGTATGTCTCTGTCCCAGCTCCACCATAAGCCCAGGGGGGGTGCAGATTCTGAGGCCTCCAAGTATAATTCGACGTTACACTTTCAGTCATAGAAGACACTAGGCACATAATAAATGTTTAGTAAATGCATGAGTGCGTAGATGAACAAAATAGTGAATGAGCAAACGAAAGCACAAGCTAATGAATGAACTTTCAAGTTGTTACCTGGGGAGAGAGGAGGGTCTTTTGTTCACTTCTCAATAATATTAAGCCCGGGCTCATCCCAAAAGAACACCCTCAGTGCCTCGCCTCCTCTGAGCTACCCTTCACGTCCACGTGCTCAGTTCAATTGCCCCTGTCCTCAGACACAATCCCCAGCTTTAATCCAATATGTGACCACCTCACAAGCTCCTGTTCTTTATTCCACAGCTGCCCTTGTGTAGTACACACAATAACCTACTTGCACTTATTTCCATAAAGACTCCCAACTAGACGGTAAGCCCCCGGGCCCAATTCTTCTGTCCTTGTAATGCCAGAGCCTGACACAGTGCCTGACAAATAGCAGGCGCTCAAAACATATGAGATGGATAAATAAATGAATGAAGAAAGGAAGAGGAAACTATGTTTTCACACTATGTTTTTAACTTTTTTCTTTTGGCTAAATCATCTGATTTTTCAAGGTAAACTATGATCAGAGAGAGATGATGAGGGAAGAAGAGAAAACCCTGTATAGTCGAATCAATGCCTGAATAAGAACCTGTATGATACCACAGTCTTTTTCTATATTAATACAGAAACCATCTTACTGTCTCTCAGTGTCTGTTTTCAACAGAATAGTTTAACAAGCTTTGTAATTGGATAAGGCTGAACAAATCACAAAACTTATAAAAGATATTGTTGATAGTGTCCATATCTGCCAGACCCTATGCCAAGATCTTTCATATACACTGTTTTTCTTAATCTGCAAAAACATTCCAAAGGGTTGCATTTAGAAAATGGAGGCTGAGAGAGGTTAAGTCACTTGCCCGAAAGTCACTCTGCCAGTAAATTGTGGCACCTTGGGCTACACCTAGGTCTATTCAAACAGCATGCTTTTTTTTTTTTTTTTAAAAAAAGCATTTCCTAACACACTGAGTGCGGATGGTTATTATCATCCTGTTCTAAGTACTTTACATTTTTAACTCATTTGACCCTCAGAACCACCCCTGCAGTAGGTACTATTATTTTTTTTTTAATTTTTATTTAATTTTTATTTTTTGGCTGTGTTGGGTCTTCGTTTCTGTGCGAGGGCTTTCTCTAGTTGCGGCAAGCGGGGGCCCCTCTTCATCGCGGTGCGCGGGCCCTTCACTATCGCGGCCTCTCTTGTTGCGGAGCACAGGCTCCAGACGCGCAGGCTCAGTAATTGTGGCTCACGGGCCCAGTTGCTCCGCGGCATGTGGGATCTTCCCAGACCAGGGCTCGAACCCGTGTCCCCTGCATTGGCAGGCAGACTCTAAACCACTGCACCAACAGGGAAGCCCAAACAGCATGCTTTTTGACTAAAACTTTAAAAATTCTAGGCCTTACTTCTTAAGATTAGAATAATGGTGCAGACAGAATTTCAAAGGCTTATGCTTTCACCTTCACTATCACCAGTTGCTAAAATGGCATTCACCATTATTAGGTATTTTGTTGAATCCTTGTGAGCCAGCAAATCACTAAAGAGCACAGGGGAAATAAATGCGGCCTTAGAAAAGCGTGGCAGCATCTGCTCCAGGCTCTTGATCCAAATGGGGCCTTCCTACTGCTGATACATTTGGGAGTATCAGCAATTCTCCAGCATGCCTTTAAAACAATAAGAACTAGGAACTGAAGAGGCTGTGGGGAAAGGGCACTCTGGCCACAACCTTTCCATAGGGCAATCTGTAAGCATGTATTTATTAAAAGTCATAAAAATGTGCATATTCTTTGACATAGCAAGTCTACAGGTAAGAATTTATCTTAAAGAAGTAACTGAATAATGCCCAGAGATGTACAAATAAGAACTTAAAGATCAAACAACAGCAGAATGATCAGTTTATCCAAGATGCAGACATAAGATGGCATATTAGGCAATCATTAAAAATAGTGATGCACCTGTATTTACCGCTCTGCTAAAATGTCCACAAAATATTATACATGTTAAAAGCAGATCATAAAATGTATGATCTGATCTTCTTTTTTTTTTCCTGAAAACTGTATATGTACTTTTAAAAGTCTGTAAGAAAAAAATTTTAAAGGCTCTAAGAATATGTATCACAATGGTGATCTAAGTGGTAGGATTACATGCTTGACTAGAAAGTCAAAGAGAACTTTGCCTACCTTCTCTATTTAAAAAAAATTTTTTTTCCACTACACCCATTCTATTACTGGCAAAATAATAAAATAACGAAATATTTTTAATTAAATCAACTCCTTAAAAATTCCAAGGAGTTGGTGATCAAAATCAATCAAGACAGACCTTTTTTCCTGAAGTCTTCCTTTTGATACCTTCAAACTCTTTAAATTGTACATAGCTAACAGCCTGGAGTAAGTTCATAGGAGGATTAAGCTGCAAGATATTTCCCACTTTATCTCCTGTTTTCAATTCTCTATGGAATGATATATATTCTTGGACTTATAGGAAAGCTGACATTGAAGGTTTGGGCTCTAGAATTTAAGGCTCAGGTCCTGTAACAAGTAAAAAGAGAAAGAGTAAGGACTGTGCATAAGACACCATTAGCAGAGCATGGAATGGTTCTTACTATAACATACAAAGTACACAACATGAAGTTTTGATGGATGAGGCAATATTTTCTACCAATCTCCATTACAAAGGTGGATTTCAAAAGACAAGGTCTAAAACCAGCAGATATTTTTAAAGACATAAAAAAGTAACTTTTAAATAAGGTAAGAAAATTCCAAGAGGATAATGGTGCTCTACATACCTTAGACCCTCAAATAAATATTCCTTGATTTTAAAATAAACAGCAGGCAAACATTCTGCATTTTCCTTCTGATGGATATAGGTAATTTAAATGTAGTAAAGAGGGACTTCCCTGGTTAAGAATCCGCCTGCCAACGCAGGGGACACGGGTTTGAGCCCTGGTCCAGGAAGATCCCACATGCCGCCGAGCAACTAAGCCCGTGCACCACAACTACTGAGCTGGCGCACCACAACTACTAAAACCCTCGCGCCTAGAGCCCATGCTCTGAAACAAGAGAAGCCACGGCAATGAGAAGCCCGCGCACCACAACCCACAACGAAGAGTAGCCCCGGCTTGCTGCAACTAGAGAAAGCCCGCGCGCAGCAACGAAGACCCGACGCAGCCATAAGTAAATAAATAAAATAAATAAACTTTAAAAATAAATAAATGTAGTAAACATTTAAGTAAACAGCTAAAAAGAGAAACTATTTAAAATATAATACAAACCTAGGACTATAAAAGTGTGTTTGGTGGCCTAAGTATGAGAAAAATACAATTCGTGTTTACGGGGAAGAGGTGGCACTCCAAAAATCTATTTGTAAGCAGACGTATGAAATTCAGAACACGTTTTCCATCAAAACAATGTTACTGTATTATGATGGTTACCTCCTGGCCTGTTCTGCGAAGATTTAGTCATTCCTGAGAACTATTTATCCCACGCCTGCATTTTAGGTGAACGGCACTAGTGGTCTGAGTGAAGAATCTAATATGACCAGCAGCTCTCCTTCACTCACAGCTGAGGGCTCTCAGCTCCCTCTGCACGGAGGCCAACCCCCAGGTCACTCCCTCTTCTCCAGCTAAGAGAGGCCAACCCCCAGGTCACTCACCAGTCAATGGCGGGGGAGGGGGAGGAGGTCCCGCCCTCATGCCTCAAGGTAAGATAACACTGCAGGACCATCCTAGCTCCAGAGCTACCTGTAATCACTGCATCACAGTTCAACCCCTCCCTCTGCCCAGTCCTGCTTCCCTCACTCCCCCACTAGTAACGATTCCAAGAGCACGTTCAGTAAACCTCTGGCAGGTAAATCTTTGTCTCAAACACTATTTCCAGAATCTAAGACAAGTGGCTAACCCTTAGTAAGCTCATATCATATAAGTCAGTCACTGTGTGTGTGTGTATATATATGTGTGTATATATGTATATATATGTGTGTGTATATATATATATGTATATATAAATAATACATAATAGATATAGATATCTTATTATATATGTATGGGTAGGTACTATAATCCCATTTTAAATATGCAGAAACGGAGGCTCAGAGAAGTCAAATGACTTGCCCCAGATCACAGAGCAAGTAATTTGAGGAGCCAGGTCTACTGAATGCAAGGTCAATCACCGGGTAAACTAATTCCATCTACTACAAAGAACTGTTGAGTGAATGAAGGCAAACTCAGCAGCCCAGGGGTTCTGGTGGCAGTCAGGAATGAGTGGAGTGGTGAACCATGGTCATCCATAAAACAGGAATTTATAAAAGGACTTGGGATCCAGTCCCATTAAAAAGTAGATACTATGACCAAGATTCATATATTTTTAGGCCTCAAGCAAAAAAGCAGTGGCCTAATGGAACCAGAATTCCAGAATGAAACTACGTGGGTATAACCCACTGCATGATTACTAGATCCTAAAAATAATGACTGGCAAATCTTGTCCACCTACAATCAAAATGTTGCAATATGTGCAGACAGATGTTTACTATATAGGAAGAGGACAGCGCTTTTATTCCAGTCCCCACAGAAATCTTCATAAACCTTCATATCTCAAAATAAAATAAACCTGCATATCTAAAATAAAGCTTCATTTCTAAAAATACTAATAAATTTCTTTTTAGGGCTATAAAGTCCCTACAATTGACATGCAACTTACCCAAGAAGCACAACTGCAACTAGTTCAACTCCTTCAACTACAACCTCGCCCAGGCTTCCCCAAGCTTTCCCTAACTAGCAAATCTTTTTTTTATAGAATCAGTAGTTATTTATAACTACTGACTAACAGTGAAAAACTAAGAACTAATATTATCCTACCCTGGTGTTCATGCTGCCCAAGAACCACAAGACATAAAACCACTCTATAAACTCCATACAACTACAAACAAACACTATTAACTTCAGGTGAAGTCATTAAGTTTGCATGTTTGCAGATGTAGATCACAACTGACTCGAACAGTGAGAACAAACCGTTTAAAAGATTAATAGAGTGTAGATTTACTACACCCTTGGAATAACTGTTTGATTTGTAATATTTATAATCCCAAAATCTAATATCACAGCTAAATAAAAAATTGAAATATACTTAGAAATACCATTATAGTTGATTAATGTCATTTTTAAATTTAAAAATAAGTGGGCCTTATCAGCTGATTCTGAGAGTTTGCACATATCAGTTGCCCCTTCCTTTAAAAATTCACCAATGGCACCTCTCCCACCCCTACATTATAAAGCACAGCTTTAAATGGCAAAAAAAAAAAAAACAACAGAAAAAAGCATTTATAATTTCCTTATTTACCAATTTTGCACACAGGAGGCCTCAGCATCCATGTTCAATTATCAACTGCAGTGAGAGGTTCTTCAAATTAAGGTGCATCATTCACTGAAACTTCACACCAGGTCAGAACCAAGAATTTGGCAACATAAAATTCAACTCACTGCTCTAACATAACTCAAGTTTGTACCTTCTCTAACTGTAATTACTGCAGTGTTTGCCCCATTTCTTCCTCCCCCCCCATTCATTTAATAAAACAAGCTCCAAATCAGAAATACATACCTTCACACAGATATATACAGAACTGCTAAATATACCTTAGATTGCCACTTCAGAGGAGAGCAGTAATAGGGACACCATAACCGTAGCTTAATGTTTACGAATGAGGAGATACCACCAGCCCGAGAAAAACATTTCCTCACACCACCTTAGAGTGGCCTAATCTTTTGGAGAAATAAGAAGAGGAAACAGTCAACCTGAAGCTTCCACTGGGACAATAAAATAGCAGGGTAAGCCAGAAACACCCTGGGAATACCAGACCCATGCAGATGTCCTCTCTTGATTGCCACCTCTCCTCTAATGCTTAACACAGCACTTGTAACACAGTAAATGTTTAATATCTTTTGAATGAGTGAACGATAGCTATCATTCACTGATCACTTACTTTTCTTGAGAAACTTTACTAAGCTTGTTACAAATGTAACAAGCCTTTAAAACAAGTACTGGGGACTGGGTAGGGAAGGGACACTCTGAGCCTCACAATAACCTTATGAGGGAGCCAATACAATCAGTATATAATTCTTTTTCCCAATTTTACAGGTGAGGACATTGAGGCTCAGAAAAGCTGTCCTTCCCAAGATGACAAAACTCTAAATGGCTGAGCCAGGAGTCTGTCTTCTTTCCTTTTGCCACATCAATACCAAAATGAAGTTTAGAGCGAGGAAAACAAAAGAACATGGAGAAGACAGTCTGGCCAAAAGTTGTATTTTCAAACATTCACAAATGGGATGTTTGTTCCTGGGGGAAAAAAACACAAAAACTTCCTATTTCAAAATTGCAGAGACACAGCCAATGGGGCCTAAGGTTCTGTTCCTAATAGGCTACCTTTAATCTCCTCTGTTCAGATCACTGTCAGGTTCTTCTAAGTGCAGGTAACCTGTTTAAAAAGTGAGTGATCTACGTAAAGAATGGCTTCAAAAGCTGAAACCTACAAGTTAAAAGCCAGATATAAAGAACCTAATCTCCCTTCATTAAAATACACCTATATTCCCTGTCCTGAAAAACTGCCTGACCAGAGGAATTCAAAGAACAGTCCAAGTCTGAAAAAGTGTTTGCCCGAAAAAGTGTTTGCCCTATAACTAAAATTATGTCTCTGCAGTGACAACGGCATTCCTGTCACATCTTCACTATTCCTTAAATGCACCCTCAAAAGGTGTATTCAGGCACTACCTAAGATTATTAGGCTTCCTTCTAAAAATGTGAAGCAGAATTAAATAGAGGATGATTTTTTTTTTTTTAACTCCTGGCTGAGAACGGAAGTCAAGTTCAGATTCTCTTCCTTCCTCAAGCGAGCAAGAGAATTAAAGAGCACACCCCCGCCCCCAGCGACACACACACACACACACACACACACACACACACACACACACACACACACACACACACACACACACACACACACACACACACACACACACACACCCTACAGTAAAAATGTCTTGGGGCCTCTTCACCTGTGGCAATCGACACAGCAAGCCTTGGTTTTCTGGGATTTGAGGCTCTCCTTCACTCTGGGGAGGGGAAGGCGGGTGGGTGAGGGGAGCAGAGGCAAGAAGGAACTGGTGCCTAAGTTTTCAATCGGACCATTCTTCTCAACTTGGGCAGCTCTTTTTTTTCTTCCTCCCTTCCTTCCTTCCTTCCTCCCTTCCTTCCTCTCCCCGGTCCGGGGCACACGCTCGGCTTTGCCAGCGCGGGCACGACGGGCAGGGCCCGAGCGGAGCGCCGCCGCAGCCGGGCACCCAGGAGCCCCTCGGAGTCTGGGGAGCAGGCTGCACGGGGCGCGCGACCTGTGCGCCGCGCAGACACCGAGCCGGGGCCGCCGATCGATCGCCGCCGCCGGGCGTGGGGACCGGGAAGGGGCAGCCGCGGCGGGGCGGAGGGGCGGGGTGAGCACTTCCTGACTCTCGCATTGTCCACGCATCGCCCGCGCCACCCAGGGCCCCGCCGACGCGCCGTCCCCGTCGGCGAGGAAGTTGGCGCTCGCCCCTCCGGCCCCGTCTTACCGTTCTTGGCGTCGCCAGCGGCTGCAGCCCCCGCGGCGGCCGCGGCGGCCGCGGCGCCGGGCCCCGCGCCTCCCGCGCCCGCCGCGCCCCCGGTGCCCGGCACGCCCGCCGCCGCCGCTCCGCAGCCGGCCGCCGCCGCCAGGGCCCCCCCGGCCGCCGCGCCCGCCGCGCCCGCCGCTGCCAGGGCGCCGGCTCCATTTTCCTGCTCGTCCCCGCTGCTGTTGGCGCGCTTGTTTTTGCGGCCGCCTTTACTGTTTTTGGGGTTGGGCATCTCGCGAGTGTCCAGGTGCCCCGCGTCGGCGAAGGCGGCTCCCAGCGGCGCGGCGCCCGGTCCGGGAGGCCGAGAACGGAGGGCGCGGGCCGGCGGCTCCTCTGGCGCCCGTCTAGCCGCGCGGCCCGCGCCGCGCCATCCCGGCCGCCGCGCCCTCCCCGGCTTCCTGGAGCCGGCGCGCGGCCACCCGAGGCTCGCAGCCGCGCGGGCGCCGCGGGCTCGGGGCGCAAGCTAGACGCTCCCGAGCCGGAGGGAAAAGGCGGGTCTCGGGCTTGTTTTGATTCGGCTTCGCTGACACGCTCTGGCCCCGCCCCCTCCCGTGACGACACTGGGGATTCAGCCTGGCCGCGCCCACCAGGTGACCTCACGGTAGCCCGGCCCGCCCGCGTGACGTCATGCCCCGCGCTGAGCCGGCCACCTTGGAGTGACGTCATCGGGGCGCCCTCACTCCCGGGCCCCTGTTACACCCCGGCGCCTGCGGACCGACCTTCCTGAAATGGCCCCGAACGCCAATTCAATGGCATCTGGAGTTAGTCCCGGGCCTCCTGACCTTCATGCAATTGAGGCTTACAGCAATATGGTCTGGGAAAAATAGGCGGGCGACCAGAACAGGAATGGAAAACAGAGGTTTTCTAATTAATCATCCATCGAAAGGCTTTGCCATTCAGAAACAATCGTAGATTCAGAAACAATCGTAGATTCAGAAATTAAAGAAATAGAGTTGAGTTCCTAGACAATGGGAAAGGACAGCGGAGTCCGTGAATGGAAGGCCGTCACAGCCCAGTGGTGAAACTGCTCACGCAGACAGGACCCACCATTTAAGGATGTTACTAAACATCGCCTGGGACCAAGAAGCAGGTAGTGCCTGGAGGGGAAACCCAATCCCCTTGGATAGGACTGAGTTGTCCTGAAAGATAGGTGGCCACTGTTGTGAGCAGGTGGAGATTAGAAGGTGACACCTGTGATAAGGTAGTGACTTAAGGGGCAGGGGACCCTGGGAAGAGTTTCACATGGTCTCTTTTTCTGCAACTCTTTTTCTGCTTTATGGACAACCAGCTCTTTCCCAACCCTCAGGTCTCAGCTCAAACATATCACTTCCTTCATGATGATATAACTGACACACCTCCCCAGAAGAGCTATCAGAAGTATCACCTCATCCATCTCTAATTATGTTGTCAAAGTATAAGTTTAATTATTTCCTGTCTATCTGCTTCTCAAATGAAAGCTCCATAGGTAGGAGATTTTATGTGTCTTGGGCACCTCAGGGGACAGCTAGCATATATTTGTTGAGTGTATAAATTAAGTACTTTCCCCATAAACTATGGAGCGAAAACTATGTTAGCTGACAGTTTACAGTTCTCCCTTCCTATATAGTGTGATCTTCTTTAATTGACCCAGCTCTCCAGTAAAGAATCTTCGGCTGTGTTCTGAAGCATAAAGAGGTAGACAGCGAGGTACCCGCCCTGTGCCCACCTAATGGGGAGACTCTGACTGGGAACTCTGGGCATTTATAGCAGAGTCTGTTCCAGAGCCTGGAGCTACAGGAAAGAGCACTGGATACCCAGGAGCAATTGGTGGTTGGACTTTTCATTAGGCAAGTGATGAATCTTTTAATTCCCTAATTTTGTTTGAGGAAAGTGACTCTTTAGAGGGCCACCTCATAGTTAAAATAGATATTTTGTGCCTATACTTTCATGTCTATTTCTCCCCCACCCCAACTCCCCTAAGCACTAGGAGAGCCGGGATTGTCTATCTTTCTAACTAATTCTGCAGAGTCTAGCATAAAGCCTGACCCACAGTTAGTGTTCAATAAAATTTTGTTGAATGGAGGATGCCTAAAGCATTCTTCTTCTGGATACATTTTTCTGAACCTTAAAGTCTCAGCTAAATCATCAGTTCTCTAGGAAGCCTTCTCTGATACCCCAAAGTTAGATTCATCCCCATGTGCTCCCTGTACCTCGACCACCACAAGAGCTTGCACACACAGTATTGAAATTGCCTATTTACTTGTCTCTTGTCTGGACCCCCACTAGACTATAAGGTCTGTGATGACAGAAGCTGTCTGTCTTAGTTGTCACTGTATCCATGGTACCTAATGCGGTGCATGGTACACAGTAGGCATTTAATAAATGCATGACAAATACATGAATAAGTAAATGGACAAATGCTTTGAAGGTAGATGCAGCAGGATTTGGTGGCCACTTGGACGTGAGGGATGAAGGAGAGAGTTAAGAAATTCTGAATACTGGAGGAAAGGATGATGGTAGTTAATGAAAGGAAGACTTCAAGGGGAGGGTATTGGTGCTGTGGAGGAAGGTAGTGAGTTAATGTGGGCCACTGGACTTAGATTAATTTCATTACTGATATCCCTCACTAGACATGGCTGAGAGATCTCAAAATATTTTGGTAACTTTGGCTTTGACTTTTTTTTTCTTTAAGTGTTTTGAGTTTTGGGTTTTTTCTTTAATGGTGAGGATGAAGAAGCTTTAAAGTACAGGAAAATTGAGATAATTCTTTTCTTGAATAAGCGCATTGCTGTCATGCCATATTGAATCAGAGTAATCGTGCATGTACCCTGCAGACAGCCATTCCCACCAGCTGCCTCCCACCTCTACATAACTGAGACTTCAGAATTGGAAACTTTCCCACAAAAATATCATAACTGGCTCAAAGCACACAGACACCCAGCCAGTTGCTGTTCTTGTTCATTGTGTGAGCCACCTCCTTCTCATTCAAACTGAAACAAAATGAAAAGGAGGAAGGAGAAGCGGGCCACTTCTTCCATGCCCAACCTTGCTAGTCTATTTTTAGCCTTAGTCAAATTTGACACACAGGCAATAGTTCTGATTTTATTGCAACAACAAAAAAAGTGTACTAAATTCAAGATGTTAAAAACAAAACTTAGGTACAGTTAAAGGATTCCATTTTCTACTTTGCATACAACATGTGGAATTTCACAGGAATCCTACTGTTCTAGCCCTTTTATCTTTCCCTTTTCCCCACCATTTCTGAAGGAGAAAGAGAGGGAGGAGGGAGAGAGGGACAGAGGAAGGAAAGAAAGAAAAGAAAGAGAGAACCAGGCTAAAAAGCACAAGATGGCAGAGATGACACAAAGCCCTCCCCTCAGATGCTTCCGGGGGAAGAACTCTAGGAAAACCGAGGAAGTCACTGAGCTCTGTAGAGCCACACTTGGCTTCTCTTTCTTTAATTTCCCTGATCAACTCATGTGCTCTGAAATAAACTTCAGAAAAATCGTACCTCTACCCAAGGTTTCCTTTCTCCAAACACCATCACTCGCTCCATCACCCAGGTCTTTGCAAAATTAAATAAAACACGGCAACAAATTAAGGTCACCGAAAGTAAACAATTTACACCCTGGAGAAAAGGAACAAGCTAATCTTCAGGGCTGGATGAGAATAAGTGGTCATTGTTTCAATGTTCTTGTTCTGTTTGGTTTTTTTGTTTGAAATTTGTCCCTGTCTTCTGAACTCTCAGAGTGAACTAACTCATCTGGGCCAGAGTTAGCTTGATCTGCTAACATCACTTTAAGTAAATATACCTTGAACAATGTATATTATCTCTTTGCACCAGTTTCTTCCTCTGAAAATAGCTTCTCCCTTGCCCACAGGTTTACTTTGAGGAATAATGATGATTGTGATTACAAAGAACTTTGACAAAAATGGAATACTAATATAAATAATAATATGGATTATTAAATGCCATAGATCTGCTCTCCTATTAGATCATTCCCAATTATCAACAGTAATTTTTTCTCAAATATGTACCCTCAAAATCTCTGTTCAGGGGCTTCCCTGGTGGCGCAGTGGTTGAGAATCTGCCTGCCAATGCAGGGGACACGGGTTCGAGCCCTGGTCTGGGAGGATCCCACATGCCGCGGAGCAACTAGGCCCGTGAGCCACAACTACTGAGCCTGCGCGTCTGGAGCCTGTGGCCCCCAACAAGAGAGGCCGCGACAGTGAAAACCCCGCGCACCGCGATGAAGAGTGGCCCCCGCTTGCCACAACTAGAGAAAGCCCTCGCGTAGAAACGAAGACCCAACACAGCCAAAAAAATTAAATAAATAAATAAATAAAATCTCTGTTCAGGCCTTTAGTTTGACTTTTACATTATTTCCATAATATACAAAAACAGTCACATAAAAGATCAGAATTCTGCTCTCAGTGACCCCTGTACTGGTTGCTTACTCCACTTCAGTGACTTCTTTGCTCATACTGTTGTCCCAACTCAGCATTAACACTGTCTTGGACCCCAATAATCTAAACAGCATGCTCCTTTCAAGGAATAGATCAAGTATAATCTTTTGCAAGACAGATTCCCCTGGACTCATACCACCCCATACTCTCATTTTCCACCTCTGTGTGCCTACCACCTGGCTCCACCAATGTTTTCCAAACTGTGGGTCATATTCTCCTGACAGGTTTCAAAATCGATTCAGAGGGTTTCTATCAGGATTTTTTGTAAATTGGAATAGAATAGAAAATATCAGAATGCATTGCATTTAGAAATTAAGTATTGTTTTGTAAAACATACATATTATTTTGTAAAATTTAGTTTCACACACACAGAAACCCAAACAAATATATATATACTGAGTCATGATGTAAAGTCCATTTCTCATTGTGGGTGCAGACAAATGAACAATGACAACAAAAAAGTCTGAAAGTCACTTGCTATACCATACCATGAAGTATCTGATTTTATACAGGCTCTCTTTCCAAGGTCTTCTCACCACAGGGAGAGCATTTTCTCTCTCCCATTATATTTTAAATTCTCTGAAGATAGGCACCATATCTCATCTTTTATATTTCCTCCGATAAGCCTACCATCAAGAGTGCTTTACTTGCAAGTACAATAAACACATATGAAACAAAAAAAAAATTAATCACCTATTAACCTGAACGGAAACACTTCTTTTCTCATACAGTGGTCCCCTCAGGTCCCCAGGAGATAGGTTAGCAGAGGCTAGCATTGTCAAAGAAGGCTTCATGGGAAAGCCTTGAAGAGCAGCCTTTTAAAAAGCCATGAAAGCAAGAATAAGTATGGAGCATACAAAGGGGAGAGGAAGCTGTAGACACTCTAGTGTCCGTCAGGCGGAGCTGGAACACTCAGATCACAGTGGGCCCAGTGCAGCAGTGGACACGCAGCTGGTTGTGGTCCAGACCTTGATAACTGCTAAGAAAGCTAGAACTCACCCTCCCTCTTTCCTTTCCTTGTTTTCTTTTTCCCCAATAGTACTTAATTACCATACTACATATTTTTTATTTTTATTACTATATGATATATTTTAATGTTTATTTACTTTGTTTACTGTCTTTCCTCACTAGAATGTAGATTTCAAGAGGGTGAGGATTTCTCCGTTGAATCCTCAGTGCCTAAAACAGTGCCCCGCGGATAGTAAGTGTTCGACACATATTTGTGGAATAAAAGAACATATAGAAGAACACCAGAAAAGAATAGTTCAAACCAGAGGTCAAGGGGGGGAAGAAAGAGCCTTCTAAAACCATATTACTATGTTCTTGGTAGACATAACATCCTTCTCCCATAGCTAGTGTAATATTTAATCCAAAGGAGACTAGCTTTGTATAACAAGGAGCCCTATGACAGCCATATCTTCTTCAGCAACTGCAGTGACCATGCTAATATCACTTTCTACACCTTATATCTCCTCCCAAACTGGCACTGAAAATTCCAAGACTCTTTCATCACCTAGATTTCATCTTCAAGATCCTCTATATTTCTTCCCAATTAAATCGGTATTTTTCTACACTGCCACTCTAAAGCACGATTTCACCACTATGCTTTTGTCTTTCCTTCAACTGTCTACAAGGTTTGACTTAAATAATACAGCATTGGTCTTCTCTAAATACCTCTTTTAATACTGCACTAGTTCTATTGCTGCCTACCAAATTACCCCACAATTTAGCAGCTCAGAACAACAAGCATGCATTATTTCACAGTTTCTGCATCAGGAATCTAGGCATGGCTTAGCTGGGTCCTCAGGCTCAGAGTCTCTCACGAGGCTCCAGTCCAGGTATCAGCGGGGATGCAGTCCTGTCAAGTCAAAGCTCATCTGCGGGGAGGATCGCTCCTGAGGTTGTTGGCAGGATTCAATTCCTCAAGGCTGCTGGCCCGAGGCCTCCCTCATTTCCTTGTCATGTGAGTCCCCACAGAGGGCAGCGGCTTCATCCGAGTGAGCAAGTGAGACAGCAGGAGAGAGTAAGCAAGACAGAAGCCAGTCTCCTGCAACTTAATCTCAGAAGTAACATCCATCATCTTTGCTGCACTCTGTTCCTTAAAAGCAAGTCCCAGGTTCAGCCCACACTCAGGGGGAGAGGATCACACACGGACATGAATACCAGGAGATGGGGATCATTGAAAACCATCTGAGAAGTTGCCCACAAGTATGTTAATATATTGCTTGCAATCCAAATTCTAATTCCTAAGGGCTTCAAGTTTAGTTTATAAGACAAGAGGGGTGGATTGTGGTAATCACTTCATAATGTATACGTATATCCAAACATCGGTCTCTGTACACTGTAAATATAAACAATTTTTATTTGCAATATGACAATAAGAGTGAGAAAAGGTACAGACTTGTTCTGGTTCTTTCTTTTTAAATTACTGTTTCAACTAGTCAATCTTTGATGACTAAATTTCACAAATTTAAAACTTTTGCAAAATGATTTTTGTTTAAACTGTTTCAGTCGTCTTATTCAAAACACTACTGATGTTTAGAACAAACACACAGGATAGTACATTATTGGATCCGAATGCCTACTTCAAGGACACAACTTTTTTAAGTGCTAAGGTTACTGCGTGCCTGTTTCCAGAGTTAATTTTGATTGATCTGAAATAGAATTCTCTCTCAAGATTCCTCTTCCTCCTTTATTTCCACTTAGAACAATTTCTACCAAGGGTATCCTGATGAACACTGCTTACGTAAGATGTGCCTCTATTTCTATGGTTAAATAAGTCTAAGAAACACTGCATATTTTATGAGTCATGATATACATTACTATAGTAAAGACCCTAAGAAGTCCAGCAGTAAAGAAACCTGCTTACTCCTAACTTAGAATTTCCCAAGTTTATACAACCTATAAATTCCTTTACATGTAATACCATTAACATCTTGTAAAACTACAGTTCTACTAAATAGTTTTTTGGGAAAACAGTGCCTTTGAGCAAAAAATACCTACTTCTAGCATTAGCGTTCAAGCGAATAGATACAATGGTGAAAATTGAAATGAAAGGTAGACAATGGATCCCTCTTGTATGCAACCAGTTCTTTGGAAAATGTCTTGGGAAAGATCTTTAAAACCTCTATAAACTCCAGCTGTTATAATGATAAGGATGCATTAAGTACTAATTCTAAATTATGTAAAACAGCTGAACATTCACGATACTGCTTCCATTTTCAGAAATGTATTTATGCTATCATTATTCCATCGAAGAACAAAAAAATTAGTGTCCACAACCTACTAAGGACTACTTTTTTTTCCAATGGGAAGACATCTTTACCAATATTACAACCAGAAGTAGCGTCCAACTTTTGTTCAGAACTTTTGCTCTAATAAATACTCTAGAATCTGAAAATAAATCTCCTGTACCCTCTGAGTATGATAACAGTTCTTTTCTTTGCCATCACATGAAGAATCGGTTTCACCTTTAGTCCAGTTATAAGGGTTGTTATGTATGTTTCTGTAGTTAATTTTGCTTGATAGTGAACAGAATTCTCTCTCAAGATTTCCTTTCCTTCTGCAGAATATTCATTCTGAGTACTTGAATGTAGAATGGTACTGCATGTATTGAAGATGACCACAAGTTTGCTACTCCTCTCTTCAAGAGGCGAAGTCTATTTCCCCTCCCCTTGAGTCTGACTTGGCCTTGTGACTTGCTTTGAACAATTAAATATGTAGCAAAACTGATGTTACTCCAGTTCCCATCCCAGCGTCTGCTCATACTCTCTTCAAGCCAGACATTATGCTGTGAAGGAGCTTGAGCTGGACTGTGGAATGATGAGAGTCCAGTGGAGGAAGTGACAAAGACGCTCTGCTTGACCAAACTTGAATCAGACTCCTCAGAGTCCTCTTGTTGATTAGGCCCTAATCTTCGGCTCTGTCCTTGGTCAGCTTAGTCCAGTTTTAGTAAGAATCCTGCTGAGTCAGTTTATCAAAAATATCCCACCCTTGGTATCTCATTGCCCTGGCCTGCCCTCAGCAAGAATCCTATCGAGTTGGTTTAGCCAGACTCTCGCTACCCCTGATGTTTTCTCTCAGTAATTTTCCATCCACTGACCACCACCCAGCTCTGCGGCTATAAATTCCTAGTTTTTCTTGTTGTGTTTGGAGTTGAGCCCAATCTCTCTCCCCTTGTAGTAGTCCCCCTGAAGAAAGTCCGCCTAACCATCTTAAACAAGTTTCAGGAATACACTTTTCCTTAACAAAGGATCTTGGACAGCTGGAAGATAAGAAGCTGTCTTCCAGCCTCAGCCAAGCTCCTAGCTCAATGGTTCTCAGCCTGAGCAGTTTTGCCCCCGGGGGCATTTTTGGTTGTCACTTCTAGCATCTGGTAGATAGAGGCCAAGGATGTGGCTAATCCTGCAATGCACAGGAGAGCCTCCACAACAAAGAATTATCCCAGCCCCAAACGTAGTGCCAAGGTTGAGAAATCCTATCCTAGCTGAATGCAGCCATATGAGGCACCACAGCTTCACCATATAGAGCAGATCATCCAGATGAGCCCAGTCAACCCACAGAATTGTGAGAAATAGTACATAGCTGCTGTTCTAAGCAACTCTTGGGGTAGTTTCAATGCTGTGCTCTTGTTAAACCACTGAGGAGGGGAAGGGAAGGAGTCCTGACTTGCAGTGTTTGCACCTGCCCAAGATAAATGCTCCTACCATGGCCAAATTTAGGCTACCAACATAAGCCACTGAACACAAGGCTACAAAGAGGTGTGACAGTTGGCTCTGTGAATCAGTAGGACTTGGTTACACTGTCATAGGCAACTGAGGCAACACATGTAAAACGTCCTTTTATATCTGAATTCTAGGCAGGGGCTTTCCCGTGTTCCACTGACCAACTAGTCAGGGGTCTCTACTTATATACTGTCTGTGATCACATTTCTATCAGAAGCTTCTTTAAATGCCGAGACATTGATTCCAGTCCTTCTGGCTTGCGCCATTTTTTACACCATTAAAACTGTCAAACTGGGTTTAGTCAAGAGGCTCCCACAGAGGATCACAGCATGGACTCCACTCCAAAGTAACGCCGCAGCACTCTCAAATCTGTAGTCCTGAGGCGAGTGGTCTGATTCGGAACAAAACATTGCTCTCCCTAAACTGTGAAATGTAACTTCTGAACGATAACTAGAGGATCCAGGCCAAAGTGGAAGCAGGGGTGGGGAGACAACCACCTAGGCCGGCTTTGGGCCCATGCTAAGGCATGCTTTTGTTCAGAAAAAAAAATTATTTTTTGGCCACTTGGCTTGCAGGATCTTAGTTCCCTGACCAGGGGTTGAACCCTGGCCCCTGGCAGTCAAAGAGCGGTCCTAACCACTGGACCACCAGGGAACTCCCCAGAAAAAAAAAAAATTGTTTTCCAGATAGATGGAATTTCTTCTAGCACATAAGCCCAAAACATTCTTTGTTATTTCCTAGAGCACCCATTCGTCAGGTTTCAGGGTGGACACTGGATTTAGGTTCTATTAAGTGTTATTATAGCTGTGTGGTTAGGAGACTATGCACAGAGCCAAACTTCCCGGGTTTCAGGCTTGGCTTACTAGCTGTGTGACCTTCGGCAACATATTTGTGAAATAGGGATCATAATGGTATCTATTTCAGAGTTAAGACAGATAATTTTTGTGTAGTGCCTAGCACATAGTAAGCTCTCAATAAACAATAGCTATTATTTTTATTAGCAGGAGCATTTGAAGTTTATATTCACTGTTGCTACTCAAAGGCCCTCCTTTTAACTGTAAATGCTATTTAACATTCTACTTTCTTAACTGTAAACAAGTTTTTTTTTTCTAAAAGCAGTGCTGGTTCTAGGTCAAGGATAAACTGTTTTCAGCACACAACTTTAGTCTCATCCAAGAACAAACCACACTCTACTTCCTGTTGTGTGCAAATACGGGTACCTTAAAGAGACAGTCAAAACCAGGGACACACGCGGATGCAAAGATTGCAACAGAGTGCACTCTGGTGTACACAGCTGGAAGCCAGAATGGAAGAAGATTATAAGAAGCAATGCTTTCTTTGCCCAAGAGTTTGAAGTTGATTTGTGTGGGTATAAGAAGTTATTGCAAGTTACTAGATTAAAAAATAATGCAATGAAAACAGTATTTTTGGAAGAATAGTCTGACAGTAACATTCAGGACTGATAGGATAGAAAAAGTGGTGACTCGGAAGCCAGCAGAAAATCTAATGTATCATTTTGGGGATGAGATCATGAGAGTTTGGGATTAGGAGGTCAACAGGGAACCAGAGGAAAGGATGTACGTGATAGACATTTTGAAGGAAGAATCATAGGCCCTAAAGACAAAAATCTTTAACCTTAAAGAAAGGCAATCTCATCAATATCTTATTTGGTTTAGATGGATACCATGAATTTCAATACCCACAAATAAATTGGTAGCACATTCTATTCTGGAAAAGCCCATAAGGGTAAAAAAGAACCCAATATTTACCCTATTGGTTTGTTTGCTTTTAAAGAACAAAATTAATTTACTATTAATCAAGATTTGAAAGCTCTAGTTAACACTGGGCATTTTGCCATTAAAAGATGCTGCCCAGTGAGCTAGATGTTTTTTGTACCAACTCTGGATTAAGCCAACAATCCTGGGCTCAATGGTTTCTCAAGACATTTTTAGGTTTCAGTCTGAGATGAAACAAGTGCCAGACATTTCCTGCCCAGCCTTCTAAGTGACTCTATTTCCCAACCTAGTATCCAAAGAAGTAGATTTAACTACTCAACATGTATTTTTCTGGTACCAATCTTATGCAAAGCTCTGTAATAGATGGATAGCAAGCACCGTTCATTTATAAGCCACGAAGGTGTCATGACCATAGCATGAACAGGTTAAACAGGAGGAACTTCAGATTTGCTCCATCTATTTACCTTTAACTCACATATGGGATATCTTCTGACTTCTTGTCTATGGGTGACAATTTGATTTACAGTCTTTTCCCTTTGTCTTACCACAGAAGAGAAAACAGGCGTGGATCAAATTACCAGCTGATTCTTTTCTATTTTATAATGACAACTGCATTTGGTTTATTTTCAAAATATTTACTGAGCATATAATGAAGGTCTGTGCCAGATCTAACTGCAGTGATGAAGAAACAAACCCCGTCCACTCTCATGGAGTTCAGAGCCTGGTGAGAGAAAGCCACATATAACGTCCTTATTCTCATGTCTGTCTTCAAAAGGACTTACAGAGAACAAAGAGATGTGTAACATAAGAAAATGAAGTATATTAGAAGAAAATGAGAAAGATAAGGCAAAGGGAAAGCAATGATGGGATCATACAATAGAGGTGGACTAATACACAAAATAAATACAATGAAGGCCTACATGTATTTGCTAAGGATCCACTAGGAATTTGGCTCTAAGCTTTTTAGCAATCTCTGTAAAAGAAGAAACATGGTCAGTTACACAATCCACAGGTTCCACCAGATAAAAGCGGACCAACTGCTCAAGAAAAATATAGCTAGTCCTGATATAAGGCCAAACAAACAAACCCCCAAGGATCCTACAAATGCAATACTATTGATATCCTGAAGAGCATCCTCAATAATATCCTTATAGCGAAGGAGTGGGGCTATTTCTTATAGCACATCTCAGTGTGAGCTGATGTCTTATCATCAAAGTCCAGTTCAGTAAAAGCAATTTTACATGGGTTTGCTTAAGCAGAAAAATTCATTATAATGTGATAGAAATATGCATAAAGTTCTGTGGGAGAACAGAGGGGACACAACTGCAATTTCTTGTTCAAACTGTTGGAGAATGGGACTTCCCTGGTGGCGCAGTGGATAAGACTCTGTGCTCCTAATGCAGGGGGCCAGGGTTTGATCCCTGGTCAGGAAACTAGATCCTACATGCATGCCACAACTAAGAGTTAGCATGCCACAACTAAGGAGCCCTCACGCCACAACTAAGGAGCCCCCATGCCGCTCCTAAGGAGTCCCGCTGCCGAAACTAAGACCTGGCGCAACCAAATAAAAAAAAAACCAAAAAAAACAAAAAAATCTGCTGGAGCAGATGTCATCATAGAGGAGAGATTCTGGGAACTTCTATTCAATTTCCAAAGGAAATATGCAAGTTTTGTTGCAAACACCTAACCTTCTTAAAACTCGAATTTTTATTATGGATGCAATAATGTTTTAAAAGGGCATTCTCACCATGGCAAAATTCACATTAAAAAATCAAAAGACACTTTCAATTGAAAGATTCTCGTTTTCTCTACATGTACAGTGTTCATATCTCAGCTCACCTTTAAGATTAAATATAATGAATAATAAATTGAGGGAAAAACAGAGTCTACTAACCTGAGGGGTGGGTGCCCATAGAATCGATGAGAGGTTAGACTTATATCAAGTTTATAGTAGGCTCCCCCGCAAACCCAAGACCACAAAACAAAGGGAGTTCTTGGGAGATGAGTTCTGATTCCATGTTAAACTGCATTTTAAAAAAATGATATGGTCAGGAGTTAGATTTCTACCTGATAATAGAAAAAGAAAGAGCAAACAGAAAAAGAGGTTGTCAACATAATTCACACATCTGGTATCAAAGAGTCTTAAATTGCTAATCCAGTCAATGAAAAGGGGTGACAAGATTTGTCTCGAAGGGAAAGAAAAGCAAAAAGAATGTAAATGCTTCTATGGTTGGTTTTATGAAGGCAGTATTTTTCTTCAGTATTCAAACAGGTGTGAAAGGGAAGTGGCATTTTCCAGCTCTTTGTACCACGACCAGCTTCCTCATCAACAGGTACAGGGCAGCCTGGGTGAACCAGCCAAGAGAGTGACAGAAGGGTCTCCATAGCACGGTGATTGAGACTAACACCAGATAACAAAGGATAATGTTAAATCTCTGCAGGTAAAAATGCACAAACGAGAATGATAGGCACAGACAAGAAATCTACTTGCCCACCACCAGTCAAAGAGCACTGAGAACCATTTGCATTGACTCTCTATCTCCCAGTACCTGTGATTAGCTGCTGAGATTACAAAACAATATTTAAGATCTTCACCCAGCAGTGCTTTATATACTAAGGTTGACAACATTTTGTGCATGACAGAAATAAAAACCGAGTATTTCAAATCCATCTGCCACCCTGTAAAGAGGGTGGATCATTCAGCTTAAGAATCTTTTGTCTGCTGAGCACAAATGAAGTCATCCTCGGTACTACAGACACTTGGAGACAGTATTAAGTGATGGGTGAGGAGGCGTGGGCGTGAGATATATTTCTAAGCAGAGAGAGGGGAAAGGTGGGCGGGGAAGGAAACTAGAAGGGGAGGAAGCTGGAGGTGTTATGAAAGGGAGGGAAGAGGAAACACGGGAGCTAGCGAGCATCAGCTGGCGGGAGGGAGAGGGAGAGATCTGGGGGAGAAAAGAGATTTGAGGAAGGAGACTCGCCTCTTCAAGGAAATGTTTTGCCCTGTAACCAACCGCCCCAGTCTCCATATACGCATATATCACAATATAAAACCTCATGTAAAATACCAGCCTCTCAACACTGGCTTCTGGGGTGGATTTTCTTTGGGGGAACCAAAAGTCGTGTTTGATCCTACTTCACAGCTGGAGTGGGGCGAGAATAGAGGCGGCCCTGAGAGGGCAGGCACATCCATCCTGTGTATTTTCCTAACTCTGTGGCGAACCAGTAAAAATCATTGAAAGTCTGCAGCCATCTTTGTCTCCACCTCACTCTCCCCGCTTCATCCACTGAGTGTCCAGATTCTGTAGATTCCGCCTCTCCGGTCTCTCACAAGTAGACCTCCTTCCTTTCCCACCACCATTTCCCCTGTATGACCTTCCCTGACTTCTGGCAGGGCTCAATCTCTCCCAGCCCTCAATACCCGCCACCCTTTTCTGTAATTCACTTCCCCCTTGGATCTGTTCTCACTTATATTTTGAATTATTGATATTTACGCAGACACTGACTCTCTGAGTACAGCGGCAGCTATATGAGAGCTGCGTTCTCCTCAACTTTATAGATTTGACCAATAGTGTTTCGGAAATCTTTGTGAAAGCAAAGGAGAGGGAAGGGAAAGGGAATGAAAAGGGAAGTAGAAAGAGATGGAGTAAAATGAAAGGGGAGAGAAGGAAGGGAGTGGAAGAAATTCAGTAACATCTTTTTATCCGGGGTATGTAATAGGTCTTCCGTACAAGTTTAATTTTGTTTCTTCTCAAAATAATCTTTTCCATACTTTTTCTTTTTTCATAACCGCATCCCTATTTTATTTGGAATAGGTGACTCACACAGCATTTATACACATTCAAATAGCAGTGTTTAGCCCCACATTTCCCTCTTACCCTAATACCTCTTCTACTTTGATTTTCTT
This sequence comes from Balaenoptera musculus, assembly GCF_009873245.2. Taxonomy (NCBI): domain Eukaryota; kingdom Metazoa; phylum Chordata; class Mammalia; order Artiodactyla; family Balaenopteridae; genus Balaenoptera; species Balaenoptera musculus. The sequence goes on from NC_045796.1 coordinate 25,424,021, forward strand.
TACAATCAATGTTCTTTATTCTTAAGATAGTAGAAAAATAGACTAAAAAGTTTGAGGCTGTTCTAAATAATTTTATTCTACTATATACTTCATTTATCCTTCCTGAGTATCAGAGGTATTTCATGAGGGCCAATATGTTACATATTTCTAAAATGATTATTTTTCTCATTTCTCTGGCTCAGAGAAATCTGACAAGAACCTCTGCAGCTGCACTGGTTATAGTCTCAGACTGATCCCCAGCCAGGTGCAAGGACAATGGCTGTTTATTAATATACCCCAGGCCAGCTGTTGTCTTAACATGTGCAATGCCCAGGCCCTGGGGAGGAGGACTCTATTTTATCTGCAGCCTCCCCTTTTTTGGTAAGGAATAAACTTTGCTATCAGTTTTGAAATAGCTTCTAATAAGTTAAAAGAAATAAATTTTGTTTTATGCAATATATTTTTCACCCAAAGCACCAATGATAGACCCTAATGTCTGCTGTGAAATGATTGGTGAAGTGATGTATGTGATTTCACTCGAGTCTGCCATGGAAATCAATCCTCCATGAAAGTACCCTGTAATCGGGTATAATTGAACATAATGAACAGGTAAAACATGAAACAGAAGAACACATTGGCAGGTAATATGTAAGAGGACCAAGGGAATACTCGTAAAAGGGAGACAAGACACTAAAGATAGGTGATATTTCAGTTTTTAAAACTACTAACAAAGTTCTATAAGGAGCCCCCAAAATAGCAAGAGGGGCTCCAGCTTGCAAATAGGCCATACTCTCCATTCTGTCACTTTTAAGTTAGTGCCTTATTCATAAATACTTGATCATCATCATTCACAAATACTTATCATCTAAAATCAGAAAGGTGGCAGGAACCAAAGTATTCTGTGTCAGATTTATTTTATCCAAAGTCATACAATCTTACATTGGGAAGAGACCTTGCAATCTGACCTCCTCTTGAGCCCTGGAATTCCTTCTACCTAGTCCTGAAGCAGATGATCATTTAGCCTTAGACTGACTCCAAACTTGCTTCATCATTTAGCCTTAACTTGAACTCCTCCCATGACAGTGAGCTAAGGCAGGCTACTACATTATTGAAGATTTTTGTTTCCCAGAAAGTTCCTTTGTATATGTTAAGGTGAATCTTGCTTCCTTATAATTTCTCTCGATTGATCATAGTTTTGCTCTCTGGAAGATTCTATGTTATAATTTGTGGAGAAACCCTTGAGTAGATGAAGTGACAATTTAAGATATCCTAGGTCTGAAGAATAGAGAATTAAGTGAGGTGAAATAAGATACATACTTATATATCCAACAATGCCTTTGGATCAAAGTAAATAGCATAACTCATTATTCCAACTTACATTCACAGTACGTAGTGTATATAGTTAAGATTTAAAGGCATGTCACCCCCAAGTACAATGTGATACCTTCTCTAACTAGACTCAACCGTCATCCCTCAATTTCTTATATTGTTCCAATTTCTGTGATCTCCCTAGCCTAAAATCAAGCAGGTGAAAGGCTTTGGGAATGAGAGACATAGGGAAATAATTTTTCCAAGAATTTTTTTCCCTGAAAATATTAGGGAATGGCATTTCTTTTTAATTTTTAGCCCAATAAACTTGATGTTAAAATTTGTCACATATAAACAGAGAGGCCTTGGGAGACATCTGCATCACTCCAGCTTCAGGCAAAACTACAGACTTTGCAAACAACACCTTGAAACTCTACCACTTCCCCTGCTTCTGAGGTTAAAAGCAAGTACTTGCCCTCATTACTCTAGTTAAGATCTTATCTTCTGTTGTTTTTTCTTCCTCTGATAGGCTGCCCTGGGCACAGTAGAAAAGTGCTTTGATATTTGCTTTCCTCCAGGCTCAACTAAAGAAGACCATCAGGAAAATACAGTCTCACTCACACATACACACTCACGCGCACTGGCACACACAGCATTAGTCTATGCATTTCTAACTTTCCTTCCTCATTTGTGATGGATAAATCACCATGTCCTCTGCTTTGGGTTTTTATAACCATAACTTCATAAAAGAGATTTGTTCACTTCAAGTAATTAACATTTTCTTCCTCTAAACAAATTTCGAAAGGGATGTATTTTCAACACTGTAGATTAGTTCTCTTATAGGTTACTAATATGCTGAATTCCTTTTGAACAACAACGGAGCATATATTTCTATCATATGCTTCAAAGAATATAGCAGACCGAGTTCTAGAAAGCAGGAGTGCTTTCTAGAAATGGATACATTTTTTAAACCAAATGGCCAAATTAAGCCAGATTATGCTGGGAATCTGAGATATTTAAAAATCATTAGAATTGACAGAATAAAGAAATACCTATTTAAATGCAAAATAATTCTTTTTCTCTTACCTTTTTAAGGTCAGTGAAAGAAAGTTCTCACAATTTTACAACTGTTAAAAAAAATTGAACTATATACATCTACTTTCATAAATATTATCCAGTTAGTCTTAAAAAACAAGCCAGGAGGCAGTACTTTCCACATGTTTGCAAGTGAGGAAGGAAGAGAGCTGAGACAGCCTCAACATTCCAGGAGCCAAACTTGGCGTCTCATGACATCAGAACCCCAGGTGTGTCACTACCGCATCACTGTTTCTACTGATTTGCGGTTCACTTTGGTCTGCTATTCCAAATAAAAAAGACCCTTGCATTTGCTTTCTAAACAGCTATCTTCCAAACATCATTAGCTTAGTAAATCTTGAAATTTTTCAAATGATTCTTCATTCATGGCTGAGTAAGCCAGGTCCTTTGCAGGAGATTTCCAAAATAAAAATACATTGGAACAGATGAATTATAAGACAGTTTTAATTTTAAAAAACTAGTAATTCTAGGGACTTCCCTGGCAGTCCAGTGGTTAAGACTCCAAGCTTCCACTGCAGGGGGCACAAGTTCAATCCCTGATTGGGGAACTAAGATCCCGCAGGCCGCACGGCATGGCCAAAAAATAAATAAATAAAATAGTAATTCTATGAGATTACACACACACACACACACACACACCACACAGACACACATCAAAGCAAGAAACAAACATATACTTAAATAGACAAATTAGGGTATGTGAGAATCCTGCTTTATGCAAGACAGAGTCTCACCCTTAGACAAACATTAAAATGACCTGGAAATTTCAAAAAATAAACTGTGAGAGCCTCACCCTCAGAGATTATGATTTAATTAGCCTGGCAAAGAGCTCCCAAATTAAAAGTTTTCTTAACTTCTTAAAGAACTTCTTAAAGGTGCCTGGGTCATTCTAATGTGCAGCCAGGACAGTGTCTGTGGGGAATTCGGAGAATGGAAGCCAGGCAGAGGACAGTTCATGCTTCTCTTCTTGAGAGTCAACATTTCTGCTTGTATTAAAGCGATTGTGGTGATAAATACCACAAGAGGCATCCACTGGTATTAGTCTTGGAAGGCTTTTAAAGGAGGTGAGGCTTAAGCAGAATTTTGAAAGAGAACAGAGTGTAATTTTACTATGAGAATAGAGGAGCCAAGATTAGGTCAGGAAGTTAGATGTGTAAGAGTGAATTATGTTCAGAGCTGGAACAGAGCTTTTAACTGAGAACAATTAAGGAATGCCAAGAAACCCATGATCAAAACTTTGTTTCTTCTAGGCACTCAGTAAATAGTAATTAAATTTCATTGTAATTGAATTGAAGTAATCTTAATGGAAGATCATTAAGTGGCTCAGATTAAGTTCTATATTTATCACTGTGTCCCTGTGTCCGTTTAATCCTGGGTCTGCTCTCAGAGATTTAGAAATATTATGACCCAAGGATCATTCTCTTCACTCTCCCTTCCTACCGCATATTACCTTTATTTGAATGGAAATGCATACTCATAGTAACATCGCCTCCTTACTTTCAGCAGACCAAATGTTACCCTGACCCCATTCAATTAAAGATAATTCGGAGATACTATAAAATTTCCCATTATCCCAACCATAGTGGGTAGCTCTTAAGGTCCTATGATGATGGTCTCATGACCATGGGGGAAAATGGATTATATTAATATTTCAATAAAACATTTCCGCTGAACTTTAGAATCTAATAATACCATTAGAGTTATACCTAGTTCCTTTTTAAAAATTGTAAAATATTTCTCATCCTGTTTTAAATATTACTTGTGTTTCCAAGAGAGAGTAGGGCCAAATAAGGATAGTTTGTGAGGTATATAAAGAGACTATTCACTGGCTAATTAATCGAGAGTGAAATTTTAATGAGACTTGCTTGAAAATCCAACATGACCTTCCTGTACCATCTTTTCTTGAGGACCATGCCATCAACGCTTAAAGATCAGTACCTGTAGCTCCAAGAGCAAACACAGCAGCAGCTGTCATCAACAGGTAGCAAGACATGGCAGGATTAAACAAAGCATCCTTATCGTCTTCAGGTGGAAACATGGCATAAGGTATGCTGGACATTAATAGGATCTGTGGGAATGGTGTAATATCTGACCTTGCAAAATACTGAAAGAGTCACAGGCTGTCTTTGAGGCCACTACCCCTCAATCATAAATTTATTCATTCACCCATTCATTCATTCAGCAAATACTGAGACTGCACTATGTGCAAGACGCTGAATAGGCCAGGCTACTCTCTGCTCTCACAGGGTTTCGTGGGGGAAAACTGTCAATAAACAAGTAAGCAGATTTAAAATTATAATTAGAAATTGAAAAATAAATATCGTGAAGGCAATAAACAGTGGGTAATGTAAGAGACAAATGAGAGGGCACCAGCCCTGCACACAGTCAGGAGAAGGGATTTGAGCAGAGAGAAGATTCTAGATGAGGCTAGATGGTAAGGAGCTCAAGGCCAGGTTGTACGGGACCTCTTTTCTATTCAGCCCGGATCCTCTCTGCTGCCCAAGAACACCTTCTGCAGGATCCAAACCGAGTCGATGCCTTACTGTCTCCTTTGTGAAAACTATTCTGCGGTAGATTCAGCCTTGTATTGTGCATACGCATGTGTGTGTGTGTGTGTGTGTGTCTGTGCTGTGTGTGTATGTGTTGGGGGAGATGTTGCTAGCATAATTCAGGTTTTGAAATAAAGTTAATTATTTTTTTTCTCCCACAGTTATAAACTTAATTTTTCAAGAAAACTACATGGGCAATTACTGTTGAGTACTGCTCATCTGGGGAGCCCAAACTTACTGACAGTGAGAAAGCTACCCCAGTGAGACCTCTGAATCCTCTAATTCGCTGAGTTTGCGGGGTGATTTGGGGTGGGGCAGGGAATAGGAGTGCTATAACAAGAGCTTAAAAGGCTGTGATGCATGTCAGCAAGTTAGGGAGAATCTCAAGGGAACCGATGTAAAAAGTCAGTTGTGATGGCTACACCATTTAGCTTTGTTGTTCTCAACCATTTGAACCTAATATCTACTTTTGATAAATATGAAAAGCTCATATACTCTGTTATGGAGTGAATTATGTCCCCTCCACCCCACCCCCCAAAAATATGTTGAATTCCTAATACCCAGTATCTGCAAATGTGACCTTATTTGGAAACGGGGTATTTGCAGATGATCAAGATGAGGTCATTAGGGTGGGCCCTAGTCTAATATGACTATATCTTCATAAAAAGGGGAAATTTGGACACAGACACAGTCACACAGGGTGAACGCCATATGAAGATGAAGGCAGAAATCAGGGTGATGCAGCTACAAGTCCAGAAATGCCAAAGATCACCAGCAAACCATTAGAAACCACATGAGATACAGAACAGGTTCTCCCTCAAAACAGCCAAGCCTGCTGACACCTTGATCTTGGACTTCTAGCCTCTAGAACTGCAAGACAATGAACTTCTGTTGTTTTAAGCAACCCAGTTTGTAATACTTTGTTATGGCAGCCTTAGCAAAACTAATACACAAGATTTTCCATTTTTTACCTCTTTATTTTTAAATAATTATAGATTCATAGGAAGTTACTTTTCCATTTATTTTGAAATTTCAGATAGACTTGTAGGAATGTGTATAGGTTTATCAGAAGTAGATGTTGGGTTTAAAAGTTTCAAAACTTCAAAGCTAAAGGGTGTAGCCACCACAACTGACTTTTTACATAGGTTCCCATGAGCTGCTCCCTAACTTGCTGACATGCTTTTCAAAAATATGTATCATAGCCCACCCATTCCTGGAAATTCTGATATTCATCATGGTAAGAGTGTATGTATCCCACCTTCACACTGCACAGCTGAGAATCACTGTTCTAGCTTCTCTGAATTATTGGGTGGGCCAAAAACTGCCTCCGGTTTTTAAGTAAAAATAAAAGACACATTTTTCATTTTCACCAACAACTTTATTGAACAACATATTCACCCTTTTGCTCCACTACTACCTTCTGCCATTTTCAGGCAACTTCATAATTCCATCTTCCGAAAACTTTTTATCTTTTTGAGCAAAGAACTGTTCCAGGTGCCTTTTACTGTCTTCCAGGGAATTAAAATTTTTTCCATTAAGAGAATTTTGTAAAGACCAAAATAAATGGAAATCCAAAGGTGTAACGTCTGATGAATGCGGCAGATGAATCAGAACGTCCCAGCCAAGCTGTAACAGTTTTTGCCTGGTCATCAAAGAAACATGTGGTCTTGCCTTATCCTGATGGAAGGTTATGCATTGTCTGTTGACTAATTCTGGACGCTTTTTGTTGAGTGCTGCTTTCAGTTGGTCTAATTGGGAGCAGTACTTGTTGGAATTCATAGTTTGGTTTTCCGGAAGGAGTTCATAGTAGAGGACTCCCTTCCAATCCCACCATACAAACAGCATCCCCTTCTTTGGATGAAGACCAGCCTTTGGTGTGGTTGGTGGTGGTTCATTTCACTTGCCCCACGATCACTTCCGTTCCGCATTATTGTACAGTATCCACTTTTCATTGCCTGCCACAATTTGTTTTAAAAATGGAATATTTTCATTACATTTAAGTAGAGAATCATATGCAGAAATATGGTCAAGAAAGTCTTTTTTGCTTAACTTATGTGGAACCCAAACATCAAAGCGATGAACATAACCAAGCTGGTGCAAATGATTTTCAACGCTTGATTTGGATATTTTGAGTTTGTCAGCTGTCTCCCACGTTCAATAACGTTGATTGTTCTCAGTAAATGTCTCGATTTGATCGCTATCAACTTCAACGTGTCTACCCAGTTGAACATTGTCCAGAGAGAAATCTCCAGCATGAAACTTCGCAAACCACTTTTGACATGTTCAATCATTCACAGCACCTTCGCCATACACTGTAGAAATCTTTTTTTGTGTTTCAGTTGCATTTTTACCTTTCTTGAAATAATAAAGCATAGTATGCCAAAGATGTTGCTTTTTTTCTTCCATCTTCAGTATTAAAATGGCTACACAAAAATTCACCAATTTTGATGTGTTTTTTTAAAATGCACTCTGATATGACAGCTGTCACAATACAATCTAACAGAATTGTTTCAAATGAAGTTAAAGACAACTAGTGTGACTAGAGCCATCTTACAGAAAAACCAAACAAAATTTTTGGCCAACCCAATATATAGGAGTAGGGAGGGAGGCCTGGGTTCCAGCCAGACCCCTTCTCACCCCAGAGGAGATCTCCACCAAGATATAATATTGGGGGGAGATAGTAGAATGCTATACAATGCCCCCAACTGGGGCTGGACAAACTATTTCCATCCTTAGGCATGAATATCTGGGAAACCACCAACTTAACAGAGGAATGGGACCAGGAAGACCAGGCATGGAGACCAGGAGATCTTTATACCATCTTGGCCCCATCCTAATATGTTATGGAGTGACAGAATTTCATCTTGTCTTGGAACTAAAGTTATAGGTATGTATTAGCTTCCTGGGCATGGCGGGGGGTTGGGGGGTGGTCATAACAAAGTACCACAAACCAGGTGGCTTAAAACAACATAAATATAATTGTCTCACAGTTCTGGAGGCTAGATGTCCAAAATCAAGGTGTTGGCAGAACTTGTTCTTTCTGAGGTCTCTGAGGGAGAATCTGTTCCATGCTGCTCTCCTACCTTCTGGTAGTATGAAGCTTGTAGATACATCCCTCCAACCCTCTCTCTTCATGTGGCATTCTCTCTGTGTGATTGTGTCTGTGTCCAAATTTTCCCCCAAGTCGTAAGAACTGTAATATGAACACCAGTCATACTCGGGGCCATGACCTCATCTTAACTTGATCTTTCTGCAAAGACCCCATTTCCAATAAGGGTCATATTCACATGTACTGGAAATTAGGATTTCAACATATTTTGGATAAAGGACGTAATTCAACCCATAACAGGTATCAACCCGGCTCTCTATACTGTGAGAGACAAAAAAGTGTCTATCAGTAAGGTTCTCAGTTCAGGACCTGATCCCGCAGGATCAACTACTCAACCATTGGGAAGAAGCTACCATGAGGATGGATACTGTCAGTGGGCTCCCCCTGCTGGAAGAGTCAATGATATGTTCAAACTACTCTCATCCAGCTGCATACTTGTACCTGTGTCTCCAGGTAAAATTAGCCAATAATTATCCTTTCTTGTTCAGTCCTTATATTCAAGGTTACATTATTCTCATAACATGAATTGGAAGATTGTCCCTACTTAACTATTCTTTGAATATTATGTATAAGATGAAATTATCTGTTCTGTTGCTTGAAGATTCAGTAAACTTGCTTATAAAACCATTTTGGCCTTATGATGTTTAGTTTTGTTTATAGGCAGGTTTTTTAATTAAAAAAAATTTTTTTTTAATTTTTGAATTTTATTTTATTTATTTATTTTTATACAGCAGGTTCGTATTAGTCATCAATTTTATACACATCAGTGTATACATGTCAATCCCAATCGCCAAATTCATCACACCACCATCCCCACCCCCCCACAGCTTTCCCCCCTTGGTGTCCATACGTTTGTTCTCTACATCTGTGTCTCAACTTCTGCCCTGCAAACTGGTTCATCTGTACCATTTTTCTAGGTTCCACATACATGCGTTAATATACGATATTTGTTTTTCTCTTTCTGACTTACTTCACTCTGTATGACAGTCTCTAGATCCATCCACGTCTCAACAAATGACCCAATTTCGTTCCTTTTTATGGCTGAGTAATATTCCATTGTATATATGTACCACAACTTCTTTATCCATTTGTCTGTCGATGGGCATTTAGGTTGCTTCCATGACCTGGCTATTGTAAATAGTGCTGCAATGAACATTGGGGTGCATGTGTCTTTTTGAATTATGGTTTTCTCTGGGTATATGCCCAGTAGCGGGATTGCTGGATCATATGGTAATTCTATTTTTAGTTTTTTAAAGAATCTCCATACTGTTCTCCATAGCGGCTGTATCAACTTACATTCCCACCAACAGTGCAAGAAGGTTCCCTTTTCTCCACACCCTCTCCAGCATTTGTTGTTTGTAGATTTTCTGATGATGCCTGTTCCAACTGGTGTGAGGTGATACCTCATTGTAGTTTTGATTTGCATTTCTCTAATAATTAGTGATGTTGAGCGGCTTTTCATGTGCCTCTTGGCCATTTGTATGTCTTCTTTCAAGAGATATCTATTTAGGTCTTCTGCCCATTTTTTGATTGGGTTGCTTGTTTTCTTAATATTGAACTGCATGAACTGTTTATATATTTTGGAGATTAATCCTTTGTCTGTGGATTCATTTGCAAATATTTGCTCCCATTCTGAGTATTGTCTTTGCATCTTGTTTAGAGTTTCCTTTGCTGTCCAAAAGCTTTTAAGTTTCATTAGGTCCCATTTGTTTATTTTTGTTTTTATTTCCATTACTCTAGGAGGTGGGTCAAAAAAGATCTTGCTGTGATTTATGTCAAAGAGTGTTCTTCCTATGTTTTCCTCTAAGAGTTTTATAGTGGTCAGTCTTGCATTTAGGTTTTTAATCCATTTTGAGTTCACTTCTCTGTATGGTGTTAGGGAGTGTTCTAATTTCATTCTCTTACATGTAGCTGTCCAGTTTTCCCAGCACCACTTACTGAAGTGACTGTCTTTTCTCCACTGTATGTCCTTGCCTCCTTTGTCATAGATTAGTTGACCATAGATAGGTGCATGGGTTTACCTCTGGGCTTTCTATCCTGTTTCATTGATCTATATTTCTGTTTTTGTGCCAGTGCTGTATTGTCTTGATTACTGTAGCTTTGTGGTATAGTGTGAAGTCAGGGAGTCTGATTCCTCCAGCTCCATGTTTTTCCCTCAAGATTGCTTTGGATATTTGGGGTCTTTTGTGTCTCCATACAAATTTTAAGATTTTTTGTTCTAGTTCTGTAAAAAATGCCACTGGTAATTTGATAGGGATTGCATTGAATCTGTAGATTGCTTTGGATACTATAGTCATTTTCACAATATTGATTATTCTAATCCAAGACCATGGTATATCTCTCCATCTGTTTGTGTAATCTTTGATTTCTTTCACCAGTGTCTTATAGTTTCCTGAGTACAGGTCTTTTACCTCCTTAGGTAGGTTTATTCCTAGGTATTTTATTCTTTTTGTTGCAATGGTGAATGGGATTGTTTCCTTAATTTCTCTTTCTGATCATTCATTGTTAGTGTATAGGAATGCAAGAGGTTTCTGTGCATTAATTTTGTATCCTGCAACTTTACCAAATTCATTGATTAGCTCTAGTAGTTTTCTGGTGGCATCTTTAGGATTCTCTATGTATAGTATCATGTCATCTGTGAACAGTGACAGTTTTACTTCTTCTTTTCTGATTTGGATTCCTTTTATTTCTTTTTCTTCTCTGATTGCCATGGCTAGGACTTCCAAAACTATGTTGAATAATAGTGGCAAGAGTGGACAGCCTTGTCTTCTCCCTGATCTTAGAGGAAATGCTTTCAGTTTTTCACCATTGAGAATGATGTTTGCTGTGGGTTTGTCATATATGGCCTTTATTATGTTGAGGTAGGTTCCCTCTATGCCCACTTTCTGGAGAGTTTTTATCATAAATGGGTGTTAATTTTGTCAAAAGTTTTTTCTGCATCTATTGAGATGATCATATGGTTTTTATTCTTCAATTTGTTAATATGGTGCATCACATTGATTGATTTGCCTATATTGAAGAATCCTTGCATCCCTGGGATAAATCCCACTTGATCATGTGTTTGATCCTTTTAAAGTGTTGTTGGATTCTGCTTGCTAGTATTTTGTTGAGGATTTTTGCATCTATATACATCAGTGATATTGGTCTGTAATTTTCTTTTTTTTGTAGTATCTTTGTCTGCTTTTGGTATCAGGGTGATGGTGACCTCGTAGAATGAGTTTGGCAGTGTTCCTTCCTCTGCAGTTTTTGGAAGAGTTTGAGAAGGATGGGTGTTAGCTGTTCTCCAAATGTTTGATAGAAATCACCTGTGAAGCCATCTGGTCCTGGACTTTTGTTTGTTGGAAGATTTTTAATCACAGTTTCATTACTTGTGATTGGTCTGTTCATATTTTCTATCTCTTCCTGGTTCCGTCTTGGAAGCTTATACTTTTCTAAGAATCTGTCCATTTCTTCTAGGTTGTCCATTTTATTGGCATAGAGTTACTTGTAGTAGTCTCTTAGGATGCTTTGTATTCTGTGGTGTCTGTTGTAACTTCTCCTTTTTCATTTCTAATTTTATTGATTTGAGTCCCCTCCCTCTTTTTCTTGATGAGTCTGGCTAAAGGTTTCTCAATTATGTTTATCTTCTCAAAGAACTAGCTTTTAGTTTTATTGATCTTTGCTATTGTTTTCTTTGTTTCTGTTTCATTTATTTCTGCTCTGATCTTTATGATTTCTTTCCTTCTACTAACTTTGGGTTTTGTTTGTTCTTCTTTCTCTAGTTCCTTTAGGTGTAAGGTTAGGTTGTTTTTTTGAGATTTTTCTTGTTTCTTGAGGTAGAATTGTATTGCTATAAACTTCCCTCTTAGAACTGCTTTTGCTGCATCCCATAGGTTTTGGATGGTCGTGTTTTCATTGTCATTTGTCTCTAGGTATTTTTTGATTTCGTCTTTGATTTCTTCAGTGATCTCTTGGTTATTTAGTAACGTACTGTTTAACCTCCATGTGTTTGTGTTTTTTACGGTTTTTTCCCTGTAATTCATTTCTAATCTCATAGCATTGTGGTCGGAAAAGATGCTTGGTATGATTTCATTTTTCTTAAAAATATCAAAGCTTGATTTGTGACCCAAGATGTGATCTATCCTGGAGAATGTTCCGTGCGCACTTGAGAAGAAAGTGTAATCTGCTGCTTTGGGGTGGAATGTCCTATAAATATCAGTTAAATCTATCTGGTCTATTGTGTCATTTAAAGCCTGTGTTTCCTTATTAATTTTCTGTTTGGATGATCTGTCCATTGGTGTAAGTGAGGTGTTAAAGTCCCCCACTATTATTGTGTTACTGTCGATTTCCTCTTTTATAACTGTTAGCAATTGCCTTATGTATTGAGGTGCTCCTATGTTCGGTGCATATATATTTATAATTGTTATAACTTCTTCTTGGATTGATCCCTTGATCATTATGCAGTGTCCTTCCTTATCTCTTGTAACATTCTCTATTTTAAAGTCTATTTTATTCTGATATGAGTATTGCTACTCCAGCTTTCTTCTGATTTCCATTTGCATGGAATATCTTTTTCCATCCCCTCACTTTCAGTCTGTATGTGTCCCTAGGTCTGAAGTGGGTCTCTTGTAGACAGCATATAGATAGGTCTTGCTTTTGTATCCATTCAGCGAGCCTGTGTCTTTTGGTTGGAGCATTTAATCCATTCACGTTTGAGGTAATTATCGATATGTATGTTCCTGTTACCATTTTCTTAATTGTTTTGGGTTTGTTTTTGTAGGTCATTTTCTTCTCTTGTGTTTCCCACTTAGAGAAGTTCCTTTAGCATTTGTTGTAGAGCTGGTTTGATGGTGCTGAATTCTCTTAGCTTTTGCTTGTCTCTAAAACTTTTGATTTCTCCATCAAATCTGAATGAGATCCTTGCTGGGTAGAGTAATCTTAGTTGTAGATTCTTCCCTTTCATCACTTTAAATATATCATGCCACTCCCTTCTGGCTTATAGAGCTGCTGCTGAGAAATCATCTGTTAACCTTATGGGAGTTCCCTTTTATGTTATTTGTCGTTTTTCCCTTGCTGCTTTCAATAATTTTTCTTTGTCTTTAATTTTTGTCAATTTGTTTATTATGTGTCTCGGTGTGTTTCTCCTTGCGTTTATCCTACCTGGGACTCTGCGAACTTCCTGGACTTGGGTGACTATTTCCTTTCCCACGTTAAGGAAGTTTCGATTATAATCTCTTCAAATATTTTCTTGGGTCCTTTCTGTCTCTCTTCTCCTCTGGGATCCCTATAATGCAAATATTTGTGCATTTAATGTTGTCCCATAAGTCTCTTAGGCTGTCTTCATTTCTTTTCATTCTTTTTCTTTATTCTGTTCCATGGCAGTGAATTCCACCATTCTGTCTTGCAGGTCACTTATCCGTTCTTCTACCTCAGTTATTCTGCTATTGATTCCTTCTAGTGTATTTTTCATTTCAGTTATTGCATTGTTCATCTCTGTTTGTTTGTCCTTTAATTCTTCTAGGTGTTTTTTCTTTAATTCTTCTAAGTCTTTGTTAAACATTCCTTGCATCTTCTCCATCTTTGCCTCCATTCTTTTTCTGAGGTCCTGGATCATCTTCACTATCATTATTTTGAGTTCTTTTTCTGGAAGGTTGCCTATCTATCTCCACTTCATTTAGTTGTTTTTCTGTGGTTTTATCTTGTTCTTTCATCTGGTACATAGCCTTCTGCCTTTTCATTTTGTCTATCTTTCTGTGAATGTGGTTTTCGTTCCACAAGCTGCAGGACTGTAGTTTTTCTTGCTGCTGCTGTCTGCCCTGTGGGGGATGAGGCTATCTAAGAGGTTTGTGCAAGCTTCCTGATGTGGGGGACTGGTGGTGGGTAGAGCTGGGTGTTGCTCTGGTGAGCAGAGCTCAGTAAAACTTTAATCCTCTTGCCTACTGATGGGTGGGGCTGGGTTCCCTCCCTGTTGGTTTTTTGGCCTGAGGCAAACCAACACCAGAGCCTACAGGGTCTCTGGTGGTGGCTAATGGCCAACTCCAGGAGGGCTCATGCCAAGGAGTACTTCCCAGAACTTCTGCTGCCAGTGTCCTTGTCCCTGTTGTGAGCCACCCCCTGCCTCTGCAGGAGACCCTCCAACACTAGCAGGTATGTCCAGTTCAGTCTCCCATGGGGTCACCACTCCCTCCCCTGTGTCCTGATGCGCACACTACTTTGTTCGTTCCCTGCAAGAGTGGAGTCTCCACTTCCTGCAGTCCTGTTGAAATCTCATAATCAAATTCTGCCAGACTTCAAAGTCTGATTCTCCAGGAATTCCTCCTCCTGTTGCCAGACCTCAAGGTTGGGAAGCCTGACATGGGGCTCAGAACCTTCACTCCAGTGGGTGGACCCCTGTGGTATAAGTGTTCTCCAGTTTGCGAGTCACCAACCCAGCGACCATGGGATTTGATTTTATTGTGATTGCACCCCTCCTACCGTCTCATTGTGGCTTCTCCCCTGTCCTTGAACGTCGGGCATCTTTTTTGGTGAGTTCCAGTGTCCTCCTTTCAATGATTGTTCAGCAGTTAGTTGTGATTCTGGTGCTCTCACAAGAGGGAGTGAGAGCACGTCCTTCTACACTGCCATGTTGATCAATCATGAAATTTCTGACCTTAATTTTTTTAATTCCAAAACATATTAGAAAACAGAAGAATGAAAATCATATGGCGTCAGACTTATCAGCTGCTAGACAGGGTGTTAAGAAACCACTTTCCACAAACGGATAACAGATTTTATGGCTATACCATAGCTTTATATTCAAACTATATGATTCAAAGGGGAAAATGATACACATCCATAAAATCAAAAAGCTTGCCTTCCACATACAAGTTTTGAAAAAAAATTCTTAAAGATTTTTATCCAGAGAAAATTTAAAATAAATAATAATAGAAGGGTGTTATTACTTAAATCTATTTTATTTACAAGTAACAGGAATCTATGTGAACTAGCTTAGGCAAAAGGGGAAGTTATTATAAGAATGCAAAACTATTTTTCAAAATCTATCTTAGACTGAGTCCCCTAGAAACCAAAGCCTGATGCAAAAGCTTATGCGCTTCTATTTAATTAGAGCATGCAAGCCTGGGAGGAGTGAGGGGAAAGGAAGCCATAAGGGAAGGAAGGAGAGCCAAACGAGGGTACGTTACTAAGTTGGTCGTCTCTTGGTGTCTAAAGAGTGATCTAGCAGGAGTATCTATTTTCCAGGAGGCTATGTGGATGATTGAATATCAGAACAGTCTATTCAACAGCTCCTGACTCCATTGGACAATGGTTTGCCCCACAAGGAGGTGACTTCTCTGCACTTCCGGGTGGTACCGTCATAAATGGGCACGACACAGATCCTGAAATTTCCCATGCTGCAGGTCCAAAAGGGAAGCCCCAGGAAGGAGGTAAGAGGAAGAAAGTGAGAGTCAAGCAGTGCAGACATGCAGCAGGCCCTGTCTGGTTGTGCCTAAGTGAAGTCAGAGCTCACCCAGAGCTACTTGCTTATTGGTATAAACAATTGTTCAAAGACTCCAGAGACAGGCGGGGCTGAAAGGATCTGAAGTGCGCTTTAGAGGTTGTCTGATACAGAGTCCAGCAGTAGGGATGTAGTTGGACCTCTGCAACAGACTAGAAACAGTGCCTGGGACCCAGGAGGAGCATCACTGCCCCTGTTACCATTTCTCTTTTTCTTCTCTCTGTAGGTCAGCTTTATTCTCTTTGGCTACAAATGGACTTTCTCAGAAATCAAGGGCAATTGAAAATACATGAGAGAATAGCCTTGAACAAACCGAAGATGATGAGAAGTATGTTTAAGTCAACTCTCTGAACCTAAGTTTCCAAAAAATGAAACAAGCAAATAAATAACTAAAAGGGACACATCTTATAACTAGGTAGGAAGGCACTTATTATAAAGTATCAATAATTCTAAATTAATGTATAAAATTTATTGCCATCCCAATCTCCATGGTAATGGAATTTGGAGTAGGATCTTAAAATGATTCTGATTTTTAGCTAGAGAAAGAGTTTAACTTTTAAAAATGAAAATCAATGGTAATATGAAGAAATTAGACTTTCCAGCTATTAAAATATGTCTAATTATACTTGCTTCATCACAAGAATAAATAGACCATGAGAGATCAATGTACAAAATAATTTATCAAGAATGTCTCTGGTCATTAAGCAGACATTAAAATCCAAGTTATTAAGCTGATACTGAATCTGATAATACCTCAGTCTGGGGCTGTCATAGTTTTACCTTGTGCTTTTACTAATCTAAGTCTTTGGCATTTAGGAATTTCTCATTCTTCCTTGTAAACACAAGAAAGCATTAAAAATGTTATTTATCTGAATCCATTCTACATGGTGAGAAGTGAATTTATAACCTCTTCACTCAAGAGGGAAGACAACAGCCAAACTGAGTCTTGAACCTCCTAATTCAACTCTAACTTTCTCAGGGAATGGAGCTTATATCTCAATTTGGGTCAGAGGTCCACCAGAGGTCCACAATCAACTATAGCTTGAGTGACAAAGTCATGTATAAGAATATGGCTGCTCCCACTGTGACCTTGTGGATTGAGCAAGTAAAGAGGAGATATTCCCAGAAAAGCAAGAAGTAAAACTGGGTGCAGAGAAATTTGTAAAACTTAGAGTTAAGTTGAAATGATTGTCGACAATGTGACTTCAAAGTTCAAAGCAATTACTAAGAAAGAATTTCTAAGATAATAGAAGCATAATAATGATCATCAGGAAACAGAAGTCCAGGTGTTTGCAATAAGAGATGGTTTATTTGTTTGGGAGGGAAGCTATGTATATTAATTACTTCTTAATAGAAAATTATGAGCTAAATCCCCTGTATTTCATGCATACTTTATAGTAAGCAATCATTACATTTGCAATTTTTAAAAAATAATGAGGATAAAAATGTTCATATTCTATGATCCAGTTACTTTACTGGTAGGAATCTATCGTGAGAAATAATTTGAAATGCAAACAGACATGCACAGGATGTTATTATAGTGTTATTTATTTGTAAGCATAAAAATTGAAAATAACTTAAATGTCCAAATTATGGAGAAATTATTTTAAATAACTATTGATATATTCATAGAACATATGCTACTAAATCATTACAATGATGTTCCCAAGAGTTGTTAATAATGAAAAAAGTTTTCAGACTAAGCTAAAAAAAACTAAATATGAAATTGTATAAACTCAAATAAGTGGGGAAAAAATGAATTTTGTGATGCCAGAAAACATACCAAAATCCTAGTTGGAGAGTCAGGACAACAAATGATGTCAGCAGTTCTTGGGGCTTATGGGAGTCTTTCTCTAGAGGAAGAAATGAGAGAGAAGTTATCCCTTACCAAATGACAGATCCATGCACAAAACAGATAGCCAAGGATATCTTTGGCCTTATGTAGACTTTAAAATTCACATTCCTAAGCCAATACTGAATCTGAGGTCCACCAACTGGATGCATGAAGATCACACCTTCAGAACTGGAGCACTCATTTTCCTAGTGGCTTGGAATATTGGCAGCTGGTGGCTCTCAGATGAGTTGCTCTCCATGAGTTGCCATCAGCCAGACAGAGCCACCTGACCCAATGACTGAATAATGGGTCAAACGAAAGAACCGTGAAGGGTTTTCCAGTTCCAGAGCTCCCCACAGAATCAGCTGCCTCCCTCTGCCCAAGCCTACTTTCTTCACTTTCCTCACACATGATACCAAGAGCACTCCCCAATAAACTTTCTGCATACAAATATTTATCTCCAATGCATGACACTAACACAGAGGAAAGCATATAGGATCCTAGTATAGGATTATAGGATCCTGATTACCATGTTCAAGGCCATGGATCCAACCCTTGGACTTCTTGGTTATATGAGCTAATAAATTTCCTGTTTACTTAAGCTCTTTGGTGTGGGGTTCCTGTCACTTTCACCAAAAGAGACTTGACTAATTATGGCACCTTGGATACAAGTCTCAGAAATAATCTAGTGTGATCAGCAGAGGAATGCTTATACATTCATTCAGCAAATATTATGGAGCCTCTGCTCATCTACTTCTTTCCAGGTTCAGTTCTAGGCACTGGGAATACAGAAGTGTGTAATTCAATGTCCCTGTTCTCAGAAGGCTTACATTTAAGTGGGGAGAAGAGAAAATAAGCAAATAAGAAAATAAACATAGTGCAGAACTTTGAGAAAAGGCTACGCATCCACAGTTGGCCCTAGGGGATTAGAGTGCCACAGAGATTGGCTCTATTAAGTTGGCCATTCCCAGGTTCTGTACCTATGCCAAAATGTCTCCCTGGAGAGCTACTGTGGCCTATTGAGAATCATCTACAGGAACTAGTAGGGGCCTTGCAATCAACATGCTACCCTCCAGTGCTCCTTTGACCAAGGCTTAACCAGGCAACTCTGGAGACTGCTACATCAGATCTTGACATTCTGGAAAATCTGTCTCTACGGACTTCACCTCAGTCTGCCTTTCTTAGATCATTCCAAGTGCCTTATGTGAATTATTTCATTTAGCACTCAAAACAACCCTGTGAGGTATGACCATCTTAATTGACATGTAAGAAATCTAAGTCATAGAGAGAATAAGCAATTCCTCCACATTCATACCACTACTGAGTGGTTCTGAGCTCAGTCAGTCTGACTCCAGAGACCTTAGGGCCCCTTTGGAAGCCTGCACAACTTGGTAAATCTTGGCCAGGGGTCAACTTTCAAGGGTGACTGTCAGAACTGTATCTGGGTCTGTGTTTTTGCAAAGGTTAAAATCATGAGAAAAGGGATTAACATTTACTGGCACCTACCTTGTTCCAAATACTTTCCATGTGTAGGTCATTAATCTTAGAAAACAAACCACCCTGCAAGGTTACCATCAGAGTCCCTATTTTTCTCATTGAGGAATTAATGCCAGCACAGGTTAAAAATATGTCACAGCTCTAAGTAGTGCTAGAGATGGGTTTCAGACCTGGATCTGGCTGACTCCAAAATATACGCTCTTATTATGATTACAATTGCACCATGGTACTTTCCAAGTCAACAGTCATCTGGATCCACTGAAGTTTAGTTGTTTACTTTGATTCAGCTTCCTCTGAATGCAACTGATGTTACTGAAACATCAGATGTTATTGAAACATCTGAACAGGATTCTTTATCTTGAGAATTGAGAACATACAGAGATTAATTGAGAGGAATCCAGGCTACACTATAGATGTGCCAAGTTTTTAACGTGGACATATATTTGTGTTCTGTTACCAATAAGGAGTAATACACAGGCATGGTTTCCATGTGATCACCACATACTTTCTCATCAAAGCACTGGTGAGTGTGTCCAGATACAGATAGGTATGGACACAGCCTCAGTCCTAGTCAAGGTTCTCAGCCTTGCCCTCTCCTGTATTCTAGGCTTGACCTGGCCAGATTATTCTGTCTTTGGCAGTAGTCAGGACTTTGCAGGATTTTCCTCAAATATCCTTAGGCCTTTTGCCTTTTCTCAGGTGACCACGGTTACTTCAATGTTTTTATCTTGTACCTGCTATCACTGTGGAATTCATGTCCATTCACAACAATACCAAACCCATCCCTGAGAGCCAGACTCTCGGTGAGGTCCCAAAGCTAGGACCCCTGGTTTGATCTGTGATTCTTTATCCTTCGCTCTGCCTTCTCAAAACTGTGATTTCTCTCTGCTCACAAGCCCCCAAAGACAATCTCCCAAGAGGACATGTCTTGGCTGCAAGACCTCAAGATCAATAACCCTCTTTCTGGCCCCTCCTCACCCTCTGGTCCACTCTTCCCACCACAGCCTCAGTAGCCTTTTGCCTCTTTCCCTGGGTGCTGCTATGGCTCACTCGACTTCTCAGCTCCAAATGCTCCTGTGTCTTCCCAGAATCTTGGGTCCCTGCTCACACCTTCCTGAGAAGAGCGACTTCTACCATCCCTGTCATTTTTGGTGGGAGGAGGATTAAGTTCCTTAGGAATAGATGACTCCTTTCTCTATGGTTGCTTCCTGGATCTCCTTTGAAAGATCTCTCTTCTTCCACAGCTTCAGTGCAAGAAACAAAAAGATCTTTACTTAATATGCAGACCTTGCAACCAGCCCTCCAACCACCATCCCTGCGGAGAGCCCTTTTCCATGCTTAAAAAATTCTTTTACTTTTCATGCTCTACCCCTTGCATATGGGTTATACATTTTTATCACGACATTATAAACTAATGTAATCTTTTAATATATTTAACATCATTACAGTGGACTAAAGGAGCTGCTGCTACTTCTTAAGAATTAAGGTTAACTGCCAAGTGTAGACTTGAACCTTCAGGGCTGATAGTAAACACCATTTTCTTGTTATTTTACCATGAGATATTTATAAGTGCTCTGATAATAACATATCGGTATATGCTTATTCTTAATGCTATTTCCTCCAAAAATGAACCTTATAAAAATTTAAACATAATTCCTGTCCATTACAATTTCACAATGTGGTCTGTAATTGTTCTCTGAGAATAAAAGAAATAGCTTCTACTTAATGAGAAGTTACTATGTGCCATGCTTTGCACTAAGCATCTCACAGACGTTACCTCATTTAGTCCCTCAACAACACTCAGAGGCTGGGATGATCGTAATGATTCCCAATGAGTTAACTGAAGGTCAGACGAGTTAAATAGCTCTAGCAGAGTCCCAGAACTAGGCCACAGCGGAGCTTGACTGCAAAGTCCAAACTTGCTATCGAGTGGCATTGTCTCCCAAACCAGGTAAAGATAAAAAAGTGTGTTTCATGTGTCTGTATGTGAGAGAGAGACAGAGACAGAAAATAGAGAACCAGGGGCGGGGGGTAGGGCGGGTGAAGGGAGGTGGTAGGGAGAAATAGAGAAATATGTAGAGGAAGAAGTCCTTCTTCATCTCAGACCCTCCTACCCCATCACATTCCCCTACATAGATCCTCCACTGTGAACAATAATGGGACTACCGCTAAGACTTAGAACATTCCATTTAGTTATCATGATAACAGAAGGGACACCTTTCTTTTTTCTGACCACTGGAAGGAACTTGTCTTTTGTTCTCTCATGAAGCAATCTCCTCAAAACTTCCTTTACTCATAACCTGCATTTTCAAATCACAAATGTACTCAGATTCAAATCTACAGGTGGACCTCAATATATGAAAAGTAAGCATGATTTGTGCAATTTTGTTTGCTGGGACATCACAGGCTTAAAAACAGGCTGGCCTTTTTGTTATCTATAGCCTATCATTTATGTAGTTTTATCAGGTTACAAGAAAAATCCTTAAGATACAGTACTAATAAACAGATCTGTCTTGATTATTTAAATGTGGTCCATGAGAAACAAAAGAGCAAATGAGCCAGATAATCCTTTTCTTTTTTTCAGGTAATCCTTTAAATCCAAATCACATGTTCATGGTAAGGTACCCACAAAGTTGAATTCAGTTTTTCCACCTTGCAGCCTACAAAATTACCATTTGGTGTATTGCCACCTTAGAGTGACAATCAGGCAGCCACTTTGCCCAGATTTCATTGTAGAGAGGGTTGTAGTGTTAATAATAGCATCAATAGTGAGTCATCCTAGTGGCGGCAGCAGCAATAGCAATCTTGATATTATATCTGTTGCATGGAGATGCTATTATTAAGGCTACGAAACCAGAACATGGCACATCTATCTTGTCATCCTGCCATTTATCTGGGAAGAAGTAAATGACTCCTGTCCATGCCAGAGTAGGTCCAAGAAGCCCTAATTTGTCCTTAGTCAATGGTAAAATGATGGGACCTCTTTAACCCCTCTCCCATTTCACGGATCCGGTGCTGGCCCTTGAGAACTGTGTGGGCTCAGTCTGTATGGCCTTATCTTGTCGGAGGTCTTGGGAGCACCTTCCACTGCACACTGACATTCACAAAAATTCCTTTCCAGTGCATAAAAAGACTCTGGAATTTTCCAACACACACACACCCCAAGTTATAGGGCTTAAGGACTTCTAACTGTGCAATGAGATCTCCTAAATTAACATCAGTGAGAGTCATAGTGAACTCCCTAATCTAAGTAAATGCACTCTGTTATAACCCTTGTGATGGATACTGTGGGTTGGTTAACTCAACATGCAACCCATCTCATTCTGGATGGAACGATCAGAAATCTAAGAATCATCTTTCCAAAACTCCCTTGCAGCTGGGGTTCTGGATATGAGTTGTATTCTGTCAAGTGCATACAATCTTGTGAGAAATAGGAGGCAGAAATGAGGCAGAGGCCATATTCCTGCCATGTTCTGGTCATTTTTTTATGCAGTAACGTTCAAGGGCCTGTTCTCAGCTTCCTAAGTGTCATGAACAGTTGGAGCAGCAAAGATGATGCCTTGATTCCAGTTTCCTGGCCACTGGAACACAGCGGAAAAGCTGCGGTCTTGAATTCATGACTCTAGTGGCAGTCTCAGGAAGAATACCTCCCCCGGGTGTCAGATCCATTATCATTCTTGGACCCTTAAAGCAACCCAGGCCTTCAATCCTGTACCCACAGATACAACTGTAAAAGCTGTCTGCCCCAGGGAAGGCACACTCTCCAGTGCCCCCCCTCAGATGCAGTCAGAGGGCTTAATGGACCAAGAGAGGAAAGCCAGAGACCATGAGGGGTGATGGACAGAGGTGCTCCTAAAAGAGAAGATCCAGGGTCTAATCAAGGACCTTACGTCATCACCCAAGTTTTCACAGCTCCCACCTAGCAAGAAGAATTTATAACTCCCGTTGACCAATGACCTCACCAAGTGCTTCCTGTCCTCTTTTCCAAATGATATTATTTATTGAAGTTACGTTGTTTCTACTTCTCCATTGTATTTTGAGCATAGGTGGAGGGAAGAACACTTTCTATATATTTATGGGCCAACAAACCAAATGCTCCATTGCCAGCCCAACTAACGTACACGGCACATCACCCAGAGCTCTTGGACTTGGAGCTGGTTGTAATATCTGGAAGGGAGTTTGAATTGCCTCCTTTAGGGGAGTGAAGGTGTTCAGTGTATGGGAAGAAGAATATGCATATGTGGAAGGCAACAGAGGAGAACCATGGCACAGACCTAATGTCCACCAAATCCATTTTTCCCTTTAATGCTAGAACTCCTATGTTCTAGGGGCCATATGATTGCCAAGGCATACAATATATCTCTCAGCAGCCCTTACAGTTTGGTGTCCTCATATTACTAAATTCTGGCCAATGGGAGGTGGATAAAAGTGATTTATGTCTCTTCAGAGCGGTGTCCCCCAAAAGCAAGGCATGTGTGCTCTCCTGCTCTGTCCCCCTTTCTGCTGTGTGGTAAATGAGGAGCTTTGGGAAGGAGAAGACGCTTATTGAGGATGACAGAGCCTCCCACTGACCTTGACCTGATTAATTCTGGACTGTTACGTGACAGATTTATACTGTTGTCTTATTCGAGCCACTGCTTTGTTATAAGAGCCCATCTTGTATCCTAATATTTGCAGTTTACTAGACTAATGCAGAAACAAATGCAAAACTTAATGACTGGGACTTCCCTGGTGGCGCAGCGGTTGAGAATCTGCCTGCTAATGCAGGGGACATGGGTTCGAGCCCTGGTCTGGGAAGATCCCACATGCCGCGGAGCAACTGGGCCCGTGAGCCACAACTACTGAGCCTGCGCGTCTGGAGCCTGTGCTCTGCAACAGGAGAGGCTGCGATAGTGAGAGGCCCGCGCACCGCGATGAAGAGTGGCCCCCGCTTGCCATAACTAGAGAAAGCCCTCGCACAGAAACGAAGACCCAACACAGCCAGAAATAAATAAATAAATAAATAAATAATATTAAAAAAACAAACAAACAAACAAAAAAAAAACTTAATGACTAGTTGAACATGGCAAAATCTAGCCAGACTAGAAATTAGAACCACATATAATAATTACCAGTTGTTGGGACTTCCCTGGTGGTCCAGTGGTTAAGACTCCACACTTCCACTGCAGGGGGAACGGGTTTGATCCCTGGTCAGGGAACTAAGATCCCGCATGCCCTGTGGCATGGCCCAAAAAAAAAAAAAAAAAAAAGAATTACCAGTTGTTACCATTACTCCTGGGACCTTGCTTTTCTGTGACATCTGTGGTGATCCCTAAGGCATCTTTTTTTTTTTTTTTAACATCTTTATTGGAGTATAATTGCTTTACAATGGTGTGTTAGTTTCTGCTTTATAACAAAGTGAATCAGATATATATATATCCCCATATCTCCTCCCTCATGCGTCTCCCTCCCACCTTCCCTATCCCACTCCTCTAGGTGGACACAAAGCACCGAGCTGATCTCCCTGTGCTATGCAGCTGCTTCCCACTAGCTATCTATTTTGCATTTGGTAGTGTATATATGTCCATGCCACTCTCTCACTTCGTCCCAGCTTACCCTTCCCCCTCCCCGTGTCCTCAAGTCCATTCCCTATGTCTGCGTCTTTATTCCTGTCCTGCCCCTAGGTTCTTCAGAACCTTTTTTTTTTTTTTTTTTTAGATTCCATATATATTTGTTAGCATATGGTATTTGTTTTTCTCTTTCTGACTTACTTCACTCTGTATGAAAGACTCTAGGTCCATCCACCTCACTACAAATAACTCAATTTCATTTCTTTTTATGGCTGAGTAATATTCCATTGTATATATGTGCCACATCTTCTTTATCCATTCATCTCTTGATGGACACTTAGGTTGCTTCCATGTCCTGGCTATTGTAAATAGAGCTGCAATGAACATGACTCTTTTTGAACTATGGTTTTCTCAGGGTATATGCCCAGTAGTGGGATTGCTGGGTAGTATGGTAGTTCTATTTTCTAAGGCATCTCCTCCTCTCCCTTTTCAGGTTCTGATGTCCTTGTGATCTCTCCACTGACCCTTTCTCTGAACCCATTAGTATGAAATAAGTAGGGAATAGACGACAACTCACATATATTGAGCACTTTCTCTATGCCTGACACTATACATGGTGTGAGGTAGACGGTATTATCCTCCTTACCTCTCAGATGAGAAAAGTGTGGTTCAGAGATATTTATTAACTTCTCCTAAAGTCACTTATCTATTGACTGGTGAGATCTGGCTGAAAATCTGTCCCTCTCACTTTAAAATGTAAAGGTGTACAGTTATACCCAGCTCTTTAGTGTAGTTTCAGGTGTCTTTGAGTTGGGCAGAAGAGTGGATTTCCTATTTGTGTTCTCTGTGGAGCCATTGAATGAACCATGGCACAGAAATATCCACACACTTCTGGAAGCACACTAAACTTTCAACTCCTTTGGGGACTTTTAATTAATGTAATAATGATACCATTATAATGCAAGTGACCATGGTGGCTTTCTTTCTTGCATTAATTATTAAACACTCCAGACATTTCCCAATATATCAAGCACTCTCCTTTAGGAGTATCTAGTTCAGTGCTTGCCATCCTGTAGATTTACTGAAAAGAGCATGGCATCCTAATGAAATCAACATAATCATAGCCAACAATTAAACAAAATATAATAAGAGTATACAAAAAAATATCAGAGTGCATTGCAAATAATATAGGTGAGCATTATTTTGTGAAAACATAGATGGATAGATCAATAGATAGATAAGTAGAGTTTCCTAGTATAACAAAACACCACAAACCGGGTGGTATTGGCACAGCTATGTTCCCTCTGAAGCTTCCAGGGGAGAATTCCTCCTTGCCTCTTCCTAACTTCTGCTGGTTGCTGGCAATCCTTGGTCTTCCTCGACTTGTAGCTGTATATCTTCCAATCTCTGTCCCCACCTTCACATGGCCTTCTTCCTGTGTATGTGTCTCTGTGTCTTTTCTCTTCCTACAAGGACACCAGTCATATCACATTAAGGGCCCAGCCTAATGCAGTATGACCTCATCTTAACTTATTACATCTGCGACAATCCTATTTCCAAATCAGGTCACATTCTGAAATTCCAGGTGAACAGAATTTAGGGGGACACTATTCAACCCAGTAGGATACGTATGTATATATTTGTGTACTAATGTGTATGTGTGTGTGTACTGGGGTCAGTAAAAAATGTATTTCGTATGGGTCATGACCACAAATACTAAATTCTCTGATTCTAGTTGAAGGGGGCATAACATTCCCTTGTGAAACCTGGCAAAATAGCACAACACATATAGTGAACACACCAGTCCTAGGAGGGTGCAAAGTAGAGATGAGAACTGGGTTATATGTAGCTCAGAACAAACACTCAACATAACACCCACTCTCACTCTTAATTTGACAATAAAAATATCATTGTCTGGATTGGCGAGTGGAGCGTATCATAAAATTTTGGAATCAGACAATATTTTAAATTACTTTGATGATGGTTTTTACAGTGTCAGTGAACATCATGAATAGTAATTATTCTGCAGCCACTCTAGTGATCTGAAGCTGGATTTGAACTAGTAACCTAGAAAGGAGTTTCTTGAGCACACTCATATTACTTCAAGGACTTCAAGGATCACTTAGTTATAGTGAGAAAACAGAAGAGTTCAATTAGATATTATTATGAATCCCACAAAATCAAGGACTAGAAATTTACTGTAAAAAATGTTTCAAGGATACAAGGAGCAACCCACGTATTTCTTATTTAAAATCTATTTCACATCAAAGTATCAAGTTTTCCTAAGCTAAAAAACTCACACTATATTGCTGATAGAGTTAGAATTAATTGGGAAAAAGCTGAAGCAAATATAATAAAGTGGTAACATTTACTTTTGGTAAGTTGAATGTGGACTCTTCTCATAATATTCTTCATGTCTTCTTTTTTTTTTCTTCATATCTTCTTATACATTAAAAGCATTCCTTTCTCGACAAATACCATATGATATCACTTATATGTGGAGTCTAAAATATGACACAAATGAACTTATCTACAAAACAGAAACAGACACAGACATAGAGAACAGATTTGTGGTTGCCAAGGAGGTGGGGTGGTTGGGATGGATTGGGAGTCTGGGATTAGCAGATGCAAACTATGTATGTAGAATGGATAAACAAGTTCCTACTGTATAGCACAGGGAACTATACTCAATAACCTGTGATAAACCATAATGGAAAAGAATATGAAAAAGAATGTATATACATGTATAGCTAAATCACTTTGCTGTACAGCAGAAATTAACACAACATTGTAAATCAACTATACTTCAATAAAATAAATTTTAGAATAAATACTGAAAAACCCATTTCTTTCTCTTTTTAAGAAATCAGTTATGCCAAACAGTGTTATTGTGCTTATTCAGACCTCAAAGACTCGAGAGGTGGCTGCCAGGGTCCATTCTCAGAGCCCCTGACTTCCTTCCGTGGCCACCTGTACATGCTCTTCCTTACCCGTTCTCTTGCTCTTGAACGTAACACGGACTTCAATTTCACCAGAAGACTTAGACCTCTAGACCTCATTTAGGTGTGGTGTCCAGGTCTATCCTGGCTTCTCTTCTTTGACCACTCTTTAGCCTCAGATTGCCTCCCAGGATCAGCTTTCAAGGAGCCCCAAAAGAGCTCATCACAATAATATCTCATCCTAGAAAAACTGGGCTCTGGAGGAGGGGTGGGGCACAGAAAACAGATGTGTGTTGTGCATGGCCAGCCTACACGGGGCCTGGAACCCAGGAGAGTCTGAAGGACCAGCTTTCCATGAATGACAATAGGATATATTAGTGATCTTCAAATTACAGTTTGCTCCACAACCTAAAAAGCTTATGTGTTGCATAAAGACTTTGCAAAACTGTGTACCTCTTCACATATTCTAAAACCTGATTCCATGAGTACTGGTTATCATAAGGTTTAATGGTTGCAAAGAATATCATTTCCAGTGTGCATTAAATATTGATGCATTATTACAACTGTTACCTCAGTCTTTTAAAAGTAGCCAATGGAATCTAAATATCCTAGCGATTTGATACTCACACATGTCTGTTTTTAAAAGAGCTGAACAAGAAATTCCATTTAGCAGTCAGAAATTTTACTTTGTTCCTTGCTAAGTCCATTCAACCTCTTCCACATAAATTTATCCAAATGTAATATTATTCTATGTTCGAGTCTTTTCTAGATCATCATATTATCTGCAAGGCAAATGTGTATATAAACTGAAATTTTTTTGCTTTATGTGCCCATGATGCTTTAAATGTTAAAATTTTCTATCATTACAATTACACAGTTGATCAAAAAAATCAATACGCTGACACTTTATGTAGATAATTATTAAACCTAAAAAATTTTTTGTTGGAACTGCGTCTCTTAATGAGATGAATGAGGGTGTGTTTCTAAAGTTAGTTCATATATCCATCCATGAATATTATTATTACTAATATGATAAAGACTTGGCATTGTTTTTATCCTATTTTTGATTTTTATAAATGTAGGGACTAAGAAATCTTGTTGAGATAAATAAATATACTGGGAATAAAAAAGATTTTGCTGAAACACAGTCATTCAATTCTTTGAACTCATTCTATGTCAAAAGCACCTAGTGATTTGTTATAAAATTCTTTTTTGTGTTCTATCAAATGACAACTTGATTAGGTTTGCCTTCAATTTTTGTTAGAAGAAAAGAATTGGAAACCACCTGGCTTGTAACAGAATTTTTATCCAGTTATTAGGTCTTTCATGAGGAAAGCTTTGCCAAGACTTATCAAATGACTATTAATTATACATGCTACTTTTGACTTAGAGGTACTTTCTATCATAAGATATATTCAAAAGGGGTTGATAAAATAAAAATTCTGTAATATAACTTTGCACAGTCATAGTTTTTAATAAAATTATTTTTATCTCATCACATGTTTTAACTATATTTTTTTTGTCAAAACTTTGATGAGCTAAAACAACAGATTTAGGTCACTGAATTTGTGGAAAATGTTCACCATTTAACTGACTTGGTACAAGCTGTCATATCAGAATTACTCTCTTCAGAATAATTCTGTCTTCAATTTTCAGTTCAATCTATTAATACATATTTTAAGAAATATTATGAAAACTATTGAGAAATAAATTATGAAGCACATCTTATAAAACAGATTGCTAAGAGCAGTAAAGTCAAGATTTAAATTATGCAGAGGTAATAGAATTAACTTTTTTCATTTTTAACAATAAATCATTAAACAAGAAAATAATGGTATTTCTTATAATAAATCTGCAATTACGTGACGTAATATGAAATTCCAGCTGAGTGGAAGCATGTTTTTCCCTTCCAGGGGGGAAGAGGACTTCTGGGAAAGGGGATATCAGAATGAAGAACCTTCATAAACATGGCAGCCAGTTCTCAGGCTGATCAATTTCAAGTAAGAGTATGTACGGATATTGAGAACCTAGAAGTTGATTCCCTTAAAACCACGTATACTCGGATGCCCCTTGGAAAGTCTTCTATGCCCAGGAGTACCCAGTTTGAAGACTACTGCTATTAGGAAACAAATAAACAATCTGCTTTGACACCTAAAGGAACCAGACATATAATTAGTAACAATTATTATTATGCTGAGAAAGGTCAGTTGCCATTTATAGGCTAAGGATTCCCAAAACTATCATCACGTGTGCTTTTTCATGATTTTCAGCTGCCAGGTGAATATCACACCTGATGACTCACAGTCCCTCAAGCACAGCACATCCATAACTGAACTCATTGTCTTTCCCCTCAGGCCTGCTACTCATCCTGTATTTCCTGCCTCAGATCATGAAACCAACGTCTACCTGATCACCTGTAGAAAATGCTTCTGTTGTTCACCCAAAATCCATTCTTCACTAACAGAACAACTATTTAGTTCAGAGAGGCAATATACGCATTTTAAAAACTTTCTTGCAACTAAGGGTGGCTATACAAACTAGGTCTGGCTAATGCATATTATAATGACAGGGATGGGACATCCAGGAAAACTCCTTTAAATGGGGCAGACTCAGCCTTTTCTCCTTGGGCAGTCTTCTCCATCCAGCCTGGACCACAGATGTGATAGCATATGCTTCTCACAATAGCAAGATGACAACACAAGGATAAAGGCCCACACTAAAGAAAGCTGAGCAGAAAGCTAGGAGGAGCCTATGACCCTGCCCACATCACAATCTGCAGAACAGCAGTAGACTGCATCGCCAGCTTTCCCAGCCAAGCACAATCCTGACACCTTAACCAACCCAGAAACTTGGATCATTGTCCAAGGTTCCTTTTCTCTCACTTCCCATGTCCACATGGTGCCCAAGCCCTAATTATTTTATCTCCCTAACATCTCTGTCATTTCCATTTTCTTCACCCCTACAATGACTGCCTTAGTTTGAGCCCTTGCCTTTTGGTTTGTCCATTTCTCTGTTAGCAATGTTTTCTTATTAGAGTCTCACCTTGCCACTGAATATTTAAATGGCCTTTGTTGACTGTAGAATGAAGCACCAACATCTTCAAATGAAACATTAAGTCCTAGAATATGATCTGACACTTGCCTTGCTAGATTCATTTCTGACCATGCTTCTCCCATCCTGCACTCCAGACAAACTGAGCTACACTAAGTTGTCTGTTGTTTTTAGACCTTTTCTCTCTCTCCTCTTTCCCCTAAAAAAACCTCCATCCTTCATGTCATCATAGCAGACATCTACTCTTCTTTTAACACTCAACTTGTATCCCTCTTGAAGGCTTTCCTGATTCCACCCCTCCCTTACTGAAATACATAAAGAAAGAGCATTAGGGGATTCATGAAACTTGATTTAACATTTATTTTATCCTTTTCTGAGAAATGGAAATTTAAAATGCTACAATCTCTATGAGAATGTAGAAAATGCTTGGATATATATGTATTTTTATACAAATATAGGTAAAAATCCAATCCTGTTATAGCTGACGTAGCTTTAATGTAGTTAATATTTCCACAGAAACTAGTGGTAAAATGGAATGAGCCCAGTCATTTCTGAAAATGCCATGCCTATCAGACTAAGGTCATTATTTTATGTGTTGTCTTAGTATTACTGTTTACTTTGAATAGCCTGGGCGGTTACCTGTCTGATTAATTTGTTTTATGTAGAGTCTAATCACGGCTCCATCAATATGTCAGCATTTAATAAACATTTGGGGGTGCTAACTGAATACTAACAATGTGGATTGTCCATTTAATCACCATAATACAGGCGCCATCACGCAGCATGTGTTGATTACGTACTCACAGTTGAGAAGAGATAATGGTGCCCAGATTTATTTTGATTATATTAAAATAAACCCTGTGTTTGAAACATCTGGCCAGTCTTTGTTTCCCTGTAATATGCAGCGATTAGTAACTATTTTTAAAGGCCCTTTCTACAATGCTGGAAACCCTGGCATGATATGCACAGAAAGAAAGAAGATTGGACTTGAGAAACTCTTTCCTTAGCTTTGTTGAGCATTTATTTTTAATGATCATATAATCTACTTAATTGAAACACACCTGCACCGGGTGACAGGGCACAACGCTCCAGGAATGTGGGGTAAATACATAAAGTAAAAGCCTCTCCCTTTACCCCTCAGTGCACAGTGGGAAACTGAGTCTGGCGAAGTTGCTTCAGAAAGAGCTCTCCCTTCCAGGGTTACACAGAACGTCCCTTTCCGCCCTCTTCCTTCCAGATATGCCACAGCTCAGTGTGTGCCCTGGGCTGCTATTCATTCTCTGCACCAAGCACAGCCCCCTGCTTTGAATCCGGACCAGGTGCCTGCCGGGGGCAGGTGCTCAGGACTGTTTGGAGCGGGAAGTAGAAAGGAATGGCTAGATCAGGCGGAGAGGTCAGGAAGGAGTCAAAAGAGAGAAACTTCTCTGGCTAAAGCCTCTTTCCCAGTCACCTTTGAGAAGAGAAGTGACTCCCAAAGAGAAGGGCTGGAAAAGGAGGGGAAAATGGTCCTGGCTCACCTCTTCCACCCACGGCCATCAGCCTGTAGCACCGGGGCCCCTGCTCTTAACTCGGACCCACAGCCCTGGCCCCAGCCTTGCTCTACCTAAACGGTGGCAACCTTGTCCCCACCCCGGTCCCAAGCATGAGACCCTCCCCAGCAGATGCAGGCAGGGAGGACCTGCGCTCATGGAGCTGTTGGGGAGAAAACTTGCTGCTAGGATGACAGTAGGAGAGAGAGAGAGAGGGAGAGAGAGAGATTGAGAGAAAGAGAGAAAGTAGGGAAGGAGGGAGGACAAAGCAAAGGGGGAGAAGAAAGGCAGAAGGAAGAAATGGAGACAAGAGATAAAAGCAGGCAGATGGGTAAGGAAGGGAAGGAAGGCTAGAGAGCCTCCCCTCTCAACTCTACCCACCCACCCAGCCCCCCCAGGGTTTAAGGATTTAAGCCTCTTCCTCCAGATGTGGAGAAGCATTTGGGCAGCAGGCGTCCCACGGGACAGGGCTCCTAGTGTGGTGTATCTACTTGGCAGAGAGGAGGCGAGAAATAGAGGTCATAAAGCCCAACTGACAGATGCTGGATCTGTGACAGAGCCCCCCAGCAAGCGGTCACAGAGTGTCTCTAGGACAGAGGTCACAACTCAGATGCCTACAGGGCCGTGCTGGTTTCTTAGCAGTGAAGTCAGCAGGGGAGGACTCTGGTGACTGGTGAGCAGATGTCAGGGGCCACTGTTACTTTGTTCCCACCAATGTTTGCTGTGTCATAATCTTGACCTAGTATTATCAGATCTCCTGTTTTGTTTTATCTTTCAAGAGAATCCAGGAGTCTGGTTTTTTGAGAAATCTCCTGATTTTTAAATGTCAATAACTGCTTCTAATTGTTTTTAAACATATGGATCAAAATGAAATACTTCTGTGGGGCAGATGTAACCCCAAGGCCCATTTGTCAGTTAAACATTTTTTTCTGTTTGTTGAACTTCTCCGTGGACCTTTCTGGCAGGAGCACCTGATCACTCATTTCTGACACTTTCAGGAGGTCTGAGAAAGGTGAACTGGAAATTAATTGTGAAGCTAATTACCTAAAGGAATTGTTAAAATTACACAAATGGAGATACTATCTATCTAGGTTTTTCTGGGAGCCAGGGAACATAATAGCCACCATTTATAACATTATTTTGGGGAAGAACATGTTTCAAGTTCCAACAACAACAACAAAAAAGCAATAAGTTTTTGGAACTCCACCCCTTCATTGGTTGAAGGATGCCATTATATCCAGTATTTTAGTGAGAGAGGGTTTTCTATGATATGATCTGACAAGATTTTGGAGAATTCCTGAAGACTTAGCTAGCTATCTGATGTTCTTGCTGTAACATAGATATCTAATCTCCTATATAACTCAGATATCTCAGCCAAGATTAGCATCATTGCCTGTGGCCCATGCAACATTAAACAATAAGATCATATATCACTTGGAATGGATATAAATATCTACAAGAAGATTAATGTGCTCTGACTAAATATTTAGTCAGGGCCATTTAAGCAGAGTACATAACTGACTTTTAATTTTAAACAGGATTTATAGATGCTGTGATGGTTAATTTTATGTGTCACCTGGCTGGGCTATGGTACACAAACACTAGTGTAGATGTTGCTGTGGAGGTATTTTTTAGATGTGATAAACATTTCTAATCAGTTTCCTTTAAGTAAAGGAGATTATCCTCCATGATGTGGGTGGGCCTCATCCAGTCAGTTGAAGGCCTTAAAAGCAAAGACTGATTATCCAGAGAAGGAATTCTGTGTCAAGACTGCAACACAGAAAACCTGCCTGAGTTTCCAGACTGCTGGCCTGCCCTACAAATTTCAGACTTACCAGTCCCCACAATCACATAAGCCAATTCATTGAAATAAATCTCTCTATATGTGCATGGATATATATCATATTGATTCTGTTTTTCTAGAGCACGCTGACTGATAAGATACCCATCTATGAGTCTGGAAAGTACACTTCTTCTAGTCAGTCCCTCTCACCTGTTCATCAGTTCTACCCTAAAGCTTTTTTGTTTTTTCAGTAAAATGTAAATATGATAAAGTTAATACTTTGTAATGTGGATGTTTTCATGTTGCATCATAAGTTCTAATTCTTCCTTTAGCTGCACCTCTTAGTCTATGGGGAAATAACAGCAAAGGAACTAATATTTACTGGGCAGACACTTTTTATACATCATTCAACAAACTTCTGAAGTAGGCATTATTTTTATTATAATCCTCATTTTTACAGAGAGGGAAAGTATCTGTAGAGTACATGTCATATATGTGGCCTGATGAATTTTCACAATCTGAGCACACCTGTGTAACCAGCACCTAGATCAAGAAACAGAACTTGACCAGCAACCCCAAAAGCACCCCAAGTATTATGTTGTATATGTATATATAAATATGTTTTCATGTATATGAATGTATATGTGCATGGGGGAGGGGTTGTAACCACTATCCAGATCAAGATATAAAACTTTTCTAGCACCCCAGAAGGCTCCCTTTGAGCCCTCTTCCAATCATTACTTCCTTTCAAAGGTAACCGCTATCCTGACTTCCAATGGCAAAGATACATTTTGCTTATTTTTGTACTCTATAAAAATGGAATCGTACAAATGTATACTCTTTGGGCTCCAGCTTCATTTCCTCAGCGTCTATCTCTGTAAGATTCATCCATGCCATTAATATATAGTTACAGTTTATTAATATGAGACTCAGAGATTGTAAACTATCACTTAAATCATATAAATTATTTGACCAAGAGCACACAGCTACAGAAAGCAGCAGAGCTGGGAGTCCAGCCCAGGAGTGTCTCATTCCAAAGCCCACGGCTTTTTTTCTGCTTTATCAGTGTTTTCCAAAATAACATATGTGAAATAATTGTAAGTGGCACATGGGTAAACAGTAATAATTATGTTATTAATATTTTATTGTATTATTAATATTAATATAAATATTTACTCTGCATTTGGAAAAAATAACTAGCTCCTCAAGCCCATAATAGAAGTTCCTTTTTATAAATATAGTTCAAAAGCTAGATAGATGCCTATTCTACGATCCAGTACTTCTATGTATATACCCACCAAAAGGTAAGTACAAGTTTTATTCTTAATAGTCAAAATGTAAACAGCCTAAATTTCTATCAACATTAAAATGGATAAATAAGTTGTGGAATATTCATATAATGGAATGCTACACACTGATAAAAAAAGAACAAACTACTACTACATGTAGTAACATGGATGAATCTCTCAGACGCCATGATGAGCAAAGATGGCAAACACACAAAAAAACGCGTGCTAAACAATTCCATGTGTATGAGTTCAAAAATAGGCAAAACTGATCTATGGGGATAGACATCAAAACAGTGGTTACCTGAGGGAGCAATATTCACTGGGAAGGGGCAAGAGGGACCCTTCTAGGGTTGGAAAAGTTTTATATCTTAATATGGGTGGTAGTTATCTGTGTGTCTGTGTGTGTGTATATGTGTGTGTGTAAAAATTCATGGAGCTATACACAAGATTTGTGCACTTTATCATTTATTCTAGAAATAAAATTTACAACAAATTAATGTATTTCCATTTTTTAAAAGTGAATCTACTTAGTCAAAATTCCTGAATTAAGAGTAGTTCCAGCGTTCCATGGATATTGTAAGAACCAGGAAGGCGGGATTCACTTCATAAAAGATACTTGAGAAATACTGCCCTGCACCACAAGGCCCTCTAGCAACAGCAGTGCCTGGGGAGGGGTGGGGGGGGGAGACAGACCCCCATTTCTCAAAGCATAGTCTGTGGCCAGCAGTATTGGTATCACCTGGGAGTTTATCAGATCTTCAGTCTCTTGTGCCTCACTCCAGACCTACTGAAACGCTATCTGCATTTTACCAAAGTCTCCAGGTGATTCATATGCCCTGAATGGACCATAGAAGCACTGATAGAGACAACTATTAGACTATTTCACGTGCATTTATTTTATCTTCCTGACTAGATTGTGAACTTCTTGAGGACAGTGTAGAACAGTGGACAGAGAGCTCCGACCCCCAGTTATGTTATTTCCTGGCTGAGTAACCTTAGGAAGCTACTAGATTCCCTTAGCATCAGAATATAAAGTGAGAATAATAATAATATTGTTATTAATACCTATTTCATGGGTGTTGTAAAGATTAAACAAAATAATGTATGTGAGGTGCTTAGTACACTGTTAAATACTGAGTAAAACTGTAATAAATCGTAGCTATTACTATTACCTTCATCATTTCACTTTGGGCTGAGGGCTGAAAGCCATGTAGGGTATACCTGAACATTTATCATTTGATTTGGTGGTGAATGAAAAGAAGAGAAACCCATTCACGGTTCTTTGCCTTTTGGTATTCTTCAGTTTTTGTCTTATTGTACTTAAGATAAACCCGTAATTTAACCCAAAATGGAGAGTCCTCTTGGACTTTGGCAGATCCTAAAAGAGACATGAGTAAATTGCTTTGAGGAGCCTTTTTCTATTCTTTCCCTTTCTCGCCCTCTTATGTCCGCTTCATGAGTCACCGCCTGAAAGGCCACTGAC
Organism: Balaenoptera musculus; assembly: GCF_009873245.2. NCBI lineage: Eukaryota > Metazoa > Chordata > Mammalia > Artiodactyla > Balaenopteridae > Balaenoptera > Balaenoptera musculus. The sequence goes on from NC_045796.1 coordinate 25,460,489, forward strand.
AACACCTGAACCTGTTCAGAGAATCACTGTGGGCCTCAGACCTTCATTCTCAGCCTACTTGTCCCTCCTTTCTCATGTCCCATTTAGATTTGGGTTAAGTTGAGCCTTGAAGACATTCTAACAGAACAGAGAGTAGGCAGGCCTGAAATATAACTACAGTTGACCCTTGAACAACAGGGGTTTGAACTGCACAGGTCCACTTACGTGCAGATGTTTTTAATAGAAACACTACAGTATTACACAGTCCACAATAGGTTGAATTGGCCCATGTGGAAGCTCAGATACAGAGGAACAGTGGATATAGAGGGCTGACATGGATAAATTACACTTGGATTTTCGACTGCGTGGAGTGTTGGCACCCCAATCCCCTCATTGTTAAAGGATCAACTGTAATTAAGAGGCACCTATGTTTCTGCCTAGTTGAAGATCTAGGATTCTGGACTAGAATTCTGGATTCAAGAACTCCCAGTATCAGCATCTCGGAGTTTTAGAGATTGGTACCTTCAACCTAATTGGGTCAACTTGGAGTTTCGCACATACTCAGCTACGGGGACCATGTCTTAGAAACCCGGAGCTACCGAAGTATATACTTCCTTAGCCTCAGGCTTACCAGCTTCCTGCTTGCTTCTTTTTCCTTCTACTTGACACTGGTCTATCAACATGCTTTGCAATCAAATCTTGCTGAATCCTGACACATGGACTTACAAGTATTTGATAATAAAGTGAGGTTAAGACTTCTGTTACAGAACTAGATTCGTTGGCCTGACATCCAACAAGCCAAATGTTGAGACGCTGAGGTTTGCGGCAGAGAAGCAGTTTATTCACAAGGCAGCCAAACGAGGAGACAGGAGAACAAACCTCAGATCCACCTGTCTGAAGGTGAGGGCCTTGGGATATTTATGGTGAAGAGTATAATGTGCAGGGGAAGGTGATTAGAGGCTGGAAAAAGGTGAGGTAACCAATGCTCTGTGCAGGGGTATCTGAGTTACATGCTTCTTCATGGGATGCATGTTCAGAAAATGGCAGCATTGGCATGAACTGAGGGTGGAGTTTTTGTCCCTTTGATGTCAAAAGGTCATCCATCAGACACGCACACAAGCCCAACTGAATGGTTGGTGGCCTCAGCCAGTTTGAACTGGGCAAGATTAGCTCCATGTTTCTTAATAACAGCTTAAGCAGCCATTAGTATAGTGACCCATCCGTCAGAGGTATTATCTATAGGAGGTGGTTAAAGGAGTCTTGTGATATATTGTCTAAACTACATGAAGCTTGGAGGGTATGTAATTTGCAAGAACAATTAAAGCAAGCCTGGTCAGCAAGCTTGGCAGTTTACAGGATATTATTTATTAAGCAAGTTATAGTTTGAGGGATCTAACTGATGACTGCCCTCGGTTTCTCTTTTACCATAACCAAATAATTTTCATGGAAAGTTTATTTTCCTCAATGTCACCAGCGTACAATAAGTAGCTGACCTTTGTGAAAAGTTTTATCAAGCTATCTGTCTGAACACTGTATCTCAGACTTTTGGGATCATAGTCCAATTAAGTAAGAAAAATGAGCCCAAGTGTCACCAAATAGTCTCCTTTTCCAGTAGGAGAAAGAACTGATAAAAATAAACTATTGCTCTATAAGCACAGATTGTAGGTTTTATGTATTACCCTAGCAATTGAGTATGGGTTATTTATATCTCAAAGTCTAGTTTTAGGGAAAATTATAGGCCAAAATGCCATTACCTCAAACATGTGTTACCACATGCAAATGCTCTAATCAAACAACGAACAAATTTTTAATAATAGCGCTAAATTCATAGTCATAAAGTTGCCAGAATGGTAACAATCGAAAATCACGATTAACTCAATAAAACACTGATGATAAACATTAAACAAAACACCCTCTTCAAAAAAGTATGGGGGGCTTCCCTGGTGGCGCAGTGGTTAAGAATCCGCCTGCCAATGCAGGGGACACGGGTTCGAGCCCTGGTCTGGGAAGATCCCACATGCCACGGAGCAACTAAGCCCGTGAGCCACAACTACTGAGCCTGCGCATCTGGAGCCTGTGCTCCGCAACAAGAGAGGCCGCGACAGTGAGAGGCCCGCGCACCGCAATGAAGAGTGGCCCCCACTTGCCACAACAAGAGAAAGCCCTCGCACAGAAACGAAGACCCAACACAGCCATAAATAAATAAATAAATAAATAAATTAAAAAAAAAAAAAAAAAAGTATGGGAATTCTAACCATCATCATATGCATATGCAATACAAGTTTTACAACATGGGTACTACTGAGTTCCAACCAGACTTGTCAGTAGTCTACTGAGTTAGGTGGGTTTTCAACTCTACTAGGATATTAATTTTAGTTTACAAATAGCTAAGTTTAGCAACCCTCAGCTTTCTTCGTAGGTTACTTACTAGGAAGCATCTCTTAGCCCTATGTAAAGTGAAAGTCACTTGCCCCTAAGCACCAAAGAAATACCTGGCATGTTTAAATCAGTTTGGGGCTCCCAAGTGGACCCTGCAATGAACCCCATTTTGAAAATCATGGTGCTAACCTAGAATATGCAAACAACTGCTTCTTTAGGCCATTTGCTGCCCTCTTTCTCCTCTATTGGTGTCTCTGCCCCATCTCTGCTACAGAAGCTCCTCTTTCTTATTCTACTATATACTCTGAACTTTGTTCATTCCCTCTCTCTCAACCCAGAGCTTGAGGCCTCTCCAAACCTTCAAACCTTTTGTCATTCAAAAGTAAAGGCTCGCCAAGCCTCTATCCAAATCTACCATTTCCTACTCCTGTTGATTATCTTTGGAATGTTACAGGCAACAGCAGCCTCACCAGCCAGGCCTGTTTATAGTGGAAGCTTCTATTGGGCACAGGTCTCTGGGAGAACAGCTGCCATCCTCTCTGCCCCTGCATCACAAGCTCTTGTGTACATAAGACTCTAGTTCCCAAATAGGCACAAACCTAAGACTGGATTGTTCTGTATCCATCCCCAAACTTTTCAATTTTGGCACAATCTGGTGAAGGCTCATTTTAATTTCTCTAATTATGAAACATAGTCTAAAAATCTGGCAGTGAAATGAAGGGTTTGTAATTTCATAAAACACAGGAGCCATGTGTTACCTTTCTGCAAGAAAGTACTCATTTATCATCCAAACACTGTATAATAAAAGCTGCCAGAATACTGACTTAAAAAAGCTATAGCACACTGCCAAATGAAAGAACCGTAACTGCCAACCCATATTCTTTCTTATTATTTTAAGCTGTAAGTGACCATGATACATGAGCACACTTCTGATGCTCAGAACAGCAGCCAAGCTCTTCTGCTAAACTTATTCATCCATCCATCCATCCATCATTCTTTCACTCATCCATTCATTTAACAACTATTTATTAAGCGCCTATTATGAGCTAGCAATGTTCTAGTACTAGAGATTCACCAGTGAACAAAAAGACAAAGTCTCCATAGGATGGATGACGGTATGGTGAGTGATGAGAGGTGGAGATTTGGCTTTCAAACAAAAATCCACCAAAGAAAAACCATCATTTGTAAATTTGTCTCTGGATTTAGTCCTATGCCTTTCAGTAAGCCTCGTTTCCTCCCCTTGATTTCTGATGCAGTGAAACCTTGACCACGACCACTTCCTGTTTGCCAGAGTCACACTTGATGCTCAGGTGATTTTCAACACTGCATAAAACAAATGATGACAACAATTACAGCGCTAACAACAAAGTCCCTACCAAGACAATAATAGCAACAACTAACATTTATTGAGCAATTACAAACGGTCCCTGACTTATGATGGTTTGATTTTCAGTTATTTGACTTTACAATGTCGTGAAAGCGACACACATTCAGTGCAAACCATACTTTCAATTTTGATCTTTTCCCAGGCTAGCGGTAAGTGGTATGACCCTGTCTCGTGACGCTGGGCGTCGGCAGTGAGCTGCAGCTCCCAGCCAGCCACACGATCATGAAGATCAACAACCGAAACAGTTACAACCGTGTGTATCCACACAACCATTCCATTTTTCATTTTCAGTAGTCAATAAGTTACATGAGATATTCAGTACTTTATTACAAAATAGGCTTTGTTTTAGATGATTTTGCCCGACTGTAGGCTAACGTAAATATTCTGAGCACATAAGCTATGGTGTTCAGTCAGTTAGGTGTATTAAATGCATTTTCAACTTAGGATATTTTCAATCTATGATGGGTTTATCAGAGGTAACCCTATAAGTGGAGGAAGATTTGTACTGTATAGTTAGACATTATTATTATTCCTCCCATTTTACAGAGGAGGAGAGACCAAGACTTGAAGGTTATTATGTTTTCCCACTAGCCCAAGCCAAGGATCAAGGTCTTTGATTTGCTGAACCCCTCTTGGTTGCAGTGGTAGAGTCCTGAACTCAGGGGTAGATCCCAGCTCCAAAAACACCTCACCATTATCACGGGCTCTAGGTGTTAATACCCTTTGCCTCTCCCTGCAGCCAGTTGTCAGCAAGCTCCTTCTCTGCTGATTGCAACATCAACACACAGTAAATATTGAATATATGTATAGACTGTTTATTATTCTAATCAAATAGTGCACTCTACAAAGTTAATTTGGCACCTATTTAATCAGACACATAATTGTTATTGAATTGTACAGCAATTAGATAAAGTTGTTCCAGTAAATTTTGTAATCCGCCCCCAAATAATCTCATTCTACTCCCATTTTGTAATTTTGCAGGATCTACCATTTCCTGATATGATGTGCTAGTTCTTCTCCCACTTCCTCTTCTTCTATTTCTTCAGAACACACTCACATGAAATAAAATATGATGAGTCTAGATTGTATTCCCCAATGGCCTAAATCCTACATTCCCCAGGGATAAGATCTTTCTGGGCTTCTTCCTGGTACACCACACTGACTTTCCTGATCCTCTGTCTGGATGACCTGGAGGCTGAAGGAGTCAAAGAAAGGAAGAATCTGGCAAAGCTTGTTTTGACAGGGCTACAGATGTAGCATAGGCTGGGGAATCAACACAACAGTGACCTCCAACACAGATGATGCAAAGTAGAGCTAAAAATGAACTCTCAATGTCTTACATTTGCGATCTGGGAGTCTTAGAGCAAAAATATTAGAGAAAAGTTTGGTAATAAAAGAAAGGGAGAGATTTACCACCTAAACAATGGTGAATCAATCACCTTTTTAATATTCTTTTACTCCTGAATCTGTTCTTAACTGCAGCAAATAAAGTCACAAATTCACAAGGATAAAGAGAATGTGAGAGGAGACAAAACTGATGGGCAACATGAGTAATCTTCTGGAGTTTGGAAAGCAGATGGAGGAATGATAATAGACTTGAGAAAGGTGCTACCTAAGCATCTACGATAGGGACTGAGCCATCCCCCCCGCACAGGGCCCCAGAGAGGCTCAGAACATGGCACTTCCAGGGGACCCTTAAGGCAGGAATGAGATCCGTGACTGGAATTAGGGGGACTGGCTGACCATCTGTACACTGAGCTGGTAGACGTTCCCCAGGTCCCATCTCCCCTCCCATAAATCCAGACAACTCCCCCTACTCCCCACTGCACAGAGACACATGGGAAAATGGAGAGGAAGTAGTTCCATACCAGAGAACCCCAGTTATGGTAGAGAGAAACGGTGATGGGCAGAGCTGAAAACAGGAGTAAAGTTTGCTTATTAAAGAGTAGGACCTGCCAGTCTCTTCTCCTACTCTGCTTCCAAGTGCCAGCAGCCATGAGATAGTACACCCAGGCCAAAAATAGCTGAATTCTTCTCAGGAGACTGAATGGCTTCAGAAGGAATTAAACAACCTACAGTGTTGATGTTTGGGATTTTCACAATGAGAATCTTGCTTTCCATCTGATTACCACACAGCAAATCTCACTAGTACAAGTTGGCAAAATCTACTCCCAATCCAGAGCCTATCAATTTTTCAGTGACTCACTATTAAATATTAATGGAAAGCCAAAGATCTGTAGGTATTTGAGGAAATACTCCAGCAAAAACACACAAAAATAGAGATACAAACAAATTGAAAACAGGACCTCAGTTGAAAGAGACAGTGCAGGAAGTAGAAGAAAACGTCAGTGAAACCATAATTAATATCCTCAGAGAGATGAGATACGAGATATTGTATCAACAAATGGAAACAGAATGCTACCTTTAATAAAAGTATTGGAAATTAAAATATGAAAATAGAATTTTAACTATTAATTTTAAACAATAAACCAAAGTAAATCCCTTAGAAAAATGAAAAGAGACAAAAGATGGAAGGGAAAACTTTTTTAATTAGAATATCAATTCAGAAGTACTAACATCTAACTAACAAGAGTTCACGGAGGCAGGGGAGACACACACACCCACGCACAAGATGGAAGTAAAGAAATTATCAAAGAAAAAATGCAAGGAAATTTCCCCAAATTAAAGAACATAAGTTTCCAGATTGAAAGAATCAGTACAATGCCCAAATTAAAAGGTTAAAAAATTATCCATACTAAGGTGCAATATGGCAAAACTTAAAGATCCTAAAAGTTTTCACAATAAAAAAAGTCACATAAAAAAGATAAGAAATTAGAATCTCATCTGACTTCTCCACAGCAGAACTAGAAGCTAGTTGACAACCTACTGATGCTACTTTTCTACCATGGAGCTCCTCTCTTTCTTACTCTCTCAGATACCTCTCTCTCTCTCTTTCTCCATCTCTGTCTCCCTCTGTCTCTCTCTCTCTCCAAGGAGCCATGTCACCCCAGAAGTTGCTGGCAGCTATTTTTTGACCAGGAAGGAAGTCATACTTAGAATGAAATCTATGAAACTGACATCACAAAAGGTAGAGTGGAAAAACAGAAAAAAAACAGGATCTTGGTGACATCACTGAGTTACTTGATCAAGCTATCCCTGAAGCCCTGCCTCCCTCTCAACATTTCTTTACTCTTGACAGGTAGCTGCTCTATGGTCATTCAGACTTAGCCTCAGAAACCACTAGCCTCATTTCCACAGCATTCTATTTGCTGAAGCGGTCACAAGCCTGCCTAGATTCCAGGGGAGGAAAAGCAGAACTACCCCTGGCTCTAAGAACTGAAGTTAGTGAGTAGTAAACCCTGAGGCTCAAATGCAGCCTTTCCTGATGTAGGACCTGTGCTTAGTGTACCACAAACTCATTCATAACCTGTGGACAGAACACCCCTTAGGAGCCACAGAGTTATTTCAAGGAGTCCAGGAAACCATATGCGCACCAAGCATTTTCTGTGGATAAATGATGTATCTTATATACATAAATAACCGTATTATTATCTTTAAAGTGTAAGTACTGTTCTTAAAAGTAATAAAATGCAAACTCATTTAAAAATCTTTGCTGAAATTGTAGCTTTTTGTATTTTGTATCTTTTGTATTACGCATTTTGTATTATGTATTTTCTTAATCATGAATACTAAAAGTACAACTAACCTGTGGAGGAAATATTTTTTATGCTTAAAAGGGGTGGTCATATCTTCCAAATTGAAAGTTACTGCTTTCGTATTCTACTATAAATCACAGAGAATCTCTGAGGAAATGGTTAGAATGTAGACACACTGCCTACCTGATCCACAGGCACATCTAAGGCAGCTCAGCTCACAGACCCTGTCGCAGCAGCTCCAGGCAATGTGCCTTCCCTGCCTGCATTTGCAGCACAGCTGATTGGACCAGGGGTGGGCAGCTGACCCAATCAATCCTTAAACTGGCCAATGACCTATGGGGTGGTCTGGCACCGTAAGGACAAACTGTGCTACTCTTTTATATTAAGCATTTTCATTTAGACATACAGACATTCAGCATATGAGACGGCTAGCAGCAAGAATTGACACTAGTAGATCAAGGTAATGAGGGAGCAAACTAACCCTTAAGTAGAAGCTACCAATAGAGAAAAGATAGAGGATGAGGAAGCTGATTGCAAGCAGGAGGAGAATCAAATGGAACGAAGTGGATCCAGGAACACAGCTGAGTGGTGTTGACAGAGAAGCTCTTAGGCAGCCAGGAGTGATTCTTTCCCACAGCTGTCCATTAGAATCGGACTGGGAGATGCTACTTCGAGGAATGCTTGGGGCCCCACCCCGATTTATTCACTCAGAATCTCCGGAATATTTAGATGTTGAAAAAGCTACATAAAGCCATTCTGATGCCCTCTGGTTAGGAGTCCCTCACCCCCCAGAAGCCCTGCTGGGTTGCATTTTCCAGTCTCCTATTTCGGTGCGTTACTTTATCTTCCTAATTGCCCCGTATGCATGCTCACGGTTAATCCCCGTTACCCAGCGAAGAGCCTCCATTCCTTCCAGCCAAAAGTGTCTCACTACAACAGTCACTAAAAGGGGAACTACAGGGGTAAAAAAATTTAAGAACCCTTTTGTTGAGGCTGCTAGAGATACACAAAAGCTACAAGAGAGGACTTTTCATACAAAATCATCTTCCGTAAAAAATGTGGTCTTTTCTGATTTCTTATCATAAAAGGCTCCTGAGGAGTGCGTTTTCTTTGAAGAGTTATTTATATCTTTTGTTAAGGAAAAGGAAACTCCAAGATTATCCGACGACAAATAAATTAAAGGTACATGCCTTTCTCTTGACTTTTTCTAGATATACGAGGCTATAAATTAATGAGGTCAACCCCGCGTGCCACACAGAAAAGCAGGCTGTTCCTTTGCCATCACATATGTTTGGTATTTTGTCTGTAAGTCCATAGGCCTTTTTTCCCCTCATTGTCTGGAACCGTAGGAAGCACTCAGACACCAGAGAAATCTGGGATGTGAGTGTTCAATTAAGACAAATTCCTCAAATCAACATTTCTGTAACTTATTTTAAATTGTGCCTCCAGCACACGAAGGAGTGCTTGGATTTTTCTATGACGGGGAACTTAAAGGAAATTTGAGTTGCACAAGTGGTAACGTTAATCAATTTTTCAATTAACAGTCATTCACTCTGAAGACAAGCTATAATTATAGGTTGTTTTGTATAATCTCAGTATACAAAATAGCACTGTTATGGATCTTACAAATTAAAGTTACTTCATAATGAGTGGTACTTATCAAATTATTTCATATAAGTTTTTTTTTTACAGTTCTTTGTAATTCACTATTATTAAGACATACACTTAGAATTATTTCTTCTGTCTTAAGGGTTCAAACTAATGTCCCAATCCTTTCCAGCCTCAGCTCCCAATACTCCCCTTTCCTTCCTTACCTTAAGTTACCTGCCTTTCTCTACCTTTGTAGGCAGAAGCAACTCCACCAGTAAAGTCCTCGGATCATTCTCCTGCTTTAAGGCAAACTTCACTTCACCCCAGTCCACCCTGTAACAATTCATCATTTTTGTACCTGTATCCCTCTATCATTTACCCAAAGCTTCTTCTATATTTAATATATATTGTGCAAATTATTTGCTTCTCTTTGATGATAATAATAACCCCTAATGCCTAGCACAGTGACTTGAACAAAGTAGATCCTGTACATTTTTGTTGCAAGAACGAAGAAATGTTTGTGTACAATTGTTTATAATTTCTAATTCCCATCCACCTATAGCCAATGACACTCATTAGTGAGATGATTAACTGGAATGCAGTTTATAGCCAAGAAAAAGTATTTGCACTGTGATTCTGGACCAAAAGAAATCAAATTTATGATTTTGAATTTTAAGACCATGATCCAAATAAGAACTATCCATATATTAAATTGTGACAAAGGAATGGACCATCTTGAATCTAAAGGAAAATACATAAAACTATATTATGGATGTCAGTAGTAGATAGGAATGCTGTTCTATTAATTTTCTCAAAATAACTAAATAACCCCATGGATATATTTTTTCTGGAATATATTTCTCAAATTCTAAATCATTATGGGTTTGAAACTTCGAAACTTCATTGGATACTCACCAAGGAGATACTTAACAAAGTGACAAACTAAGTAACTATTTCAACTTCTGAAGATTTTTTAAGGAAGTCTTTGACTATGAGGTCAACCTGCTCTCAAAAAAATGCCATCAGACTTCTGAGTTTCCCAGATTGCTTTCCTTTAAAAATTGCTTGTTTCTCAGCCCAGCCTTTTACAAAGCCTGTAGATTGTATGTCTTTGTGTTTCTAAATGCCTAATAATTAAAATTTCAACTTAAAGATAATAATAGGGGCAGAATTATGATTATCTATACATTTCAAAATTGAGATGGAAATCAATCCTGAACCATAATTCTCAGGTCTCTATCGATATTCCTGAACCTTCACCTGAGTTCCAGAACCAAATCCTCACTTGCTTACTACACATTTCCGGCCCAAACACTCCAAGTTCACCATGTCCAAATGTAACTCTCCCTAAAACCAGCCCTCCTGCTCCACTCAATTTCCCTATCTCTGCTAACATGTTAATTCTCTCAGTTACTAAGGCCACACGAGTAGGAGCTTTTGACCATTTCTTCTCACTTACCTTTGTTTTCTGCCACATATATATTTTATGGATTCATCCTCAAAAGATCTCTTGTATCTATATTCAACCTGTGTTATTCCCATGTTACTTAGCATCCTTCCCTTCGGGGAACTCTCCTATTTGAGGTGAGGCTGTGAAGCACAGTCTCCTACCCAATACTCACTCAGAAACAAGCATATGACCCAGGTCATTCAAGATATCTCATCCCTCTGGCAAATGTTATTGATCAGAGGGGTAGATTTATGCTGCAAGTGGAGCCAGTCAGAGTTCCTTTCTTTGAATTCATAATTAATATATAATTCTCTCTCTGCTAGAGTTGCTAATCTAGGAGTAGACGAATTTGCAACTACCTGCAGGCATCTATATGCAGGAAACATATTTAGAGTAGTAAGAGAATGAGAATAAACCAAAGAAGTCATCAGAGCCAATATGGAAAGTCAGAGTGTTTAAAACAACAGTGTTTGAGTCCCCTGGAGCCAGCCATGCCTGAATTCCATCCCATCCCTGGACTTGCCAGTTTAATGAGTCAAACTTCAAAACCCTGACTTGCCCACTTTCTGGCTAGGTAAACTGGAGAAGCTCTTAACTCTTCTGTATCTCTCTTACCTCATCTATAATACCTACCTCACAGGGTTATATGAGGATTAGCATAATAAATGCCTGATAAATGTTAGCAGTGACTATGAAGTACCAGTGAATTCTGTTGTTCTTTAGTCTAGTTTGAATTAGGGTCCTGTCACAAAAGAAAAGGTACTGGTGACAAAGTTTCAATTTCCTTTAAAATGTGCTTGCACTCCATCCTTCCTCTGCCTTCCCATTATCACCACCGCCATGAGATTCTTGAGCAATGTTTTTGCTGGCTTGTCTGACTACCTCCGCACTCTCCACAGTCCACCCTAGTTACCAGTGGCAGAGCTACCTTCACTAAACATCACTTTCATCATGGAACTTCCCTGCTCCAATTTTTCCCCAGACTCCTCTCCCTGGCTTCCCAGGTTCCACCTTAATTAGCCAAACTGAATCACCTCTCTTCCTAACATTCCAGTCAACCTGACATCCTACCTTTCACAAGATCATGCCTTGCTAATTCACGTCCCTCTGCCTTACCTTGAGTCATCACCCTCATCCATCCCATCTTTTTCCCTCTGGATATAATCAGCTCCAATCCTGCAAATTCCGCCTCCTCTATACCTCTTCCAACCATCATGCCTTTCACTGATCTTATCCTCCTTGAGATTCTGTATCATTTTCAGTTCTGTACTACAAGCTGCAACATGCAATCACAGATAATCCTGTATTATTTCAGGTTGGTCTAACTAATCCAATTAGAAAGTGAAGTTTTTAGGTTACATTTTTGGGGGCATGTCCCCTAACCCAGTGGCAAGCACAATATAGGCATCAAAATTAATATTTTTTATAGGGCCAAATCATAACACTAACCATCCCTACTTTTTAAATTCTGTAGTTTTAAGAGAATTTTTCTTCAAATTAAGATAACTTTTACTGCAGTTACCTAATCTTGATGCAAAAACTTGATTCTGAGAGATACATAAATCTCAAATGACAAAATAAGGCAATAAGGCAATTTTAAGAGAGTTACATGCTTTTATTACATAAACATTACATTCATTGTGGGAGCTGGTCTTCAAGTTTGCTTCTTGATTTCATAGAATGTCAAATGTCTGTAGAAATTATCTAAGAATGATTTATGAAACAAACACTCTTGCATCCCCACCAAAAAAGCCTCATTGCCTACATTTTCCAGCCAGATTCCTGAGAAAAATAATAGGTTTTGTTTATTTTACAGTGTAATACATAAATTTGCTTTCAAGATATAAAAAAGGACAGGCTTCTAAAATGAGTCTCCTTTTGTTTATAAAGTTCTATAAAAATACATTAAGTATGCTAATATGTTTGTCCTTTGATGTAATATTCCAGTTTACCAGAAACAAACAAACAAAAAACACAATAAACAAAGCTATGCAAGCCACATTAATCTTGCAGCAATATAATGTCAACATCATCATGAACACCTTGCAAAAGTAGCTCTCCTGGGTACGTAATCATCTTCCTTCTTTTTGCAGCTTTGAGAGTTCCTACCAGTGCTTCAAAGAGATTGGCACATTTGTCATCTCGGAAGAGGACCCCAAATTTCACACTTAATTTTCCATCAGCATCTAGTTTGAGAAAACACAAGGTTAGCCGGTGCAAAGTCTGTTTCTTGCCACCATGTGTGGCAGATACACATAATCTTTCATAAACATCTAACTGAAGGTTAACCAAGATTACAGTTTAACAGTCAACAGTCAAAAATTCAGTGAAACCTCTTGCCAGATTCAAAAAGTGATAGAATAAATGCAATGTATGCTACATCTCCTAGCTTCAGTATCATCTGGATAGAGAGTGGAAGAGAACTAAGAAACAGTAACAAAAAGTGAATGTGTGGGACTTCCCTGGAGGTCCAGTGGTTAAGATTCCGTGCTTCTACTGCAGGGGACACAGGTTCAATCCCTGGTCTCCCTAGCCGGGGAACTAAGATCCAGCATGCCACACGGTATGGCAAAAAAAAAAAAGTGAATGTGTTACAGCACTACAGTGGACAATTCCTCTCTGTCTAAATTTCGATTTTTTAATTGTTAGTTGTTGAATCGATAAAAATAACAAGTACAAGAGAAACCCCGGCTCAGGAGGAGTGTTTCTCTAAGTGTGTTCTGAACATGTGCAGAAGCCCCAGGGAAGGAGTGGTGACCTTAAAAATGAAGAAATCTTTATTTACCAGAATCCCTAGATTATCTAGTTTGAAGGCCAGTTTTTAACATAGATGTTAAAAGTTAAGGTAAACACTAAAAAGAAATGAGCTATCAAGTCATGAAAAACATGGAGGAACCTTAAATATGTATTACTTAGTGAAAGAAAGCGATCTGAAAAAGCTACATGCTGTATGATTCCAACTATGGGATATCCTGGAAAAGGCAAAACTATGGAAAAAGAGAAAACTAAGTAAAAAGATCAGTGGTTTTCCATGGTTAGGATACGGGAGAGATGAACAGGCAGAGCACAGAGAATTTTTAAAGCAGTGAAGTTACTCTATGATACTATAATGATGGAGACACGTCCTTACGCATTAGTCAACCCACAGAATGTACAATACCAAGAGTGAAATGTGATGTAAACCATGGACTCTGGGTGATAATGATATGTCAATGTAGAGTCATCAACTGTAACAAAGGTACCCCTCTGGTGGGGGATGTTGATAATGGGGGAGACTATGTATGTGCGGGGGTCAGAGGGTATATGGAAAATCTCTACACCTTCCTCTCAATTTTATTGCAAATCTAAAACTGTTCTAAAAAAAAGTTTTTTTTTAAATTAAGGTAAACAAAAGGTGGATCTTTGGCTAAAAGTCAATCAACTGAAGTCTCAAAGGGTAATCTAGGACACCTTCCAACTGTTGGCTGTATCCTTTGATCTACCTGGCTGAACCCTTGACCCAGTCCCATCCTACTGCACTGCTCCAAGTTCTTCCCTCCCAAAGCTGCGCCCCCTGTCAAGTAGATGGCCATCACAGTGAGAAGGGTTCTTGAGTTCCTGCGCTCCCCTGCTAGAGCTTATAGCCTGCAGCTTAGTAAACTCCTACTGTGGGTGCAGCCCTGTGCTGGGCACTAGAGGCAGAGAGAAGGAAGTATAGAATCACTTTCTAGCTATCAAAGAAACGGCTTCCATTCCCACAAGGAAATAAACATACAGTAAAACAACAGCACAAATCAGTACGTGATTGGATGTCAAGAACAAGATGACTGGGCTAGAATGGGAAGGGAAGACTTCATGAAGGGCAGTACCTGTTCTGGACTTTAAAGGGAGTATAACACAGAGCTTTTTAAAAAAACTTGACAGTCCTCAGTTGAAATCCTGGCCATCTGCTAGTTGCTTGGCCTTGAGAACTTTTATGTAAGCTCCCTAAGCCTCAGTTTCCTCATCTGTATAATGGGGATCTTAATACCTCCCACACTGTGAGGTTGGGGACACAGTTCTAAAGCACAAAGCACAGTGCCCAGCACATGCTAAGCACCTGATCAAAGATCATTATTGGTTCAATTATTTTTTTTATGGATATAATACATTTTATTTATCCATTCATCAGTTAACATTGGTTCAATTACGAATGAGAGAAATGGGGTATGTGCCATTAGGCACAGGTGAAACAAGTAAGTGTCTAGGAGAACAGTAATTAGACTGGCTAATTTACTCACTGCAAGTAAACCATCTAAGGGGAGAAGAAGAAGGAAATAAGTTTGTAAAGGAAAACAGAGAATGCTTGGCCTGGAAAGCAAAGATGCACCTGTTTGATTTCCCTATTTTTTTTTTGGCCGCGCCTCGTGGCTTGTGGGATCTTAGTTCCCCGAACAGGGATTGAACCTGCGCCCTCGGCAGTGAAAGCTCAGAGTTCTAACCACTGGTCCGCAGGGAATTCCTGCACCTGTTTGATTTCTTAACTTCTAGCTGCACAACCCTCTGTTTGCAATGAGAATCTTTCACTGATTACAGGAATCAGTGCAGCTGCTGGTAACCTGGCAGGTCCTTCAAGCAATCAGAGTTGCAGTTATGAGGGTAAAAGTACCCCTCACAGGGTTATTGCAAAGATTAAAAGATGGAATATAGGTAAAGTCTTTTATAGAGTGCCAGCCTATGGTAAATTCTCAATTTAGGTTAAGTTTTTAAAGGTACCAAAGGCAGAAACCTGGCTGTAATCTCAGAGTTCTCCTGCCCACTCACCCCTCAATCTGGCAAATGTCCAGGTGATGCCACCTTCTTTGTATCTTATGTTGCTCTAGCCTCTCCTCTTCATTAATTCCTTGGTTCAGGCCCAAACTGATTCTCAAGTGGGTAACTGCAAGACTCCTTATCAGTTTTCTCTTCTCCATGTTTACCCTAAATACACCCTCTACATTGATGCAGAATTAAAAATGTGGAAGAAACTTTGTATGATGCAAACTTAAATTGATATTCTTCTACTCTAATCTTTCAGTAGCTCCCTATCACCTTCAAACTGAAGTGAAGACCATGGCCTCACAATTAAGACTCTCCATCCTCTGGCCCTTGCACTCATCTCTCACCCGATTCCTGCCATAACGTTCCATGCACCTTGTGATACAGTCAAAATTAGCACCTTGGTGTTACCCAAGGTGACAGGAGTCACCTCCCCTGGTAACTTTGCCCATATTGAGCCATCTACCCAGCATCCTAGACCCTCTTTTTTAGCTAAATTCTTTTTTCTTCAAAAATGGACTCAAATGTCACCTTCTCTGAGAAGTCATCCATGATTCCTTCAGTCGAGCTATTAAAGCTCTTCTTATAAAATTGAGTATATATCAGTCAAAGCATTCACCATCAATTACAGTAATAATAGCTAACATTTATTGAGTAACATTGAATGCATTTATTGAACCGTTCAATGCATTTTACAATCATTAAAACTCACTTAACCATTTTGTCAAAGATAAGACACAATTGATTGCAAGACAGCACCATTACTTTATGTTCCAATTAAACTTCCAATTTAACAATAGCACACCATGTATCACAAAATACGTCCTTATTTTAGAGATTTTAAAGTGTGAGAAACAAATGTCTTCAATACTCATTGAAAGAGTAGTAGTCAGAAAAGTTTAGAAATGTGCCCAAGGTCACACAGCAAGAATACGGAAGAGCTAGGATTCATTCCCAGAGTCTGACTCCAGAGCACACACTCCTTTTTTTAAAATAAATTTATTTATTTATTTATTTTTGGCTGCATTGGGTCTTCATTGCTGCACGCGGGCTTTCTCTAGTTGCGGCGAGCGAGGGCTACTCTTCGTTGTGGTGCGCGGGCTTCTCATTGCAGTGGCTTCTCTTGTTGCGGAGCACGGGCTCTAGGCATGCAGACTCAGTAGTTGTGGCTCACGGGCTTAGTTGCTCCGCGACATGTGGGATCTTCCCGCATCAGGGCTTGAACCCGTGTCCCCTGCATTGACAGGTGGATTCTTAACCACTGAGCCACCAGGGAAGTCCCCCAGAGCACACACTCTTAACCACTTCTCAATACACATTTCCAGTTTATCTGTCTTCTCGATACCTAAAGAGGTCCGCAAGGGCTGAGATGGAATTTTGTTTATTTTCCCATCTCCAGCACTTGAGCACAAAGGCAGCACTCAAGAAATATTTGTTAAACGGAGGAGTTTAAATCTCCAAATAATCTTTATCCACTTAATTCTTTTCTACAGGATGAAAAATGAGAGACTTTAAAGAACTTTATTTTAAAAGAAACAGGTAAAACTAAATTCATCAATCTCCAACTTCGGCTAATACATCATATTTAGATTAGTCTAAATATGATTAATCTAAATCATAGATTAGTCAAAATTATTCCAGACACAACATAAATAACCATAACCTGTCAGTAGATAACATATCTCCATAGATGCTTTCCAACTTAAAAGTCATCTATTACCAGGAACAGGTAAGTCAAGGAGGCCTAGTGAAGTTGCAATGTTCAAAATATTTTCATCCTTGTAGAAGTTAGGATAATTACTTTGTAGTCATCTAGTTTGTAAAGCTGCTCATTTTGAAGTGCAGGTTCAGTTTGCCTTAGCAAATAATAACACTGTGCTAGGGATATAGAGGTTAGACTTTTAAATACAATTGAATGTGACCAATAAACACTAAGCTGACATGGAGAAAGATCTAATAAGAAAATCCAACAAATCTTTGGAAATACATCTTTAATATCTTTAACAATCCAAACAATAGTACTACTCCCAAGAGTGACAGAGCTCGTCACAGAGCTCAGGAGAAACTGAGAATGTAGAAATGAGGAACACAGGTAGGGGCATCACTATCGAAAATAAGACTCACTGAGGGACCTCCCTGGTGGCACAGTGGTTAAGAATCCGCCTGCCAATTCAGGGGATATGGGTTCGATCCCTGGTCCGGAAAGACCCCACATGCCGTGGAGCAACTAAGCCCGTGGGCCACAACTACTGAGCCTGTGCTCTAGAGCCCACAAGCCACAACTACTGAGCCCACGTGCCACAACTACTGAAGCCTGAGCACCTAGAGCCCGTGCTCTGCAACAAGAGAAGCCACTGCAATGAGAAGCTCACTCACCACAGTGAAGAGTAGCCCCCTCTCAGCGCAACTAGAGAAAGCCCGCGCCCAGCAATGAAGACCCAATGCAGCCAAAAATAAATAAACAAATAAATAAATAAATAAAAAGACTCACTGAACTTCCATTGAGTGAATATGGTGAAGTGGGTGGGAGAAGAATGGAATTAGGAAAGATTGTTCATGTGTTTGATTAGAGTGATGCAATGTGAGAACTTAGCAAGCTGAGGATGAAGAAGGAACCATGAGACGAGGAAGGCAGACTGCCTCTGGAAGCTAGAAA
This sequence comes from Balaenoptera musculus, assembly GCF_009873245.2. Taxonomy (NCBI): domain Eukaryota; kingdom Metazoa; phylum Chordata; class Mammalia; order Artiodactyla; family Balaenopteridae; genus Balaenoptera; species Balaenoptera musculus. Next base: position 25,478,362 of record NC_045796.1, read on the forward strand.
AAAGGCTAGGGATTCTCTAGAGCTTCCAGAAAGGGATGCACCCTGCCAACACCTTGATTTTAGCCCAGGTGACCTTTATCAGACTCTGCTGTGGTCTGAATGGCTGTGTTCTTCCAAAATTCATATGTGGAAATCCTAACCCCACAAGGTAATGATATTAGTAGATGGGGCCTTTGGGAGGTGCCAAAGCCATGGGGGGGTGTAAGGGTGTAAAGTCATGAGTCATAAGGATTAATGTCTTATAAAAGAGGCTGCAAGATATCATCAGCCATAAAAAAAAGATGAAACCTTGCCATTTGTGACAACATGGATGCACCTTGAGGGTATTATGCTAAGTGAAGTAAGTCAGACAGAGGAAGACAAATGCCATATGATTTCACTCATATGTGGAATATAAAAAACAAACAAAACCCCCCAAATAAATGAACAAACCAAACCAAACAGAAGAGCATGCTGTGTTGTATCACATGAAACTTACACAATCTTATAAACCAATGTTACCACCATGATAGATAGATAGATAGATGATGGATAGATAAAAAGGCTGCAAAGAGATCCCTAGTCTCTTTCACCATGAGAAGATACAAGAAGTCTGAGACCTGGAAGAGGACTCCAAGCTGACTATGCCAGCACCCTGATCTCGGACCTCCAGCCTTCAGCACTATGAGCAATTAATTTCTGCTGTTTAAAAGTCACCCAGTCCAGGGTATTTTGTTACAGCAGCCCAAACAGACTGAGACAGACTCCCAACCTACATGACCACTAAGATATTAAATGTGGACAAAACTGTAATTCAAAAGGATACATGCACCTCTATGATCATAGCAGCACTATTCACAATAGCCAAGACATGGAAGCAACCAAAATGTCTATCGACAGATGAATGGATAAAGAAGATGTGGAACATATATACAATGGAATACTACTCGGCCATAAAAAAAGAATGAGATAATGCCATTTGCAGCAACATGGATGGACCTAGAGATTATCATACTAAGTGAAGTAAGTCAGAAAGAGAAAGACAAATACCATATGATATCACTTATATGTGGAATCTGAAATATGACACAAATGAACTTATTTATGAAACAGAAACAGACTCACAGACAGAGAGAACAGACTTGTGGTTGCCAAGTGGGAGGGTATATGGGGGAGGAATGGATTGGGAGTTTGGGGTTAGCAGATGCAAACTATTGTATATAGAATGGGTAAACAACAAGGTCCTACTGTATAGCACAGGGAACTATTTCAATATCCTGTGATAAACCATAATGGAAAAGAATATGAAAAAGAATATATATACATATATATAACTGAATCACTTTGCTGTACAGAAGAAATTAATACAATGTTGTCAATCAACTATGCTTCAATAAAATATATTTTTTAAAAAAGATATTAAATGTGTTGCTTCATGTCACAAAGTTTATAGCACTGTTACATCAGCAACAGAAAACTACAGGGGACATTTGATACTAATGGCTTAATGGAATTTTCAAGGTACCTCTTGTTATTTCAAATGATTTGTGATGCATAAGTAGACAGAGCTATAAGTAAGAAGAATCAAGCTATAATGACAAGCAACTCTTTCAAGGTAATTTTTAAAGTTGTTTTTCACTTATATGATGTAATTTTTAAACTTTGGGTTCCATTATCCCAGTTGCTGCTGAATGTATCTACTGCTCTTACAATTTTCGAAATGCTCCCCAAACTCTTGTATGTCTGGTCTGAGATGCACGAAATACTTAGAGCTACAAGCATAATAGTTGCTTTCATTACAACTTAGGAAAAGGACACTAATACTACCAATTTTACATGTCACAAATTTCACAATAGCTGCTTATATGCTGCTAGGGGCAAAGCTAACTTTAAAAGAAAACTACCTAAAGGATGGGTTCTTTTAGTTATATACACATAAACACCTGATTAGACAAAACTCAAAAACTTGGAGAAAATAAAGACAATTTATTAAAATTTCAATCCGAGTCCCTAGTCATTTGGCAATTTGCAAAATGGTGGCAGGGTAAAGCAGAAAAAAATGAATTTTAATAGTGTGACAAATAAAAATTTGAACACGATTTAATTACAAGATTTCAATGCAGCTAGGTTACAAAAGCACAGCAATTTTCTTTCCATTCAAAGGATAATGAAATATCTCAACCATTCTTTGTATAAGAAACACAATACCCCAGTGGCTCTGTGTCTCCAGAAATCACTTCAGGGCAGAGAGCAGTTATCACCTGAGGCTGACAGAAGAGCTGCCATAACTGTGTCCTGAATCTCTAGGTGATCCCTTCATATGCCTCTAAAAGTCCTACCTGCTCTAACACAAACTCAGAAGAAATACTGTATCCATGTTATAATACTTACTTTTTGAACCCAGACGATGAATTTCCTCCACTAAGAGGTTAACTTCGTGATCCACATTCATTGCTGCCTGAGGGAGAAAAAAATACATGTGTATTACTACAGTTTCTACATTCCATTAAACACACCTTGCAAAATTCAAGGGCCCTTTCTTTTTTTCATGTAGCATTTGTAGCTATTAATTTACTGTGGTCCTCTTCCTAAAAATACTTGCATGATGTACCCGGCCCTAGAGTACCTCCATTTCCCCAATTTTATAACTGCCCCTCTGGGCTGATCTCACTCTTCTACACAGTCTACTGGGCAGAATGAAGCCATTCTCCTTGCACCCACTATGAACTCTAAGCCCAGGCTCTGGGCACCAAAAATACAAAGGTGAGTGACACAGGACCTGCCCTCAGGGAACTCACTATCCAGAAGCAGAGAGAGGCCTGGAATGAATAGCAAAGTGACAAGAAAGCACTCTTTTAGTGGTGGGTCCAAGGCATTAAGGGAACACAAAGGAGGAAGCCACAGAAGTTTTCGTCACTGGGGAGGAGTGGCCAGTAGACAGTTGGGAAAGGATGTTCTAGGCACAGGGACGAGTATATACAAAAGCACAGAAGCAAAAAACAAAACAAAACCGCAGCACACTTGGGTCAGGCCCTAAGCTAGAAGCTGGTGGTACCAGGATAAACCAACACAATCCATCCCCTCCGGGAGCCTGCGGTCCAGTAAGGAAGGCGGATCCAGGTGGATCCAAGGCAATTTTAATACCATGGGGTCAGCGCAATGATGACTTCTGGGTCCCTTCCTCCAGCAGTGCCCAGTGCAACCTGACAGTAATGGAGAGCCTGTGATGAAAACCATTCATCTTTGGATAAGGAGTTCAGGACTAACAGCGGCTGTGAGAATCCCCTGGGCTCATGAGGTCCTCCACGGGCTGGGCTCTGCCCACCATTCCACCATTCCAGCTGCCTCAAATCTACCCCCTTGAATCCAGGCTGCAGTTTCATGGGGCTTCTTTTTATTCCTCAAATGTCCCTCACTCTCACACCTCCAGCCTTCACATATCCTGTTTCTTCTTCAACCCGGACTCTGGCTATTCCTCTTTCTTGGGGCTAACTTCCATACGTCCAGTCCCAGCTGAGATATAACTTCCTGCAGGAAGCCCTCCCTGAATCCCTGGGGTAGGAGAGCTCTCCCGTGTGTGTTCCCACAGCATGTGTGCCCTCTTCATTTCACTTGATTGGAATGACCAGCTTCTCAGTTTTTATCACTAGACAGTGAGCTCCTCTATGCGGGGATCTGACTGTCATGCTCACTGCTGGACCACGTCTGGCACCAACAGCAGGAGTTCAATAAATAACTGGTTTGCAGACTGGAAAATGAGCAAAGACATGAGAAGGGATGGAACCACACCTGTGGGTGTTGTCACCATGGAGCTGCTGATTTATGTAAGGAACAGAGAGGAGCTCTGAGAGGGAGGAAGTGCACTCAGACAGAAAAGGTAAAGGGGCGTGGCGAACACCTACAGAAAGTGGGAGGAGACAAACACAGCAAGAAATAGGAAGAAGCAGGTAGAGCTGGAGGAGAGAAACCCAACCTTGTTGGATCAAAGAAGTAAAGTATAGAAGTAAAGGAAGAAGAATGAGTTTCTATAGGAAGGCAGTAATTTACAGTGAAAACAGCAACATGAAGGTTGGAAAGTATGAGCAGCTGGGCAAAAGAGGAATCAATTCAGTCTGTTTGCAAATCGTAAGTTTTCCAAATCAAATAAAAGAGTGGGATTGTGTGAATGGTTTACGCTGGGGTGATGATTTGGAAGAAACAACTTTATTCAGACAGATTGTAACTAATGCTCGGTAGCTTTGAAAAAACAAGAATGACATCTATGTTTAAATGATATTGATCGAGACCCCAGATTTTCTATCAGCTAATAATAAAAGCACAACTACACATCTACACTGCTACACTTTCGTGTAAATCTTATAATTTAAGAAGCCTACATTGCAATAAAATGCAACCTTAGGTTAATGCATCTACATAAAACCGAATATCAAAAATTATAGTGTCCAAATGTGGGAACTTTGTGTTGGTGAAATTATAACATTATATTCAATTCAAGATAGTTTAAGAGAGACACTAAAAAGCTAAAACATACCCAGAGGACACAACTGAAAGACATGCCATGAGAATAATGGTAAGAAAAAAACCTGTTAGTGTCAGTGTTGTGGACAGCTGTTATATTTCCCTGCTCAGCACACATTCCGCCTTCTGGCACCAGCAGTCTAATGTTTGTTTGGGTAGAGCCTTTCCTTCCTTACTCTAAACCCATGTATCTTGGGTAGAGCCTCACCCTGGACTCCAAGAGTGGTTCAAAGTCAGAATAATTGGTTTGGGACATAGGATAGGTGATCCCATCCTGAACAATGGGTTCAGTCCATGAACTTTGCCAGGACTACTAGTAAAAAGACACTTTCCTACTGGGTTTTAAGGTATAAGTTCACAGCCCTTATATAAATGGCTACCATGTGAAAAGAGCCTGCCAGGAATAAAGCTGACACAAAGAAAAATCCAGCCACATAACAGTGATTGAGTCTGTATATGACCTTGGACTTTCCAGTTACATGAACCAATCTTTCCTGGTTTGGCTTGTGCTGGTTTGCTTAAGTTTCTGTCACTTGCACTCTAAAGAATCTTGACTTTTAAAGTTAGCCTAGAGAAGACCTGCTTCTATTTTTTAAAAATTAAAGCTCCTTTTATTGGGACTTCCCTGGTGGCGCAGTGGTTAGGAGTCTGCCTGCCAATGCAGGGGACACGGGTTCGAGCCCTCGTCCGGGAGGATCCCACATGCCGCGGAGCACCTGGGCCCGTGCGCCACAACTGCTGAAGCCCGTGCGCCTGGAGCCTGTGCTCCGCAACAGGAGAAGCCACCGCAGTGAGAAGCCCTCGGCAACTAGAGAAAGCCTGTGCACAGCCACAGAAGACCCAACACAGCCAAAAAATAAATAAATAAATAAAACAAATCTATTAAAAAGAAAAAAAAATTAAAGCTCCTTTTATGTACTTATGTGAATAGTCTTATTTTGTGTTGCTCTATTGGGTAGGATGGATAGATGGAACAGAAAGGCAGATTTGAAAGCCATATGAGACAAAATTTCTCTAACAATCAAAACAGTCTAACAGTGAATAAAGTTTGCAGTAGTAGTATGGACCTGTGAGGGTTGATGAAGAAATCAGCCCACACTGGACAAAATAGAAAGGGAAATGTCCAAGGGGATTGCAGTCCTTTCCAATTCTCAGATGCTTTGATTTCCTCCCACCCTGAATATTTATCTCTTTAACATCGTTTTCCACTCCTTCCACCCCCCCACCAGCCACACACTTCAGACCTAATTCTCCTAAAATAATGAGACTCAAAGAGGAAATCCCGCCCTTAAGTAGTGTGAATTCCTGGATCACATTAAGCAGACAGATGTATGTTCATCCAATTTTAAGACAGGAAGGCAACCAGAATTTCTTTGTAATTAATTACACCTGAGGCTCCTTATCTGCATTAATTCATGTAAACCTAAGAACCTTACGAAGTAATATTATTTATCCCCATTTTATGGATGATGAAACTGACTCCAAGGGGCTTTTCCCACAATTAAATGCCGTTTCTACTGCATCATTCTGGCTCGTCTCCTTTTTTTTAAATTTTTTTTTTTTTTTTTTGCTGGTTATTATGCCAACTGCACTAAATATAACAGTGGGTTGTATTTGTGTGAAATATTACACGCTGAGTACTTACTAAGGCAGACACTTACAAAGTAAGAAAGGTTCCCTGCACTGACCCTTCCGAGTAGGAAAATAACAGGCTTAGAAACTATTGCTAGCATACATAATTTGGCATGGTTTACGTCTTTATTTGATTATTTAATGAGGACAAAGGAGTAAAAAATACTCTGTTGCACAATCCTTGGAAGGCCCATGACATTTTATAAGGACAGAAGCCTGGGACTGGTGTTAAGCTGCAAGATCAAGAACAATGAGAGGCCATGGGCAGAGCAAGTCTAAGGAAAAGAAAGAGCCCCTCAGTGGGAGGCTCAGGGGAAGGCGATGGCAGATGCTAGTCGGGCCCTCTAATTGAGACAGAATCCAATTAGGCACTGTGCGTGGGAATCACAAAGAAAGCGGAATGTGGGAGCACTGGGCCATCTGGGCCATATGCTGAAATGCTCCACCATCAATATGCGCTTAGGAATATATTTAAGGACTCTCATAGCTTTTTTCTTTGGGTGGTTGGTTCCTTTTTTGTTTTGTTTTGTTGGTTTTTTTTTTTTTTTTAAGTTTGGAGGCAATGCCTAGACATTTTCTAATGTCAGGGAATAAGCCTACTGGGGTGGGGACATCTTGGAATCAGGAGCCACCTCTCCACACTGGGGCTGGCCACCGTTTCCCAGCCCTCCTTCACAATCCCTGACGAGCAGCTGGTGCCGGTCAAAGAATGACTGGGTTCCTTCCTGCCCCTCGCAGGCGCGCACACACTCCATATTTGGTCATCCCTGTACCAAGTTTGGGAGCTGGCCCGGAAGGGGTCCCAAAACCCTGTCCCCAGCGGGCCATCACACGGTCACCACCGGTACCAGTGCAGAGCTGGGGAGCGCGGGGTTCGGCCCCCTGCTCCGGGGCGCACGGCTGGCTCCCGGGCGACCTCCCCAGGAAGAACCGCATTCCGGAAGCCTTTGTCTCCGAGAGTCTCGCGCCAGCGCCGCCTGCCCGCGCTCCGCGGCTGTCGGTGCGCCCCCGGCGCGCTCCGAGAGCGAGCGCCCAAACCGAGCGACGCAAACGGACCCAGCCCGCGGCTCCCCGAGTCGCTGGTGTCCCCTCACTACCACCCACGCCGCACACAGAATCGGGAGCGTACAGATCCGCACCCGCCGCCGGCGCCGCAGAGTCCACTGCCCTGAAGCCACCAGATTCCTCGGGGGAGCCTGTCCCCTCACTCCCAGCCCGTCCCCGCTCAGCTCTGCGGAACTGGCTCCCCAAGCGCAAAGCGGACACGTTGCTCCGCGGTAAAAATCTTTAAGCGCTGCGGGTCTCCCTGCCCTGTCCGCCCCCGGTCGGCAAAATGTCACGTGAGCCGAGGGCGGAAGTCCGCTGGAGAGTTGGGGGGCGCAGGGGCGCGCCCAACCGGTCCCCCGCACCCGCTCAGCCCAAGGTCAGTTATACCCTCCAGGCGTCTTAGCCCCCTCCTGGTCCCGGCTCTCCACCCGCAGCCCACGATCCCCCCGGCCGCTTGGCCTCCACCGGCTACCCCCGTCCATCCTTCATACCTACCTGGCCTCATCTTGCCAGGGCAATCACTCACCTCTCCGCCTCCTTTTCTATTCCGAGAAAACTGGGGCTGCGTCGGCGCGGGCTGGTTATCTTCTTCAACACACTGGGGAGGAAGAAGCTGAGGAAGGAAGTGACTGAGGCAGAAAAGAAAGGCTGGTGTGCAGGAGGAGGAAGGCTAGCGGGGGGAGGGGGGTGAGAGTTTCGGTGCTCAGGAATGCGGCCGCCCACACTCCCAGGGACAAGCCTATGAGGAGGAAAGTCAGGAGAGGAGATGCCCGAGACGGGGGCGGACTCCAGACAGGTGGCGGAGCGCTGGAGGCTTCTAGGAAAACGCGCCCACAGCTTCGATTACCGCCGCCTTTCCCCACGCGCCGCTCGGAGCCAGGGATCTTCAACCCCAGCATCTGATCCTGGACGTTGACTTCCTGCCAGGATCTCTCTTTTAACTTAGGAAACAAAGCGTCCCCAGCGTGCTGAATGCTGAGGTCTCCTAGGAGGAACGTAAGCCAGGAGCAGGAGCCTTCAGAAGGCTACAGACGTGACAACAGGATGGTCAGTTTTGCAAAAGAAAATTCATGTTTGAAAACCAATTTGTTCTACTGCGAAGAAACTTTACTTGGACAAAGCTAATTCTTGGTCCCGGTCAATATAGATTTCTTCCCCTCTTTATTATTTCCTACACATAACCGCATAATTCAATCATTTTATTCATGCATCCTTTAGTAACTGTTGTTTTAATCAGTGTGTGTTTATGTGTGTGTATGTGTGTGACATGTTTGCTGTACCTGGCGTCCCTTCAAAAAGGAAACCGAGACCCTGCTGAGAGAACTGACCCAAACTATTCCTAGGACAAAGGTTGCACAAATAACTGCCCCCAAATTTCTCCCCCCCGCCCCGCCCCGCTGTAGCTGATTGGATTAAGAGTAGTCATGTGACCCAAGAGACACAGTCCATAAACTGGCCATCACCCTAAGAGGTGACCTGGAACAAACAGTCCTCACCAAACCGGGACTCGGATCATTAGATAAGCCAATCAGATTCTCCCTTGGAAATGGAAAGGGGAGAATACAGAGAATGAGCTATCTGACAGGAAGGCTGAAGCTGAGAGGGCTTGAAGCGGAAGTAGAGAAAATGGGCCGCCACAAAGCAAACACTGGAGTAAGCAAAAACCAAAGATGAAGTAGAAGGTGGATGGGGGTGGAAGTGGTAGAAGTGCCTCTATGGGAAGCTGACACCCAGTGGTATATTAAGAACAACAAAGACCTGCTCCCCAGGAAGATATGAGTATCCAGGTCCTTAGGGCTGCACTGGACACCGCCACTTCCCAAAGAGCATTCTAGTTACCCTTTCACAATAAACACCTATGACTTTGGGTGTGACTTCGAATGAGTCTCTGTTCCCTACCACCAAAAGATTACTCTTCAACAAAGGTCTGATTCGGCAAGGTTTCTCATGTTACATGAAGTTTAAGGTGATCCCACCATATGTTTGAGGACTAATTTTTTCTCACTAGAAGAAAGCTGAGAGGTAGTATTTTATATCTTTCAAAGTCTACATAATGCAAAAATTATAATTCAAGAAACGATCATATTTAGCAATTCTCTAAGCAGGACCTGGCTACTTTGGCTTGTGGCAGTGACCACAATTCTTCATTCGGAGAATATCCAGTGAAATGAATAATCAGTCTGTAGTTGTGCCACTTCTTTATAACTAGGTAGTGTTTCACAGTACTTTGCCAATGGGGAGAAAACAGAAGAGAGAGAGAGAGAGAGAGAGGGAGAAATCGATTACTTTTAGCAAGTAAAAGTCCCTGTTACTATAAAAATGGATTCACTCTTTTAAAATACTTCGTTTATACATGTTGCACTAAGCATAACATAAACTTCATGTAATCTACAAAGAATTACAATTCAAGAAAGTTGTTTTGAGTGAAAGAAGTATCAAAATCTCACCAAGTAATATTTTTCATACCTAATTCCTACTCTTTCAGTTTCCATGGAGATTTTTGCCATTATCTTTCTTGTTCTTTTACAAAAATTATCATCATGTAGCTAAGCAATGTGGAATTTTAACCTAAAAAACAGAAAATAAAGTTTAACAGTTAAGAAGTACTTATTAACTATCAAGCATGTACTGGCAATGTGCCAAAACTGGAGGGTACAAAGTAGCCTAAAGCATGATCTTTGTCAAAAAGAACTTTCAGCGATGTACATATAAAATTTTAAGACAATCCTTATCCATTTACTTAATTACATAGTATAGACCAGCACTGTTTGATAGAAATATAATTGGGAGCCACTTCTGTAATTTAAAATTTTCTAGGAGCCACATTAAAAAAAGAAACATGTGAAATTAATTTTAATAATATACTTTTATATAATGTTTTCTTTAACCCAGTATATCTAAAATACTACCATTACAACTTGTAGTGAATATTTTTAAAATATTAATGAGATATTATAAACTTTGTTTTGTACTAAGTTTTCAAAGTTATTGTGTATTTTACTCTTAGAGTGCATGTCAGATGCTCAATAACTTTATATGGTTAATGATTACTGTATTGGTTGGTGTAGTTACAGATAATTCCAGAATAAAGCATGACATATAGGCTAATAAATTTACTTAAGAAATTACATGTTCCTGGAATGAGGAAAATAATAACACTATATTTAAAGGTTCATTTTTAAAAATATAATTGTCTCTCTTGTAATGAATAGAAAAAAATCTTTGTGAAGGATCTTCAGGACAGCAATTCTATCCTGAGTATATACCAATAGAAAAGGTACCTAGATCCACCAAGAGACATGTACAAAATATTCACTGAGTATTCATGGCAGCGCTATTTATAATATTTCTAATCTAGAGCCACCCAGATGCCCAGTAACATTAGAATGGATTAATAAATTGTAGCATATTCAAAAAATGGAAATTATCCACCAAGGAGAAGGAACAACCAACAACTACATGGAAGGGTATGGTTGAATCTCACAAATACAGTGTGGAGTGAAATAGCCAATTATTCATTTTACATAAAGGTTTAAAAGCAGGCAAAACTAATCAGTGGTGTTAGAAGTTAGGATAGTGGTTATCTTTATTGGGTGGTGGGGGATAGTAATTGAGATGGGGCATGAGGAGGGCCTTATGGAGTGCTGACAATATTCTGCTTCTTGATCCGTCTACTGGTTACACGCGTGTTTTACTTTGACTCTTCAACAAGCTGGCCAGTTAAGATAAATTTTTTCTTCCTGTGGCTATGTTCTTTTTAATAACATTTTCTTAAAAATAAAGAAGAGAGGATCTTGACCAAACAAGGCTTATTCCAGGAATATAAGGATTATTCAACAATATTAGGAAATTTTATAATTCCCTATGGCCAATAGTCTGATTTTTATCTTATTCTTTAAATGAGGTTTATCATTTGGATCTATCATTCTAGTTCAGACTGTCATCACCTTGTGCTCATGTTAATGTTGGTTATTATGGTAATAATAATGATTATTGCATATCTTGGGCACTAATTTTGGATCCAAGTATAGTACTGTTTGAGTGCTTTGGGTGATATAAAGAAGTAAAAGTAAAATCTGTGCCCTCGAGAAATAATGGAAAAAGAATTATATACCATGAGTAAGTGAGATTTATTTGAGGAATGCAAAGTTGGTTAAACAAATGGAAAGTAATCAATGTAATACACTATATTAATAGAATAAAGGGAAAAATCCACATCATCATCTCAACAGATGCAGAAAAAGCATTTGACAAAATCCAATACCCTGTCATGATTAAAGACACTCAACAAACTAGGAATAGAAGGGATTTTCCCCAACGTAACAACGAGCACATACAAAAAACTCATAGCTAACACCACACTCAATGATGAAAGACTGAAAGCATTCCCCCTAAGATCAGGAACAAGACAAGGATGTCTGCTAAGGAATACACAAAAAAAGCTAACAGAATCAATAAGCCAGTTCAGCAAGGTTGCAGGATATAATATCAATATACAAAAATCAGTTATATTTCTATTTTTTCTATATACTAGCAATGAACAATCTGAAATTGAAACTAAGAAACCGATTCTACTTATAACAAGATCAAAAGAATAAAATACTTAGGAATAAGTTTAACTAAAGAGGTGCATACCCTTGTACAAAATAGTATTGAAAGAAAAAAAATTTTAAACCCAAATAAATGGAAAGACATCCCACATTCATAGATTGGAAGGCTTAATATTGTGTAGATGGCAATACTCCACCAAATCATCGACAGATTCAATGCAGTACCTATCAAATTTCTAACATCGTTTTTGCAGAAATTGACAAACTGATCCTAAAATTCATATGGAAATGAAAGGGATTCAGAATAACCAAAATAATCTTGAAAAAGAGAATAAAGTTGGAGTATTCATATTCCCTGATTTCAAAGCTTACTACAAAGCTACAGTAAATGGTACTAGCATAAGGATAGACATATAGAAAATGGAATAGAATTGACAGTCCAGTAATAAACCCACTCATCTATGGTCAATTGATTTTTGACAAGAGAACCAAGGCCATTCAATGGGCAGAGAATGGTTTTTTGTCTGTTTGTTTTTGTTTTTGCTTTTTGGCCACGCCGTGCAGCATGTGGGATCTTAGTTCCCTGACCAGGGATCAAACCCATGCTCCCTATAGTGGAAGCTTGGAGTCTCAACCACTGGACCACCAGGGAAGTCCCAAGAATGATATTTTTAACAAATGGTGCTGGGACACTGGTTAACCACAGGAAAATAGCTAATTGGATCCCTATCTCACATCATACACAAAAACTTAAAATGGATCAAAGACCTAAATGTAAGAGCAGAAACTATAAAACTCTTAGAAGAAGACATAAGTGTAAATCTTTATCATCTTGGACTAAGTAACATTTTCTTAGATGTGACACCAAAAGCACAAGCAATCAAAGAAAAAATAAACTGGGTTTCACCAAAATTAAAATGTCAGTGCTTTAAAGGACACCATCCAGAAAGTGAAAAGTAACCCACAGAATGGAAGAAAATTTTTGCAAATCATGTCTGACAAAGATCTCATGTCCAGAAAATGTAAAGAACTCTTACAACTCAACTATGAAAAGACTAATAATCTAATTTAAAACTGGGCAAAGAATTTGAATAGATATTTCTCTAAAGGAGATATACAAATGACCAATAAGCACATGAAAAGATGCTCCACATCATTTGTCACCAGGGAAATGCAAATCAAAAATACAGTAAGGGCTTCCCTGGTGGCGCAGTGGTTGAGAGTCTGCCTGCCAATGCAGGGGACACGGGTTCGGGCCCTGGTCTGGGAGGATCCCACATGCCGCGGAGCAGCTGGGCCCGTGCGCCACAACTGCTGACCCTGCGCGTCTGGAGCCTGTGCTCCGCAACGAGAGAGGCCGCGACAGTGAGAGGCCGCACACCGCGATGAAGAGTGGCCCCCCGCTTGCCGCAACTGGAGAAAGCCCTCGCACAGAAACGAAGACCCAACACAGCCAAATAAAATAAATAAATAAATTTAAAAAAAAAAAAAAAAAATACAGTAAAATACCACTTCACACCCAGTAGGATGGCTATAATTTTAAAAAAAGGAAAATAACAAGTGTTAGTGAGGATGCAGGGAAAACAACCCTCAGACAATGCTGGTGGGAGTGTAAAATGAATGGTGCATCCTTTGCGGAAAACAGTTAAGCAGTTCCTCAAAAAATTAAAAATACATTTTAAATTCTTTGACTCAGCATTCTACTCCTAGTTCCATAGCCAGGAGTTGTATGTCCAGAGCAGACAAATCCACAGTAAAAAGCAAATGGATTATTGGTGGCTAGATACTAGGGAGAGGAAGGAAAGAGGGCTAATGAGCATGGTGTTCCTTTTTAACGATGAAAAATACTCTGGAATTAGAGAGTGAAGAAGATCACACAATCATGTGAATACACTAAAAACCTCTGAATTGTACACTTTAAAATGGCAAATTTAATGGTATGTGAATTATATTTCAATTAAAACATTTTTTGAAAAAGAAACAATGGAAAGACGAGACTAATAAACAATTAATAATTTAAAAACAAACCAGGGAATTCCCTGGTGGTCCAGTGGTTAGGACTCCGTGCTTCCATTGCAGGGGGTACAGGTTCAATCCCTGGTCGGGGAACTAAGATCCTGCAAGCCACAAGGCACAGCCAAAAAACAAAACAAAACAAAACAAAACAAAAAAGAGAACAAATGAAGATGCTTTGGCTGAAAAAAACCTGTTGCACAAAAGGGTTGATAGACTGCCCTGGGAAGATACTGCCTTTTCCCATTGCTCATTTATTCATTCATTCATTCATTCAACAAATATTTATTGAAAACCGTTATGGGCTAAGATTTACATGTCTTTTTCTCAAAGAGCGGTCAAAGAGAACAAACTTCCCATGTGAAAGAGAACCATTCTTTGTCAACTGAAGAACAGGACTTTTCTAAACTGGTTTATTAGACAATATATATCACCATTATTTCCAGAACTTACATTAAGATATTTTTCTTATTTTATTTTTTTCTCTTTTTTTCCCCTTCCTCCATATCTTTCTTTCTTTCTTTTTTCTCTTCTCTTCTCTAACATGCAAATTAGAAACGATGGAGTTCAACAAAGCTCAGGTAGTATGTCCATCACTCATCTGAAGTGATTTATTCCCTCTTTTCCTCCCCTCCCCCACCTTCACTACAGAGTTTCTAGTCTCCACCCCAACATAACTTCGGGTTGCACAAGGCTTTGAGAGTCCAAGGCACAGGCTCTAGCGCCAACCCTACTTGCTCAGCTCACCACTACCAAATGGATGCAGGCTTTCAGTATGTCAATTCCAGATTCTTGAAAGAGAAAATCCAATTGGGCCAGTTTGGATGGATTATTATCCCAGAGTTAAATCTGCTGTGTCTAATACATAGGGTTGCCCTTTCTCTACAAAGGAGGTGTGGGAGATGAATCACCCCATAATATGTCTACCATAGACAATAGCAACTCTATAGTACAATAAAAATAAAGCCTTGTACAGTAAGTAACTACTAAACCCCTACAGATATTTTCATTTTCATTTAAATTAATTGAAATGAAATAGCGTTAAAACTTCAGATCCTTAGTCAAGGTAGGCTCAATTCAAATGCTCAGTTGCTACAAGTGGTTAATGGCTACTGTGTTGGACAACAGAGAGTATTTCTATTTCCTCAGAAAGTTCTCTTGGACAGAGCTGTTAGAGGTGGTTAAAAACAATCAACAAAATCTGGAAAATTATTAAGAACCTTAATAAGATAACTAGTATTTAGTTTTTGCATTTCTTCCCCCACTCCCAACCCACCAACCAAAAAAATTTACAAATCACCTCTGTTCTAGGCCCCCTACTTTTCTGGCAAGCAATCTAAATTCTTACCCGAACGAGGGGCTAAATGCTACACGCAAAGAGCAGCTAGGCAGGCAGCTGTGATGATCACGGGGGAGACAGGTATCAAAGTGGGCACTAAGAAATACAATTTCTAGTCCAAATATCCAAACTGTTGTCCGGGGGTGACAGAAGGCCTGGAGTGGAAGGGGTTAATGCCACAGAGCATGACAGTTCGAGTTAATCAGGCTACACATTAGAATCACCTGCTAACCTCTAAGACACAGTGCCCAGGACTCACCAAAACTAATTAAATCATAATCTCTGGGACATCTGTGTTTTAAGGTCCCAAAGTAATTCTAATGTTCAGTCGAGGTTAAGAACCACTGGTTCGGGCAAGCTTTGAAGCCAGCTGCCAGGGAAAGCTTGGGGCAGCACTTGCTCCAAGGAATTCCAAGGGACTTCGGCTCTACTTTTCAGCTACAGTAGTTCATTGATGTCTTCTTAGTCCATCCCGCAGCGTATAAAGGGTCTGCTCTGGTCTCTGCCCAGGCTCCCTCACTCAGGGTGTCTCTGGTAGGGACACTTTCCCAGGATGAGCAGAGGACAATCTGATCCCTAGGGCAAGGTAGGGACCCAGCAACATTATCAGATTTGAGGAGTGCTTAGGAAAGTCTATTTTCCCCCAAATAGCTCCTCTACCATCATAATTTATGCCTGAAATTTCAATCCGTATAGATTGCTTTAAAACAGACATTGCAAATTCAAATGCTTTTAGAGACAGGCAAATAATAAATGACAGCTGTAGGAATGTTTACCCAATGTTGCTAACTCTTACCATTTTTCAAGAGATGACAGAAACCTGGATTTGTAAATATATATATCTATCTATCTCCCATTTTTTAAAAAATGAGGCAATTCATTGAAATGCTTTTAACACACTGTCCAGGCAAAATGAAACTTGTCTGCAGGATGGAAAAGTCCCTTTCCAAAATACAAATGTCCCTAGAAGTAGCCAACAGAGGATTTCCTTTTTCTCAGGTCTCTGTAGGAGCATTTGTCTCTTTCTACAATCCTGATACATCCTCTGCTTTATTCACAATTCTTTCCCTCAATCCTGCTGCTTGCTGAGCTTCTGTTTTCTCTTTTTCTCAACATATTTCTTCAAAGAACACTTTAAATTTGCTGCTTCTAGCCCTCACCACCCGCTATGTATTTCACGACTTATAATATGGCTTTTGCCTTCACCTTTTTGCTAAAAGTATCCTCTCTAGTCTAAGGTCACTAATGACTCACGATTGGCAGACACATTTACCTGTCCCCAGTTCTCGCTGTCCTGCAGCTCTCCATAGCACTTGGCATTGCCACCCATACCCTTAGTCGTGATCATTACACAGTAAGGGAGAGTAAGTGGCTCTAGGCTGCTGGAGATCCGAAAGAAGTGGGATCCTCAGAGTGGATTTGAGGGTGCAAACAGGAGGCAGGGGAATGCAGGCAATAGGATCAACTACAGTCTCTTGGGAGGAAAGTGATATTCTAAGGCTGAGTTCAAAAGAAGCACGTCGAAAGCAGTTCAGAGTTGGAGTTCTGATCTGGAAGTTTCAGGTCCAAGAGAGAAGATATAAGGCTGTATGCCTAGCACAGAAAATACTAAATAACCGTTTACACAACAGAAGTGATCTTCACCACTTCCCCTCACTATAGCCTGGACCCGATGTAGAAACAGAAGCCGATCTTGCCACTGGGTCCAAGACTGGGGATGGAGGGGAGGAATTACAGCCAGAAGCCAGGGCTCAGGCAGAGGAAATCAGGGGTCAGACCCCCCAACGTGCATACCCTAAAGCTCTCCGCAGAATGTTGGTGAATACTGCCATGCTGATGGGCACCTTCCCCTGCGGAGGGGACTCTGGGAGAAGCTGGAGTCAGACAGCCTCAAGTTCCTTTAATCAGCTGTGGGAGAGGAGTGGGACGACAAGAAAACACTCGCATGTGTGCACAGAAAGGTTGGGAAGGGACAGAGCAGTTCACCAACTCAGAACCTTTCCTGTATCAAGGATGCTCGAGGCTTCTCCCATTGCCATTTCTTCCTTCTCTAAATCCTTTTCCTCTCCTGAGACTCTAAATAAAGGAAGAGTTCCCAGCTTGAAACTTGCCACTTTCCCTCTGGTCCATCCTGCCAATGCTTCTCTATACAGAGTTCTCAGATCCCTGAACCCACCCTAGCCTCCCTGGGTCAGAATCTTTAAGGCAGAGAGCTTGTTAGAAATGCAGAATCACAGACTTGCTGAAACAGAGTTGGCATTACATTCAAGTCTGAGATGCACTGCTCTGGGCTATCCTTCACCTTACTGTCAGGTTAATTTTCTGAGTACAGCTTTAATCATGTCACACCTGTTAAAAAAGAAACAACAGGCCCCAAATGGAGTCACCTGTGCTAAGCCCCACATCGGCAAACCAAGGCTTAATACTTAACCTAATTGCAGTTACAACCTCTCCCAGGAATGTAGTCTTAACTGGTCAGTATGGAATTTTCTGGTCAGCTCCAATGAGGTAATCTGCCTCTTTCTATTCCCCATAGGTAGGTTACCTAAGCCTGAAACAATCCACGCCTTTCCCCCTTCTGCCTATAAAAGCCTTCCATTTTGTACAACTCGGTGGAGCTCCTTTCTACTTGCTAGATGGGATGATACCTGATTCATGAATCATTCAATAAATCATTCAGTGAAACCAATTAGATCTTTAAAATTTACTCAGTTGAATTTTGTTTTTTTTCACACACCCTTACTCAAAATCTTCAGGGTTTCCTCATCGTCCATTAAATAAAGTATATACTTTTTACCATGCCTTTTAAAACCTTCTACAACCCCTACTACCTTCCAGATTCCTGACCCCCCAAAACCATCTGTAAAAACCATGAGTCAGTCAAATTGAACTCCATCCTCTTCCTTCACCTGGTCCAGAGTATGGAGAAGAGGTGGAGATCAGTTTTGTTCTGTAAAAGTTTAGTTAGCACTTTCTGTGTGCTCAGCATACAACCTGTACCTTCTTTCTCCTGGGCCTGAAATCACAAAATCCCCACTTTCTTTTTTTTTTTTTTAATTTTATTTAATTTACTTTTTATACAGCAGGTTTTTATTAGTTATCTATTTTATACATATTAATGTATATATGTCAATCCCAATCTCCCAATTCATCCCACCACCACCCGACTCCCTGCCAATTTCCTCCCTTAGTGTCCATACTTTTGTTCTCTACATCTGTGTCTCTATTTCTGCCCTGCAAACTGGTTCATCTGTACCAACCAAATCCCCACTTTCTTGCCTTTGCCTTTTTTTCCTCTGCCTGGTGAGTCCTTCTTTCCCGCCACGTCTTTGCCTACTGAAATCCAAGGCCAAAGCCGACTGCCGGCTCTTTCACCAAGCCCCACGTGTTACCTATAAGGCAGAGGTTACCCAGGCACCCAGTGTGGCTCCAGTCCTGTCTGTGTATGTCCTTAGGAAAGGTATTAACCTCTACAAGTCTCAGTTTTCTAATCTAAAAATTAGTG
This sequence comes from Balaenoptera musculus, assembly GCF_009873245.2. NCBI lineage: Eukaryota > Metazoa > Chordata > Mammalia > Artiodactyla > Balaenopteridae > Balaenoptera > Balaenoptera musculus. The sequence continues at coordinate 25,496,945 of NC_045796.1, forward strand.
ATCCTAAAACCTACTGGCAGGGTTGTTGTAATGAGTAAATAAAATTGGGTCTCTTTTTTTTTTAAATTATTTTATTTATTTATTTTTGGCTGCATTGGGTCTTCATTGCTGTGCGCGGGCTCTCTCTAGGTGTGGCGAGAGGGGGCTACTCTTCCTTGCAGTGCGCGGGCTTCTCATTGCAGTGGCTTCTCTTGTTGCGGAGCACGGGCTCTAGGTATGCGGGCTTCAGTAGTTGTAGCATGCGGACTCCGTAGTTGTGGCTCAAGGGCTCTAGAGCGCAGGCTCAGTAGTTGTGGCATACGGGCTTAGTTGCTCCGTGGCATGTGGGATCTTCCCGGACCATGGCTCGAACCCGTGTTCCCTGCATTGGCAGGCAGATTCTTAACCACTGCGCCACCAGGGAAGCCCAAAATTGGGCTCCTTCCTCTTTGCAAAAAAACTTGGGAAATGAATTAATATAGCAACGTGCCCAGCCCTGTGTCTTCTCCTTCACTCCATTCCCCTCTGTCCCCAATGTGTCATATGCCTCTCTTGGGAGTCCTCCAGCACTTTGGACATCTTCTAGGACAGTTATATCATGTCACCTTATGAAATGCAAATATCACCATCATCTTTGAAATTTAATAAAATTAATTCAAGTTTACTTCTTTAATCCTCTAGGAAGTCCAATGCTCTTCTATTTTTGCAATTCTCAGGTTGTATGTTCTGCTTTCCACTGGTTCTGAATTCTCTAATCCTAATTACATCTCACACTTCGTGAATGTTTAGCCATTCTATCCGAAACAGACATGGAAAAGCTTCATTTCTTTATTCACCCTTCACACTAACTCCTTCCCCCCTCTTCCCCAAAACTAACCTTTGGCATTTGTGATGAACGTCGGGCTTTACCAAAGGTTTAAGGATGAAGGCAAGGTACATTAAAGCGAAGCAAGCAGTTTATAATGGAATACGAAAGTCTCGTTTACAAGTCCCCTCACTGCCCTGCCTCTGGAATTGCTTGCTGGCCCCCCTCCCCATTGCTCCAGCCTCCCCATCTGCTGCCGGGGCTGTCCTCACATCTCCCAGCTGCTTCCTAAGGCCCTTCTCCGGCCCCAGAACCTCTAGTTCGCTTCCTATTGTGCAGAGCAGTTTAGCTTTCCAGTCCAAACTCCAAAGTCTCACTAATGTGCTCTGCTGAAAAAAAACCTTCCTCTCTGACCCTTGAACAGCTTGGAAGACCTGGCAGAAGCTTTAGAATTTGCCTTTTTTTTTCTTCTTTTTTCTTTTTTTTTTTTTTTTGTCTCTCTCTACCACTTACTAATCCCTATGAGTGAAAGTAAGTCTACAGCCATTTGTTTTCTCAGTGATGTGAGTAACAACAACTCTCTTAGGGAGGCAAAAGTTGCTATGGTATATTGTTCTGAATAATACATTTATGTAAATTTGTATGGAATTTGTGCCATAGTCATTTCCTCTTAGTAGACGCTAAAGCTCTTGAGGGTGGACAGTGTCTTATTCATTTTGTATCCTTTGCAAAGCTTGGCACCACGCCTGGCAGGGAGTGGGCTCTCAACAATTGTTTAGTTGAATGGACTTAAAGGTTGACTTTCTAACCTCTTGACTCCTCTCAGGGCTATTAAAATGAAAGATTAGATGTGTACACCAAATACCTTAGTCATGGTAGACTGAATATCTTTTTCACCTTCACCAAAATTTAAACAAGTTTCTAGGGAAGAGGTAATATAAAAAAACAAATTAGTATGTAGTGAATACATATAATTACCAGCATTTATGTTCTATTTCCATTGCCTTTTTAATGTGAGATTAATGTACCTCTGCCCTCAGTATCAACGCCTCTGGACCATATTCAATTGAAATAAGCCACTAAAACATGCAAAAGTTAATTGAATGCATTTTTAATGGGATAGAGTGGCAAGCAATCACGACGATGAAAGTTTCATTGATATTATCATTTCCAATGTGATGTGAATTTTTAAAATTATTTATTTATTTTAATTGAAGTATAGTTGATTTACAACATTATATTAGTTTCAGGTGTACAACATAGTGATTCAATATTTTATAGATTATACTCCATTTAAAGTTATTTCAAAATGATGGGCTACATTTCCCTGTGCTGCACAGTATATCCTTGTTGCTTATTTATACATATACATTTTATTTTATACATAGTAGCTTGTACCCTTTAATCCCCTACCCCTCTTGCCCCTCCCCCCTTCCCTCTCCCCACTGGTAACCACTAGTTTGTTCTCTATATCCGTCTGTTTCTGTTTTTTTACATATATTAGTTTGTTTTATTTTTTAGATTCCACATACGAGTGATAACGTAGAGTATTTGTCTTTCTCTGTTTGACTTATTTCACTGAGTGTAATACCCTCTAGGTCCATCCGCATTGTTGCAGATGGCAGAATTTCATTCTTTTTTCTTTTTTTTTTTTGGCTGCCTTGGGACTTTGTTGCTGCGCATGGGCTTTCTCTAGTTGTGGCGAGCAAGGACTACTCTTTGTTGTGGTGCGTGGGCTTCTCATTACGGTGGCTTCTCTTGTTGCAGAGCACAGACTCTAAGCATGCGGGCTTCAGTAGTTGCAGCACGTGGCCTCAGTAGTTGCGGCACATGGGCCCTAGAGCACATGCACTTCAGTAGTTGTGGTGCATGGGTTCAGTAGTTGTGGCACATGGGCTTAGCTGCTCCGCGGCATGTGGGATCCTCCTGGACCAGGGCTCGAACCCGTGTCCCCTACATTGGCAGGTGGATTCTTAACCACTGCGCCACCAGGGAAGTCCCTCATTCTTTTTTTTGACTGAGCAATATTCCATTGTATATCTATACTACATCTTCTTTATCCATTCATGTGTTGATGGACACTTAGGTTGCTCCCGTATCTTGGCTAACATGATGTGAATTTTAAATATTATTAATTGCATGTAAAATTCTTTATAAAAGCTACCTGTTAACTATCAGTTATCAGTATGTATTCACAGTACATATTTTTAACTCCTCAGAGAAAGAGAAGAGAAACATAGTTTGATGTGTTGTCAACATAAGTTGAAAAGATCTATCTACAAGAGTAAATCTTTAAGTCTTTTTGGCAGTTGTTCTATATGTTTAATTAAGGAATAAAACAACAAAAATTTGCTGGGAAGGCACACATACCACATTTTCTTCTTTCTTGGTCTTAACAGTTGGGGGAATTCCCTGGGGTCCAGTGGTTAGGGCTCTGCGCTTCCATTACAGGGGGCACGGTTTTGATCCCTGGTCAGAGAACTAAGATCCCACAAGCAGCGTGGTGCAGCCAAAAAAAAACTATTTGGTATGTTCTAAATAAGCCATAAGAATTCTCTGATAAATGGAGATTTTTTCTTCTAGAATTAATTCCAATCTTTTCACTGATTTCTTAGGATCTCAGAACATGGTTTTTATTGCCACAGATTTCCTTAAAATAGCTAATTAGTTCCATGGGCTTACAAAGTTTGAGTTTGATAGGTTATATCACTCAAACATTTAGATTTTAATTTAAAAATTCAAAATCCAGATGTGTCTACATGGGTCTCTCTTCTGAATAGGTAGGTGGCTTCAGGGTGCTCCTCCAGCTATGACACATAGCAGGAAGAATGGCTAATAGTAACCAAGTATGTAGAAGATTGTCTTTGAAACATCAGTATTATTACACAGTAAGAACTGTCACTGTACAAAAAGTTAGATTAGTTATCCACCGAGGGGCATGCACAATTTACAAATGGATTGCTGTATTTGCAAAATCAGATCGGTTTTCACAAAGTAGCTTTAATAATCACAGAAATAAAGACAAAACAATGGGGATTATCCTAGAGGTTATCTAATTCCTGGCACATTGATAGGAATTCAAAGCTTATGAGAGAAAAGAAAGATGAGTGGTAATGTTATAGTCATGCAAGACTTTAATACTAATATTTTGTCACTTCAGTTATTTTTGTCATTGGTAATTATAACCATTAAACAAACATTTATAAAATATTTATTTAAAAATATATATATGTATATATTAAAAAAAAAAAGTGTTTATCTAGTACCGACTATGAATTAATAGGTTTCTCTTTCCCCTAACAGGGTTTTTTGGTCTGATATCTAGAACCATTTCCTCTGTTGGGGAAATATCTACAAGATTAATTCCTGAGCTGAGATTGTGTAAGTCCCTTATCAAATGCTCTCTTTTGGTACTTTGCAATGATCTTCAGAAGCTTCTGTTTGTAGCTGTTTTTCTGTCCCCCCATGAGTAGAGAGGCTCTAATAGCTTGCTAAATGTAGCTTTTATTTTCAACTATTATTTTCAAACCAATTAAAGGTAGAGAGGCCTTACGTACACACGGGGTAGGCAGCCATCACCGTGGTAAAATTTGAGATTAGAAAGAATAATGGTCGCCATACTATGTTTCAAAGCACCTACTTGTATTTCCACAGGCGAAGCACTAGAATTTGGACATATTAGGAAGGCCACTTTCTTAACAGTGAGGCATCAGCGTTACCTTGTGATGATTCTTGTTTTCAGTTACTGTTAGTCTGCTTTTTAATTATCATAAGTGTATAATTAAGTATGTTTATGATTCATTATAAATGACTTAATTAAGTACATCATTGTTAATTTAGTGTGTATCATTATATCTTTGCATCAGTTTTATTTCAGGCTCGTAATTTTCTAATAAGCCACTGCCAAATGACATGTACTTCTGAAAACACACCAAATTTGCTGTGCAGTAACATTTAATTCATTATATGCACCCAGTGAATCTACACTATTTAAATAACTTTCATAACACTAAGTTAAGTATAATAATTTACTCTGTTATTTTATAATTTATATATTATTGTCTTAGGATATATGTTATATATCTGTCTTTATGCCTCATAAAGTAAGCTAAATGTTTCAAGCTACATGTTTATTGTAGCTTTTTTATTCTCTCCAATTTTTTATTATCAAACAGTTCTGGGACTTCCCTGATGGTCCAGTGGTATAGAATCCACCTTCTAAGGCAGGGGATGTGGGTTCGATCCCTGGTTGGGGAACTAAGATCCCACATGCCATGGGGTAACTAAGCCCCCGTGCCACAACTACTGAGCTCGCGTGCCTGAACAAGAGAGCCTGCATGCCACAAACTACAGAGTCCATGAGCCCTGGAGCCTGAGCACCACAGCCTCAGAAGAGAAAACCCACACGCCACAACTAGAGAGAAGCCCACGCTCTGCAACTAAGACCCGACACAGCCAAATAAGGAAATAAATAATAAAAAAATTTTTTAAATAAAAGTTCTTTTTTCACTGGGAAAAAATTGGTCCAGTGAAGCTGTGCACTCATCCAACAGTGGTGAAAACATTAAAGCACAGACTTTGGGGCCCAACATGCTGTGGATGGAATCCTACCGCTATCACTTCATGTGTGTGGACTCCATCTCTCTAAGACTTAGATCCTTCATACATAAAATAGGAATAATACTTTCTTTGTAGAATAATTGTAAGACTTACCTAGCCCAAAGCAATCATTCAATGAATAGTAATTATTATTATTATGTATGTACAGTGGGATTAAATGATGGAGTTTGTCTTTCCAGGCCTTGGGAGGCAGATGTGGTCAGAGAATTAAAATCCTGCGAGCAGCGCAGTGGGATAAAGCCAGGCAGACTCTTCTGGAATTGATGGGCAGGATCTGTGTGTTACAGCTTAGTTTCAAGATAAGAAAGTGGGTACCATGTCCCTTTTGCGGACTTGCATTTTGTAGGGACCCAGGAAGCTGAAAGAAATTGCCATGCTATCCCAGCAGGAACTTCTGATCTTGCACAGATATGGTAACTCAATTTTCTATTTAGCTTTAAACAAGTTAATCTGTAATTTAACCTTGTGTGGGTGATGGAAACCCCCTTCCCATCGGTTGGATGAGACATTTCAGGATATGCAAAGTGTTCCTTTCAAGCTATATCAGGTGCTCAAAGGGAGAGGTAAGGTGTGTCTTATGCCCACAAATCTGAGCTCTCATAGTTACCTGATGCAACGGCTTACCCAGGGCCTGGTTTTAGAGCAGAATACAAGTTTTTTAGAGCAGAGTACAAGTTCTTTCCACCTTTAGAACAGAATAGAAGTTCTTTTTCTGAAATTGCCAGAAAGCTACTATGGTTCAGGAAACACATTTATGTGGTACCTCAAAGGAACCTAATAGGAGGACCTTACAGGTAAGCTTAACTGGAAACAGGGCCGTGGTAACAATAACCTGGACTTTGTCCTAAGGCTCAGGAACAGGGTCTGAATCTCTCCCTTCCATTTAGTGAGGGGAGAACATAGCCTGATTAGGACACTGATCAAGGGGCAGGAGTTGACCAGGGCTCCATGTAAGGCAGGAGACACAGAGGCTGTAGGAGCAGGAGAATTGAGCTCTCCTTGAAGGAAATTCAAAATCATGCATGATAGCCAAATTCCAAAGAACCAAAAGTATTAGGAGCACCAAATCTGGGGTCTAGTATGAAGGTCAAGTTCAGAAAAAAGGAAGAATATAAGCAAGGTGGAATCAAATGTAGTAGAGGGCTGGATAAAGGGAAAGAAATAAATGTTTTTTCCTGAATTTTTTTCTAGAATATTAATTGACATTGGTAGTTTTCACGGAATGGCTTGCCATAAGGACTGAAAAGGTGTCAGTGGCAAATGAATGTGTGGGTACTCACAGCTTAGACAGCCTGGGGGAAGCAGACAGGTACTGGTGAGATCAGTTATTATCTGAGCCCAGGCTGATTTTTAACTTCTTTGGTTCCACCCTTAACCAGTTATGGGGGAACCTGCCCTTTCCCCCCATGCCAACTAAGAGTAGAGCTTTTGCCCTTCTCTCTCGGATGTATGGGTATTCGGTGTCTTCACAAGAGCGGAGGGCGGTCCCCTTGGGTAAGCCTGAGTGGGCTCCACTCGCTGGGCAGTACAGAGTGCAGACAGAGACAGTGGCTGGTTTGGTCCCTGCTCCTAGACAAGGGGCTTTTCCAGTGAAGTCAGGGGTTCTGAGTTTTACGACTATTGGGCCTTCAGACAGCAACCCTCTTGGTAGTCCTTCCCGCTCACCCTGCTTCTCTTGAGCAATGGCCTAAAGCCTTCTAGACTGCTTCTCCAGGATCAACCCGCAGGCTCCCAAGGGGCCCTCTGTAAGCCCCTCTCGTTGGAAAATCCCTCCTCTCCTACTTCCCTTTTCCCTCAGAAGCGTTATCTCCCTTCATGACGCCTTCTTCTCCTGTGGTGTTTTCACAATAGACCTTGACAAGTTAGAAAGTAATTTGTTAATTAAAACCTGAAAATTTTGCTCTCCTTGAGAGCAGGGAGAGCTTAACTCCAAATCCTCCCTGGAAGTGAGGTGAAATGTTTGCATTCCATCTTTCCAGTGCAGACAAGCAGGGGAAAACAAAGCATTCATAGAAAACAGCCTGAAATGTCACAAGCTACTGCAAACAATTCACATGAAAGAGGATCAAAGGCCATTAAAGGAGAACCAGACATCCTCAGACTAGGAACAAAGCCAACTTGGGACTCAGAGGTGTTGGGTGAGGGTGGGGAGGTGCATAGATATAATGTACAGCACAGGGGACAGAAAAGGAATCGTTAGGTAGTATACACATGTCTCCTCCACTGGACTATAAAGCCCTCAGTGGCAATGATCGTGTTATTCACCTTTCTGTTCTCAGCATCTAGTAGAATTATTAACACTTAGTAGGTGCTCAATAAATATTTGCTTGAAATGAACTAAACTTAGCAAACTATTTTCATGACAGATATTTGTAGGTATGAGCAAAGCCCCCAGGATGTTTTAAAAGTTCCACACATCTCAACCTACTCAAACCTTTAGAGGGTTAGAGATATATTGGAACATTAAATGAATGCATATCAATGAAGGTCCGAGAAAAATGAAGAGAAAGACAACTATAAAGGAAACAGGCAGAAAAGTACCTGGATGTAAAATATAAACTAAGTGGTAGTTCTCTTATTCCAAAGCTCATCACATCAAATAATTTCTTTAAAATAACTCTAGTTAATCGAATTAGAGCAGACTTAGAAACATTGAATATTAGTCTTATTTCCCAATAAACCACCTTTTTCTCAAAATGATGAAGGTAACAGGGCAGATATTACAAAATGGAAAACGTCAAGTAGATTCTGGTGTCTGGTAGATTCTCTGTAGAGAATCAGGCATCACTCTCCACTAAGGTTCAGCCTGGTCAACACAAGGATTTGTATTGTGGGAATATTGTTGTTAGTTTTTAAATTTATTGCCATTAAGACCCTTAACATTAGTCCTACCCACTTAACAAATTTTCAAATGTATGATATATTATTGTTATGTGTGCAAACTTTGTTGCAGAGCAGAACACTGGAACCTATTCCTCTTGTGTAACTCTCTTTCATTTTTGTCTCCTTTTTCTCACTGTCTTTCACTTACTTTTGCCTTCAACATCACCTCTAGTTCCATTCTCCATTTTCCCGGCTCCAAAGACGTAATTGGACGTGTCCTTGCTTTAATCTTGTTAACTTTCACGTGTCTTTTTCTATCTATCAAATTATTGATCATCATCCTGCAGTTCTCTCCTAAAGGAAGGGTCAACAGCAAAAAATTACATTGAACTTACTTCTCACCACTCCAGGTCTATGTAGGGAAAATTTCCATATATTCTAGGAGTATTCTGTTTCTCTCTCTTAGACCATGTACCACACTGTATTATAATTACTTGTTTACTCATAGTGAATGTCACCCTCACTGGCTTCTTACCTCTTTAAAGGCAAGAAATGCTTTCTTGAACACCTCCAACTGAGCACAGTGCCTGACATATAGTATTTATTTAATTAATTGATGAATGAAGGTGGGGGGAGAGAGAGAAGAAAGAAGCAAAGGAAAAAAAGGAAGGAAGGAGGAGGAAAAAAGTTAATTTGTTAGTTGGAGAATTCTAGTCATGAAAGAGAAGAATATATATTAAATTTGTGGAAACCAATCATTCATATGCACTCTCACAACAAAATCCCTGTAACTACTCCTCAGCCTGGTCACTTGAAATGACCTGGCTAATTGGGGAGCATATCTTGAGTTGGGGGCAATGGGGCAGTTTAAGCAGCTATTTGTTTTTTTAAAGTTTCCAAATTCTACAAATACAACCATCAACCACAAACATTAGGCCAAACCAACCAAACGAAAGCAGATTTCATTTTGGTTATCAGGCAATTTCAGGGAAACTTTTGGTTTTGATTCCTTAGCTGAATTTCTCTATTTTTTAAATTTCTTTTTGTACATGTAATGATTGTCTTAATGACTGCTTTCTAGTAAATAATCCTTTGAAAAGTATTCTCTTTGAGTGAATAAACTGGTTTATTGAGTTACTTTGGGAAAATAGTTTTCTGTTCTTAAATCAAAGTATTGATCCAGGAAACATGAGCATTGTGAATCCTGGGATCACTGAGACTGAATCTCAGTGAGCTTATCGACTTCTTGTGGGATTGACCTTTATGAGTTTCTTTATTATATGCTACAGAAAGTAGCATACAGTTAATTTTATAGTTCTTAGCTCAAATAAACTTATTTTGGTAAAATTAGCTTTGCTACTATCCAAACAGTACATTTTCACAATGACAAAAAAATTTTTTAAGACACCATAAATCTCTTTTAAAATAATCCAAGAAAGTAGTTAAACTTATCTTCTATCTTGAAACTTATGTCCTGTCTTTAAAATAGTTACAAAAGTCACATTAAAAAAGATTTATGTCAAAAAAAAAAAGATTTATGTCAAGTTAAAAATCTTAATGCAATGGATAAATTTTTGAGGAAAAAAAAAGAGTTATTCAACAAGAAAAAGAAAACCTGAATAGGCCAATAAGCTAGGCAGAAGCTAATAAATTTGGCAAAGAAACACCACCCAAAAATATCAAGTGGTTTTATAGGTGAATCATTCCCATGGTAAATAGAAAAAGATTATCTAGTAAATTTGGAGACCTAAACATAATCTTGATAGGAAAGTGGCAACAGTACAATGCCAACAACAGACAGATGTTAGATTGATTGAGTAACAGAGAAATCCAAACTAAAGTAAAGCCCCTGGGAATTCCCTGGCAGTCCAGTGGTTAGGACTCTGGACTTCCACCACAGGGGGTTCAGGTTCGCTCCCTGGTTGGGGAACTAATATCCCACAAGCCACACGGTGCGGCCAAAAAAGAAAAAAAAGATAAGTAAAGCCCCTGGTTAGCTGTTTTCATTTTTTGTCATTTATAATATGTATGGTTTAAAAAGGCAAATCATTTTACATGGCTTATTCATTATAATGAAAAACAGTGGATCCTTGCATCAAAAGGTGGGATATAATTTTCATTTTATTAAATCTGCACTGGCCGTCATGACTCACCTATAATCAATAGAATGCATTAAAAAGCTGTTGCATAATTTCTGCCTTGATCTCTTGGAATGCTTGTTCTTTAAATGCTCCCTCCAAAAACCCAACCACTATGCTGTAAGAAGTCCAAGCAGATGGAGATGCCATGAGATGCTCCAGGAGATAGCCCCAAATGAGTTCCCAAATGAGTCAGCATTAATTGCTACCCCCATGAGTGAGTCATCTTGGACATCCAGCGCAGTGAAGCCTTCAGATGACCGCACATAGAAGATACCACAAAAGATATCTGCTTAGCTGAGCCCTTCCCACATCCCTGACCCACAAAATCATGTTTTCTGCTGTTCGGTTTAGGGATAACATGTTACGTAGCAATAGCTAACCAAACCACCTGCCAATTCTCAATTCTAAGAAGCACCCCTACCCCAAGTTCCTACATGGACCAGTGGAACTACTACAGAAGTCACCAAATGCAGAGACTTAATGATTAGAGATTAAAGGCTACAAGTGGTTTCATGATACCAGCCTGATGGCCCAAAAGGCCAGACTAACTCTGAGGATACCTCAACATAGACTAAGGGACCAGGCCACAGCAGCCACTTTGCAGTAGAACCAGAGGACAGCACAAGGACTCCTGCCTGTAGATTTGAGGCCCCTTCTCTCTCACAGTCAAATCGTGTAAACTGATCTCCATCTTCTGTCCTCATATTCCCCCATGACATCTGGGAGGAAAACAGAGAAAAGAGGAAGAAATATGAAAGGCTGAGCATTTAAGTGAACAAGACTGAATTGCTTAAATGATTACATTTTAACAGGAAGATTCTGAGATACGATAACTGACAAAATTAAGTTCAACCCCATGCTGATACTAATGAAGATTGTAAGTATTAGAGAAAATTTAAAAACCACATATAGTGTTTAAAATGTTTGATCCCACTATATGTATATAATCATTAAAGAAAAGAAAAAAGATATGTAGATTTTAAGCACTACATGCTTAGTGACTATAACACTTGTTGAATATACCCAAAGCACTAGACACATCAGTTTTTCTTTGTCCAAAGGGTTTACAGTATAGTAACAACTTAAAGACTAGGAGGAAATGGATATTATAGCTGGTAATCATATGTTGTAAATAATTATTTATATCTTAATAAAGGTTACCAGCCCTGGCCGTTTGAATTATTTGAACAAAGAACAAGAACAAATATAAACAAACAGATTTTTAATGATCATGTTTGTCCCTAATAATAGCTGCCAGTAGTTAAACACCAGTTAGATAACAACCTTTTATATTCATTCTTTCTTGTTCTTATACTGGCCAAATAAAGCATCCCATTTTACAGAAGACACTGAGACTGAGAGATGTTAAACTGCCTTAGATTACACAGCTAATTAATTGCCAGAATCAGGCCTCAAACCTATTTCACCTCAAACTAGGATTATCTGTTTTCGTTACAACTTGATTCCTTCCTATTGCTGTAGCCATTAAGACTTATATTCGTTTTCACTTTATTCATTTTTAGTTTTTAAGATTGCACAGAGATAACCTCTAAGCATCCTTGGAAAATGAAATATTGACAACAGTGAAGTATGACACAGGATTAAAATGAAAATACTTCACAAAGCAGAAAACCTCTAGCTCTTAAGCACCATGAAAGGTTATGGAACCCATAACACTGTAAAATGTTTTCATGGCAGGGCGATGGGAGTTAACAGACACTAATAAAGATTGTAGATGTAGAATTAAAGACAGGTTGCTTTATTTTTGTTAAATTACTGGTTTAAAAAGTTGCAGTTTTTGTAGGTGACCCTGCCCAAATGCAAAATTTTTGCTTCAGAAAACACTACTAATAAAAAAGAAAAGAAAAGAAAACACTACTAATGACAAGCAACATGCATTTAGTATTTTTACAACTATCTCTGCATGCTTCAGTATTTTAAAGAATAGGGAAACCATTCGGACTCTTCCCATTTTAAAAATTTAAAATATTGAAAGCATGCTAAATTGAGAAAATGTTTACAAAGGAAACTTAAGGGGAAAACTTCCTTGCATAGAGTAAATAATAAATGTTTGTTGGTTTGATTTTTATTTGGAGAAAAGTGCTTTTTCATTTTTGGTTAGTCTTTCCTGAGAACTTTATTTATACAAAGAATTGATTTATTTTTGCTGTGCCAACAATTTTGTATGGATTTCTATCCCTTTGCTCCTGATGAACTTCATGCTCATATGACATCTTACATTTATCTGGCATTTTCTATTCCATTATTAAACCCCAACTGCAACATCTAAAAAAATAATCATTTTATGGTTCTCTCCTAGTTAGGTAATGAAAATAGATCCCATTGGTAAGACAGTGTAAGATTGCCTCATGTGGTTTCTGGAGGATACAGTTGTGGTTTTTCAAGTTAACCTTATTATATATCATTTATATTGATGACTCCGAAAGAGGAAAATAAATAAGTAAGATTCATATTAAGTTTGAAAAAAAAGGGACAACTCTTTTACAAGTACAATCTATAGTTGAGTGAAAAAGACCTGCTACAAAAGATATAACAAAGAAGTAGGCATACAATATCAAATACAGGGATGGAATATATATATGTGTGTACATATATATATATAATGCAGGAATAATATATAGTAATATATAATGCATCCATTGATTTTTTAAATTATATGTTTGTAATGTATATATATAACATATTATATATAAAATATAATGTGTGTATATATACATATATATACTATGTATAAAATACATCCTTTTACTTAATATTGTATGCCTATCTTTTTGTGTGGCTTTTAAATAAATGATGTCAAGAAAAAATATTCATCCAAATGTTAATAGAAGTTGCCTGTGGATGGCAGAATTCAAGGTAATTTTTTTTCTTTGTTCTTTTCTGAGTTATTTTGTTTTTACAGAGAGTGTGTATATTTTTATAAAAATAATAGATTTTTCAAAAATAAAAAAACAGGAATTTTGATTACAGGTAAGAAACTATATTCCATTCCAAACTCTACATCAATCAAACAAGAAGCACACATTGAATATCCCATGTGTCCAACCCATAGATACCGTGTTATTTTTTTGCAACTCCAAGTCTTTCTCCACGAGTTCCACAGCTAATTCAACAACCACTTCTCTTAGCAATTCGCCATCATCACATCTTCCCACAGTATCATTCTTGGTTTCCACAGAAACGCAAACCATCTTTCTGTTTTCTTAATTTGTTTATGTAATGTTTAATCCAATTATAACAATTACAATATCAAGTGCAACAGGTTGGTAAGCACTCACTAAGTCACTTAATAGGAGCAGAAGTGTGTGAGTGGTTGAGATCGGGTTCCCCAGGAAACACACTGAAATGAAGATTTGCATACAGGAAGCTCCTTGATAACTCTTGTCAGGAATAGCACCCGTACGAAGTGAAGAAAGCCCATCATTGGGCAGAGGGACAACTGCTATGAGGTAACAACAGAGGCCCCCTCCAATCCCTGGAAGAGATCTGGAACTGAGATGACTCTTCAGAGTTGTTCCTAAACAGTTCAAGGACCTCTAGTCTCCTTTATCCACTGGCCAGTCACTGGATGTGGGCTGCCCTTGGGGCAGGGGTGTAACCTGGGTGAGGCAAGTTCCTTCTCCCAAGGGCAATTCCTGGCAAGGGATTCTGCTGTGGGCCCCTGACAGTTCAACGTTCTCAACAGCTGGGAAAATGGGTGAGGTGGGCAGTGATCTGGGTAGTTCACAGCAACCACGGGGTCCACACTCACACCACTCAGATCCACTTGCTTCATATAATATAGTACCTGATATGGGAACAACTCCCCCAGGACTCTGATGGGTCTCATTTCCTGGGAAATTTCACCAAAAGAATGTGAGTGAACTATATCTGCCACAATAGCAGCTCATTTCAAGGCCGCATCTGACACTTATTGACCCTTCTCTACTTCAATAGAATGAGAAGCCAAGAAGAGTAATGAGAAGCAGAATGTCTCCTCACCCTCAGCTAACACCTCTGTGGCTCTAGGTGGCTTACCTTGTGGGGTGACACGGTCCCTCATCCCTGATGGTCTGAGTGCCTTTGTCACCATGCCCTTCTCAATCTGTGGCAGTTATACTTGTCCATTTACCATCAAAACTAAACAGGGGAGACCAATACACCCCAGTGGATCTTCTGGGTGTGAAACATATTCCTTCTTGCCTCAGTTGTGTAAAGTAAGTACTATTACCTCCTGATGAGTAGGTTCAATACCCTCCAGTACGTTGATTCTTTTGTTCCCTACTGACCTATTGGCACAAGGAGCCCCAAGTGACAGAACATCATTCGTGGCATAAAGTTTAATGGGACTAATAATAACTAACTAATAATAAGCCTCCTAGTGGAAGCAATCCCGTGTGAGAACCAGGACCTTCGGATGCTCAAAACCTAGGGTTGAAAACCATAATTCAAAAAGACACATGCACCCCAATGTTCACTGCAGCTCTATTTACAATAACCAGGACATGGAAGCAACCTAAATGCCCATCGACAGACGAATGGATAAAGAAGCTGTGGTACATGTATACAATGGAATATTACTCAGCCATAAAAAGGAACAAAATTGGGTCATTTGTAGAGACGTCGATGGACCTAGAGACTGTCATACAGAGTGAAGTAAGTCAGAAAGAGAAAAACAAATATCATATATTAACACATATACGTGAAACCTAGAAAAATGGTATGGATGAACCGGTTTGCAGGGCAGAAATAGAGACACAGATGTAGTGAACAAACGTATGGACACCAAGGGGGGAAAGCGGCGGGGGGTGGTGGTGGTGGTGTGATGAATTGGGAGATTGGGATTGACATGTATACACTAATATGTATATAATAGATAACTAATAAGAACCTGCTGTATAAAAAATAAATAAAATCAAAAAATAAAAACAACCTAGGTTTGAGGGGATGGGAAACTCCCCCAAGTGGGTCACGGAAGGCAAAGATAAATGGGGCCAGTTTTACTTCCATCCCTTGGTTCTCTGTCCCATATTGTCTACCTATTGGAGGCAGAGTAACATACAGGATTGTTAATTTAGGGTGCTACTGCATCCTGGAGTATGGGGTCCCATCTTCACAGAATATCATCTCCACGCTGACACATCAGCTGCACCTTCAAAAGGCCATTCTATACTCTCTGAAGTCAGCAGCTTCTGGATGATGTGGAATGTGAGTTTAGTGGGTTATGGTTATGTGTCCACTAATGCACTTCTATTGCTGTAAGGAGGGTCTCTTTGTCTGAAGTCATGTTATGCAGATTACAAGTTGGTGATAAAAACAGTCTTAAACACTTAAATGGCTAAAGCCCTGTGAACAGGAAAGCAAACTTATGCCCAGGATACATTTGATTCCTATAAAGATAAATCAACTCGTCACCAAACGCATGACTGGTCTCCTCGAGGGATGATGTTACATCAGGAATTGAACTTGGTGTTGAGCTGACACCAAGGTGAGCTGAGCTGAACTCAACTGTTGCTGGCAGGTTGGACATTTGGCCTTGGTAAGTGGAAGCTGTGATGTGGGGCTCATATATACTTTCCATTGCTGCCACAATAGCTACTCAGTTCCTGAGCCAATGTGCCAACACTGGGGTGGCTGCTTGCAGAGGCTGCCTGACATCATCTGGCCAGGTTGTTTTGTCTACTTATGCCTCCTCCGTAATGGATGCTTTCTGGTGGGTGTGAACACATGATGCAAAGATAGTCACACTTCATGCCCCTTCCCATAGGTTCAACCACATGATTTCCTCCCAGACTTCCTCTTCCTTAATTTTCCAAACTGCCTCCTTCCAAGTCCCTGCCCTACCAGCCCAATCATTTGTCACTGTCCATGGGTTTACTGTGTATTCTTACCTTGGGCCACCTCTCTGACATTAAGTGAATGATCAGGTGCACCAACAGAAACTCTCTCCAGTGGATTTCCCCTCACTAACGTCTTTCAGGGCCACCCCTGAGTTGGACTTAAACCAAATTTTAACAATTATGTTCGGCAAAAGTGAATAAAAAGGCAAGCCACAGACTCTAGAAAATACTTGCAAATCATGCATCTGACAAAGAGCTTGTACCAAAAATGTATAAAGGATTTTCAAAGCTCAATGATAAAAAAAACAAATAATCCAATAAAAAATAGGAAAAGTTTTGAATAGATATTTTACCAAAGAAGATATTTGGTTGGCAAATATGCGCATGAAAAGGTGCTCAACATCATCAGTCTCTGGGGGAATGGAAATTAAAATCACAGTGACATACCACTGCACACCCATTAGAATGGTTTGTGAGGATGTAGAGAAACTAAAATTCTATACATTGGTGGTGGGAATGCAAAATGGTACAGCCATTTTGGAAATCAGTTTGGTAGTTTCTTTTAAAGTTGAACATTTAGTTACCATATGACCCAACAATCCCTCTCCTAGATATTTACCCAAGGGAAAAAAAATGAAGGCTTAAGTGTGCAGAAAAACCTGTACATACATATTTATAGTGTCTTTATTAATAGTCACCCAAAATTTAGAAGCAACCCAAATATCCTTCAACTAGTGAATGGATGAACAAACTATAATCATCCATACAATAGAATACCATTTAACAATAAAAAAATGAACCACTATACAAGGAAGATCATGGAGGAATCTTGAATGCATTATGCTATGTGAAAAAAATTCAGATTCAAAATGCTGATTACCGTGTAATTCTATTTACATGACATCCTGGAAAAGGCAAAAGTACAGAAACAGAAAATAAATTGGTGGTTGCCAGGGGCTGAGGGTAGAGGGCAGAGTAGTACAAAGGGGAAGCCCAGAGGAATTTTAGGGGAGAGTCACAGAATGTTTCTGCATCATGACTTTGGTGGTGGTTACTTGACCATTATGCATTTGTCAAAACTCACAGAACTGTATACCAGAAACGACGAATTTTACTGCATTTAATTTATTTTAAAAACTTCATTAGAGGTTTCCAGTTTAAAACAGTTGATATTTGCTAGCAGTAACCGACTATTTGATCTTACCTGAAGACCAGTATCTTTAAATTTGTAGCTATATAATATAGCCCAGCTGTTTTAAAATAGCTTTCTCATAATGTCACTTTTTAAAACTGATATATCTAGAAACATATAGGAAAGAAATTAGAATTGGTCTCAAAGGGCCTGTTAAATCTTTTTTTTCCCCTTTGTACCTGAAAGTATAAATTTAAGTAACGGATATAGAGAAAAATCCCTTTCATTTGTGAAACTGTCAAGCCCTCCAGCACCAAGGCAACCCAGTACCTGGCTGGGGGGTGGAGAATGTCCCCACTTCGTGCAAGACTTTCTGGTTTTTAAAGTGTGTGTATGTTTGGAGGGACTTTAGCAGATACAGTGCTTCTTATAAGCACTGATGTTCAGGACTGCACCCCCCCCATAAAAGATTGTATGTCAATTGTATCTCAGTGTTAAAAATGTAAACAAATATACATGTTAATGCCAGGTAGTGAAAAGTGTTATAAAGAAAAATAATTCAGATAAGGGGATAGAGCGTGGTAGTGGGGCTATTTTAGGTCAGGTGTTGAGAGAAGGTCTCTCTCTCAGTACGTAATATGTGTACAGGGACCTGAGGTGTGAGAGAACAAGCCATGCAAAGGTTTGTGGGAAGAGTATTTCAGGTGGCAGGAGCAAAGGCCCTAGGGCAGGAAAGAGCTTCAAGGCCTAGGAAAGGTGGTGGAGAAAAACATGCTGAAGACGATTGTTAAGCCAGTGCCTACCTCATGTGCCCCTCCCTTTTACACCTTTGGAAGACAGGCCATCTGTGGGTCTCTGATCTCCTCTGGTAGGTGTCCTGTAGGGACATGTGAGGTATTGCTGTGGCAAATTTAAAGTTTCAGAGATAGAGAAACTTGAGATTAATGGCATGTTATATATGTAAGTGTACAAAGTGCTACTCTTCAAATACAGCTCCACAAACCCTCTTCTTTTTTAAAAAAAGAAAAGTAATGCAATGCCTATAACTGTGTGTATATTAATATCCCATTAAAGCCTGGAGTAAAATGAATAAATATTGACATTAAACAGCATACATAAAGACTATAAATAGTCTCATGTGAGTTGAGTTGAGATTTTGTCTCCAAATGAAACAGGGCAGGTTTTGCTGACAAAGTGTTACAAAATAACCGTTTGGATTTTCAGTGCTCTTTGAATTTTGGAATTCCAGGTAAAGGATTTTGAACCTCTAATATTACTTTCCTTTTATGAGTCATTTGTGAGATCAGCACTCTGGGTAGTAACCTGTAGCAGACAAAATAAAAACCAAAACTGAAAAATCTGTCTAATTCTGCCCTAGCTGCTGTTTTTGAAATATTTCCTATTTGCTAAAGATAAACTCTTGTTAAGATATTCTATTTGGGATATCTTGCGAATCACTTCTCAGATAGGTGCAGAATAGTGCAACCACATGATTTTCATAAAGGAGGAAATTGGGGGTCGCAGCAGTGAGCCGCTGTGGTCTGTCCAGAGCCTAAACAGCTTTATAGAGCTGATGCTCTATATTTACAGCACTAAGTTCCTAGTGATCAGAACCACCTTGTACAAAGAGAAAAACTTTGCCAGCTTTCCCCCCTATTCAACAATTTTGTTTCTCAGGTAAACACGGCTTGGAGCAAGAGTGGGAGTTAGGTCTCAGTGGTCGGTGTCTGATGAGAGTTCTCAGATGGGTTGGATGTTCATAGCCCTTCAGAGCACAAAGAAATATTGAATTAATCCTCAGTAACGTCTGACCTCAAAACGGTACGACGGATACAATAATAACCTGAACAATGTTCCCCTTTCACGCAATGTTTATTAACCATGTAGTGCCAGAAGCTTTGAAACAAACCAAACTACAGCCGGTTTCTAAGTTCTCCTGGTCTGAATGGGCGGCGTGCTGTTCCCCCCTTGTCTCCGCTCCTGGGGGTCCCAGCTCTTCCCGCAGGGCGCCAAGGGCGGCTCGGCCCTCCGCCGCGGGACCCCGGCCACCAGGGGGCGCTGCAGCCCTCTCTCCAGGGAGCGGCCGAGCCAGCCCGGTGGGTGTTTCTCTCTCCTTCTCGCGCTCTCTCCTCCTGGCCTCACATCCGGGTCTGGAGCGCGGCAGCCGCTGTCAGTGTTGGTGCGGTCGCGTCGGGGGCCGGGCCGGGGCGCAGTAAATGGCGGCGGAGGGAGGCGGAGCGGCCGCAGCGGTCAGCCCAGAGCCCCCGAAACTTTAGGCTAGGAGCCCCACAACTTTTCCGGGAACTGCTGCCTCTCCGGGGGCGTGGACGGAAGGGGGCAGGCGAGGCGGGAAGTCTGGGGGGAAGCGGCGGGGAGCCGGGGAGACTCGAACCCGCGGCGGGGGCGGTGGCGGAGTCCGCCCGGGCCTCGCGCCGCCGCGGCCCCCGCCTCCTTCCCCGCGCCCTCCCCGCGGCCGCCGAGGCGGAGCCTCTTAGGCGGCGGCGCGCCGAGCCCAGCCGGGCCCCCTCCTCGCGACCTCCGGGCCCTGTGGCTCGGACGCCCCCGGCGCGCGCGCGAGGCCGGGGCTCCCCGCCGCTTCGGGGGGCGAGGAGGAGGCGGCCGGGCGGCGCGCAGTCCCCGCCGTCCCGGGGTCGCGAGGCCGGGCCCCGGGTGTTGCATGCGGAGCGGGGTGGCTGTGAGCGGAGGCGAAGATGGAAGGTTTAACGCTGAGCGATGCGGAGCAGAAATACTACTCGGATCTCTTCTCCTACTGCGACAGCGAGAGCACCAAGAAGGTGGCGGCCCACGGGCGGGTGCTGGAGCTGTTCCGGGCCGCACAGCTGCCCAGCGACGTGGTCCACCAGGTAACGCCGCCGCCGTCCCCATCCGCCGCGTCCGGGGGGTCGGCCGGCCGCCGAGGGGTCGCTTCCCGGCGGCTCGGGCCTCCAGCCGCCAGCCTCCTCGAGGTGGGAGTGGGCGCCGTTTCCAGAAGGGCCGGCGGTGGGCAGGTTTCCCCGGGTTTCTCCGCTGCGGGCCGGGGCCGCAGGTGCCCGGAAGGCCCGGACTCGCGAGGGGAAGGGGGTCGCTTTTCGAGGACAAAAGTCATGCAGAGATACGATGGGGGTGGGGTGGGAGGGGTCTGTGTATTATCTCTGGAGAGCGTAAGTCCTGTATCTCTCGGCTGCCCCTCAGAATCTGTGTTTTTCAACACTGGAAGAGCAACTTCAGATGAAAGATCTTGGATTGTTAACCATGTCTTTGAATCCTAGATCCTGGTTATCTACTTTTTTACATTTTAAGGAAGCTCAATTCTTAGGGAGATTAAAAAATTTGAACTTTTAGCTCGTAGTTTGCAAGTAGCTATGAAAAGAACTTTAACTATAGGATGCGTGGCTGATGTAAACTGGATAATTTTTCGATTGGCATGCGATAGCACTTGGTGGAATTTGTGGATTGGGTTGGGAGATAAGTATTGAGCAACTGGAAGTCAAAGGTGCATATTTGCCTCAATCTGTAGCCCTAGAGGAGAAGCAGAGTAAGTTTTAAGCTTTCTTCATCACGTCTGCTTTTAAAATAGAAGGCTTCCTGGAAGTTCTTCTCTAATGTATGTTGTGAGCATTGATGTTACTCTGTGTTTAATAATTCATAGCTGCTAGTGAGAGTCTGTCTAAACAGCATATCAGGAACAGGTTTTAAGCTTCATCTTTATGATGATCCAAGCCAGTTATCCAGATCTCCAGAACTTAGAGCTGCGTGCATAGATAGGTATGATGTAGTGCACTGCGGAGAGCCCTGAATAAGGACTTTTCACAGCTGGGTCCTTGACCGCACTCTGTTAACCCCTAGTGTGGCTTTGGGCCAAGCGCTCTCAGCTCTTCAAGCGTAAGTGTGCTTCTAACAAAAATTCTGGGAAATATAAAAATGTCCCCAAGGCCTCTGTTTTAGAAGTTACCTGTGCACTAGCTATGACTAAATTGAATGAGTTCTGTCTTTTCACATAATCTTGTTTGTTTTACGTTGCTTTTTAAAAATTTTGGGAGGAAAAGTTCTGTGTCTTACATACTAACAGCTAGGAGTCTCATATTTATTCTGCTGAAAACAGACAAAGTAAGTATTTTACGCTCTGCTGGCCACATACCGTCTCTTTATGTATATTCTTTGTTTTCATTCTTACAGACCTTTAAAAAATGTAAAAATCATTCTTAGCTCAGGGGCGTACAAAACGGGGTCCGCGGCTGTGCGGGTACTCGACGCTCCCCACGTGGCTTTGGAGTTAGACTTACAGGAGTAGGTCTGGTCAGAACATGCTCACTAATGATTTTGCTCTTTTTGTAGAAATACTTTAAAGTCATTAAAAAACTAAAATTAAGGGGAAACCTCCCATGTTCTATTTGGCTTATTATGTCTGGGGTGGGGGGAGCTGAAATAAACTGACTTTCATATTTTTAAGAGTGCATGTTGTAAAAAAAAAAAAAAAAAAGAGTGCATGAAGACTTTAAGACTTTATGTTATTCAGGATGCAAATTAGCATTAATTAACCTTTGCTTAAAATATGTTTAATCCAATCCAAGTTATTTTCATGTTGTGCTCAATTTTATTAACACTCAAAAATAAATTTGCCTTTTTGTATAAAGAGAGAACTTAAATAGCGTAAATAGTCAGGATTCAGTTACACGCTGGAAACTAGGAACTCCCTGAAGCAGAAGCAGAATTCTTATAGCTTTCTGGGTATTTTGCAGGCAGTTTACTTAAAAATTGGCCTAACACATAAAATGTGGAACAAAAGAGGAATATGGACAATTCCCTTATGGAAGTTCAGCATTGTCTGAAAAAGCAGCCCTCCCTTGCTTCCTAAGTGGGAAACATTTGGGGCAACTCACGTGTAATGTTTAGTTTTTACTTAGCACTGGGCTAGGCATTGCAGGGCATCAAAACAGGAGTAAGAAGTTCTCAAGAACCTTGTAAACTACAGGAATACACATGTGTAACATAAAGCAATGTGAATGCCCTAAGAGAGGATAAAGGAGGGTATGACCAGGAAAGGCCTCTTGACTTAATTCAGGTGGACCTTAAATTAGTGTGGAGGGATGAAGAGGACTTCCAGGCAGAGAAAAAACACGACCAAAGGTGGAAAGTGTGGGAAGGAGCCTTTGCAAGGACTAGCAGATAGACAGGTTTTGCTGAAGCTAGAGTATGTTTTGGGGATACTGGAACGTAGAGTCAGAAAGAGACCACGGTAGGAAAGATTCTAAAGACCAGGCAGATTTCATATTTCATTAGGCAATGGAGACTCAATGATAGTTTTTGGCTTTGAGTGAAGGAGAGAGTAGAGGGTGGGGAAGGAGGCTCGAGCAGTGGTCCGGAATGGATGCTGGGTACTGGGCACCCCAACCAGGGTGACAGCAGTAGAACAGAAAGGAGGGGCTGGAGGAACAGGTCTGTGTTATTGAAGGGCTGCTGGGTAGCCACAATGTGAGGTGCTTTGTGGGATAATGTTTCATTGAGACCAGATTATCAAGGCTGGGTGAAGAGCTTTGAACTAATTGTGAAGGTGGCAGGGAGTTGTAGATTTAAGAGAACTGACTCGTAAAAGCAGTGCTTTAGGAGGCATTTAGAAGACCAGAGCATCTGGAAGTAGAGGAAAGAAACTGGAGACGAATTTGGGAACTGATTCTCACGCACATACCGGGCTATGGGACTCAAATGTGGGAGTGGGGGAGACTATGGGGAGGGTGATTTTGCCCCCCCAGGAGGCATTTGGAGACATTTTTGGTTGTCATAACTCAGGGAGAGGGAGCAGTTCTACTGGGATCTAGAGGTAGAGGCAGGAGCGCTACTAAAACAGCCTGCAATGCACAGAACAGCCCGTACAGCAAAGAATCACCTGTCCCAAAACGTCAGCAGTGCCGAGATTCAGAAAACCTGATCTGGACTCTGGTGGTGACAGTGGGACAGAAAATGAGGCTGAAGATAAAGTAGAGATTATGAAGGTAGACCTGATGGGCTTGGGTTGCCTGGTGATATTTTGATGAGAGAAGAGTAGGGCAAGTGTTAACTCTCTGTTGGACACCACTCACAATTAGAAAAGGGGCAGGAAGAGGGCCTGATTTTTAAAAAGATGATAATGAGTTTGATTTCAGGCATTTTGAGACGGCAGTGCAAATCTCCAGGGGATAGTTGGAAATGTGTGATTTGTCCACCCTGAGTGCCGGTTATTACAGTGAAATTCACATGTTTGGGGTCTCTCCTCTTTCTCACCTGAGTATCTTGGAGGTAGAGGCCAGACGGCTTCTCACACTGTAGGCATGCATTTACACATCAGGGCTTTGATTGATGTGGTAGTTTTCAGCATTTTTTAATCAAAGTCATGAGAAGGCTGAGTCATCTGGGGGAATGAGTATAGAGGACAAAGAACAGAGGGCCCAGAACTGAAGGAGGAAGGAGCTGGCATTTATTGAGTGCCTGTTATATTCTTTTACTGGGCAGATCATTTTCATGCAGGAACTCATTTGATCCTTGTAAGAACCCTGGGAAGTGAGTATTATTCTTGTTTATTAACTAGGAACTTGATAGGCAGAGAAGTTAAATAACTAGTTAGTTGTATACACTGATGTGTATAAAATTGATGATTAATAAGAACCTACTGTATAAAAAAGTAAATAAAATAAAATTCAGAAATTCAAAACAAAACAAAACAAACAAAAATAACTAGTTAGTGAATAGAGTACCTCTCCTTTACCATTATTTCTTGCCACCTCTCAGCTCTTTCCTACTTTTCACTGTTCATGTGATTGGTTTGCCCATAGTTCTTATGAATAGAGACTTAAAATTATTTGATTTTGAGTTATATGTGGATTTCCTCCTTTGCAAAATAAATAATTTTATGTATGATGATGTCTGCAAACACAGCCACTTAAGAGAAATAGGAAGATTCTTGTAGTTGGTATCCTGAGTTTTACATTGCTACAACTGTCAAACATCTTGAGAAACGTTCATTACACTTGTTTTGGAATACCAGAGTAAAACCTGTTCTGAGTTTAAGAGTTTATTTTGGGGAGACAGTGTGTTAATAGCTAAAGCGAGTGAGCTGAAGCTTTATAGAATTATGCTCCGCACCAGAGAGGAACAGGACGAGGGGGAGAAAAATCTGGCTCATAGGATTTAATCATGAGGAATTTTGCTGTCTGCTGAGCAAGAAGATATTCAGTGGCTTAAAAATAATCTTCTTCAGAATTATTTTGTTTTTTAAACATTAGAGAAGGTATGCTAGTTACCACACTAATCAGGATGCTTTTCTAGCTTTTATTTAAAATTTCATCTTTGGGAAAAGTTTTAAAACTTCATACAGACTTTGAATGAATAATAGCTTGATAAAAGGTTCTAGTACTAACTGTTCTTTTATTGAAGATTATAAGCAATGTATCCTATAATGAGGCTGCGAAAATCTTTCAGTTCATTTGTGTTGAGCAATATCTTGGTAGAATATTTGAATAACACATTAGTTTAATGGAGGAAAAGTGATGACAATGAAACGTAAACCATTTTGTCTCTTTTGAAATTTGTTCAATTATGTGATCTACTCATTAGAGATAGGATTAAAATAGAGAAGCAGAGCCTCATTTATGCATTGAAAGTTACGAACTTAATACTTAATGAAATAAATGTCAGGTTTGTTGTTCTGGAGTAGTGATTTTGTTTGTAATCACTAAAAACATTATACCAAACTATAAAAATAATCTTACCTTGAACAGACACTTTACTATACACAGTTGAAAAACATACTGTTTGTGAAAAAAGTCACACTTAATGGCTCTCTGTAGTGTCATATTTACTGAAAATTTTTTTCTTTCCTATATCATAATGTACTTTTAGTCTTCTTTTTTTTAGCCAGTAGGCCAGAGTTAGAGTCTTAGTATCTTGAGAATTCAAGCTAGGCATTTTGACAGAGCTCTAAAAGAGTGTGAGAAGTTGATGTAAGGAGAACTAAACATGGAAGGCAAGTTCCAGCCCTGACCTTGAACAAATCACTTAATGCCTGGATTTTAGTTCTCACCATGGAAATGATTGAATTGGGGTTTTCAAAGGAGAGGTTACAGTGTAGGGATGGCCACTCTGTCCAGCCACATCCTTAAGAAAGTAGCCACACAGACTTGAAATTAGTTGATATGCTATTTTGAAACTGGAATTGATTTCTTTTACACACTTCGGGAGATTTGAAGAGGAGAATCTTGCCTAGAATGCTGAAGTGAGTATATATATATAAGAGGGAACTGATGAAAGTGTTTTAAGGTCCGTGGTACTTAGTTCTTCAAGGTGTCTGGCCAGTGGGAATTTGAAATGGGTGATAAGACTTGGCATTTCTGATGTTTTCCCTGATATATGTTGCATTTTCTGTAGCCTTTCCTGTGACAGATGCATCTTGATTTGTCGTTTTCTTCTGCCTCTATGTAAGGAATTTATGGTTGATGGGTTGCATATATAGGCATGACATAAAAATCAGGTTGTAATAATAACTTCGCTTCAGAAATCTTTTTTTTTTTAATTATTATTATTATTTTAAATTAATTTATTTAATTATTTTTGGCTGTGTTGGGTCTTCGTTTCTGTGCGAGGGCTTTCTCTAGTTGCGGCAAGCGGGGGCCACTCTTCATCGCGGTGCGCGGGCCTCTCACTATCGCGGCCTCTCTTGTTGCGGAGCACAGGCTCCAGACGCGCAGGCTCAGTAATTGTGGCTCACGGGCCCAGTTGCTCCGCGGCATGTGGGATCTTCCCAGACCAGGGCTCGAACCTGTGTCCCCTGCATTGCCAGGCAGACTCTCAACCACTGTGCCACCAGGGAAGCCCCCAGAAATCTTTTTTTAAGTTCATACCATATACCAAATTTTATTGCAGTTTGATAAATTATAGGACTTAAAAGTCTTAAAACCACATCTCTTCATTTTGTTTTAAGAACTGACTCTATGTGGAATTTGAGTCTCTTTTGTTAAGTGATGAAGACAGAATTTATTAGACTGTGTATTTCCATCTAACCTCTTTTTTGGTTGTGGATTCCTTTGAGATTCCTGTTGCACACCTGAGTGTCCATTGACAGATGAATGGATAAAGAAGATATGGCACATATATACAATGGAATATTACTCAGCCATAAAAAGAAACAAAATTGAGTTATTTGTAGTGAGGCGGATGGACCTAGAGTCTGTCATACAGAGTGAAATAAGTCAGAAAGAGAAAAACAAATACCTATGCTAACACATATATATGGAATCTAAGAAAAAAAAATGGTTGTGAAGAACGTAGGGACAGGACAGGAGTAAAGACACAGACGTAGAGAATGGACTTGAGGACACGAGGAGGGGGAAGAGTAAGCTGGGACGAAGTGAGAGAGTGGCATGGACATATATACACTACCAAATGTAAAATAGATAGCTAGTGGGAAGCAGCCACATAGCAAAGGGAGATCAGCTCGGTGCTTTGTGACCACCTAGAGGGGTGGGATAAGGAGGATGGGAGGGAGACGCAAGAGGGAGGAGATATGGGGATATATGTATAGCTGATTCACTTTGTTATACAGCAGAAACTAACCACTGTAAAGCAATTATACTCCAATAAATATGTTAAAA
Source organism: Balaenoptera musculus (assembly GCF_009873245.2). NCBI lineage: Eukaryota > Metazoa > Chordata > Mammalia > Artiodactyla > Balaenopteridae > Balaenoptera > Balaenoptera musculus. The sequence goes on from NC_045796.1 coordinate 25,523,905, forward strand.
GAAAAAGAGAGAGAGATTCCTGTTGCACATGCTGGACAACTGCTTAGAAAACATAGTTACACAAAAATTTGCATATAACTCGAGATTGCCAGCCTTCCCCCAACCTAGTCAAGCTCATCCCATGGACCTCGCATTAAGACAGTTTTAAGGAAGAGCAGGCAGACCTGGGAAAGCTGAACATAGGTCTTTCTTAAGTCAGTTTTGTATATTTTCAGGAACTGTTTCTTCATGGCTACTATTTATGCTCAGGGTGTGTATGCGGTGCTGAAAACTCAGAAATCTTTCCTGCCTTCATGGATTATAACTTGTGGTAATGTTAAAAAGGAAAAGAACTGTATTAATGGGGAGTCATGGGAGGCTATGCACACCTACTTAGGTATAAGGGAAGGCCTCTCTGAGGAGACGGGGACCGGGTAAGGGAGTGAGAATGAGATGTTTCACACGGAAGGAATGAGCACTGAAAGGACCTGGACAGCATGTGAAGAGCTCTGTGTGTTGAGGAGATGAAAAGCTGGAGCATTATGGGCAAGAGGGGAGAATGGCAGGGGCCACATGCTGCAGGGCCTTGTACACAGGGATAAAGAGTTTGGATTATAAAAGACTGAAAGTTTATATTCAGGGGAGTGGCAGCATCCAAAGTATATTTGTCGAAGGTTACCGTGCTGTGTAGAGAAGAGAACACTGGGGCAAGCAGAAACAGATTGGCCACTGGATATGCAGTAGTTCAGGTAGGAGACCATGATGGCTTAGATTAGTGAGGTCGCAGTAGGGTGGAGAGGAGTGGACATATTTGAGATATTTGTAGCTGGTAGAAATAGGAGGACATGATAATGGATTGGATATGGAATATAACCGGGGGAAACATTCAGGGATGTTGCTGGAAGTCACCATTATTGGATGCCTAGGAGACGAATGGGTTTTTCAGGGTTTTTTGTTTTATTTGGGTGGAAGGTAATGGTGAATTTGGGAGTTTTCTTTTCTCAATCGTAAGTTCTCAGAAGCCTGTGAGATTGTTAAGAAGGCCTCTATCAGAGAGGATCATCAACTCTTGAGGAACTCAGAGATATTTGGCTTGGAGATGTCAGTTTGAAGCTTATCAGTGTGTTAGTGATATTCAAAGCCATGCAAATAGGTGAAATCACTGAAGAAGAGACTATAGAGAGGAAAGAAGGATTGGTTAGAAATAGAAACCTGAGGAACACTGCACATTTCTAAGTTGGGTAAACTGGAAGCCCTCTAGGAAGGAAGCTAAAAAGGACAGCCCGAGCGGTTGTAGGGAAACTGGGAATATATATTGGATCATGTCATGGGTGCCAAGTAATGCAAGTATTTCAAGAAAGGGATACTTAACTATTGAGTTTGGCGGAGAGGTTGAGAAGATATGGGCAGAAATACGGCTGTTGGATTTGGCAACCCAAAGGTCATCAGTGACCATAATGAGCCAGTGTCATAGACTGGTAGAGGTGGAAGCCAGATTTGAGTGACTTGAGGGATACACAGTGGCCCAGGAACTAGAAATTGGGTTTAAAGAAGTTAAAGGAAACAGACACGGGGCCAAAGCGGAAGTATGAGGATGTAAAGGAAGTCTTTGTTTTTTTGACTATATAAGAAATATTGCGGCATGGTTTTAGTTGTTAGGATTAATAAGGGAAGGAAGGAAGATGAAGAGAGAAGTCCTTGAGAAAGCAAGAATGGTCTAGGATCCTGATCGCACAGGGCAGCAGTTCTTTGATAGGAAACGGATAACTTCCACAATTTCAAAAGGAGGAGAGAAAGGGGAAAAAAAATCTAGTCATAGTAGCATCAAAAAGAATAAAATACTTAGGAATAAACTTAACAAAAAAAGAGCACCAAGGTGTTTATATTACAAAACATTACTGAGAGAAATTAAATAAGTTTTTTTTTTTTTTTGGCTGCACCGCGCAGCCTGTGGTATCCTAGTTCCCTGACCAGGGATTGAACCTAGGCCCTCGGCAGTGAGGGCGTGGGGTCCCAACCACTGGACCGCCAGGGAATTCCCCTAAATAAAGATTTAAATAAATGGAGAGATAGTCTGTATTCATAGATTGGAAGATAGAATGTTAAGATGTCAGTTCCCCAAATTGATCTATAGATTCAGTAAAATACCTGTCAAAATTCCAGTAGACTCTTGTAGAAATTGTCAAGCTGATCCTGAAATTTATAAGGAAATGCAGAGGACCTAGAATAGCCAAAGCATTTTTGAAAACAAAATAGGAGTTACCCTGTCTAATATTAAAACTTATCTACAGTGATCAAGACAGTGTGATTGGCATAAGGATAAGCATTATAGGTCAGTGGAACAGAATTGAAAGTCCAGAAATTAACCCTTATATTTATGATCACTTGGTTTTTGAAAAAATGCCAGAACAGTTCAATGGGGAAAGGATAGTCTTTTCAACAAATGGTGCTGGGACAATTGGATATTTTTATGTTTAAAAAAATGGGGCTTCCCTGGTGGCGCAGTAGTTGAGAGTCTGCCTGCCAATGCAGGGGACATGGGTTCAAGCCCTGGTCTGGGAAGATCCCACATGCCGCGGAGCAACTAGGCCCGTGAGCCACAACTACTGAGCCTGCGCGTCTGGAGCCGCAACAGGAGAGGCCGCGATAGTGAGAGGCCCGTGCACCGCGATGAAGAGTGGCCCCCGCTTGCCACAACTGGAGAAAGCCCTCGCACAGAAATGGAGACCCAACGCAGCCATAAATAAATAAATAAACAAATTTTTAAAAAAAATGGATTTAGACATACTGTTTTATATACTTCACACCGTACATGAAATTATCTCAAAATAAATCATAGACTTTGTAAATTTGTAATTGTAAAACCTAAAGCTATAAAAATTCTAAATATTGCATAGGAGAAAATCTTTGTGACCCTGTGTTAGGCAGAGTTCTTAGATACGGCACCAAATGCATGGATCATTAAAGAAAAAACTGATAAATTGGACTTCTTTAATGGAGTTTTAAAACTTTTTACACTTCAGAAGATACTTAAGAAAATAAAAAGACAAGTCACAGACTCAGACAATATTTGAATATTACAAACTTGGTAAAGGTCTTTAATCTAGAATATATAAAGAAATCTTACAACTCAATTATGCAGAAAAAACCCAATTAAAAAATGGGCAAACGACTTTAATAGGTATTTCACCAAAGAAGATATTATAAATGGCCAATAAGCATATGAAATGATGTTCAACATCATTAGTCATTAAGGAAATGCAAATTAAACTGCAATGATATATTGTAACACACCCACTTAAACGGCTATAATTTAAGACTGACATTACCTATTACTGGTATTGTGGAGAAACTGGAATCCTATACACTGCTCTTGGAAAGGTAAATGGTACAGCCATTTTGGAAAAGTTTGGCTTTTTCTTACCATACAAACCAGCATTTCCACTCTTAGGAATCTATCCAACAGAAACGAAGATGTGTGCACACAAAGAATTGTAAATGTCCATTTTAGCAGTATTATTCACAATAGTCAAAAATTGGAAAGCAATCCAAATGTCCCTCAAATGGTGATAAACAAAATATGGTATATCCATACAGTGGAATACTCTTCTAAATAAAGAGGAACAAATCACTGGTAAATGCTACAACAAAGACGAATATCAAAAACCTGATAAGTGACAGAAGCCAAACAGAAAAGAGTACGTATTGTGTGGTTGCATTTATATGAAATGTCTAGAAAAGGCAAATCTATACAGAAAGCAGAATAGTGGATACCTGAGGCCAGGGCAGGAGTGGAAACACTCTGGAGGAAAATTTTGGGGGTGATGTGATGGAAAAGTTCTAAGATTGGATTGTAGTGATGATGCACAACTCTATAAATTGTCTTAAAGCTCAATGAATTGTACACTTATGGTTGGATTTTGTGATGTATAAATTATACCTCAAAGCTGTAAATTAAAACTTTAATAATTTGGAGGGTGAGGGGAATGCATGAAATAGGCATCTTGGAGAATGCGCAGGGTGAGTGTGGTAGAGAATAAAGGACTCTGTGCTGTCTATGTAATTTTAATTACAAAACCTCAGTGTAACTTAATGTAATCTGGCATTTGGTTATGCATTTGTGTTTTGTATATCATGAAAGGTGATATATCAATAGATATTATGTATGGAAGAGATTGCCATGTGAAGATTCATTACAACTGCGTATAAATAAGTACATTATTTAATAGATTAAGAAGGGGTTGAAAAAATTGTGATTTGGAATAATGGAAATCAGTTTCCATCTATTGACTTTGAATAGTATGCTGACTTTATATACATTTAACTCAGATATCTTAATTGTATGGAAAATTATAGAAATATAATACTTCAGAAATCTGAGTTTGAAATAATTGTGCCCAATAATAATAATTTTAACGAAATAGTGGTTTCAATCTACAAGACTACCTCTGGTTGCTTTCTTTTATTGAAATAATTACTGTCACTATCATGATTCTTTCTGTTAAAAAAAAAAAAGCTTCTGTTAACTTAGAGGCACTGATTTGTTGTCTTTGTAGTATCTCTAAATTGCTGTATCCAATTTGAGTTTGCATAAGTAGATAGATCTTGGGCCACAATTTATATATATATATATATTTTTTTTTTTTTTTTTAAGATTTAATTTTTTATTTATTTTTGGCTGCGTTGGGTCTTTGTTGCTGTGTGTGGGCTCTCTCTAGTTGCGAGCGGGGGCTACTCTTCGTTGCGGTGCACGGGCTTCTCCTTGCGGTGGCTTCTCTTGTTGCGGAGCACGGGCTCTAGGTGCGCGGGCTTCAGTAGTTGTGGCGCGCGGGCTCTAGAGCGCAGGCTCAGTAGTTGTGGCGCATGGGCTTAGTTGCTCCGCGGCACGCGGGATCTAAGCAGACCAGGGATTGAACCCATGTCCCCTGCACTGGCAGGCGATTCTTATCCACTGCGCCACCAGAGAAGTCCCTATATTAATGTGCTCCTTTGGATAAAAAATAGCTAAGAGTGCTGATCTAAGAGTGATTATTGCTTCTTGTCTGTGGATTATGTAAAATGTTGTATGTGGAAATAGGAATATATCTATGTCCTTACGAAAAGAATTTATTGTCTGGAAACTATTCAAGAGTATTTTTGATTTTTCTTGTCTCATTTGTGACTAGAAGGATCAGAGGTTTGACTGCTTAAACTACAGTGTTTATTGGTATTGTATGTTATTAATAGTTGATTTAGAAGAATTCATATTTTTTCTAAAGCACTTAATTATATTTCATAGAAAAGTTTTTACTTACAACACCCTTGTAATTTTCTGCGTCAGCAAGTATTGAGTGTGGTCAGAATTGCATAGACTTAGGAATGTGGCAGTTCTAGATTTGAATCTCCACCTCAGTGCTTATTAACTTTCTTGCTCTGAGCAAGTAACTTAATTAACCCCTTTTGAAGACTCCCATTTCCTCATCTGTAGACTGAGGATGATACCAAATCCAGAAGTTTCGTAATACCACAGTGAAGTAACATGTAAACCTAGTGTAGTGCCTGGCTCTTAGAGGGTGATCAGAGAAGTTTCGTTCACTCAAGCTCTGCTCTATTAAGGAAAATTCATTATTTGTAGGATCTTGGCTTTAATGGTAGTAAAAATCTCCCCATTGTTCTTCAAACCTAGCTTTATACGTTTTGTTGTTTTTGTTGCATTGAACTTACTACACTGCCCTCAATCCTTTGATCCTATCAATAATGCCTTGTGTTTCTCCCTTTCACCGTGTAATTAGAGGATTTTTACTCCTGAAGTGAAGTTTACCACCAAAATCCTAAAATAAAGGATAATTCTGAGGTTTTGAGCCTACATGGCTTGCAGAATGATGATAACCATTAATGGAAATAAAGAAGTGAGGAGGGGGGGCCTAGTTTAGTTGAAGGCGATGTGCTGAGTGAGCACATCCATGTCATGTTCAGTCCATCTGGGCAGCAAGGTTTAGTGGGCATTTTTGAAAGCTTGAGAGCAGCAGCTGGGTGGCTTTAGAAGCTTGTGCAGACTTGGTGGTGGTTCCTGAATGAGGCCATTCAATAGAAATGAGGGATGCAAACTTAACTTAGTGTATTTGAAATGTCCTTTCAGAGCAGATGGTAAATTGCACTTTTGTGTAGAGATTTAGGTATTCTCACTTATGACTTCAGAAATTTTCTGAAACTATCTTGAGACTGTTAGGAAGGCAAGGTGGATGAGGAAGTGTGACATCTCTTCACCTGAACTTAGTCCAGCCTCCAAAGAGTTGAACCTTGGTTGTTAAACACAAAAGGTATTTGCACATTTAAAGTAAGAGGTCTTAGCTGTTTGCAAGCAACCTCCAAGGCAAAGAAATTGCATTTAGCTGAGGAATGAGCCTCAGAGCTAGAACAGTCTAGCCTACCCTTTCCCATCAGCGTCTCGTTGCAGCTTTGTGCTTCTCATTTAACACAAGATCTCTTTTAATCTTTATAATATAAGCCTGCCAGATACTGTTATCCCCATTTCATTAATAAGAAATTGGATGCTCTCATGATGCTCAACAATTAGTAGATGTGTGGAAAAATTCCTTGAGGGTGAGTTATCCTGGAGCGTTGCTGTACCATTTCTTCAGGGATGGTTCTGTTGAATTCTGCTTTCTGTATATTCAGAGTACTTTCTTCTATTTAATGTCTTACAATTACATCATTCATTAATTCAACAAATACTATTAAACACCTGTTACGCATCAGGGTATGCACCAGGGGCATGGAGTATGCAGAGGTGAATGGAAGAGACATGGTTCCTGCTCTTCTGGAAAACTTAAATCTTTCTCCTAAGCTCCAAGAACCTAGCAGGGGGTCACTGTTCCTGTCTGGTTCACAACTGTATCTCTGGCACATTGTTGGTAGTTAATATTTGTTGAGTGTTGAATGAGTGAGCATGGATTTATCCTTTCCCCCCCCCCAAATATGTTTGCTTATCACTAGCTTGAATATATATTGCACCCAATTCAAATAATAATAGTAATAATAAATGCCGGTGTACTGCTTACTGTATGTCAGGTACTGTTTGCACCCCTTTACAAATATTAATTTGTGAAGTGGGTACAGTTTACTATCCCTGCTTTTAAAATGAAGATAAAGAAAGGACAAGTAACTTATTACAAGGTCACACAGCTCGAAAGTGGTAGAGCTTAGATTTAAGTAGTCCTTTTCTTAACCACTTTGCTCTACTTCCTAAATATTATATGATTAAATACTTACTATCACACTTCCATGCTCATATCTTTACCGTCTACTATATCTCTCAATATTCTAAATTCCCCAGTTTCTTCTTTAGAGTTACTTGACATTTACAGATCACGCTGAGGTCCCCACACCAGCTTGTGGAGTCCCTGTACTGCTGTGAGTCCTGTTAGGTTCTAAGAGTTATTATAACAAGTCCTGTTTATCCATGTCTCTCAGCAGCGTGTCTTGGGATAGTTTTGTAAATAAAACTTAAAAATAGGTCCTTCTGCTACATTTACTTAGACGCCATTGTTTATTTTCGGTAGTTTGCTAAGTAAATTAATAATTTTATTGAAATAAAGGGATAAAATTTTAAACTGTTTTTATATAAAATACAAATAACACTCTAAAACACAAATAACATTCTAAAAGATGGCTAAACAGAATACTTTTATCCGCTAAGGCCGACTTAGTCAGTGTCTCCTCTAGGAAACCTAGATAACATTAATTTGTCTGACTTTATGAGGACCTGCTTCTCCAGAGGACTGAAACTTAGGAGAGGGTTCTTGGTAACCTGGTTTGGATCTCCTTAGCATAGGAGTGGCAGTTTATGCCATAGGTATAAATAAGATCAGCCAGGATGAATTTGTGGAGTGAAAGAAAGGAGAGAGCAAAAGGAAGCCTGAGGTAGTAGCTGCCTGAGGCATTGGAGGGAAAGCAGGGAAACAAGGAAAGGAAGGAGAGTTATGGAAAGAGTCATCTGTCACGTGCTACCAAACTCAATATTGGGTTTCATGGAGGCATGAGTGGAAGTCGGATTGCTTCCTGACATGTTGGTATATTACTCTTTGAAAAATGTGTTCTAATTTAGACTTTTGACTAATTCATACTGGGTTTTTCTTTTACATTCTCTACACTGTTACTGAGGTTTTATTTATTCAGTATTTTTCCTTAGGATCCAGAGCAAATCCTTCTCTTGATGAGTTCTCTATTTTGAGATATTTGAGATATTTGCAAACTAACTCATTTTTTATAGTCCTTCAAAAATTTTATCCCAGATGTAATATTTACCTAAAAAAATCTGAATCATCAAGGAAAATCTTGATGTTCATAAAAGACAATGCTGTACTGTTTTCATGGAATTAGGAAGAATACGGAAAACCCCGAATGAACTTTTTGGCCAACCCAATGGTTTGACATCCTGCTTCTTTGAACTTTCCCCTAATCCTTCCTACCAGATAACCCCCTTTCTGTAATCTTCCCATACTGTTGTATATGTTTGTACTTGTATATACAACTTGTACTTCTAGCTTCCTGTTCGTGTGTGTATGTTATCCTTGATAGGTGACAGGCGATTTGAAGGCAAGCGTTAGCTTATCCTTGTTTTCCTCAGATCACTCTGCTTATGATAGGCACCCAGATCTTATTGGACTGGTTAATTGGTGCTGCAGGGCTTCACTCCTCATCAGTACCTTGATGGGTCCTAGCCTAACCTCTTCATTTTGTCATACCACTTAAAAAATTCCAAACGACAGGGAATGAGCCTTTTTGAACAATATGGAGCCTCTGAGACCTGATTATATAGATCTTTCAGTTAGACTGAATAAGCTAGTTAATATTAATACTTTTGAAGTTGTTCAGGTGGCTTTAGTCAGATATGGTGAACATGCATATTAATAACTTTTCTTTAAGCTATTGTACCTCAAGGCTGTTCTTTTAATTTTTTATTTTTAAAGATACCATAGTTTACTTTAGTAATAAACTCACATGAGATTCTCTGCCTTTCAGAGGTATAATTTCTAATTCTTGAACGTGACAATGAGCAAATAGTGGTAGGTAAGTAATCTAAATAAGGAAACAGGTCAGTAGTTTCTCATTTAATTTAGTTGACTCTTTTGGAGGAAAGCATAGCATTCTCGTAAAATGCATGGCAATAGGGAGAACATATCAAATCTGAGTAGTCATGCTTATCCAGCCTTACCCAGCCTTAAAAGTTATCTACCAACTCACTCCCACATCTCACAATCTTGTTTCTGATTATTCTTCTAACGTGGACTTTGTGTTCTAGCAGATCTGTTTTCTGTTTCTGTTTCTCACACAGTTACTTGTTAGGTTTTTATTTTCTCATCATGTTACTTTCTTCATCTGCAGTACCCTCCCCCAGCTTCCGTGCTTCCATCTGCCCCCTTTTATTAAAAACGTGCCTTAGTTTTTATATGTTTGGAAATCTCATTTGAGATTTCAACCTTACCTTCTGTCTGACTCTCATTTGCCTCCTGCCTATCCTTCTGTATGTGTTTTGCACTGTTACTGCTTTTTGTTCATTTATGTCATTGCTTAACTGCTTTTCCAGGATATTTACATCCCAACAATATTATAAGTAAATATTATAAGTAAACTATAAATAACATTCAGGTTTCTTTTCTTTCATGACCTCATGATTATCTAGAGCAGCAAAAGCACATAGTAGATGTTTATAAAACAGAGCTAACTATTTAGGGAAGCCAGTTGCTTAGCTCTGCTATTGCCGTGCATACATGGATGTGATTGGGGTGACGAATTAAGGCACTTCTGGGGTCCTCACCCAGGAAAGTAAAAAGTGGGGGTGGTGAAGCTTGCGGCCTTGGACGTTCCACTGCTAGTGCTATGGGTACTCTGTCCCCACCCCAGTCAGTATTCTGGGCATGAGAAGAGAAAGAGGCAGCAAGAACAGGAACAAATAGCACAGAATTCTCTGAGTTTTGACTTTGCAGCTTTGCTGGCCAACATTGCCAGTTCCCTCTCCCTCCCTTTCAGAATGCTTTTTTCCCTATTCTTCTTTTTTTTTTTAATAGCAGAATGTAAGAAGTTTAAAAGAAACAAAATAGGAATTTATTGGCAACTAAAATAAATCATGGTGGAGTCTGGATATCTTGGCACTGTTGCTTATATTTTCTTTATAAAATGTAATAAAGCACAGCTTCTGTCCAGTTCCAGTGTACCTGGCTGAAAGGAGAAGAGCACAAATCCATTTAGAGGGAGGGTGCTGGGTACACTCACATGATACCACACAGCGATTGCACGTTCCCTAGCACAGGCCATTGAGATTTGTGCCATGTCAGAATTACAGATTATACTACTTGTCACGACCAATGTAAATCTCACAGGAATAGTAGAAATTACTGAGGTTAAACCTTTGAAATCTAAGAGCCTACTGTATTCTGTGCCTGCCTTCAGGAAGCTAAGGATTTAAAAACCAGAGGAAAGGAATTTATAGTTAGATTTTCTATTACTACCCACAATTTAAAACTCGTAGAGATAGAAATCTTTTACTTCCCTAATCACATTTCTGTAGATTACCCCTAAGACTTGTTTCTGGAATGAATCCAAACTTGTGTTTCTCACTTACACCTAACAAAGGGCAAAAACAGAATTGTCAAAGTTACTAATTGTATTGTATAATGGTTATTTTTTACATAGTGTTCCTTTTTGTTTCCTGTGTTATTTGACTGTACACCCATCTATCTGCCTTCCTATTTTTCTTTTACTGCCAAGTAACAAATGACCCAGATTTCTTCTCTACTGTCTATACTAGTAACCTAACTTTTTTCTGTTCCTCCCACCCTACCTCTTAAAAAAAGAAAAAAAAAGATATTCTTAAAGTTCACCTTTATCCTAGCCGCCAAGTCCAGTAATATTTTCTTAGGTTTCATTCTGTTTTATCACCTCCCTTGTAATTGATACTGAATTAATTCTTGGTGGATATTATCTCTTCTTTTTGTTCTCTGTGATGCTAAATTATTATGTTATTATATATCTTTAAGCATCCTGTCTTCCTACTGTGTCTTTCTCTTGTGTAGAGTCAGCTTTGACCCCTTTTCTTACATTCAGCCTACAAAGTCCTTCAGATTTTCTTTCTCTGAAAAATCTCAGCCAATCATCCTTTTCTGTCCTTTGCATTAATTATTTTCTGAGCTCTATGTTATTGCTACACTACTGCAGTAGCCTCCTAAATCTTAACTAGCTTTTCTGTAATTGCTAAAGAACAAAAAAGCGAATTTCTAAAAACGTGTATGATACTCTTCAGAAGTGCTCAGTAAAGATTAGTCTGGCATTTAGAACCCTCTCCATCTAGTTTGGTCCAGTTTACTACCTAACCACACTACAATCCCTACTTTGACCTGTTGGCACCTCCCCAATTCGAATGCCCGTCTTGACTTACCCAAAAACCTGTCCATTCTTTAACATCTAGGTTAGGCTTTTTTTTTTTTTTTCCTAACAAATATTTCCAACCCATAGTAACTTCTCTCTAATTCTTACAGAAACAAGTATTAATTACATAGCACCTGCTATGGGTCAGGCATTGAGCTATTTGACATATGTTTAATTTTAAACTTAGAGAATATATATTATTTCCATTTTGTAACTGAGAAACTTGGGGCTCCAGAGGCTACATGCTTGACATAAGCTGGGATTCAGATCCAGCTCCATCAGATGGCAAAACTTGTGTTCAAAACACCAACCATTTCAGTGTATAAGGTTACAGCCTTATATGATAGCTTATCTTTGTCATTTGTATGTTATGTTTTCAGCTAGGTTAGAAGTTTCTTAAGAATAGGGGATGTGTGTTAGAACTTGACATGCCTCCTAGGGCCTACTGTGTACTTTGAACATTGTGCGTACTTAAGAGGAGAGCATTTTGCTGAGGCTGAGGCATTTCTGTAGTGCTACTGATTACAACAATCTGCCTACTTTTCTTGTTAGAGCATTCCCTAAAATGTTATGAGTGCAAGAAGACTGCAGACATGGCCGCATACTGAATTAAAGGGAGGCAGTGGAGCAGCCTTATGACTTGTTTCCCAAAGTGTGGGCTATGTACCCAGCAAATGCGAAAGCACATAGTGAGAAAGCTATTCCTTTTTTTTTTTTTTTTTTTTTTTTGTATTTGGAGATAGTCTTTTTTTTTTAATCCTTCAATGGCTTCCCTAAGCCTTATTTTTTTTTTTTTTCACACACACACACTGTATTTTATTTTTACAAGAGATAAATAGACTGACACCAAGCATTGTACATGGATGACCACAACAAAAGCAACAATGATTGCAATTACCAAACATGAAACACACTCATACTATGTCATAATATTGACATTCAGTCCAGTAATCCTCCACTGTAACAGCTCCTTTACTTTGCAGTGAAAATTGATTTGTATATTCTTTGCCTCTGAGTCCTTGTGGGATTTTTTTTTTTTTTTAAATTCAGACAGAAAGTCACAAAAATTATTCTCATCCTCATCAGTTCACTCAGTCCCATGTAATTCATTTTTTTATTCATCTTGATCTTTTGTTAGCACTTTTATGAGTTCATCAGTTTTTCATTAGAGTTCTGAAAATGCTTATTCATTCAGTTCAGCAGTACAGTCAGTTACCAGAAACCTGTACTTGTCAGAGTCTTTTCCATGAATTTCTTGAAGATGAAACCCTCACTGTGTATGACAGTCTGTAGATCCATCCACGTCTCAACAAATGACTCAATTTCGTTCCTTTTTATGGCTGAGTAATATTCCATTGTATATATGTACCACAACTTCTTTATCCATTCGTCTGTTGATGGGCATTTAGGTTGCTTCCATGACCTGGCTATTGTAAATAGTGCTGCAATGAACATTCGGGTGCATGTGTCTTTTTGAATTACGGTTTTCTCTGGGTATATGCCCAGTAGTGGGATTGCTGGGTCATATGGTAATTCTATTTTTAGTTTTTTAAGGAACCTCCATATTGTTCTCCATAGTGGCTGTATAAAGCTATTCCTTTTGAATTGTTTTTCAAATCCGATTTCGGTTTGTTACTTGTAAGTTTTTAACACCTTTCTAACACAGGTAACTCTCTTAATAAAGAACAGGTTTTTTTTGCAGACAGTGGTATTTTGGCTGAAATTAAATGACAGTTTTGTTTTCATTGAATGTATTACTGTTTTTGTTATTTTCTATTTATCTCAGGTGATACTTAATTTCCATTTATATAGTGATACATTTTCCTTCTAAAATAAACTTATTAAGTTTTTAAAGTGTCTTGATTTAAAGAAGAAATATTAAGAACATAATAGCACAAGTGGCCCGTAGACATGGCAGAGCTTGTGATGGTGGTATGCAAGAATCTGAAGTTTGGGAAACGCACAATGGAAAAAGCCAGGCTTTGGAGTTTCTCAGAGTTGGGTTCATATCTTGGCCCTGCTGATTTCTAGTCTGTGACCTTGGGCAAGGACTTTCTCTTTGCCTCACTATTTTGATTTATAAAATGAATGTAACAATGCCTACTTCTTAAATTGTTTGAGGATTGTCTTAAATAAGTACTGGTATACCACTCAATAAATAGTAGCTTTTTCATCATCAATTTTGATAATTTATTGTTTATTTCCTCATTTGGTCAACTAAAAATCTTTAATAGAATTTTAAAGATGCAGTTGAATTCTTAGTATTTTTGACCCTCAAGCAAGTATTTCACTGCCCTGGGCCTTAATTTCTCTGGGCATTAGTTTTTTCATCTGCATATTGAGAATAAATTAGCGCCTGTATAGGATTGTTTTGGGGACTAAATGAATTTGTAAAATAAGTAGAATACTATGGTGCCTGATATTTGGAGTAGTGCTATATAGCTATTAGTTATTACTATTATTATTTCCTTAGAAAGGATGTAGCTTTTTGTAAGATCCTGAGGCTGTTTTTCCTTTGTTCTTACCATCCTGAGTTGGGGGTGGAAGGTGTTTTGTGATATTTAATATGTTCATTAAGATTTACTGAGTGTAAAGCATCTTGGTACTAGCATCATTGTAAACCAGCAAGGGAGAATAAGGAGGTCTTCAGCAAAACTACTCTGAGCCACCACCCAATTATTACATCATGCAGTTAAAGAAACTCAAAGGAAGACTGATAAGCCCCAAAGGACTGACGTTGAATCGTCATGAACTTCTGTATGTTATAGCATTTTCTAATTGAGTAAAATGCCATGGAACATTTGATATTGATATGTATACTTTATCAGCATTTTTTAAAGGCAATACCATGGGTTCATATTAGTTGAATGGTTATATTTAGTACTATTTTTGTTCTTCAATTTTTATCTATTTTGTAAGATACACCTGGTTTCAGGACAAGTAGTGTTTGTTTTTTATTCTGTGCATTATGTTCCTAAATGTCGGTTATAAAACAAATGTGGTAAGCCAAGTCATTTTCCTATTTTTCTTGAGTAATTACACTGGTTCTCTTCCTATAAAGGGGAAAATTGACCTTAAGGCATAATAAAAAACTAGAGTACAGAAAGCTTTTCGTTATCAAATATTTAATACAAAAATACGATAAAACACTCATTTACAAAGCAAAAGTACCGATGCTTGAATTTCACGCCAGATATCGATCCTTTGGAGGCAGATTTACAGGACAAAGTTTAGCAAGTGACTTAATTATTCCTACTTAAATCCCTAACACAGTGAATTTAATTCCTTATATTTTTTGCTCATTATAACAATTCATATTTAAATATGTATTTAAATAGGTATCATTTTTTTTTAATTTAATTTTATTTTTGGCTGTGTTGGGTCTTCATTGCTGTGCGCAGGCTCTCTCTAGTTGCGGCGAGCGGGGGCTACTCTTCGTTGCGGTGCGCAGGCCTCTCACCGCGGTGGCCTCTCTTATTGTGGAGCACGGGCTCTAGGGTGCGTGGGCTTCAGTAGTTGTGGCACGCGGGCTCAGCAGTTGTGGCTCGCGGGCTCCAGAGCACAGGCTCAGTATATGTGGCTCACGGGCCTAGCTGCTCCGCGGCACGTGGGATCTTCCTGGACCAGGGCTTGAACCCGTGTCCCCTGCATTGGCAGGCGGACTCGCAACCACTGCGCCACCAGGGAAGGCCTGTATCATTTTTAAAAGGGGGCATGTAACTAATAATCTATGTCTAGTACTTTGGCAGAAATAGATTTTTGAAAATTAGATGTTTTCAGAGGGTAGTTTGTATTGTGGTTACAGACTTGATATAAAATTTTCATTCAGAGAAATAATATTTTCACTAGAAGGGATCTTAGAGGTAGAATCTAACATTTGCCTTTTATTTAGGAGGAAACGAAATATATTATGTAATTTACCTATATTCACATAGCAAACAATTATCAAAACTTGATTCTGTGACCTAGTTGCCAAAACTAACAACTCTTGTTTTATGATGTAACATAGTAGAACTCTGGTATAGCACAGCTTATTATATGAATTTACCACTAGGAAAATATGATCGCTATGAAATAATATAGTGGTTAAGTGCATGGGTTTCAATCCAAGTTCTCTTGTTTGCTGTGTGTCCTTGAGCAAGCTCACCAGCATATCAGTTTTCTGTTCTGAAAGAAGTACCTACCTCATAAGGTTGTTAGGATGATTATGTTAGTTAATATGTTACTGAGCTTGGAACAGTGCTTGACACATTGTATATACACCATCAATGTTAACTACTATCACAATCATCATCATTGTCATCCTCACCCTGTAATAACCTGCAATAGCCCATAGCACAGGTTAGAACATTATCCTAAGAGTGGGATAAATGGGTTTCTCTTTATCACAAGTAATAGAGGGACTTCCCTGGTGGCGCAGTGGTTAAGAGTCAGCCTGCCAGTGCAGGGGACACGGCTTCAAGACCTGGTCTGGGAAGATCCCACATGCTGCGGAGCAACTAAGCCCATGTGCCACAACTACTGAGCTGGTGCTCTAGAGCCTGCGAGCCAGAACTACTGAGCTGGCGTGCCCCAACTGCTGAAGCCCGCGCACCTGGAGCCCGTGCTCCGTAACAAGAGAAGCCACCGCAATGAGGAGCCTGTGCACTGCAACGAAGAGTAGCCCCCGCTCACGGCAAGTAGAGAAAAGCCCGCGCGCAGCAACAAAGACCCAACGCAGCCAAAAATAAATAAATAAATTTGTAGACAAACAAACAAAAAAAACAAGTAATCGATATTTCCCAGGCCTGTGTTTTACTGACAACTGGCCAGTGATAGAGAAATATGTACAAGAAATTACATCACAACTGCTTAACCCTGTTCACTCTTAACTCCACTCACTGAGTGCAGACACTTTAGAGCTCCACTCTATTCTGTGTACTTAGGGAAAGTCATGGGCTTCCAGCCCTCCCAGTAAAGGAGCTGTAGTGGTAACATAGTGCAGAAGGGAAGAACATGCCCTAGAATCCTCCGCTTCCCCATTTCCTTTGACCATGGTGGGTTACTTGACCTTTGTCCTTTAGTTCTCTTATCTGTAAAATAGCAGTAAAAGTCTCTGTCTTTCAGGGATGAAAGTTTCGGTTATGAAGACTAAATGAGCTAATTTATAAAATGCTTAGAATGATGCCCAGCCCAGTGTTTAAATGTTTAACTTTTATTATTATTTTTAAAATTTTGATAAACTAGAGTTGCTGTGGCTCTAGAATCGTCAGTTAAGTCTCCATGTAAGAAAACAGAGGGGCTTGATTACTAGTACTGGTTTCTGAAAAATGTTACTCTTTAATTAAGATTAACATTCAATATGGCATATTGTAAGGGAACATGTTTGAAGTGTTGGCTTTTCCTGTAACCTTCTGCCTGCTGTTGGTTAAATGGAATCATTTATCTTTAAAGGTGTTTTGGAAGGGCAGTTATAAGTCTGGGTTTGCTTGAAACAATCCTGGCTTATGTCTCTTGTCCAGGCCTACTTATAAATAGTACTCCTTTCACTCTTGCAAATGTCTCAGGTTGGATGTAAATTTTATGGTCACCCTAAGTATAGTTTATTGGCCAGATTGATTTTACTAGATTATCTCCATGTCTCAATAATATTTTCTGAAGGCAAACACTACTACTTTAAGCTTAAGTTTTAGACGGTTTGTGGGATTTTTCAAATCACTTTTGTATTTTTATTGTTTTTATCCTTTCTTTAATCTATATTTCAGTTTTTTTAAAGTTTTTTTTGGTTAAGTAGATAATACAAAAAATTATTTTAATTGGGCATGGGGACTTGAACTACCAATAAACTTTATAGGCAGTCATATAATTTTTCATATTAGGATCTTTACATTTGAGCCTGTCAGAAGTGTTTTATTTGTTTAGACAACTAATGACTGTGATACTGATTATAAGCAATAAAATATTTATTGGTCTGTATGTACTACTCTTATCATAGTTGACTGTCAAAGGAGTTTATATTGTCCAAAGCGAGTAAAATTATAGAATTAGGAATCAGATATATTGCTAAGAGGAATCTTCTTAATTACCTATACCAGTTCAAGTCAAGAACTTCATAAACTTTTAAAATCTACCTCTGTCCTCTTTTTTTTTTTTTAACCTCTGTCCTCTTTTATGGTAGTTACTTAACTCAATATATTCTTTCTTTTTAATTTTTTAAATAAAAATTTAAAATTTTATTTATTTTTATTTTTGGCTGCCTTGGGTCTTTGTTGCTGCGCGCAGGCTTTTCTCTAGTTGCGGCGAGCGGGGGCTACTCTTCGTTGTGGTTCGCGGGCTTCTCATTGGGTGGCTTCTCTTGTTGCAGAGCACAGGCTCTAGGCGCGTGGGCTTCAGTAGTTGTGGCACTCAGGCTCAGTAATTGTGGCTCGCGGGCTCTAGAGTGCAGGCTCAGTAGTTGTGACGCACGGGCTTAGTTGCTCTGCGGCATGTGGGATCTTCCCTGACCAGGGCTCGAACCCGTGTCCCCTGCACTGGCAGATGGATTCTTAACCACTGCACCACCAGGGAAGTCCCTCAATACATTCTTTATGGTTCCTTTTTTTAGCGGGTGGAATGAAATCTGCCTTCCAGTATTAAGCTTCTAAGTCCTGTAGCAGTTATCTGTATTGTTATAGTATGTTCTTTGATGAATTGCTATGATAATATTAGTAAGGGAAAAAGAACATGTATAATATATTTGAACTTTTTTCTGCTGAAAAGTTATAGGAGACATTTGTAGTTTTTCTTTACACTGAAAAATATACCTTTTGCAAATACTTGTAGTGTAGAAAGGGGATTATTACTTATTTAGTACTTATCTGATATTTCAGTCCCTGATATATAGTAAGGGCGCAAGAAAATTCTAATATTGCTATTTAGCTACAGTATTTGACAAATTTTATACGTATCTTATTTTTGAGGTGGTCTGCAGAATAATGTGTGCTATTTGTCAGCAATGTATAGATGGTTTTCTTTGTTTTATCTGAGGACACACCATTGAGGAAAGACTTGGAGAACTCATCCTTAGTGGTTGAAATGTGAAATGGAAGTTATGCATGAGGGTATGAGTGAAAGGAAGAAAAGAATCAAGAAAATACCTGTTTATTTATCTAAGTGTTAGGATTAAATCATAGCAGGAGAAAGCAAAGAAGCCATGTGGTTTTGAACTGTAGGCTTGTAATCAAAAATCATTTGAGTTGTGTAAGCAAAGCAAAAAGCATTAAAGGTTTTGGATAAGAAAGTAATATAGTAAAAGTGAGATTAGATACTTGCCCCAGTGCAACTGAGTATCTCAAAGGGGTTGGTAAGATTGCATTTCACTTCAGACCTGAGTTTAGTAGGAAATTGGCGGTGGAGTTGGTCACAGAGTGATAGCTAGAGTCGTTTAGGAATGCAAACAGGCTTCATGAATCCAGTAATGGATGAGTTACCCACTTTGTTGGACTATGCTAAGTATTTAAATTAAATTGTTTTTGTA
This sequence comes from Balaenoptera musculus, assembly GCF_009873245.2. Classification (NCBI taxonomy): domain Eukaryota; kingdom Metazoa; phylum Chordata; class Mammalia; order Artiodactyla; family Balaenopteridae; genus Balaenoptera; species Balaenoptera musculus. Next base: position 25,542,785 of record NC_045796.1, read on the forward strand.
ACAGAGGAAAATACTAGGGATTAGTATGTCCACATAGCTTGTAAACAGGTGAAACATGCTTTGTGTTGACAGCAGTATTTGAAAGGGAATTAAGTCATGTTGGAATGATTGGGCTTTGATGTATGCCCTTATCTTCTTTGCCATTGACTTTTTTTTTCTTGACCTTTTCTACTTGCCACGGTGCACTGCAGCAAAGATGATATGCAAGTGTGCATGGATCATGTGTAATCCAAACTACATTGGACAACGCAAACTATGTTTATTATTAGAAAATGTTTCATTTTTAAAGAAATGGTAAAAATGATCTTTCCTAGTAAGAAAGATTTAATTCAAATGAAGACTAACAGAATGAATTCGGTAAATCAGGAGGATGTGGGCACCATGGGAGAGCAATTCTCTTCAGCACTAAGTGGCAAAATACAGTGCCAGATCTTTCGGTGGGTTCCAGTATGACTAAGTCGTGGTCTCTGCCCACAAGGAGTTTAATGGAGGGAGGAGGTGTCAGGAGTGTGTGGTGTGGTTAACCTAATTACACAGGTAACTCAAGTAACTCAAATGGTAGAAGCTGGAGTACTAGTACAAAGAAAGAAAAGGCCATTTGCATGTGGAGTAGAAAGGATAGCAGATGTTATGGGAAGGAGGAGCCTGTTACGATGGGCTGTGAAGGAAGGGTGTAACTTTAATAGGCAGACATAGGTTAGAGAGTGATCTGGTGAGCGAGAAAAGCAGAAGTATGGGGATGGGTGAGCCCAGTCTCTAGATTGACCGAAGTAAGACTGGAAGGGCAGTTTGGGGCGATCTTACAGAGAGTCTTGAGTGCTAGACTTACGAGTTTGTTCTTTAAATATAATATACATTATTCGGAGCTATACTTTAGGTTTGTTAATCTGGTAGTCTGTATAGGAGTAGAAGGAGACTGCAGCAAAGTTGATTCAAAAATATTTCATTCATTCATGTATCCAACCAACTAACATATATAGGTGCTGTAAATCAGGAGTTGTTCTAAGTGGTGGGAATATGAGAGATCATCCCTGTTCTTCGGAGGCTCATTCTTTTGGGAGATGCTGACAATAAGTAACAGTAGGGTACTCAGAGGAAGGATTGCACTTTGAGCTGAGATCTGAATGACCGAGGAGGTAGCCAAGCAAAGATCTGAGGGGCAAACAAACTGCGGATACAGCAAGTGCAAAGTCCTTGAAGTGGGAGCAGTCTTGACTTATTGAAGGAAAGGAGGAAGAGGTGTTTTAGAGTTCTTGAATTAGTTATACTGCGGGTGTGTGTAAGGACTGGACCTGACACTCCAGGGAAGAATGAAATAATGCATTTTCTTTTAACTAATTTCCCTGGGTTATTCTTCAGTTGTCTCAGTACTTTGAGTCACTTGCTAGATAACGAGATCTTATATAAAGCCATTGTATAATGATTCATTAATGACCTGAATTAATGATCTGAGAATAACTGGGGGGGGGAGGCTTCCAGAATCTTAGCTGAAACACTCTAGGACCATTATGTAAGTAGGATAGGTTAATATATAATACCTGTATATATGATTATCTTTCATGAAACTTGGTCTCACTTTTTTCCACCCTGCTTGCTAGAGGACCTGAAGGAACATTACTGTAGTTTTTGCCATTTATTTTACGCCATTTTTCTAGTAACTATAGAATACCCTCTGAGACAGAATATGTAGATATGTGGTCCAGGTGTTTTAGTTGATCTGCATATTTTTAAAAAATTATCTGAATCCACATTAGCATTTAAAAATGAGAACAATATCATAGAATATTCCAGATTTCCAGCTTTAGAAAAATCTGAAGATGGCATCATTTGACAGATGTTCTTCTATAGCAGCAGTTAGCTAGAGCTGAATAGCAGCTGCTCTTGTCACACCTGCTCACCTTAGCTCACTACATCCCCCATCTGGCCAGTTTCACTGATTTATGGTATACTTGCTTGCGCCTGTAGACATTGTGTTTTCAGTGGCTGCTCTAGAGCAGGGAGTATGTAGCATTGACATCAAAGCAAGAGGTCCTCCTATCACTACCATATAGAGAGTGTGCTCTATAATAGCATTTCTCAGAGTTTGGTCTGCAGAGCCCTGGTCTCATATTTTCATAATAATACTAATAAGTTATTTCTCCCTGCTACCCCGCTTCTTTTTTTTTTTATCCTATGTTGACCTTTGCATTGGTAATGCAAAAGAAGTGGTGGGTAAAACTGACTCCTTAGCACAAATCAATGCAGTGTCACCAAACTGTAATAGTATTGTATTCTTTACTGCCATACAAGAAAGAAACCAATTTCACTTAAGAATGTTCTATGTAGAAAAAAACCCTAATTTTATTAAATCTTCACCCTTGAGCGTATATCTTTTTAGTATTTTGTGTGATGCAGTAAGAAGTATGCATAAAGCACATTTGCTGCATACTGAAGAATGATGATTGTCTTGAGGAAAAGTACTTATTTTATTGTTTGAGTTGTGAGCTGTACTGACTTTTTTTGTGGAGCACCATTTTTCTTGAAGGAACAGCTTACTTGGGTATTGGGCAAAGATTTTCTTGAAAATGAAGCAAGTGTGACTGTCACTTAAGGGAAAACAACTAATGCTATTTGTTACTAATGATATAAAATTTGAGCTTTCTGGCAAAAATCAGGATTTTGGAAAACTTAGCTGTAACCATGTGCTTGACTGCTTCCCAGTATTTAATGACTTTTCTGATGAGACCAGTGGTGATATTAACAAATGTAATTTTTTTAATATTTTGTAAATAAAATGTGTCAACATTTGGAAGATCTGCATGACTATGAACCAGTAGTTTATATATGACCAAAGCAGGATGCAGTGCACCAGATACACCAATGGATTTTTAATGTAAGAGTATGTAAAAGAGTTTATTAATATGGCTTTGGATTCTATATTGCAGCTAACCTTTAAGCAACTACCACTTGTAGAGTTTTGGTGTGGTATCAAAAAATGATAACAGATTTATCTGAAAAGGCTATTTAAATTGCCCTCTGTTGGGACTTCCCTGGTGGCGCAGTGGTTAAGAATCCGCCTGCCAATGCAGGGGACATGGGTTCAATCCCTGGTCCGGGAAGATTCCACATGCTGTGGAGCAACTAAGCCTGTGTGCCACAACTACTGAGCCTGAGCGCCTAGAGCCCGTGCTCCACGAGAAGCCACCGCCACAAGAAGCCCGCGCACCGCAACGAAGAGTAACCTGTGCTTGCCACAACTAGAGAAAGCCTGCACACGGCAACGAAGACCCAATGCAGCCAAAAATAAATAAATAAATAAATAAATTTTAAAAAACTGTCCTTTGTCTTCCAACACATCTGTGTGAAGTGAGTGTCTTTAAACTAAAGCAACATATTGCAGTGAATCAAATACAGAAGCAGATATTAATCTTCTCATAAGCTGGACATTAAGGAAATTTGTATATATATAAAACAATGTATTCTCAATTTTTTATTTTGGAAAAGGGTTATTTTCATAAAATTTTCTGTTACGTGTGATAGGATTATTCTTGTGTTTAAATGAATTCATAGGTGCATGTTTTTTTAATTTCCCAATTTAAATTCTTATATGGTAAATATCAATAAATATAAGCCACAAGAACAAAAGCTTTGAGGGAGTCCTCTTTAATTTTTTTAAGCATGTATAAGGAGGGATCCTGATACCAAAAAGTTTGAATATCACTGCTCTGGGCTCTTAAACAACATTGATTCCCAAAGTGTGTTATACAGAGCATCTGATCTATGGACCACTAGTTCTGAAGCATTTTAATAGATACTAAACCAAAAAGAGGTTTGTTTCTAGACTGTAGGATTTTTTAGTGCCTCTTAAGAACTAAAAATGCATTGTAAAGTCGCCAAGGGGGCTATAATATATGTTTATTCAACTACAGAGCATTTAACTTCACTGGTGTTCTTTGGAATACATTTTGGAACTACTGCCCCATAAACATGCCATGTTGAAAGTTATGTTTAGCTATGCCTTGGAGGCACCTGGGAACAGAGAGGCTTCGGACTCAGACTAATCTGGCTTTGAACCCTAACTGCCACCTACTGGCCTCAGTTTCCTTTCCTATGAACTGGGGATAATGGTAGCCAACATTAGAGGAGTGTTCTGAGTGTTAAGTGAGACAACAAGTAAACAGTGTTCCTAATAATAGGTATTCAATATAATTGTTCCCTGTTTTCCTCTAACTTCTCTAGTAAACCTGAGTCTCCATTACAAGTTATTCCCACGTTGGTAAAGCTGATGAGTCACAGAGAGGTGTGGGGACAAGTCTAACAAGTTAATGGAACAATAAAAGTTAGACTGACTTGGGAGCCAGTGTTGTACACGTAGGTAGACCAAACTGCCTGGGTTTTTAAGCCAGCAAAAACAGTCAGCTTGTCCATTGACCCAGTCCAACTTAAAGAATTGTTTATAAAAATGAAAGCAATGGAGTCACCTCAATTTTAACTTGATAGTGACTATAAAGGGAGGATCTTACTTTCTATTATATTTTATTAAACATTCATAAAATTTCATTTTGGAGAGAATGTTGACAGTATTCTCAGTGATTATGTATTGATTCTCAGTATTATGTATAGTTTCAATATATTCCTCATTCCATTTTTTTTGCATTTTTCTACTTTATAATTCAGCTCGTAGATTCAAGCTGAAATCCTCAAATAACTTCCATATAACTTTCTTGTTGTTAGAATTCCCTGTACCTCATGTTCTGAGCGTAGGATTAAAGAGCCTTCCTAATGCATTTAAACTACTCTTTCATTGTCACTGTGTACTAGGCACTCAACTTTTAGGACTTGCTGAGGGTACTTGCTCTGAGGCAGCTGACATTATCCTAGGAAAAGGACAGTGGACAGCATGTCTTGGTAGAAGATTAAAGGCATGACTTTGAATTACAGCTCTGCCCTTTTTTGAGCCCTCTGGCCTTAGTTACTTGGCCAGTCTGATTCTCTTTCTTCTCCTGTAAAATGATAAAAATACCAATTCTACTCCATTATTTTTAGGATTAGATGGGAACACCTTGAGTATTTAGCACTGTGCTTAGCATTGTGTGCACTCAGTAAATGTTAGCCCTCTTCCCCAACACCTCCGTATTTTGTGTATCAGAAGTAAAAAATGATGCTTGTGTACTTTTTGCTCATCGGAGAGCTCTTCGAGTTATTACTAAAGAACTATTTATTCTTGTTTTCTACAGTATTAAAAGGTTGATTCCTTTTCTTTTTTTTTTTTTTTTTGATTTTTTTGTGTGTGTGTTTTGTTTTTGGATGATTCCTTTTCTAAGCCATGGCATACAAGGTAGAAAGGCAACGACTAGAAAGACTGCTGATAGAGCAAAAATGCTATCTTGGCAAAAAGGAAAAAGTCACAAATCATTAAGAACAGAACAAAACAAAAACTCTTTAATAGTGTTATTCCATTAGATGAAAGGAAAAAAAAACCCCACTTTTTCTTAAGGACCCCGAATACATATGTTATCTTCCAGGAGTTTTATAATTTTATGCTTTACATTTAGATCTGTGATCCATTTTGAGTTAATTTTTGTAAAGGGACTAGGTGTACTTTTTTGGGCATTCATCCTGCTTTGTGTTCTCTTAGCTTACTGGATCAGTGGTTCCGTTTCTGGCATAAATTTGGGGGAAACTTTTAGTCATTATTGTTTCAAGTAAATCTTCTGTTCTTTTTCTCTTTATTCTCCTTGTCTTCTTATTACATGTATGTCATACCTTTTGTAGTTGTCCCACAGTTTTCAAATATTCTGTTCTGTTTTTTCCTCTCTTAGTTTTAAAGGTCTTACTGAGATCCTCAAGCTCGAAGATTATTTCCTCAGCCATGTCCAGTCTGCTAATAAGCCCATCAAAGGCATTCTTTGTTTTATAGTGTTTTAGATATGTAGCTTTTTTTTGGGGGGGGGTGGTTTCTTAGGATTTCCATTTCTCTGCTTATATTGCCTATTCTGTTCTTGTATGCTGTCTACTTTATGCATTAGAGCCCTTCACATATTAATCATAGTTGTTTTAAATTCCTGGCCTGATAATTCCAGCGTCACTGCCATATCTGAGTTTGTTTCTCATGCTTGCTTTGCTTCTTCAAAGTGTGATTTTTTTTTTTTTTTTTTTTGCCTTTTAGTATGTCTTGTAATTTTTTTTCTTGATAGCCTGACATGATGTACTGGGTTAATGATACCATAAATACATCTTTAGTAATGTGGTGGTAAGGTATGGGAGGAGGCGAAGCATTCTGTAGTCTTATGATTATGTCTCAGTCTTTCAGTGAACTTCTGCCTCTGAACTGTGAACTTCACAGTTGCTTCTCCGTCCCACCCATATCCCCGTTACCCCCCTTAGGTGGGACAGGATGGGTAGAATGGCATTTCCCTTCTCCCAGGTTAGTTAGGCTCTGATAATTACTGGGCAGGTTGGGCTCTGGTTAAATAGTTTCTCCTGAAGCCAGGCCTTGTTAAGACCAGAATGCTCTGGTGGGTTTCAAGATGGCTCCTTTTCCCCTCCCCCTGCCAGAAGCACAAAGGGGTTTTTCTCCCGTATTCTCTGTGAGAACCTGGTAGAGGTTTCTCCTGGAGGTAAAGCCCCTCTGTGACAAGGGCGCCCTGTAGTTTTCTCTCTCAGACTTGTGCACACTGAGCCTACAGCAATTCATCAATTATAGCTTATTCTTCCCTTCCTTGGCACTGGTTTTGAGGAAGTTGATGTTGATGGGTTTCTCTTCCAGTAAGTTGTGATTCTCTGTATTTGCTTTCTGTTGGTCTCCAGTTTGGGGGCAGCAGTTTGCTGTATGACCTCTGTTCTCTTACAGATCTAAGAAGAGTTCTTGATTTTTTAGGTTTGTTCAGCTAGACCAGAAACCAGAAGCCCATGCCTTTCTCCTTTCACCTTCTTATCCTTCCCCCCTCAACTTGTTAGCTCTACTTGTACATATTTAATATTGATAACATTTGCACCTTGTTCTAGAACCATAATTCTTAATTGTTTACCGTTTTGACTTTAGATTGACTTTAGCGTGTAAAAATTCAAAGTAAAAAAGTATTTACATTATGATGATATAAGTATTTTTACTGCAGATCCAGGCATTGTACTATGATTACATTCTGATACTTTCTCAACTGCCTTTCTTTTTTTTTTCCTTGCACTGTTAGCTTTCATATCCATTCCTTCCCCTTTACTTTTTCTGAAATTTTCCTCCTGGAGCCTTCTGTCAGTTTACTCTATCTGAACTGGTTGCTCCTTCGCCCAGTTGCATAGCTGTTTTCCTGCAACTTTATTTCTCTGCTTTCTTGGTGTGTATCTACTTTTTCCTGGATCCTCTGTCTCCAGATTTTGCTAAATAACATCATTTTCCCAAGAAAGAGTTCATAGGAGATAAACTTTTTAAAATTTCTGCGTCTAGGAAAGTGTCTCTTCTTGTTATCATCTTGATGCTAATTCGGATATGGAATTCTAGGTTGTAAATAATTTTTCTTAGAACTTTGAGAATGTTGCTTTATTGTTTTCTGATATTCAGTGTTATCAATGAGAAGTCTGATTCCAGTCCAGTTAGTGTTTTTTCTTAAGTGATCGGTACCTGTCTTCCTTATCGCCCTCCCCGCACCTATTCTGGCTACTCTTAGGATCTTTGTTTTATCCTTGCTGTTCTGAAGTTCCACAGTAATAACGTGTTTAGGAATTCTTTAACCCATTGTGTTGAGTACTCAGACAACTTCTGTCCTTTAGCTTTGGGGTAAATCTCTTGTTCATTATCACTCTTCTCCTTTCCGTGTATTGTTTGTAGACCTCATTTTAATAAAAATTTGGCCCATCTAGATTAATCTTTGTTTCTTTTCTCATATTTTCTAATCCAGCTTTCCCCTTCCTACTTCTGGAGAAATTTTATTTTTATTTTTTAAAATTTATTATTTATTTATTTATTTATTTATTTATTTATTTATTTATTTATTTATGGCTGTGTTGGGTCTTCGTTTCTGTGCGAGGGCTTTCTCTAGTTGCGGCAAGCGGGGGCCACTCTTCATCGCGGTGCGCGGGCCTCTCACTATCGCGACCTCTCTTGTTGCAGAGCACAGGCTCCAGACGCGCAGGCTCAGTAGTTGTGGCTCACGGGCCTAGTTGCTCCGCGGCATGTGGGATCTTCCCAGACCAGGGCTCGAACCCATGTCTCCTGCATTAGCAGGCAGATTCTCAACCACTGAGCCACCAGAGAAGCCTGAGAAATTTTATTTTTAATCTTCTAGTATTTTTACTGAACTTTGTATACAGTTGACCCTTGAACAACATGGGTTTTAACTGTGCAAGTCTAGTAACATGCAGATTTTTTCCAACAAATATACAGTCGGCCCTTGGTACCTGTGGGTTCCTCATCTACAGATGCAGAGTTGTGGATACAGAGGGCCAGCTACCAGGACTTGAAGCATCCTAGGATTTTGGTATCCCTGGCAGGTCCTGGAACCAGTCCCTTGTGGATACCAAGGGACTGGCTGTATTTCCATACCTCTTATTCTCTGATCGTTCCTTTTTCATAGTACCCTGTTCTTTTTTTGTGGGTGAGACAGTATTATCTTAAATCTGTCAGAGGATACTCACTAGAATATTTTTAAGTGCTCTTTCTTCCATGAATTATGTCTCAGGGTTTGTTTGTTTGTTTTCTCCCATTTGTAAATTTGGCAGTTCTCTTCCATTTTGTAGGCTTTCTTCAGTTGCTTGTTGATCTTTGAGGCAGTAGAAAAACTGAGCTCTGTGTACTTGGGCATAACACCTCAAAAGGCTGCCTCACTTTAGGAGGAGTGGGTCAGATTCTGCTCTTAGTTGAGTTGCTAAATGCTAGAAACAGAAACTTTTCTCTGGGGCAACAACTCCTATCTACATCAGCTGTCCTAGTACTTCCCTGACATTTCATTTTTTAGTCTTTTGTTTGTTTTCACTTGGAGGGTAAAGTCTAGTTGCTAATATTCTGTGAGCATCTGTAGGTATAGGGAGCTTCATCTCTGTCCCACTCAGTCATCTCAGTCATACCTAGCATGTCTGGGTGAGTCCCTGCATTTTGCAGGCCAAATTGATTCTTCTCCATGGATATTCTTGGCACTGATTTCTTCTACCCTACTTCATTTGGCATGACTCCATCTGCTTTCTAATTGCTAAAATTTACTTAAATTTCCTGTCAGTTTATTGTTCCCCTTTCCCTCTTATTTATTTTTAATGCGTTCCCTTACTATCATTTTAATAAGACTCCTGAAAGGAGAGGAGGTAAGTTCCTGTACTCAGTGTATTGTCTTAAACCAGAAGTTCAAAATATTTGTGAAGGCATGAGAACATCCCATCTTTTAGAAGACTTTTCATCAAAAGTTATAATAAAACCCACTTTGGTGCTTAAAGGCATTAGTTCTCAGCTCTCAAGAAAATGTGGTTTTCAGGAATGATTTAGTTTCTGAAGTCCCTGACTAAAGTACATTATGATCAGGTAGTAAATAAAAAGTGATAATAATGATATTTGTGGACCAGACACTGTTGTAAGTGCTCTATTAAGTACAGTCTCATTGAATCTTCACAGCAACATATGAAGTAGTATATTCTTTTCCCCAGTTTACATATGAGGAAACTGAGGCACATTAAAGTTACATAACTTGCTCAAATACTGTATAAATGATACAGAATGATTCCCCAACCACAGTAATCTCTATAGGTATTAAAGTGAACTACAATCTAGTTTATCTTTTCTTCCTAGAAGTTAGTGGCTTTTTCGTAAATATTATTAAACAGAGCATTTAGAAAAGAAATTGATGCTATTTATTTAAGGCTAGTATTCCTTTTTGAATCCAATAAAAGTAATGAAAACTTTGACACCTCTCTCGCTCTCTCCCCCCCACCCCGTTCCTCCCTCTCATCTCAGAACAGGCAGCCAGGATTCTGTGCCTGTCAGTAAGATGTTACAGTCATTCAGAGTTAATAGTACTTGACTGTGTTACATTTTAAAGCATATTCCATTTCTAGAAATTTGTTCTACAGTTGTACAAGTATACAAAGATATGTGCACATGAATGTTTATGGCATTATTTGTAATAGAAAACTGGAAAATCCTAAATGTTCATCAGTAAGGGGTTGATTAATTTGTAATAGGAATATCCAGGCAATAGAATGCTGTGTAAAAAAATGAGAGAGACCTATATATGCTGATATAAAAAGACCTTTGAGTAATATTATATAGAAAAAATCATATATAGTATGACCCTACACGTATAAAAAGTGTGTGTGAAGTATGTGTGGTCATATGTTTGTATATATGTAGAAAAAATTGGAAAAACATAAAAGAATGGTTACTTTTGATGAGTACTGTAAGAACTTTTAATTCTATATCCCAAGTACTATTATATTTATTTTACCATGAGCATATAAATTTTATAATGTTAAGAAAATAAAGCTTAATTGTTTGTAGTGGCTATCAGTAGTATACCAGCAACCACTCACTGGCCCTGGGTTTCCTAGGTGAGTTAGAATCTATTGGAAGAGATCTGGGAATCTGTATCCTAAGAAGGGCTTTAAGTAGTTCTCACGATCAGGCAACTGTGTGAGCTTGCACACAAATACGCATGATTTAGAATAAGGGAAAATTACCATAAAGAGGCAATTAAAAGAGTGAGGCTACTTTGAATAATGCTGAACTAATAATAAATTTCAAAATTTAGAGGCAATAAATAGTTTTCTAGGAAATTATCAAATATTTTATAGATAGAAAACCTAGTTTATTCCAAATAACTTGGAAGAAACAGAGAAATATATCAGAGATATTGCCTACCCGGTGCCATAGGTGAATTTTCTTCCAAATCTTTAAGGATCATGAAATTCCTAATCTATTTAAAGCAAGAAAAAAGTAAAGCTTGCTAGTTGTGTTTACAAAGCCAACATAACACCAGTTCCAAACCTTTCAGGTATAGCTTTTTTTAAAAAGCTTAATCATTTTAAGATTATGGTTAAAATTTTATATAAATATTATTTGAGAAAGTAATGCACCATGACTAAATGGAATTCATTTCAGGGATCAAAGGATTGTTTGATGTTAGGAACTCTATTAATAGAACTATTAATAAGACCAAAGGGAAAAATTATCATCTTTTAGTTTCTGCCCCCAAATGCACACAATAAAACTAACATCTATCTGTGTTTTTTTAAAATATAAAGCCCAAAGCAAAACTATTAGAATAGTGGAACTAGCTGAATAGTTTCTTAACAAAGGTGTTGCAGAGTGTTAGCCAGGATCGCCCTTAATAATAAAACACTGAAGTGGTCTTGTTAAAGTTAGGAACCAGACTGTACATGAATTGCTGTCCCAATTAAAGTCTCAATTTATTTCAATAAAGGATTCTAAAGATTATTTGAAAGATTAAGTAACGTGAGAACAGCAAAGAAAATTCTAAACAAGAACAAAAAGTGAAGGCTGGGCTAACCCTATCAGGTATTTAAATATTATAAGGCTAAAGTAATTAAAAAAGAATGTTACAGGTCCAGGTTCTATGTAGAACTGTGTAACACAGGGGGTCAGAAATAAATAAGTTACTGGAGAAAAAGGTGAGGTGAAAAAGATGAGAAACACTCTCATATTGACAGTGAGAGAATAAATTTTGGTAACCTTTTTGAAAGGCAATTGGCTATAGCTAGTTTTTAAACATACGTATACTTTGGTCTAGCAGGTCTGCTTCTAGGAGTTTATTCCAAGCATTTCTTTAGAGACAAATTTTGTCTAATTCACAAGATTGTGATGGTAATTTAGACTTCTTGGTAATTTAGTCTATTTTCTTCTTGATAGACTTCTTTAGACTACTTCATCAGGAATTATTTTTGTAAATTTGTATGTCATAGCTCCTTTCCTTCTTTCCTGTGTTCGTGGGCTTATGGCCTCTGCAGTAGGGGTAGCTTGGAGAGAGACACAGTGACACACATGCCTGACTTGGGCCGCAAAGTGAGGTTTTTAAGTGATGCAGCCAGGATCAGTTGTAGAGGAATAATTGCATATATTGCCTTTGATTCCTTTATCTCCTCTTTCAAAACATCTTTCTCGAGTCCTGAGGTGGCAGCTTGGCATACAGGCTCTTAAGATTTTGTTATGTCTGATACAATAGAAAGATAGTATTTCTCCTGTCTCTTCTACCCCATCCCACCCCATTTCCACCCCACGTCCTGGGAAGAGCTTTGGGTTTGTAATCAAAAGACCTGATTTCTAGTGCCTGTTCTGCTGACTAGCTCAGAGACTTAAGAGAAGCAAAATTACCCTTGTAAACTTACTTTCTTTCAAAGCCAAATATCTTAACCTGTTTTGTACCTGTCTTTCTACTTAAATTCCTCCTGTTTATTCCTTAACCCATTGCAAACTAGATTTTACCCTACCGCATCTCGATAACTGCTCGAGCAGCAAAAACCTAATTGCAAAACATAGAGTACATTCCCCCCCCCTTTTTTTTAATTGGATCCCACTATTTCTCCTTTTTAGAAATTATCAATATTTATCGTTTTTCTGATTAAATGATATTATATATTTTGGGTAGTAAATACAGTCTCATGTAAAGAAAACATAGAAATATCCCTTAATCTCAGCACCCAGAAATAAACGCTGGCATATTCACTACCTCTTATATGTACATATCTTAATAGAATTGGGTTATGCTTATGTATACACTGCTTTGTGTTCTGCTTTTTGTTTTCATAACATTAATGCTATAAGTGAGTTTTAAAGGCTACATATTTTTCTCATTATATGGCTATTCCATAATTAATTTTTATCTGTTCTTGTGGTGAGTTCACATTGGTTTTCATCTTGAACACCCTGTACCTAAACCTGTATGTGCAATGATTGTTTCTTTTAAGGCTTGCTCCCACCTTCCAAAGCCTCTTCCCACCCTTGGTTTCCCACTCCCTGCTGGTACTTTTTCCCACTATCTCTTTCATAGGGTCCTTTTTATACCTGCCTGTTAGGTTTCCTTTCATTGCTCTGGGCTTGCTGGCAGTCTCATTTACTCCCCCAACTTCAGTCATCACCTCCTGTCTGCTTCCCATCTGTGGAGCATATCTCCTCAACGTGCTCCCTTCTGAACACTACCTCTGTGTTTCTAACTGTTCCCCGGGTAACTCCCCCTGAAAGTCCCACAGGCACCTGAAACGGATGTAACAAGGATAAAGAAACTACAGGTGATCTCCTTTTAGGTCTTCCCGTTATTTATCTAGCATTTACCTGGAATATTTTAGACGCTTTGGTTTATAAGCCAAAGTAATCCAAGATGTGAAATGATCCCTTAAGGGGTTCCAAGTGGGCACAATAATCATAACACAGTGCCTGCATAGGCTGCAAGGCTGTGTGCTCTTCTATTCTTAACTCTCGCCCTCCTTTTCCTCATAGTTCCCTTAATGTAAACCTGCCCCTTTATCCTCCTTGCCCTTTAAAATTTACACAGAAGTGATGCCCCTTAGTGGCACAACAGCAGCTTCCTCCTGTGCTGATTATTCATAACAAAAATGACTGTCTTTTTTCCTTGTGCAAGTACACAAATGGTTATTGTTACTGTGATATGTTGCTGAACCATTGCTAGGTGCTTCTTTGCAATTCTAGTAAATACTTCTGATTTAGTACCATAGCATCTCAGGTACCTTAATCTTCCTTTGAGTGTTTTGGGAAAAAGAAAATAGACAAAATATGTTCCCTTTGTACAAGAAGTTGAATTTTTTGAGAAGCTGAGACAAGGATACTTAGTGCTTGTTTTAAGATTACTTTATGATGTCTGTGTAGTAGATGTTACTCCAGCTTTTGGGATTATAATTTAATCTTGTAACTTAAAATTCTCTTTTCTAGTCTGATACTTGTAGTAGCCAGTCGAGAAATACTTGTTGAGTGACTAGAATGATCCTTGAAAGCCTTCATGCTTTAAAAAAAAAAAAAAAAGCAAACAAACAGAAATTGTTGTTTTAAAGAAAAGTAATATAACCACGTTAAATATAATCTGGAAAATAAGAGGGAAAAAAACCATACTGTTAATCTCACCTAACAAATTTGTTGGTAGAATTTTTATATATCTGGTTGTTTTAAAAGTTGTGTTTATGTAGTTAAAATTATGCATCCTGCCTTTTCCCACTTAGTATGTCATTTTAGGACTTACTTTAAATGGCTGCTTAATAATCTATGAGTTGCAGAAACTTTTGGCCCTATTGTATGCACAGTGTTTATGAAGAAGAGTAGATGGTCATTTGTTTCTAAAAGATATGATTCTTAATAAAATGTAGTTGCTTATCACATGAATTTTAATACGTAGGAGAATGACAACCCTCTTATTGTAAGGTCAGTGCCTTTTTATTTTCAAACATTTAAACCTGAAACTTGAGGAAGTTGGTTGTAAGTTGAGAGTAATATACCATATGTCAGCTATGTATTTTGGAGAAGTTATAAACAGAAGTTAGATAGCTGCTAATGTGGAGAATTATTGTCATAATTCTTAATGTTAACATTGTGTTCTTTTATAGATTATGGAGCTTTGTGGTGCAACTAGACTTGGTTATTTTGGAAGAAGTCAGTTCTATATTGCTTTGAAACTTGTAGCTGTTGCCCAGTCTGGCTTCCCTTTAAGGGTGGAAAGTATAAATACAGGTAAATATGGAATATATTAGTAACTGAAATGAAAATGAACTTCTAATCACAAATGAAGTAAAGTCAGAACTGTTGGGTCTTTCTGATGTTTCATTGGCATTTGTGACATTGAGTTAGTGTCATAACTTTTACTACCATGCACCTTTCGTTTGTTAATATTAGAAAAATATGTCTATCTTAACTCTGTTATGGCATATATGTACTTCATACACATTTGATGGTAATATAAAAACTGTTAAAGTGGTGATTTTTAAAAATTAATTTACTAAAAATTGCTTAGAGTTTAGATGAATAATTTTATCAAGGTAAATGATGAATTATAGTGCCCATCTTCATATATGCTTTCCTTATATTCTTTTCTACTAACTAAGTATAAAACAACATTATACTTTGTGTTTTCCTGTTTGGAAAAGCCATGAAAGCTACATTTGAAATTAGAAAGAATAAGTTAACCAAAACTTTGACAGACACAGTATTAAAAATATTGGCAGACTAAAACCCAAATACAAGCATCTAACCACCTTACAAATGTCACCTAGGATAATTTGTTTTTCTGTTATTTGGAGGCTCATTGATGCCTAAGTAGATGGAAATTCTATAAAGGTAGGCACTTAAATGCAGAGTTCTTTGGTTTTCATAGGAAAGGCGGGCAAGAGAAAACTTGAGGTTTTCTCTGATGTTAGAATTTTTATAACATAGTTTTAAGTACCAGCTCAGTTTATTAGTCATCCAGAGGTTTTCATTGTGGAGCTCTGGTTTGCCACATATCATTTTTCTAGAGTTAAGAGTTTACATTCTTTTCAGGTAATTTTGAATTCCTTTACATAAATGCTGAATAAACAATGTTTTCTCTTCTTAATGTGGAGATACTAAAGAGAAATTCTGGTAATCATGGTGGAGGGAAGTACACTTTCTTCTAAGAATGGTTCTGCTGCTGTATTGTTCTAGTCTAAAAGTGTGCAGAGAAATTCTCAGTCTTTTATCCTCTTCTGTATTTAAAATTGAATGTAGAATATTTGCCTGTAGGAGTGTCATAAGCTAGACTAAAGTGGGTGGGTATAACTAACGCCTTGTTCTGTGTCCTTGGTAGGTGAACAGTAAGATGTTTTCAGGAATTTCTGCAATGAAAATGTCTAGATTAATCTAGTCTCAAACTTAGTGACATATTCTTATTTTGCTTAGAGCTCTAACATCTTCCTTTAGGGAACCAGTGTGAGTAGAAACAGCCTAGGCTTCGGGGTCCGACTCACCTGGGTGCAAATCCTAACTGTCAGTGACCTTGGCATCTTGGAGTCTCAGTTTCTTTCTCTGTAAAATGGGGTTGATATGGTTATGAGACGAGATAGATACAAAGTACAAGCATAGGGCCAGACATGCAATGAACATTTAATACAGCTTAACTCCTTAAGGACAGTTTGGTGTTACTACTTCTTTCTCGGTTAGAGTTTCCCTAAACAATCTAAGGGAGATGATCTGAATTTTGTAGAGATAAACATTTAGTGTCTGTTGTTTCTGTATCAGTTTTTGCAAAAATTCTTTCTAATGTCAAATTCATCTCTTATTTCAGTTTTTCATGTGTATACCCTTTTTTATTTTGAAGTAATAATTATTTTTGTGGTTAACAGTAAAGGACCTTCCTCTGCCAAGATTTGTTGCTTCAAAGAATGAACAGGAATCTCGTCATGCAGCCTCATATTCTTCAGATTCTGAAAATCAAGGGTCTTATTCTGGTGTAATTCCCCCACCACCGGGCAGGGGGCAAGTGAAAAAGGGATCCACAAGCCATGATACTGTCCAGCCTCGTACATCCGCAGATCAGCAGGTAAGCACGTGCGTGTAAATGCTATCAGTTGATGTCCTGTGCGAATGCATACGCTGAAACATTTATTGAGTACCTTAGTAATGAAAATGTTACCTTAAAATTTAAATTTTAAAGTAATGATGTTCTTTCTAGGAACCTGTATCCCCAGTAGTTTCGCCACAGCAGTCTCCACCAACTTCTCCACACTCATGGAGGAAGCACAGCCGCCATCCCAGTGGAGGAAACAGTGAGAGGCCTCTTGCAGGACCTGGGCCATTTTGGTCTCCCTTTGGTGAAGCACAATCAGGTATTTAGAAATTTTTTAAAAGTAACATTTATTTAGGGTTGTAAATTGAAGAAAACTTGATAGTGTTCCTTTAAGAGTTGCCTCCAAGTCAATTTTTAATTATACGTTAAGTGCCTTAAAGAGAAGCAAAAGCCAACTGTGAAAGTTTCTAAGTAGATATATCACTTTGAAGAGTGGTAATTGCATTTATTTATATCTATGATGCTTAGACAAAAGTTTATCGGTATCAGATTCTCTGAAGGGTAAAATGAAAAAATAAATATTCCTAGGGATGTATTCCCAGGTATAGATTATATTAGTGAAGGGAAGTACACTTTGTTGTAAAAATGATTCTGCTGCTATATTGCTTATTACAGCAATAAATTGGTTGTACCAAACGAGGTATAATTTTAAATTGACAGAAAAGATTCCGTTTTGGAAATTGTTAACATTTCTTCAAAGTTAGCATTAAAAAGAAAACTTTTATATGTGTGTGGTGATTTGTTATCATTAAAAACCTGGTAACTTTATTTTTTTTTCTCCAAAAATGAGTCAGCATGTTTACCCATTCTGCTTTTAGGTTCTTCTGCTGGTGATGCAGTATGGTCAGGGCATTCTCCACCTCCACCTCAAGAAAATTGGGTCAGTTTTGCAGATACTCCACCAACCAGTACTCTTTTAACCATGCATCCTGCTTCTGTCCAGGTGTGACATTTTATTGGTATTGCATTTTTATTTGCTTCATTCAGAGTATTGCTGCAGTCATTGTTTTCCTATTTTGCTGTTGCAAATTTTATAAATGCAAGTTCACTCTTTTACACAAAAACAGAACTCTGCATTTTCTTCAAGTCTCTTTTCATTGGAATGTTTCACTGAAAGTTTTGGCTGATTTTCTTGCTAATTCCATAGTGAAGTTTTGAAAGGTTTCTGCATCTAGGAATATATTTGCTTGGCTTTCTTAGCACATTTTACATAACTTTCTGTTGCTTACATATTGCTGTCGTTCTACACATTTATATAATCACTGTGCAAAAACGTTTAATAACCTATATAACAAATATGTGGTTTGCTGATGAGTTTGTGAAGACTTCTTATTTTTTAAACATCCACAAAAAGTAAGTTTTACTTTCAAAGATAAGTAACCTAGCAATCTTGGTCCACGTAATCATATAGATAGATACTGTACTGAGGAAAAAATGTTTCATTACAGGACCAGACAACAGTACGAACTGTAGCATCAGCTACAACTGCCAATGAAATTCGTAGGCAATCCAGTAGTTATGACGATCCCTGGAAAATAACAGATGAACAAAGACAGTATTATGTAAATCAATTTAAAACCATTCAGCCTGATCTAAACGGATTTATTCCAGGTGAGTTGTTAAAAACAGAAGTTCTTCTAGATGGGATAGGACAATCTCAATTTCATAATCTCAAAAAAATGGTTTTATTGGTCAGAGATTATAAAGGATAAATTAATTCTCAAATTGCCTAAAAACTTTATAATCGCTGGAAACCAAAAACATGACATGTACACATGTTAAGGTTACCTTTTTCTCAGTGACAAAAGTCTTAAGACTCTTACCTCACATTTTATCCTTGGAGCTGTAAGTTCAGAATAACATTAAACAACACTGTTTTAATATTTCAGGATCTGCAGCTAAAGAGTTTTTTACAAAATCAAAACTTCCTATTCTTGAACTTTCTCATATTTGGTAAGTGTGGTATATCATTAGTTGGGTATTGTGGGTTGTTTCAGAGGAGTTTATAGCAGGTAGATTTTTGAACTTTAAAAAATAAACTATTAGAGTAACGTTTTCAAGAATATTCTCAAAGAACTCAGTATTGCCTTATAATAGCCAGCTTCTCTCTCACTCTTTAGAAAAGAAATAAGTGATAACACTGTAGTAGTTCTTTAAAATGTGCTATAAAATTCTTTAAGCTGTATCACCTGTTTCTTGTTGAAAGCATAATGTGTGGAATAAAAGCTAGTTTGCTCATACATGGTTATGTTTATCACATTTGTTTTTTAACAAGTTTAGTAAGTCCTATACCAAGGCACGATCTTAAGGACATGCTTAGCTGCCATTTAAATATAGACTGAGACTCAGGATAGCTGCTGTGTAGTTGAAATTAGCCATTAAAACACAAATTACAATCACAAATTGTTTTTTAAAAACAATTATTGGATAAATGTTATTTCTACTGTATATCAATGAATTTCTTTACATTCTAAATTATTTTGTTATTAAGGTTTTTAGAAGCATAGGATGCTATGGTAGGAAGTAGGTAGATAATGCCTAAAACCGAAAAATCAAGAACTAGCGATATATGCATGCTATTTATGTAGTTTAAGGTAACGAATAAAAAATGGTTGCATCTGCAACCAGAAAATCGACATCAGGGTGGGGCTGCTCTTTCTTTGTATCAAGCCTTGTAATTCTATTGGATGCTTTAAAGTGCATACATGTAGAAGTTTGATAACAATAAAAACAGTTTTTTAAAATTTCAGTGACTTACTAACTAAGCCTAGCTTTAACTAAATCCTGTTACTAAAAATGCATATGGTTTAAGGGTCATTTTTTTGGTGACTTTATTTATTGGGACTGTTTTTTCAGCATTTTATTATGAGAATTTAAGGCATACAGAAAAGTTTAAAGAATTGTTCCTTGAACACCCATCTGCCCGCTGCCTACAGTTAACAGTTTGCTATATGTTTTATTACATATCTTTCCATCTATGGAATTTTAAAAATTATAGATTGCTATTTTCTGGGAAAGGATTTCTGTTCTTTTTGAGACCTAAAGGGAGTCAAAGCAGAATATGATTATATTAATAATAAGTTTTTCTTCTAGGGAACTCTCAGACTTTGATAAAGATGGAGCCTTGACACTGGATGAGTTTTGTGCTGCTTTTCATCTGGTAGTTGCTAGGAAGAATGGCTACGACTTACCGGAAAAACTTCCTGAAAGCTTAATGCCCAAACTGATTGATTTGGAAGATTCAGCAGGTAAGATTGGGAGCTGAAGAGACCTGATTGCATGCCTTAATAAACATAACACTTGATTCTTAAAGCAAAATAAAGGTGGACATTAAAACTTAGTTTAAGAGCATAAACATTTCATCAGAAGCACGTAGATTTGCCCTCAGAATAGGATGTACAGGCTGAACCTGGATTAATGGCTTGGCTTATTTAGTAAACTTTAAATAAAGAGATAAAGAATACATGCCACTATTTCACCTTACACTAGTGACTTGCAGAGATCTGAAGAGCATTTCATAGTGTCTTGTTACTTTGCTGCCTTTAATTGCATTATAAATTGAAGTGGGTAAAGTAGCCTGTCTTCATTATCAACATTTTTTCATTTAATGCATCTTGATTTGTTGAAGGGAATGCCTGGTTTATCCTTAGACCTCTGCAGTCCGCAAGCATTTTCCTTTAAAAAGCCCACCTCTTTTCTTCAGACTCTAAAGAAATCTGGGAAATTTGTATTTGATTGTAGATAGTGCTTTTTTTTTAATGTTTACAAGAATGCTTTTATAAGTGCTCATATTTACTGGTAGCTTTCTTTAAAAGGAAATAAGACTACAAGGGGTAAAAAATGAATATGTTTTTCTCACATTCTGAATGAATAAGAGGAAATTAATGCTAAATTCTTAATGCGCCTAATTAAAACTAAATTATTGTTTTCAATTTTGCTATCTAAATTCTCTTGTATTTTATGTTGGAAGGAATTTTATGCTTTAAAAAGAGAAGATAGAATGGAATTTGGCTCTTAAAAGGGCAACGTCTGTTTAACTCAGAAATGCCAGTCATCTGACTTCACTGTCTAAATTATACGGAAAGAACCATGTACATGTCATTACTGTCAGGAAGAGAACAGTCTCCTTGGAGTTAAGAGTCTGAGTGTGCTTCTAGTTTTGCTAATTACTCTGTGACCTTCCTTGGGCAAGTTCTAACCATTTACTCTTATTTTTTCCTTCTGTTTCTCCACCTGAAATGTGGATTTGATGCCATTCATATTTTAAGACCTGAATTGTATCCTGACCTTTTATCAACCAATAGGTTGATTAAATAATTTACTGTTGATTTCAGTTTTTTAGAAACATTATCCTGTGAGAATCCTAGGATTTGCCTAATCATTTCAGGTAGTTATTTGGCGTCAGTTACCCTCTAACTTGAGCTGAAAGCTAAGTGTTTTTGTCAGATAATTTTGCTTCAGAGTTCTTTGGTTTACCTAATTAGGAAATAAACAAAAATCACTTCTTTATTTAGCTTTTTGCTAGTAGCCAAAAGGGAAGCAATTTTGATAGCTACAGACTTGCTGCATCATTGATTTATAAATTGGGCTCGTATGTAGAGTTTTTCTATGACTTTAAGTTTTTAAAAACTGATAGCATACTAATACAAGAAATAAGTCAAGCTTATTATATGTCATTTTCTAGAGACTTGTCTGATCTTGTTATCTGTTGGATTCAGATAGGTGAATCTGGCTTTTGCATGTAGTCAGTAGAGTCTTTTTTTTCTTTCTTTAAGTAAAGTCTGGTTCTTTGTCATGTTGATCTACTGACGGAATTTTAAGGCTGATGATGCAAGAAGTTCTTTCCTGGGCATTTGTCTTTTTACACCTGTTAGATTTGTTTAGCAAAGAGACACTCTGGTTTTTTGCCTGCATGTATCTATACACTATTGCTCTAACTATAATTTTAAAGGCGTCAAAGACTCAGTTTTTTCCAATTCTAACATAATATTATATGGTTTTCCAATCAAATTTATTGTAAACATTTTGACCACACAATATTAGATTAAAATCTGCTTTGCCTACTTATAAATGATCAATTTGGAGTTCTATTTTGAGGTGGGAAGAACCATTTAATCTTTTTTCTCCTACCTATCATAAGCCTGAGATTCATGACACAAAGTCCTTTGAATGTAGAAATTGTCATGTGACACTGTGATTCAATCAGTATCCTTAAAAACCATTTTAAAATAGCTGTGTTTTTAGAAGTTCCCAGTTAAAGGAGGCATACCCAAACACTTTCTTTTGGCTGACCTGAGAACTTATCATAAATATTCCTTCTGTGGAGACTTCGTGCTGTGCAGGCAAAGTTGGTTTCTATCTTCTCTGATCTCACACAGCATATTCTATGTGCTGTTCATTGTGGCACACATTATGCTGAATCCTGTTCTTTTTTTTCCTCTTTCTACCACTACACTCTGAGCGCCTTAAAAAAACAGGAAATGTATCATATTCATTGTAGTATCCTCAGGACCTAGCACTTTGCAGGCATGGACTAAGTAGCTCAGTAAATAATTATTGAGTAAATTATGCTAAATGTGTGCCATTTTTAAAGGAGGGTTTTTTCCTTAACATTTCTGTCTTTGGAAATACAGTCGTTTGTTTTAAGTTTATGATGTTGGGACATATTAAAATATTAGCTCCACAAGTATTCTATATTTACAATTTAAATAACTCTTACAGAAAAACAGATGATGAATAATGATGACTTGAGTTACAGTTGCTTGAAGTAACAAGCTAAGCTTTCTGTAGGCATGCAAACATAGGTGGGATATATATGTATTTTTTCCAAAGTCATTTGAACAGATTTATTGGGTTAAATATACCAGATAAAACAGAACAACGAAGGACCAGAGGTAGAAGTACTTGTGTAGACCTGAATTAAAATATTTAACATTGAGCATCACTGAATTTGACAGCTGGAGTAAATAAAAAGGGAAACTTGACTTTCGTTGTCTTATAAAAGAAAACATACAAGAATTCATCTGTGGAAGCTTTCTGAAGCTGAATTCAAGAAAGAATGGTAATCTTCTAGGAATAGCTATCTTCTTTTTTTCTAAATTTTTAAAATTTTTATTGGAGTATAGTTGACTTACAATGTCGTGTTAGTTTCAGGTGCACAGCAAAATGAATCAGTTATACATATACATATATCCACTCTTTTTTTAGATTCTTTTCCCATGTAGGTCATTACAGAGTATTGAGTGGAGTTCCCTGTGCTATTCAGTAGGTACTTATTAGTTATCTATTTTATATATAGTAGTGTGTATATGTCAATCCCAGTCTCCCAATTTATCCCTCCCCCCTCTTAGGAATGGTTATCTTCTATTAAAAAAAAAAAAAGATTAAGGTGACCTGCTATCCTACCACAATTGTATCTTAAAGAAAAAAAAAAAAAACACGTTGAGTTATTATACATTTTAAACTCAATTTCCACCTCTTTTTTTTTTTCCACCTCTTACACTCGATTTCCAAAGAATCATCTTTGTAGCACAGTTGCAATTTTACGTATATTTTTTGCGATTATTTGGTCAATCTCTCTTAAACTAGATTAGAGGTTCCTGGGCAGATAGTAACCAGATTGGTCTTGTTCATCATGTTTAAGCACCTAGCAGGGTGCAAACTGAGTACACATAAGTAGGCGTTCACATTTTTGAAATGACTAAGTTGGCTGAGCCACTTGTTGTTTAAAACTGTTTCCTGTCTTCACACCACACTGCTCACATGAGCACCTCAGTAGTATCTGCTTGAGATGCTCCGAGAGGTAAAGGAATTTGTTCACTATTCTGTGTCCTCCTCCATAATCGCTGCTTTGTACAGTAAACTTGAGCATGTGTTTCATTGTTGTTGATATGGTGCATAGCATAGGTCCCCAAGCTCCTAGTGGTACTTTCTTTTTTTTTCCTAGCGGTACTTTTAACATGAATATTTTTAAAAGCCAGACTTTTTATTTATGAGTCATTTGCCAAAAATACATACTTGAGACTAGCTTGATGTGAGTTAATCAACGTTAAGAGTTTCTCTTGTGTTCACCCAGAAAATTTTAACATAAAAGCCTGCAGAAGTAACACATGCAGCTATCTGTTTTTACACAAGTGCATTCACACTGTACATCCTTGATTTTTTTCTAATAATGTTGTACATCTCTGCACTTTGTTACCTATAGAGCTGTCACATTCTTTATCATAATTAGTGAATGTTCCTTAATTCAACCAGTTTGTTATTGATGGAATTTTCGGGTAGTTTCCTGGCTTTACTTTTAAAATGGTGTTGCAAAAAAAAAGATACATATATTTTTGCTTTGTACAGAGAACCTCGAATCTTTGTTTTGGAAAATTTACTCTCCAAGTGCCTTTAGTTGCAGAGGAAAATGAAAATAGGCACTAATATTCATCATTAACTTTACCTTTTCATCATTAACTAACCTAAGGAATTAATTCTCAAGCCCCCCACCCCATATATGTATACATTCTTAACACTTGTGTCATTTCTTTTCAGATAGTGGGGTATTGGAGGTGATGAATCAGTACAATTGTAAATACTGGCAAAGGTGCACCATTTAGTGAAACTGGACAAAATAATTAAACTCCTCAAATTCCTGGCAAAAACAGTGACAAACAAGGCTAGCTAATACTTGAAGGAGAAAATCTCTGCAAGAATGACACAATAGGGGCTTTTAAAAGATTATGGTTTAAATATCAGTGGATTTAGTAAGAGTCCCTGGGAATATTTAACGATACCCTTAATTATTTTTTGCAGAAATGAGCTTTTTTCTTTAAGATTGTGTTGTGAAAGTCAAAATGAAGTGAAGGATGTCCGTCTTGCTCTGTTAGGACGAGAACTCCATGGAAATAAATGGGAGCCTTGTCTTCTTGCTCAATACTGTATCTTTGTTTACTATATTTACTTATAGGCCCTCAGTAAATGTTCACTGATGGAATTCATGCTTTTATTAATTTTGCCACCAAATTTCACCCAAAATCTTTAACATCTTTTATGGTTTGTTCTTTATACTCATTTTCTGTGTAAGTCTTGAAGAAAACGCCCCAGTTTAGTTGTTTTTTCTCTTTATGAAATTTTAATCCTTATTTTAAGTGGATTAACTTTAAGTGGGCTTTTTCCATTTTTAGCTATACTTAGATAATGGAAACCTCCTGTATATCTGTGGGTAATATTCTTTGAGGTATAATAGCTGAGCCAAATAGTATTTGCTATAAAATGTTGATCAGTACTGCAAAAAAAAAAAAAAAAGACAACAGATGCAATTTAATTAGTATTTGGGGTAAATGTTTTATTGTTTTCAAATCTTGTTGGACATGTTTTTACATTCATTTTTTTAAAATCTTTGGTTTTAATTCAAAACTAATGGACTACTACATAGTCCTTAAGATCTGTTTACTGAGTAAGTTCCCATTTTGTGGAGTATTGGGGAGAAGTGGAATTAATTTTGGAAATGCAACTTAGTTTTTCGATACATGTAATATCATTCAAGGCAAACAAAGCATATCTTAAATTAAGTCTTTAATTTCTTTCTGCATATGCATTGCTTATCCCTGTCTTTTAAGTGTGAATGAAAAAGGTACTATTTATAGGGGTTTTTTTTAAACTTAAAATTTATCCACACCTGTTTTTTTAAATTTTAAATGTTTTTTTCTTGTACAAATAATATTCACTTCTCAAATAAATAAAAGATATATTTACTTTTTGCTTAGATGAAGCTGATAAATGAAATTAGAACCTTGAACCTACATGATTGAAGAATTCTTCCTAGATTTGCTTTGCTACTTGAAAAGAAAATAAGTTTTAAACCATAAGACTTTAGGGAGTGTATATATTTCTATTAGATTGATAATAGCTGGCAGTCATTTTTGAAACAATTTTTTAGTATATTGAGTATAATACTAGGAAAATAAGAGACATTTGGGGTGGGTAGATTATAAACCTAGAATGAAACTGAAAGAGCTTCTTTCTCTTTAAGAAAGAGGTTGTTCAGCAGGTACACTGAACTGAACTGAATCTGTGAACTTTTTAGGGTCTATGGAGCCTAGGAGGATAAAAACTACTGACAGTGTTTTTATTTTCTAGTGCGATCCTGAAAATAAGGTTTGCACTTTTCATATTATCATTACTAACTTTTACATGTAGATTGACAGTACATCAGTATGATCACACTGGGTTGTGCCTTCCAGGCACACTTTTATACATGGAAATACTTTTTGCATAAAAGCCCTTTTGGGGTTGACTTTAACAAATAATTTAGGCTCATGCTCTTCTTTTTCAGCCCTGATGCTCTGATGATGTCAGGGGCAGAGCAGAACCCTCAGGAGGGAGGCAGGGTTGACACAGTGTTCCAGCAGGAGGCTAGGTTGGAACACTGAATCAGGTAAGAGTAAAACTACACCCCTGCCTCCGTAAGGATAGTCTTAAAGACTAACTTTTGTGGGCGGCTATGAAGCTCTTTGTTGGAGTATTTATAAGGAGCCAAGTTGAAGGAAGTGTAGTTTATTTACAGACCTAATGCCTCTTCCCAGACTCATGACTGTTAGTTTCTAGAACATAGGTAATTTGCTCTTTTTCTACTGCCATTTGTCGTTCTATATATGAAGTTAGGAAAGAAGCAATGTGTAATTTTGCTAATTTATTCCAGAGATAATTTTTGAATTTTCTAGGACAGTGATTTTTTTCAAACTTTCTCATCTTAGGGACCCCTTTACATTCTTAAAAATTTTTGTGAACCCCAAAAAAGACTTTCTTTTTGTAGATTAGATCTGTCAATAGTAACCCTATTAGAAATGAAAACTGATACATTTTTTTTTCCCCCACACACACACTGTATTTTATTTTTACAAGAGATAAATAGATTGACACCAAGCATTGTACATGGATGACCACAACAAAAGCAACAATGATTGCAATTACCAAACATGAAACACACACATACTGTGTCATAATATTGACATTCAGTCCAGTAATCCTCCACTGTAACAGCTCCTTTACTTTGCAGTGAAAATTGATTTGTATATTCCTTGCCTCTGAGTCCTTGTGGGATTTTTTTTTTTAATTCAGTATTTAAAAATACTTAACTGCTTTATTTTAAAATATCAAGAATGAACCCCTTACATATCAGCATAGGTATTTTTAGGAAAATAACCATATTCTCCAAAATAAAAAAATTGTGAGAAAGGTGGCATTGTTGTACACTTTTGCTAATCTCGTTCATATTGGGTTGAATAGAAGACAGCTTAGAATCCCAGCTGGCTGCACTCTGCATTCAGTCTGATGGGTGTGTTACTCTGTTTGAGGCGTGTCAGGGGTTGGCACACCAAGCCCCGAGGCCAGGTCCAGTCTGCTGACTGCTTTTGTATAACCTGCGAGCAAAGAGTGGTTTTTGTTTTCAAAAAAGAATTAATATTTATCACACATGAAAATATATGAAATTTGAATTTCAGCATCCATAAATAAAAATTTATTGGAACACAGCCAAGCCCATTCCTTTGTGAATTACCTATAGCTGCTTTTGACAGCAGCACAGTTGAGTGGTTGCAACAGAGACCTTATAGCCTGCAAAGCCTAAAATATTTACTGGCTAGCCCTTTGCAGAAGAAGGTTGCCAGTCCTTAGTACGTGAAGAAAATTTGGCCTCACGTAGTAAAAGGGAGGACTATTTTCAGATAATTTTGGATATTCTTTGGTACTGCACCAAAACTCAACAAATGGTAATTTCTTAAAGGTTAATTGCAGTGTAAAAGCTGAAACCATATTAATGAATTGTTTGTACTGTTACATAGATCTGTCTTGCACTTTGAATGAATCTTTTACCCGTGCACAGCTTTGTAACATAATGCACTGATTATTTGTAAAATATCAGTTCATTGAGTTGTACAGCTCTTTCAAATGTTGGGACATTTTATTATAAAATATCAAAAAGTGTGTTTGTTAATATCACAACCTGTCTTATCAAGGAAGTACTGGGAAGCTCTTGAGCTTATAGACATGGATATACATTTTCCAAAATTCTAATCTTCACTTAAAAGCTCAAACTTTGTCATTAGGAGCAAATACTGAAAATTGTTATTTTCCTTGAAGGGACAGGGTCACTTAATCCATTTTTGAGAAAATCCCTGCCTAATAGCCATGTCTGAATAATTACAGTTTATCACCTGTTCTTTCAAGAATAATAGCGTTCCATGAAAAAAGTGGCCTGTTAAGCTGACATCTGAATCACACTGAGACAACCGTTGCACTTTAATATGGAGAAGTGCTTCATATCTGTTTCCCATTTTGCCACAGAATATTTTAAAAATGTGTTTCCAGGGGTGAGATTTAATAAAATCAATAATTTTTACTGCTTAATTGTGAACATCCTTCAGTGAAATTGTCATGCATATTTATTGATTTATTTATTTTTACGTATTTTAACTGGAATGCGTGGTGGTAAAGAATACAATGACTGCTATATTGTAGCAGTAATCACTGTGTATTTAGGTGCCACTGCCTTGATTCTTGCTAAGAAGCTAGCAGTTTTACCCACCATTGCTTTTGCACCATCAGTGCATATGCCAACACAGAGAAAAAGCATTATTACTATTACAAAATAATTTTGACGTTTTAGACCCCCCTAACAGTGTCATGGGGACTCCCAGGAGTCCATGGTTCGCAGTTTAAGAATTGCTACTGTAGGAAAATAACTGTATTGGAATGACTATGAAGTATAATTATTTGGGTGAATAACACTTCAGTTCTTAGCCTCAAGGGGCTGGACCCACTGCAGCCTGGTACTAGTGAATCAAAGAGGTACCCAGAATCCATCCCAAATCTGAACTTCCCTGCAGTGGGGATGGTGTACACTCTGGCCCTAAATTTGTCAGTAGAAGACTAACAGGAGAACAGAGGTCTAGACAAGTCAAATCAGGGCCCCAGTTTGCCTTAAGGTGACATTTGAAACTTAAATAATAATGCAATATGACTTTTAAATAGGTTCTTTTGAAAATTAGTCATCCTGTAGTTAATACTATTTTTATTCTATTTTTCTTTTCTTTAATATCTGCTTTGGGAGATCTTTTAAAGACGCTTCTTCATTCACCATCCTTCTGACAGAGTTTCACTTCCGGTAAACTATCAAATCTATAGCTATTATCCTTCTTTCTTTAACTCCCTTTCCTGTTGGTTTTTTTTTTGTTTTGTTTTAATTTAATAAATTTATTTACTTTGTATTTATTTTTGGCTGCGTTGGGTCTTCGTTGTTGCACACAGGCTTTTCTCTAGTTGTGGCGAGCAGGGGCTACTCTTTGTTGCGGTGCACGGGCTTCTCATTGCGGTGGCTTCTCTTGTTGCGGAGCACAGGCTCTAGGCACGTGGACTTCAGTAGTTGTGGCACGTGGGCTCAGTAGCTGTGGCTCGCGGGCTCTAGAGTGCAGGCTCAGTAATTGTGGCGCACTGGCTTAGCTGCTCCGTGGCATGTGGTATCTTCCCGGACCAGGGCTCAAACCCGTGTCTCCTGATCTCTGCCCAATGACATATGTGGTCTCCCCACATCCCTTGTCCATCCTCTCCCACATTTGCCGAAGTAGGCTGTCATACTGCTCTGATGTAGGGCTCACTGGAACCATCTTGCTGGTGAGGTCCAGCTCCAGTTTGCCGTCGAGCGCCTTGCTGTCCTAGCTGCAGTCCGAATTGAAGCCACTGTGGAGCCGGGCGGCAGCCGCCGCGGCCTAGGCCGCCCCCGGAGAGCTGGGCTCGGGGGCGAACATAGAGGCCGAGACCGGCGAGTCCATCCGGGAGCGACTCTGCTCCGCCACCATCTTTAATAACTTAGGCTAATTCATCTCCCTTTGTTACCATAGGAAAAAAAGTCCATGATTTTTGTTCACACTGAAAACCACAAGCTATTTCCATGAGGAATTTGCTGCTACTATTTATTATAAATAATTTTTTCGTTAGTTTTTCTCTAAGAGCTTTGAGTTAAGAGGTCTTCATAGAACGTTGTATAAAGCATTTCTGCCTCTTATTTGTTCTATATCACTTTGGCACTTTTACTGAGAAAGAGGTAGAATTAAGAAAGAAATAGCAACAATGCTTGATCTTAGAAAACAAAAATTTATCAAAATATGATGCTGGACTACAAATTAGAACTTGCAGCGTGATATGACTATAAAGAAATAATGTCAGGGTGAGTAAAAGGGAGGTATTTTGAGATAGTCATGTAACAGAATAGGTGAAGAAAAATTTTGAGGCTTCTTCAAAGTATCAGTAGTTAATTTTGGTTCTAGGAAAATAATGGTAAAGGAGAATGAATTTAAATGAAGAAGAACACACAAAAGTAACTCATTCAATAAATATTTGAGTGCCTAATATGTGGTAGGTCCTGTGTTAGGCACTAAAATGTGAAGGATTTACTTATGAATAGATTGGAAGGTTAAAACCTATACATTGCTAAGTTATTATATGGCTGTCTATATAGGAATCTGAAGTATAGTACTAACATTTAATGGCAAATGTCTTTCTTTCTGATGGAGAAACTCGGGTGCTATTTATTTTGTTCAACTTGCCCATGGTCAAACAATGAGATAGTGACAGATATTAGAGCCATATTTTTGATACAGGTTCTAAACAGATTAGGTACTCCCCATTAATTTGGCAATCAATGTGATTTTCAGACTGGGATTATATTCAAAGCCATGTAAAATTTGGGAAGATTGGAATGAGAATTTAGTTACCATTGAAATTCCTTCTGTTTTTAAATTACAATTTGAGAGCTTAGAGAGGCCTTAACTAATTAAAAGTAGAACATGATATCACATAATACTTTAAAAACCACTTTGAAGTCCTGTCGTGGATTTGTAGCTCTCTCAGTTAAGTCTGTAAATGCTAGTGAACCTAATGATAAAAGTTTGTTTCGTGTGGGCTCATTGACTTTGCTTTTTGCACATGCCTGGGCTCTTTCTCTCCTTTTGCTGTCTGTCTTGAAAATATATGCTGCTTCTTGGTAACAAGGAAGACTTGTAGAGAAAATTCGAGAGAATTAGTGTAAATCAGCAGTTCCCAAAGTATATGCCGAGGGATTTTTATCTGATAAAAAAAAGGTTATATTTGGGAAAAACTGATTTAAACATGACAAGTCTTTGATATACAAACGTGCGTGGGGACACTCCAACAGGGAATTATAGTATCCCCAGATTTATTTGAATAGAAAACCTAATTTTTAAAAATACCTTACTGATTAATATTCCATGGAATACACTTTGGGAACTGGTACAAATCCATCTCTACTAGAAAAAGGTTCAAAGTATGTGCCCTATTGCATTGCTATGTACAACACTCTTTTTTCTACTTATTTCTAACTAGATTTTATTTTCATGGAAAACTCTGGTTTCAGGTAGACAGTAAGTTGCAGGAATAAGTATTGCCTGATTGTCTGATTGTTAAGATGTTTGTTTTGGGAACGTGAGAAAAGGAAATTCAGATTATAAATTACTACTTGTGAAAACCTTCTGTTAGGTTTTTATGAGTAAATATTCCTAAACTAAAATATATTGTTTATAGAGAATTTCTCTTTTCTAAATTGCAGACGTTGGGGATCAGCCAGGTGAGGTAGGTTATTCAGGCTCTCCTGCAGAAGCACCTCCAAGCAAGTCTCCATCAATGCCGTCACTAAACCAGACTTGGCCCGAGCTGAATCAGAGCAGTGAGGTTAGCAAAGCTTCCCTTTTCTCTCACTAACATTCACTTTTTTAAGGTAAGAAGTTCCGAGCAGGGTAATTTCAGCATATAGCTCTTTCAGCATGCATGCATAGTTGAGGGACCATATCAAATGTGACTGTGATAGATATTTGTAATTATATGACTCTGAGGTTTTCAAAGTACTTTTTCATATGTATATACTATCATTTAGTTTCCACCATTTCATTCCTACTAAATCCCTGTGAGTTAGATGGGGCAGATGCATGAACTTAAC
The DNA here is from genome assembly GCF_009873245.2 of Balaenoptera musculus. Classification (NCBI taxonomy): domain Eukaryota; kingdom Metazoa; phylum Chordata; class Mammalia; order Artiodactyla; family Balaenopteridae; genus Balaenoptera; species Balaenoptera musculus. The sequence goes on from NC_045796.1 coordinate 25,574,273, forward strand.
AGTCAAAAGGGTAAATGTCTTGGACAAGATATCTTACAGCCAGTAAGGGACAAGGGCTGAGATTTGAACACAAGTCCTTTGGACGTTCAGTCAGCTAGCACACCTGCTGTGTCACACTGCCTTCTCATTCCTGTAAGCAAGGCCTGGGATAATAGATTTGGAATCTTAGCATTGGAAGTGATATGAGAAGCCACTAAACCAGCTTTCCACATGAAAAAAGTATTTTCTACATTCCAAGCTATTCATAGTCATTTATTTTATTTAATACAAAATGGAATGATTTAACCCTATTAAATGCAGTGGTTAAAGACCATGTCATATAAGACCAAGCCAGCCGTGGAAAACAGAATTTGAGAACCACCCCCCCATTACTTTGGAACTCCATTATACAAAACAATAAAAGTAGGGCCACTAAGATTAGAATAAGGGAAGAGGACCTGAGGCCCTGCCTCCACAAAGCGCCCTCTGAGGCCCCTCTGTTAAACCTTCATGCTCTGTAGAACTTCAATTGAAAACCACTGCTCAGCCTGTTAGAGCACTTTTCTTTGTGAACAAGTTATATTTTTTTTCCTTACAGTTTTTCGTATCACTTTTAGATAGTGCTTGAAGCTTCTGTGCTTTCTGTGTCTTTTAAAGCCAGAAAAATACTGGGTTTAAGAGACACTAGTTAATTTTGGACAACTGAAAAACAAGAGAAGCAATTGGCAGGTTTAAAGTACTTGCTGCTGCTTTATGGCGTACTCACAGATACCTGCTTCTGAGACATTATAATATACATCTGTCATGCTGTCAGATATAAAACCATTTATATAAGTGTTTTTCTGGAGGGAAGATTTAAGCCTTGAAAGAATTTACTAGTAGAGAGGCTTTATGGAGAATAGGGTCAGTGTTCTTGAAACCACTGTTTTTGCTGCCTTTATTCATTTCTGTCATTTTTTTAAAAAAGCAGTATCAGATTAAAAGAGTATTTTTACTGATATCCGTTCATAAATAAAAGCAACTCTTTCTAAAACATGTCAGTTCAAAAGCCCATCTTCATTCTAAATAAAAATCACATGTGATCATTAAAGACTAGCAATGGAAGTCCCTTTCAAATCTGATTTAAGCAGTTGCATTTTCCCTTCTTAAATATTCTTAGCAAGTTTCATTTTGTGGTGTTTGCTAATAAGGACATGAATGTCATAATTGTTTTTTTTACTATGTGTGGAAAATCAAAATGTTACTAAAACTAACATTGATTTTTGACACATTTTAATTATTTATTTTTAAAAATTTACTTAGGATATGGAAATTATATTTTAATTTTCTACCTCAAAGCACTAATATTCTTTCAACAAATATTTATTCAGCACCTGCAAATATGGATGAGGCACTGTAGGGGATAACACTAATAATAATCCGTAACATTTATTGAGCACTTTTGATGTGCCTGTTCTGTTCAAAAAGCTCTTTACATATATTAACTCTTTACATCCTTATAACAATCCTGTGACATAGGCATTATTAATCTCACGTTACAGATGGTACAACTGGAACACAGAGAGGTTAGATAACTTGCCTGAGGGTGTGCAGTGTAACTAGGATTCCAGTAGTCTGGCTCCAGAGCCTGTGCCCTTAACCATTACACTCAGGTTACAAAGACAAGAGCGTTTCTCTGCTCTCCAGGTAGCTTACATACAGTCTTGTAAAATCTCATGCCACCAAATAGGTAGACAAATGTCTTCTTTTTGAAAAATATATTCTGCATCTAAACTTTTCTCCATAGTTAGGTAATTAGGATTTTAGAAATTCCTTCTGTACCTATGCAACAATAATTATTGCAGAAACTAATTATATTAACAAATATTGGTAAGTCACTTCTCTGAAATGATGTCCCATGATAAAAGTGAATCACTGTGGATTTTCTTTATTCAGGAAACACGCTAAATGCATCGGTATTTCTTAGTTTATCTTAACTTTATGATTTTAAAACTGATCTTTAGGGAAAACTGTTGAATGATTGCATTAGCCATTTTTGTAGATAATTTTTATAAATGTGTTCATTTGCTAACATTTAGTTTCTACATGTCTTCTCAAATTGAATATTACTATTTTAAATAGTAAGTCGAACTTTGAAGCATAAAAATGTATACTTTTCTATACTGAATTATATAAAAAGAGGATTTTGGTTAATGGAGTAGGTGTGTCTGTGTGTAAACATTTGTGTGTATATATTGTATATGTGCAGATGTTTTTCCTTCTTCAGAGTATAACTGGTAATTCTTAAGAATCAAATTTTAATGATAATTTTAATATGATTTTGATATAAAATCCTATACTGTTTATTACTAAGATCTTCAAATGGAATTTACTAAAATTAATAATCACTTATCACTCCACCTAATTTGAGGTATGATATTTGTGTACCTCTTTTAGAAGAGTAGTATTTCATATCAAAATACATCTTCTATATATAACACATACTCAGTTGCTTGATTTGCTCTCATTGTGGCCGCGTTCTGATTTTTCTAGCATGGGGTTGGAGGTGGGCGCCTGATTGGCAGTTTTGTCGTGTGGTCTGGCATGGTCCTGTGCGTAGTGCTGATTACCGGGCTTGACTTGCTACAGATTGCCATAAGCGCAAACTTATATTAATTCCAGAATTCTTTGCATTGTATCTCAATTATATTTTATTAAATATCTATACATATGTACAGAATATGTGCACATACATAATAGAATCATCTTTCAGGGGTCGCACTGGCAAGTCGCACTGACTTGCTTCGTTTTGACCAAAACTTTGGTACTCAGAATTCCTTAGTACCACCAAATCAGTGCATTAACATTTGGATTTTAAAAGAAGGATTTGAAGTTATTCTTTCTCTAGTCAAGACAAACCCCTTTATATTTTTCTTTTGTCACCATTTATACCACTTAGACTCTGTTCCTTTATTGTGTTTTGAGTTGAATTCTGTAAGGCTTTGAATCCCTCCCATAGAGATTGCAATAAATTGTTACTGTACATTTGATTGTGAAGCTGCTCACTTTACATTACAAGATGACCCAGCATAGATAATGTAGAATGTTTATGGAAAAATAGAACTGACGGAATTTTGTCAGGCCTACGAAACACAACTTGCAGTGCAACCTCTGAATTACTTTGCTAAATCTTCTCCGGTGATCTTTTACTCCATCTTTCTCATCATGCTGACTTGTCTCTCCTCTGTCTGTTCAGCAGTGGGAGACATTTAGTGAACGCTCTTCAAGCTCACAAACTCTGACCCAATTTGATTCTAACATTGCACCAGCTGATCCTGTAAGTCAATCACTTAGCTTGCTTGTTTGAAATTAATTTTATTAACCCAAATTTTCATTCATTATGGTTTTTAGCTGATCTGCATGATTCAGTGGAGTGCTTAGAGGGAAATGGTGGCAGGCTTTTCAATTTTTGTGTGTTTAATGGTGGAAAGAACTTTTTTTTTTTTTTTTTAACCATTCTTTGTATTTTCTAGTTATTTTAATGAGAGAAATCTATGTTTTTAAAATCCGGTACATGTGTCTAAAGGAGCATTTTGTGACAATTGATTTAGTTGACCTTGTTTTCATTTGCTAATTGAGTGTATGTTTTATTTAAACATATACTGCTTATTTCAGTGTAATGACAGTAAATACTATTTTATTTGTATGCTTACACATCATGTAACATGTGCTATGTATGTAAATATGCAGTGTCGTCTTTTATTTTAACAGTCCAGATGGTACAGCTTTGACTTAATTAGTATGTTGAGTCCTGTTACAAGAGAATCAAGTTCAGCAAAACAATAGTGTTGTTGGTCAAAGATTCCCATTGTGCAGAGGAGGCTCTGTCTTGTCTTCCTGTGGTTCACTGTGTTGCTTTGAAAATGCTACAAAGTTCACATCCTGATTTAAAAAATAAATTCTGTCCCATAGATTGAACTTCATATAAGCCCCACCTGTCCCTCAAGTTATTTGAAAACTTCTATACTGTAGCTGTTACAGTCTTCTCACTGTTCACTCCTGCTTTTTCTTTTATTTTTTATTTTTTCCAATAAAGAGAAGGACATGCTAATAAGTACCTTTCAAAGAGAAAAGAGGAAGTAAGTAGGAAGGGAAGAAGAGTGTAAAGGTAGGATTTTAAAAAATGAGTTCAGTGAAAAGAATTGGAGAAAGTGACACAAGGCATTCTTTTTAGATGTTTCTGACCAAAGATAGCCAGCATTTATTAATTAAATGTTAAAATAGTCTTGTTATTTATTATGGATTTGGGAGAAGTGGCATTTAAAGATAATAGTACATCTTCAACGTTTTAAATTAATGGCTCTTTGGTGTGTTTTATAATTTTAAAGAATTTATATCTATTTGAAATACAGAGAATGCTGTTATATTGAATTCAAACATAATGTATGGAAGTGTTTTAAGCGTCTATTTTATAATCTATTCATTATTCAGGGACCAATTAATATGTAGATTGTCTGAGCCTTTGGCCTTCTGTTTTCTTACTACTTTGAGGACATTAATCTTTGCTTTTAGTCTCTGAAAAATGGGAAAGAAATAAAAAGGCAACACTTAACAATTTTTACTGCTTATTAGCAGCAGTAATTAAAGTTTCTTGGGAAGTGACAGGTGCTATAAGCTAAAAGAAAGTTTTACTTTAGCTCTGTGTTTCATTTCTCCATATTATTCCTATCTCCTACTTACAGAGTTAAGTTAATTTTATTTAAAGCACTTAATAAAAGTATTTTACAGGGAAGGATGTAGCAGTAGAGACTCTTTTATTCTCTAACCCTTATAACCCACAGTAATAATTCATAGTATTATGATCTTTGTCAGGCCAGAAAAGAACATTAAATATAAAAATCTAGAACTCGGAGGCAAAATAAATTGACTCATGACTGGCAGGAAATGCAGGGAAATAGTTGAGTTAATAACAGTGATATTCTTGTAACTTCTTGGAAATAATATCCAAATTTGTGAATTCCAGCTCTAGTGTTTTAAATGATATGGCACAATACTTTCTTTTGTTATTTCTAGTATGGCAGGAGGCTCTAGGAAAGAAAATTTTAAATGGTTAATTGACATTTTAAACTTGAATTTAGGCCTCTAAATTTGATAAAGTTGGCAGTCTTAAATATTTATAATCTGGTACCTAGAAACATCTTTTTTCTTTTACGCTGGCAAACTATAATCTCACTATAAACTTTCAATTAGTACAATGCCCTGCTTTCAGTGAGAGTCTGAGTTTCTTAACCTTCATTTAATTCTTACCTGACATATTACCAGTCTACAGAACACAGCCTGTGGCCACATTCCCAAATGATCCTTTGCAAGGTTTATATAAATAAGGATTTTAAGTAAGTAAATAAGGTCCATTCAGTTTAGAAGAGACTCACGTAGGAGAAAAAGAACACTACAGTTCTGATATGAATTTAACATACCTTACAGTGTCAGAAATACTTAATGGAATAATTTTTAAAAGCCAAATTTTGACAAGTAGATATTGCTCAATAGAGTTTGTCTGTGAAGGACTCCAAACTGCTCTGTAGCACTTAGAGACAGCCATCACCCAGTGCAGTGACCTCACATGCAAACTGAGATGGTTAATTATTAGGCTCCCAGAATTGTTATGAAACTGAGTTTCTGATATCTCATTTCCAGAAACTTGATTACTTTTGTTGAACTGCTTATTCTGGTAGAATCTGTTTCCACCAGGAAATTCTAGACTGACGAGAAGTGCAGCGCACTTGTCTCTGCCATGAGTTATCTCTGATTTTGAGTGCTGTAGAATGTTTGAGTCACTCAGGGTATGAAAAGGGAGTTCATTTGATCACTGATTATGCCCAGCCAACTCAGTTGGTTTGGTGGAGCCCCCTTCCAGGTGCCTGTGTTATTCTCCAGGAATACCAAGATGTCAAAAAACAAGTCCAGTCTTAAGTAGACCACAGCTTAATCATTATAAACTGATGGTTGTAATATAGCTGACTGTGATAATTATCATGTGTAGCCGTGAACAAAACTGTGGGCAGAGAACTGTGGGCTAACTCAGCCCAGTGTGTTTGGGAAAGTTTTCACAAAAGAGGGTATGTTTGTATGATGAGTTTTGGATGAAACTCTGAATTGGCATAAGTGGACAAGGGCGTTCCAAACAGAATATCGTGAGCAGGAGCGATTCAGTGCAGTGAGAGAATAGGGTAGACGTGTATGGGGGAATGATGGGCTGAAGAATGTGGTTGAAACGTGACTGGGAAGATCTTTGTATCCTAGACCAAGGCTCTGAACTTAATCTCATAGACACTGGGAGCTAACAAGAAGTACCATGATAAGATGGGAGCGCCAAAGAGGTAGCTGGGGAAGATCATTCAGGCAACAATGTGAAGGACTGATGGGCTCAAGAGAGAGTGAGGTGATGAGCACCTGAACTAAGTGACACAGGAATAGAAAGTAGGCAGGGCTGGTTTCAGACAGATAGGATAATAAGATTTAAGCCAAGTAGAAAATGTAGATATTTGAGCACAATAGAATATTCAATAAAGTACTAAGATGTATAAAATCAAGTACCTAAATCTATGATACAGATGTGCCATGGGTGTTTAGGAATGGGTTTCCTAAAGGCTTTGGGTGATTTGAATAGTTAGAAGAAAGTGAGCAGAGCCTGCCAGTCAAGTCTCTTTACTTTTTTCTCTATTTTTAAATATGGGGATGCTATTTTAGAGCAGAGAAAGTGTTACTTTGGCATCTTGTGGCTCAGGACTCAGAGACTTATAGGCATTTATGGTTCTTCATTTGGGTGTTGAAATGCTTAAAGTCAAAGCTCTTTATTCTGCTGCACATCGCAGTCACAAACCAAGCTTCTGATCCACTAGTTCTGAGGCTGGGCCTGGTCATCTGTGTTAAAGCTCTTCCAGGAATTGCCTTGTCCTACTAGTAGCAGGATCCACTGGATTAAAGCTGTTGCAGGCTCATAGCAACAATTAGTTATATGACTGAAGTATGCAATAGGAAATTGATTCGCTGGTACAGAAACATATGCAAATTATTTAGAGAATGAACAGAACATTCATGATTTTCTTTTTGGGGGTCATTATTGTGACTTCCCTTTATTGTACTGGAAGTATATGAAAAGGCTACTTAATATTTCTGTTACAAATTTTATAAATATGACTTTATGTACATACACACAGAATATATATTAGATCAATATTATGAGTTAAAGCATCTAATAAGTTTTCCTTGCTTGTTTTTTCTTAGTGTGCTTTGGGTTTGGAATAAGCATGAATCTATCATGCTTTCTCCTTTAATGAGTTAAAGCATCTAATACGTTTTCCTTGCTTGTTTTTTCTTAGTTTGCTTTGGGTTTGGAATAAGCCTGAATCTATCATGCTTTCTCCTTTAATCTTGCCTTAGAATGTTAAATTCTGATTCTCAGCAGTTATTTCTGCTATTAAAATTGTAAGTTAAGAAAATAGTAGTTATTCTTAAAGCCATGTTTTTCATAACCATAAGCATAACAAACAGCATCTTGGGTGTGTATTGTTAATAATTTCCTGAGTATGACTCATTCTTATGTGAGAAATCTAAACTTTTATCCATCTATTATGTTCATCTTTTATAACTGTAACTTTAGAGTTGTAGGGAAAATGTTAGTTCAGGTTTATTAAATAGTACATAACCCTGTCCAGAATCTCACTGGTATAGGGACAGGAAATTACTGTAAATGGATTTATCTGTATAATTGCAGTGAAGAATTCATTTGTTATAAATGGGTTGAATTTAGAGATTATGTGAATAAGCCAAGGAGACCTGTCAAACAGGAGATGGTATGCTAGAACTTGCAGAGGTGTGGTGTTAATACTGTCACCAAAACAGTGTCCAACTTAAATTGAAAGGTCATTATCCTTCATACTAAATTATAAACTTAAACTCATTACTAGATATTTGAAATTTAAGGATCTCAAGTTCAGTCTTTAGCAGCAGCACATACAGAATATGAGCTGACTCCTAGTAGAAGGGGCTGAACTCCTGTAGGCATGTTTTTCAGCTGGTCTGTTGCTGTTAAGCCAAATGCTTGATCCCGTTCTAGTTCCTCCCCTGGCTGTCTCAGCTCCCAGGGCCAGGCCTGTCTGGCTACCCAGATGCACCTTTCTCTCTTCCTTCCCTTTTGGAGAGGCTGCCATAGATTGCCTTATACTCTTTTCAGAAGTTTATTCTGTCAGTTCCTTTACCCCTCTAACTAGACTTGCCACTCATGACTTAAGTTGAGAATTATCAGATGGTAGTATAGTCATGAAAAAGTTTAAGGAAAGTATTAATGTTAGAGTGGGAGTGTTACTTATCCTAACTCTTAAAAAAATGGGTTCCTTTGTGGAAGTTTTATGCATGAATTTTAAGCAGTTCTGTAGAACTAATCTATAGAAAGTATGTATCATGCCTACTGTTACAATATGACAGGCATCTCATTAACTTTGTTTTATATATGAAAAAGAAAAGTGTCAGATTTTTTGAGCAGTTTAGTGAAAATGAATTCAATCTGTTGCTTAGTCTTTGGGTTCTCACGAAATAGTTCCTTTTAACCTCAAAGGTTCAGATTTGTATAATTTCATCAGATCATTTCACACTTTGCCTTTGAATATTGTCTTGAATTGTATTTTTATAAGATCAGTTTTTTTCTCAAATCTTTAATCACTCAAAGTTAAAATGTACTTTTTGTAAAACAAATCAGATTATTAGGCATATATAGAAAACTTGATTTTTTTAATGTAATTCTGGAACTTTTATTTAAAAAATTAATTTTCACGCTTGCCTTAGTGTGCATGAGAAACTCTGTCCACCAGTTTTTGAAGTGTTTTTAATTTTGGTTATTTCAGGGTACCTGCTTGGCATTTTTCATACAAATTCTGTATTTCCTCCCATTTGTCTGTAGGATACTGCTATTGTTCATCCAGTTCCCATTCGTATGACCCCAAGCAAAATCCACATGCAGGAAATGGAACTTAAAAGAACTGGCAGTGGTAAGGAAGCTGTTGCTGGGTTGTATCTTAGTTTAGTGGGTTATATTTTAGATTAGCATCAAACCAAAATACACAGGTAATCATTCTGAGTTCAGGTTTCTTTTGTTAATTGCTTATTTTTTAACATAATACTTTCTGCAATTATATATGTATTGTGTGTGTGTGCTTGTATTTTTTTTTAAATTTATATTACAGTTTTAAAAGCAAATTACTGAATTTAATTTATAAAATTTTTAAATAAGGACGTTTGGAAAACGTGACTTTTCTAATACCCTGTGGGTTTTTATGATCATTCTTGTGAATTGTACATTTAAAGTATGTTAAATTTTAACCGAAGAGGTATATGTTAAAGTGAATTTTGTCTTTGAAATAGTATATTTTGCTTTAACTCTTGAAGTTTCTCCTCATTTTAGATTAAATGTTTTAGTTAGGGTCTCTCACAGATAGATTTATTTTCTATGTAAGTCAACAACATAAATTACTTATTTTACAGTCATTTGTGTGGTGTTTTATTTAACTAATTGCCCTACAGGGATAAAATTAACAAAGTATGAACATGCAGATTGACTTTTTCATTATAAAGTATCTTCTGTTGTGGCAGAAAACAAAATTCTGTGTAAACAGGTTTATGTTTGTCCTATTAAGTATTATTTTGTCTTACATTTCATGGATTTACTTGCTACTTCTTCGGAGTATTGAAACAAAGTCTTGTACCCTGAGGTTTATGAATTTATTAATTCAGATACCTGTATCTTGTATTTTTACCTATTAATTCTCTCCTAGATCATACTAATCCCACTAGCCCATTACTTGTGAAAACATCTGACCTTTCAGAAGAAAATAAGATAAATTCATCAGTGAAATTTGCTTCTGGAAATACTGTAGGTAAGTGAAAGATAGAATTACATCTTCCATTTGAGGTTTATTAAGTCTGGACTTAGAGTCTGAATAATTCAAATATATAACCATTTAATATTATCTTCACTGGATAATGCAGAGAATAGTCAGTCCTTTCAAACACCCTACCCTCTGTATGAATAAATGGTTGCCCATTGCCACCGAACCTTCTTTTAAGGCAGGCCTCCTGTTTGCCATCCCTCTCAACTAGCCAGATTTTGTACGTTGGCTCTTTCCCACTAGCTCCTTTCTTTCTCTCTCACAAGAAATTGTGTATATATTCATTCATTCAGCCAATGTTAATGGAATACTATGTGCCAGGCTCTGTTCTAGACACTGGGGATTCAGCAGTAAACAAAACAAAACAAAAAAATCTTTGCCCTTTTGGAGTTTACATTCTGTGGGGGAGGTAACAGAAAAAAAGGACTCATATCTTAGGAGATAATTAACACCCTAGATAAAAATTAAGTTGTGAAAGGGGAGAGGGAGTGACATTTTAAATAAGGTGATCAAAGAAGGCCTTACAAAAGATGACATTTGAGTTAAAACTTGAAGGAGACAAGGAATTGGGCTGTGTGAATAGCTGAAGGAAGGATGTTTAAAGCACAAGGAACAGCCAATATGAAGCCCTGGTTTAGGGAAGATGCCTTATTTACTGGGAACAGCAAGCAAACGCCCGAAATAGAACGAGTTAGTAAATTTGGCAGGTAGAGGTAGCAAGTGGGAGAATAGTAACTGGGGAGCAGTGTAAGACTGACTTTTACTGAGTAAGATGAAAAGCCATTTAGAAGGTTTTTGAATGGAGAAGTGACATAATCTGACCTTCCTTTTTTAGCAGGATCATTCTGGCTGCTGTATTGGTACTAAGCCAGAAGAAGGCACGAGTTCAAACAGGGAAAGACCATTTTAGGAAACAGTTATAACAATACAGGCAAGAGAAGATGATGGCTTGGCCTAGGGTGGTAGCAGTAGAAGTGCTGAGAAGTGGTCAGATTCTGGTTAGATTTTGGTAGAAAAAGACCACAGGATTTGCTTGAATGTGAAGGGGTCGGGGTGGGGGGCGGGTCATGGGTGGTTCAAGGGATCTTAGCAACTGGGAATTGACAGAGTCTGTGGTAGGAGAAGGTTTGTGGCAGGGGGAGAGTAGGAGTTCAGGTTTAGACATGATAAGTTTGAGATGCCTATTAGAACATCCAAATGGAAATTCGTTAATTTTAGCATCCTTCTTGTACCAATTAAGTAAACTTCTCAGTGATTTGACAAGAAAAAGGAAAGGGATACATTTTAAAATGAAACTAAACCAAATAAACAGTCCCTTCAATTTATCACTCTTGAAAGGTATGAGTAGTATTTCTTCAAATTATCCCTAGAGTTTCTATTTTAAAACTTCTTTACTGCTTCACAACTCTTAGTCTGCTTCTGGGATTCTCTTCTCCTTCATAAGACTTTAAGGAAATTGAAAATGATATTACCTCAGGTGAAAAATTGGTGCCCTCTGGTTAATTTCATAAATTTTATTATTGTCTAAGCACATTTTATTCCCTTGTCAAATTTTTAAAAATTTTACATTAACAGTCTTTAAGTTAGCTTTTTTACTTAAGATATTTCTAATTTATTCTTTAAAAATGAATTTTTTCATTACAAAAATTATTCACACTTGTAGAAATGTAATAAATAAAAATAAGAAAATAAAAATTACTTGTAATCTCACTATTCTATGAGTGACCGTGATCAGCATTCCTTGTCAACCTTAATCCTCAAATTCTGTGCATGTTATATTCTTATATGAAATGAAATTGTAATATATGTACTGTTTTCTATCCTTCTTCCATGTAACTTATTTTGAATATTTCTGTTATTAAATAATAACTTTTTTAGATTGTAACTTATTCTCTGTGCATAGTATTTTGTTGTGTAAATAGTCCATGATTTATTTGATTTATATCTAATTTTTACAGTTAGTAATACTATGATGAAATGTTAACGTGTTAGCCAATCTTTGAATATTTCTCATTTGAAACAATAATTCAGTTATATTTGTTTACGGCATATAGAGTAAAAAGTGAAGAAATGATTATTATTAAATAGGATATATCCCATTTATCAGCAGATGGTTACAGTAGTTCAGACTCTTTTACTTCGGATCCAGAACAGATTGGGAACAATGTAACTCGTCAAAGGTTAGTGTTTTCTGTCAATAAAAAGCATAATTAAAATATCTTGTTACGTTTTAATATTTTAAATTATTTAAAACCAAGTATAAGTTATTTTTCTCTCTTCTTCAGTTCTTCACTTCTCTAAAGGCTGTTAGGTTACCTACTGATTTATGTAAAAGAGAAATGATTTTGATTCTTTCCAACTTTAATAGGAAAACAAAAGGAACCGTTATGTCTTCATGGTATTCTGTGGAAGGTTTAAAATGAGCTGATAATTTCTTGGCAGTAGTGGTTGAATACAGGCCTTTTTGTAGCTCATCAGTGAGAGTCTATTTAAGTAAGAAATGTGCAGATTTCCTTTGATAGCCTTATGGGCAAGTACCAAAAGAATTTGGTGTTTTAAAATGTCATCTGGAAGCACAGCCCAGTGTTGGGCTACCTACCCACCCTGAAGACCTGCATTATATATAACTTCTCAGGCACAAACAAAAAAAGGTGTGAGGTAGGGTGAGGGTAGCAAGGGCTCTGTCTACAGGGGCTTCACCGTCCACTCAGAACTGTGCACAGGACAGAAGCATCTTTCTCCCCCGCTTTTCACGCATTGTAAGAGCCTTTTGCCACACTCCTGGAGGATACATGGAGAGAGTGGTGATATAGAATCTCTGAAGAGCTCACACAATCAAAAGGCTGCTTTTTCATATATCTTAGAGTTCTCAGCCAGTTTGGATTTTAGTCTACTTTTTATTCCTATTAGTGAGGATCAGATTGCTAAAGTCCATGAGACTCTCTTCAGAATACATAGAAGACTTTGGTGGCCAGTAAGTGAATCTCGAGAGAGGGTTGAGCGTGAGGATAAATAATCACCTCTGAAATGAGAGGGCCTGTGGTAACACAGGAATGGGCATCTCACGTAGTTGAGCCACATTCTGCCTCAGCTTACCAAACTTTAGATAAGTTGAAAGCTAACCGTATCTGAAAGTAGAGTTTCTCTTTTTTGAAAATAGCTTTTCAGACTAATATTATCTTTAAATGAATGGAAAAACATTACACTAGGTTAGAAGTCTACCTTGAATTCATGTTAATAACTAACTTTGTTTTTAAATTTTTTGAAATTTTGTTGAATGTATAATTATACTTTATAAAGAAGATTATTTGCTATATTAAATAACTACTTGTTGAATGCACATCATAAACAGTACTGTTTATTCATTGTAATACTTGTCTGTCCTCTGGAGAAAATGTCACACCAATAAGACCCTTTGCTGCTTAGCTGAGTTTGAATGCTTAAGAAGAAAAAAGAAAAGCTCCAATGTCAGTAGCATGACCAATTGTAACGGGGCGAATTTTGCAGGTCTCATTCAGGAATGTCGCCTGATAACACTGCACCACCACCTCCCCCTCCAAGGCCTCAGCCCTCTCATTCTAGATCGTCATCTTTAGATATGAATCGGACCTTTTCAGTCACCACAGGTAGGGGTTAGAGAACCATAATATATATTAAATTAAATACATTAAATATATTAAGCTAAAAATACACAATATTTTATTTTCTCTTATTTTTTGATATTTATATGAAGAAAAATTTTGAATTGAAAAAGTATCAAATGAGAGGGAATTTTTTTTTTATTAATGACTACCTAAATTGAGTTCAAATGATAACGATGGGAACCTGAGAGATGCCACAAGAGATTTTAAAGGAACGATGTGGAGGTATCAAGGAGGGAAAGCTAATAGGTCTTAAATTACATGACAAAAGAGAAGGAAGAGTCATAGCTTACTCAAAGGTTTCAATTTTTATATGACTGGTCGTATTGTTATCACGCTGGTGGAAATAGAAAAGTTAGGATGGAGGGTGATGATCTCTTTTTGATATTATGCGTTTGGAATGATGAGAAAAAAGAGAATCAACAGGCCATTGGACTTGTGGGTTAGGGAAGATTGATGTATTATTTGAGAATCATTTACATAGAATTAATAGACTGAAGTGTTAAATGAGAGAAAATTTGCAAGTCTTCATATTTGATAGCTAAAGAACAATCAGAAATATGGGAAGAAAACCAAGAATGTATAGTGTTATGGAAACAGGGAGGAGCAAGACAAGTGCCTCATGCAGCAGAGCAAGAGAAATGAGGTCTGAGAAGAGGCCGTGAGGTTTGACCACATCTAGACAGTTTTACAAGATATATACGGCTTCCAATACCATATGTTGGTATTGGAAATCTTTTATCATTTGATCACATTCATTCAGCCTGTCTGTTCTATTAGCAAAGTAATTATATATTTACAAAAAGAAGACTTGTGTGTTCACACAGGACAGCAACAGGCTGGAGTTGTTGCCCAACCTCCTGCAGTGCCTCCAAGACCACAGCCCTCACAGGTAATTCTCCTAGGTATTCACTACTAAGCATCAGTTATTATAGTCCCCTTAGTCAATTTGTCTGTTAGGTCTTTGATTCTATTCTAGAATTATTCTGAAGATCAGGAATTACATAATTGTCATTCTTAATGTGCATTTATTAATAATTCAGGGAAGGGGACTTCCCTGGTGACGCAGTGGTTAAGAATCCGCCTGCCAATGCAGGGGACACAGGTTCGAGCCCCGGTCCGGGAAGATCCCACATGCCGCGGAGCAACTAAGCCCGTGCGCCACAACTACTGAGCCTGCGCTCTAGAGCCCGGGAGCCACGACTACTGAAGCCTGCGTGCCTAGAGCCCGTGCTCCGCAACACGAGAAGCCACCGCAGTGAGAAGCCTGCACACCTCAACAAAGAGTAGCCCCCACTCGCCGCAACTAGAGAAAGCCCGAAAGCAGCAACAAAAACCCAACGCAGCCAAAAATAAATAAATACATTTATAAAAAAAATAGTAATAATTCAGGGAAGCTAGGTCTTATTTTAGAAGATAAGGATTCCAATAATGATTTGAGTTATTTTTTGAAAGAAGCTCAGAAGTGAACCAAATGATAATGTCTTGACAAAGGAGGGTTTAGAGGAAAGAGCAATGGATTGGGAGATATGAGGTGTCCATGTTATGTCCTGGATCTAGCAGTGACTCAGAGTGACCTCCCTGCATCTCCCTGGATGTGTTACTGCGTCAGTGAAGGAAGTGTTAGACGACTTCTGCACCACCCCCTGCCAGGTCGAAGTTGTTTGCATCTGCATAAAACTGTTATGTTCCAAGATAGATTCTGGACTATAGCTTAGTTTTAAGTGACTGACTGGCTACCTTTTACATGAATGAGTTTGGTTGATTTTTCTGAGTTAGATTCTTATAATGAAGATGCTTATTTGCAGTTAAAAAGATGGTTTCCTAATCATCGAAGACATTGAAATTTGAATATTCCAGTATTTATTTTATCTAAAGTGCCAACAAAAATGCTTTTACTGGGTTAAGCTGTGAAACCCAGTGAGTTGGTCTCTTGACTCAAGAACCAGTCTAGTGCAAAAGACAGAACTGTAAACAACAATTATAATAAAAGTGCTGCAGTAGACATATTTATAAAATGCTTTGTCACAGGTTTCCTAGCTGGTAAAGTCAGGGATCACACTGAAAATGTCCAAGTAAAATGAAGTAAGTTAGACTTAAGCAGAGACTTGAAAGATAAAATGGTATTTCTTGGGGAGAGGGCATTACAACCAGAAGGAATGGCATAGAGGTGTAAGGTAAGCCTGGCATATTCTTCAAGGAAAAACCATTGAATTCAGTACAACTAGAGTCATGGGAAAGGAAATTAAATAGGTGGAAAAGGGGCAGAGCATCTCCTATATCATACTAAGAAGGTGGAATTTTTCTTATAGGATATAGAGAATTTTTAAAGGGACTTTTTAAGGAGACTTCAGATTTATTCCTGTAGCATCCTGTACTTCCTTTGTCATAAAACTCCTCACACGGTATTTTAAACCCTTGTTTATTTATCTCTTGTCCTGCACTAGACTGTCAGCTTTATTAGGGGATGGACCATACTTGTTTATTCACTATTATATCCATAGTGCTTGGCCAAAAGTAGATACTCAATAAATTTATTTTTCGATTGAAGACTTTAGAAGACTTGATCTGGCAAAGGAGTGGAGGACAAATTGAAGAAACGTGCACTGGAGTGTCAGAGAGTAGCTAGAGCACGGGTTTTCACACTTTAAAAATAACAATCTTTTTAGAAACATATGAAACATTTTAAAAAATAGCTTTTTTAAAGAATGAACAATTATGCAGTAACCCAATTAAGAAAAAAACAGATGCATGGGGAGAATCAGAGATTAGGGCCAGAACTTCCCCTCTCCTTTGATGCCCTTTCTTTGCAATACGAATTTTGTAAAAGTATCTTTTTTATTGGAAGTTTGTCATCTTAATTTTTTTAGTGTCTTAGCATTTCACTTAAGGTTTTTTAGAGCTAAATGTTAACTGTAGCTCACCTCCCTGAATTTTCAGCTAGTAAAAAGAGCATCCTTATAATAAATTTTCAGAGAAAAAGAAGGCTACTCTCTGACACTGATAACACCAATAAAATGTTTGTTCCTCTATCCTAAACCCTCATGTAGGCTCCTGGTCCCATTGTGCATCGCCCAGTGGATGCCGATGGCCTAATAACTCACACTAGTACCTCACCTCAGCAGATACCAGAACAACCAAATTTTGCAGATTTCAGCCAATTTGAAGTATTTGCTGCATCAAATGTAAATGAAGAACAAGATGATGAAGCCGAGAAACATCCAGAGGTCTTGCCGGTCAGTGTTCAAGGGCTTATCTAATTTTCTGCTGGGAATCTTCTCATATCATGCTCAGAAGCCAGTCCTTAAACAGAGGAACCCCTAAAAGAGCAAATAATAGAAGGGACATCAGCGAGTAAATTATCTGCTGCTGCTGCTTTTAGAGGATTTATATTCCCTAGGTCAGTGCTTCTCAATTTCTTATTGGCCTCAGACACCTGCTGGTTGCATAAAATGCTTATTAATAAGAATCAAAATCTGGGTGAGGGGTAGCTGTCACATGAAAAGACACAAACACAACCATCTGGTCTTGGCTAAAACACTGTTCTGGGAGTTGCACCTTAATGCTAAACATCTCGTGTGATTTGGTGAACATTTCTGTATAATAAGAGGCTATGGTTACCATAGCTACACTCAGTTTGTATGAGACTAAGTCACTTTATGGGGGGTTGCATCTTACTGCTAAGCATTTGACTGTGTGATTTGGTGAAGATTGTATGAGAGGAAGTCACGTTAGTTAGACAGACTTAACAGACTACAGGATGTCAAAATTTAATCTTTGCAGACAGTGTTCTGGGAGACTCTGTTTAGTTGTAGCAGCAAGAACTTCTCTAGGGATCCCTGTCTTTGCTAAGTGTAAATGTGGAGTTGGAGGGAACAGGGAAATTCTGAAGTCCATTCTGATTGTTTCAATTTATACTGATCTTCTCTAACACATCCAAAAATCTGCTTGTTTGACTGGCATAATTTAGACAAAGTGTTCGTATAGGTCTGATCCATGGAAAGTTTTCTACTAGCCACTTCTTCAACCCTGCAACTTTCTGCCTGGCCTGGGGCTACTAGGGAAATGGGCTGCACCTCCAGGAAGGCAGGGTGGGCCTGAGGGGAGCGCAGGTGTGTGCAGGGTACTGGTACTCGCTCGCCTGGAATGGATGCTTCCCCTCCCCCAACCGAAGAGCTGCCCAGACGGTGCTGCATCCCAGCCGCCCCCCCCAGAGGTTTACTGCCTCCCTCCCTGCCCTTTAGTAGTAGAGAATGGTCATTTCATAAGGTATTCTCAGATTCCCTCTCATCTTCATCTCGGGGTTCTTATTGTTAGAATGGCTATTTTACAAACATTTAACTCTCTGATTTGTTACATGTATCTTTATTCATATATGTATATTACTTATAATTTGTGATAATCATATATTCATCTTTAGGTTGAAAAAGCTTCTGATCCTGCAAGTTCTCTTCGAGTTGCCAAAACAGATAGTAAAATTGAAGAAAAGACAGCTGCTAGCGCTCCCGCCAATGTGGTATACAGAAGTCTTTTTAAATATTGATCATTTTATACATATGAAAAGTTATATGAGATAATTTGAAAATCTTAGAAATAAAGTTCGAGATGATCTAGCTCATTCCACTGCCTTTAACTGTAATATGCTTAGTTCATCTCAGAACACAGCCCACCTAGAGATGGAGACGATAGCCTATCGTTTGCATTAATGCATGCCACAGGTTCTCACATCTTATGTGGTTATTACATTCTTTCAAACATATAAAGTAGAACTTCCTTATTTGTCATATTCAGTTTCTCTTATTGCAGTTATGAGTATAATAGGGAAAAATTATCAGCCCTTTAAGGTTAATTTTATACTTGGTGCTCTTTTTCTTTAACTGTCTTAAGAATGATTTTTTTCCCAAAAATTTATTATGAAAAATTTTAAACATACAGAAAGGTTGAGAGAATTTTACATTGTACATCAGTAAACGCACACCTTGATTATACCATTAGTATTTACTATACTTTATTTTTCTTCCAGTTTTATTGAGATGTAATTGACACACAACACTGTATAAGTTTAAGGAGTACAGCATAATGATGTGACTTACATACATCATGAAATGACTGTCACAATATGTTTAGTGAATGTTCGTCATTTCATATAAATACAAAATTAAAGAAATAGAAAAATATATATGTTTTTCCTTGTGTTAATATACTTGCTTTATATCTCCATCCTTCTCTCTAACTATATCAATCCTTCTTATCTGTTGCTTGCATTTCAAAGTAAATTACAGATATCAGGACACTTCCCCTTGAGAAAAAAATTTTGGTAACTTTTTTTTGTCATCATTAAGACATTCCCAGTAGTCATGAAAACAGTGAGTGTTTCTGAAAGTGCTTAAATTCTACTTTCTGGGCACTTTAATTTTTACGACATTAGTAGTTCTGTGATTTTTTTAATAGTGAATTTTATTTTTGTCAGTAATGGCAATAAATTAAAAATAGCACTTAACCAAAGAGATGGCATTTGACTCTTGTTTTTATTTATTAACAGGTCAAATCAGGTTATGGTAAATACCAGAATACCATATTTGATTCTGCTGCGGACACATTCACAGTTACCAATAAAATGTCCACTCATTTTCAAAAATTATAATTATTGTGCATCTTAGTGATGGGTTTTTAAAGAATTGCCTAGTTTTCCACTTCTTTATAAATTGTTTTATTCATTAAGATAATATATCTTAGGATTTTTGAGTAGGAAAGCCTATGGTGATAATGGATGCATATTTCTGGAGACTCCCTTTTATAGTTATTGAACAGGTGTATATCAAGTGTGTATCATATTTATGTTAAAACTGAATATGATAGCTTGAGTCACAGAATTCGGACCTCAAGGAGCTTATTATGTCACCCTATAAAAAAATTTGTCTAGTAGGTACATTTACAATTGTAGTGTCACTAGGAACGTTCTTTCCCATTGCAATTTAAGTCAGTTGTTGCCACAAATAATATAAATTGTTTCAAAGTAAGACAGGTGACTCTTAATTTTTGGAGAATGAATGGCTTAACAAAACCATATGATGTTGGCAAAGTGCTAACTAACCGTGAATGTCTTCAAGAAATGCTCATTATAAAGTAAAGGAGCTGTTACAGTGGAGGATTACTGGACTGAATGTCAATATTATGACATAGTATGAGTGTGTTTCGTGTTTGGTAATTGCAGTCATTTTTGCTTTTGTTGTGGTCATCCATTTACAATGCTTGGTGTCAGTTTATTTACCTCTTGTAAAAATAAAATACAGTGTGTGTGTGTGTGTGAGTTGTAAAAAAAAAAAAAAAAAGAAAGAAATGCTCATTATGAATGGAATTCTTGTCTCCTAGAGCAAAGGCACAACACCTCTTGCTCCACCACCTAAACCTGTTCGAAGGAGATTAAAATCAGAAGATGAATTAAGGCCAGAAGTTGATGAACATACACAAAAGACAGGTGTCCTAGCTGCTGTTCTTGCATCACAACCTTCTATTCCTAGGTAATCAAAGCCATTCCTAAACACATGTAACTACCAGAAACAAAAAGCACAGCAATTAAAAATATCAAACTGAAAGGAATTATGGTCAGACTAGTCCTGTAGGTGAGCATAGGCTTTTCACTGCTCCTCTTTGAGAGTTTTGTCATTTATCAGTGGGTAGAATATTCTTCCCACTTTTTTCCCTTGTATTATTAAGTTCAGTTCCAATTCCATTTTTACACTCTATTGCAAATCCTGGAGCAGACTTTAAAAATTATAGTGCACAGGGACTTCTGTGCTGGCACAGTGGTTAAGAATGCGCCTGCCAATGCAGGGGACACGGGTTCGATCCCTGGTCTGGGAAGATCCCACATGCCGCAGAGCAACTAACCCCGTGCACCACAACTACTGAGCCTTCGCTCTAGAGCCTGCGAGCCACAACTACTGAAGCCTGCGTACCTAGAGCCCATGCTCCACAATAGGGGAAGCCACTGCACTGAGAAACCCATGCACCACAACGAACTGTAGCCCCCGCTCACCACAAGCAGAGAAAGCCCAGGCGCAGCAACGAAGACCCAATGCAGCCAGAAATAAAATATAATAAAATTTTTTTAAAAAATCTTAACCTTTAAAAAAAAATTATAGTGCACAGTAACACTGATGTTTTAACTATGGTAGTTCTAGACCAGGAATTGGCAGACTAGGGCTCATGGGCCAAAGTCAGCCCATGGCCTGTTTTTGTAAGGCCCGTGAGCTAAGAATGGGCTTTTACATTTTTGTAAAAAAGAGAAGAGAAAAAGAAGATACAAAAAAAGAAGAACATTCAGCACAAATGGTATGGCCCGCAAAGTTTAAAATACTTACTGTCTGACCATTTACAGAAAAAGTTTGCTGATGCTTGCTCTAGACTGACTTAAACTCAGGTGAGTCTACAGAATAATCATTAAAACAATAACTACAATAATTAAGCCTCTGAAGCTTAGATGCTTTTGGTGGAGCATTAAAACTGAGCAAGTGAGGTTGAGCTATACTAACAAGGCAAAGGTGCTTCCTTTGCGTTCTGGGTTTAGAGATCAGGGAAGAATGGAGAGAATTTAAAGATAAAAAATGAAGGTAATTTTTTTTATCTTCTCAGGTCTGTTGGAAAAGATAAGAAAGCTATTCAGGCGTCAATTAGACGCAATAAGGAAACCAACACAGTTTTGGCCAGATTGAATAGTGAATTGCAGCAACAATTAAAGGTAATGTAGTTTCTGAATCTTTATTTGGGAAGTTCCATGGACTCAGAGCCTCTTAGTGTTGAACTGGAACTTGGAGGAGATCCAGCAATTCTTATGCTAGTATGAAACTTTACATGTAGCAAGGGAAGTGTAGATCTGAAGTGTTTTATATGCCTTTGAGTCTTTTAATATTGAAAAGAATTTCCTGTAGTCAATTCTGGTATGATTGCCTTATCCTACGTGTATATAAGGCATCATATTCCTAAAATGTTTCTTAACTTTCATAATGAGACCCAAGAGCAGAAACGTTGTGACCTCAGATACCGCCAGTATCACATGTGTGACTCTCAACACTCTAATTCTAAAATGATTTGAGTATTGTTAATTTACCCTTTTATCAAAGACAACTCAGATTCTATTAAAATGACTTAAACAGGTCTAAAGAAGAGGGATGGGGGCAATTTAGATCATCTCTAAAGTAGAAAAGACAAGCCTTAAATAGAGATGGTGCTTAGGGCCAGTGTGTACTCCTGTCATCTGTACTTGAGAGGAATGAGTTTGTTTTTCTTACTTACTACTAACCATGATATCTTTGAATCCCTACAAATAAAAGCTAACAGCCAGAATCATTTATGACTCATCAACATTATTAAGCATTCATGTCTTATAAACCAGTGGTTCTCAAACCTTAATGTGTATACACTTAATTAGGGGTCCTGTTAAAATGAAAATTTTGATTCATATCAGGTATGGAGTGGGACCTGAGAATTCTGCAATTTCTAATAAGCTTCCAGGTGATGAAGATGCTGCTGGACTGTTGGCTCCACTTTGAGTAGCAAGGTTGTAAACCACAAAGATGAGGAAAGAGTCCATGGAAATGTAAACTGAATACAGAGTTAGTTGAGTCCCATAACATTCTGTTCATATTCCTTATCTAGCCTTTATCACATTGTCCATACCTATGGCACATTTGTCTCTCTGTCCTACTAAACTGAACTTGTTGAGGGTAAACCATACTCATTTCTGTTTAGGGTGACCATATAATATATTGTTCAAACCAAGGTACATTTTTTTTTTTTTTTTTTTGACTGCGTCGGGTCTTAGTTGCGGCACGCGGGATCTTTCGTAGCAGCGTGCGGGCGCTTCGCTTTGTTGTGGTGCACCGACTTCTCTCTAGTTGTAGCGTGTGGGCTCCAGAGCACATGGGCTCTGTAGTTGTGGCGCACAGGCTCCAGAGAGCGTGGGCTCTCTAGTTGCGGCACACGGGCTTTATTACCCCGCAGCATGTGGGATCTTAGTTCCCCGGCCAGGGATCGAACCGGTGTGTCCTGCATTGCAAGACGGAGTCTTTCTTAACCACTGGACCACCAGGGAAGTCCCCAAACCAAGGTACTTTTGAGAGAAAAGAGAGAGATGTGTTAACAGGCCAGGACATCAGAGATAACTGAGACTGTCCTAGATAGATTTGTAACTATCTTGTCTCTGTCCCCAAAACCTCGCACATGTTAGGCATTTGATAAATGTATGTTAAAGGAATAATATTCTTGTATAACTCTCTGATCAAAGAAGATATTCGTAGCTGTTCTATGATTATGAATTTGCTCCATTGTAAAGGAAGAATGTAAAACTCATGACAAGCTTGCTAGTACCATACCTCGAAGATGAAAGTTTTGTTAATGCATGTTTTTCTGAAGAACTAAGGAAAATCATAGCAACATGTATATAGGAGCTATTTTAAAAATCACTTTTCTCATTATCTCTGAGGACAGAAAATAGGAAGTATGGTGCCAAATAGGAAGAGGTCATCCTGGTTGAAACACTATACTATCAGTATGATAGAGAAAAAGAAAAAAGGAAAATGGATGAATTAGAAGTTGTGGGCTATCTGAAAAGTCTGCTCAAAATCAACAGTAATTAGAAATTCTGATTACAAAATACATTTATTCATTGTGAAACTGAAACTCAAAAGGAGGTTCAGGAGTTGTTATGACCAGATATAATCACCAGGGGAAAGAATCTGTGTTAACTGATTCATCTACAGTTACTACAGGGGGTAGGCGTTATGCAAAATTCATGCATCAATAGCTATCATTTGCAAATATTGGCTTTTCTGATAATGAAACAAAAAACATTTTATTACCCTGACTTAAGAAATAAATATTTAATTAAGATCATATTTTAACATTACATACATATAAAGAAACTACATTTCTAAAGTAAAGTATCCTTTTAAAATATGAACAGTTGTCCTTCCTCGTCTTAACAAATTTAAATTGTTTTACTGATGCAGAGCTGTTGTTAGATGTGCCTTCATTTTTATACATATTGAAACGTAACTTGGCTTTGCATCTTTTTCAGGATGTTCTTGAAGAGAGAATTTCCCTGGAAGTTCAACTGGAACAACTTCGACCATTCTCTCACCTATAAGCCAATTGCCGTTAACTGTGAACATACCCATTTTTAAGCGGTTTTGGGTTCAAAGCCAATTTGGAGACCCAGACATTCAGCTCACTGCTTAATTCAACATTAAATTGTATGATTCTGTTTCGCCCTATGTGTTCACCATTGTATTTAAGTACCTTTTATTTTTTAATTGCAACAATAAAAGGGTCAGGATGACTTCGTGGAGGGTGTGTTGTGTTTGTTGGCACAGCCCGCCCTTGTTGCTCCATAGCGTTAGGAGTACATCCATAACATTGGTCCATTATACTTATGTGACCAGAACCGCTCACTGCTTGGATTTACAGAACGGGCTTCTCATTTACACCTCGAGCACAGACTCAGAAATATTTACAGAAGGAGACAAAATTAAATAAACTGTCAGTTTGTCTTTAGGTTTAATACTTAACATAAAGAATCCAAAAATCTTTAAAATGCGTTTCCTGTTTAATTTTTGATTTGAAAGAACTATATGGTGTAAGGCATTCGTTAACCATAAGCTCTGCCATAATTAACATTCTTCAAGAGTCACATGGTACTTTCAGACTTTTCCACGTCAACTTGGGGGGCAGATTTTATGTTTGCCTTGTGAAAATTTGATCGGTTTCACCTGTAACTTAGACTTGCTTGTGTGTGAGATTTTAATTCCACAGCAGTCATGTAAACTTACGAATTAACTGTGAAGACAGGCCTTTTTAAATTGTCCCCTAGAAGCAAAGGGAAAGTGTTGACACCACAAACAACGTAAGTACTGTCCACTTGAAAACATCACCACTTTTTGCATGATTTATGTACTTAACTCTCAATGAGAAGCTTATGCTCATCAGTCTCTACACGTTTTTTCAAGTAATATGTTTTAAAATTTCTGAGGACCTTAATTATTCACAGAATAAATGGAAACTCCTTAAGATTTCTAGTTTATCTTGAGCTATCTTGTTACTCATTCTTTGGCCATAGAGAGGTTTTTCCTGTTAACAAACGGTTTCTGAAGTTTGTCCTATTCAGGATAATGTAGCGTCTCAGGATTTGTTTTGTATTAGATGATATTTTCATTTTGATCACATTTGTAAGTTTGCATTTATTGCTGACTAACAGATATTCCTTTAACGTTTTCTTCTCTCTGTGACATCATAGATGTTAAGCTGCATGGATATATCATAAAAGAATCAAAAGTGTGATTTTACACTAATAAAAACAGTATTTTAACTTTTGTACATTTTTTAACAAGAATTGAAATTTTTAAGAATTAGAAGGAATTTGTATTTTTGTTGTTGAAAGAAGAAAATGTTTAAAATAGCCTAGTTCACAATCCTAGACTGTACTAGTAAATTTCATTTCCTTAAAGGAGAATTTGAAGCAAAAAGGAGACTGACAACCAAAAGCTTCCAAGATTAATACAACTTTATCTACCATTATTAACTAAGTAAAAATATTTTTACTACTGCATGTATCAGCTAAAGTTTCAAAGTGGCTAACAGGTTATAGCTTCAGTTTATTAAATAATTAAATGAAGGCTTTAAGCGCCCAGAAAACTACTCAATACCTATTCTTATTTTTCTCTGTTTTAAAACAGTTGTCTTAATTTCTTCATTTTTTTACTCAGCAAAATTCCATTACAGGCAAGTTTTGTTTTTTAAAAGGTACCTCCCCCCACCCCCTGCCAAACAGCCTTCTAATTTAACAGTGTAACAAATTTTTAAATCTTTTTATTTGGAAGGTCTAAGAATTTAATTTTGCAACAAAAGACCACTTAAAAATTACAGAAAAATTTTTAGTACTTTATAGTGGTATATTTTTAATGCTCTCTGGAGGAGTACATTCGTATTAAGGATATATGTGACAAGTTTTTAAATAAAGTACCAGTTATATTTCTTATACATATTTTTTAAATCCATAACCATTTCATGAAAATGTTAAAGATAACTGGTAAATCACCAACAGATAAAGACATTTCTCTAGACTGATCATTTAAGAAACACTTTTCATTATGACTTTATTTTTCATTAGATCAGAAAACAAAACTTTAAATACCCAATATCCTTATTCAGTCTTAGGTTCTGTCAGTCAGATTACTCTAAATAATACTGTTCATGAAAAATAACTACCAAAAGAAGTGGTTCAAAATATCATACTCACATTTTTCTTACTGTCCATTTCACATAATTGGGCATAGATGATAAAGTTTAAAAGCTAGGAAGAGCTTTATGGGCCATCCTAGTTCATCCTCCCATCATCCATGACAGATAATCATTCTGCTCCTTACTGGATCTTCTGGAACAGAAAGTAACATGCTGTCTGTCTTTGCCAGGGCAGATTGGAACTCCTGGTGTTTTAAGTCCAGTCTCACTTTTCCATACTACTTTCGATGGCGTTTTGGAGTACTGACAACCACAGGAATTTATCATCCTCAACTTCTGTAGAACAAATCCATTCATGTTTTGAACCTTGAAGAATAAATGCATTCTTGGTATCTGTAAAAAATGTTTGAGGTACACTAATTAGTCTTTGCAGGTAAAAATCAAAAGGAGAAAATGTTTTAAAATTCAAGTCATCTTGAAGAATTTTTTGAAAATTAAAAAGATTCAAACAAATACAAATCCAGTTTAGAAAATAACTTCCTAAATTACTGAATTATTCAAATATAGTCTAAAATAGTCTTGTCTTTACATTATAATTGTTTAATTATAATTAGCAATTATTTTTAAAGACTAAGTGATAGACGATGTAATGTTATTTAATTCCAGAAGGTACTGGAACCAGTAAAGGTCTTTACTAAGAGTTACTGTAGATAAGAAATGCTGAGAGCTCGACCTAGGCCACCTTGGTATGAGGCCAGGACAGAATTAAGCCAGCGACTTAGCTGAATGCCCACTTTTAGCTAACATTATGATGTTCTGACATAGAGCATAACTGATTAAGGGGAGGTGAAAGGAGACATGTCATACATGTTATGGGTAACTACCTTAGCTGAGTTTGTCTTCTAGGTGAAGTATTTATTCCCACATTTAGTGTTCATTTTTTCTCATCCTCAGATTTTAAATGGGGCTGCAGCTAATGGGAAGCAGACCTTTTTAGATAAGTTCCTTCTCTAAGATCTTGGTTCTGGCTTTAACCTTAAGTCCTACCTTCACATGCAGTGAAGAATATTGGAATGAGAGGTGTTATATTCAGATTGCCTGGCCTAACAGAAGTATAGGAAAGAGATACAGATCCTTTTAAGACTGGGAAGTAGAATGTAAGATAAAAACTAAAAATAGGTACAGTAGGTTTACGTAGGATTTCTTTTTGTAACAAGTGATATTTCTGTTGAGATTATTATGAATGAACTGTTTGTTATTAAACACCCTTTGCAAATCGATCCTTTATAGAAGAACTCTTAAATATGAAGTTACGGAAGAAAAGGTACAGTCAAATCTGCAAAAATCACTTAGTCCTAGTAGAATGGAAAAGTAGTAGATAAAAACCTAAAATTGTAACATCCTCAAGCAAAATAGAGTAATGGTTAAGGACTCCAGCTCTCCTGTCAGACCACTTCAAAGAATCCTTCACAGTGATGTAGGGTTGTGTCTCCCTTTGTGATTTTTGAAAGCTGTTTTCTTAATGTCTAGGGTGTGTGTCTGACAATGCCAGCATTCCTTTCTTTTGCTATTTTAGAGGTAGATGAAAGTTTACATTAATGAGACCCTAAAAGTATTTGGGAAATTGTTTGCAAACTCTCAAATTCCAGTTCTTGTCCTGCTTTTCTATTTTAATAGTTAATATGTTTTATATAATATAGCTTTCTAAAGGTATTTAACTCTTAGGAGGAAAAGAATACATACATTTGGAATCTGGAATATCTTCTATGAGTAGTCTCTGAAGGGCCACTGATGCAATGAACTGGTAGGTTGATTTTGAAGTCCTTTCAAACGGAGTATGAGACGTGCCCCGACTAGAAACAAGCAGTGCATCGTTGAAGAGGAAAAGACTGAGGTCACAGGTATGTTCATAGAGCCTGGGTTAAAAAAGGGAAGGAGCAGTTTTAGAAGTTTTACATATGTGTTTTGTTACACAGTTCACCATCTTTACATTGATAAGCCGCTAGTCAAGGTTCTTCCCTACCTCAAACCTTTTGAATGGCTTATTGAAGTTCTCTGTGTGTTTTTCTCCTGGTGTGAATAGTCCCTCTGTCTCTCAGACCAGTCATGTGGGTGGGCCTCAAGGTTCCTGGTGAAATGGTTTGAGCTTATCCATTGGACAAGTATCCAATCAATGCAGGAAAAATGAACACTGCCCTTTCCCAACTTTATGACATGAATCAGGTTAAAGCTGTGTTTTTAAACTTTTGTCAAAAGGTTGGTATTTCGTGTTTGATGTATTTAGGCAACCTGGGGAAAATACGTTTTCATTTGGTTTGGTTTCATCTTTAAGGGTAACACGTTGGGTTAGAAAATAGCACAAGAATCAGTAAGGTGCAAGGTGTCTTAAGTAGGAAGCAGGGAAAAGAAAAGCATTCACTAAGTAAGAAATAGGGATTTTTCTAATTTTGATTGGAAGAAAATTGATAAGTATGAAAAGCTGGAATTAAGTAGCTCTTCATTTCCACAGGGGTTGCTACCATGGTCAACAGTAGGCATGTTTATCAGCAGGCAAAATACGGTGTCCCCAACCTCCATCTAGTATCTTCTGTTGGTGGACCCAGGTCACAGTGTTTAGTAGGTTTCACTGTATTCTAGTCTGGGTTATCTCATGTCAGTACTCAATGGAGCATCAAGTGATGTGCTAGGGAGGAGCTTGGGGGAGCCCCACCAAGGCCCCCCCCCCGTCTCCACCCCCACCAGGAATGGCCAAGTGCAGCAAGCTCATTATTTTGATGGAGGATGACTGAAAAAAAATATGTTTTGCTAAGAAGCATCAAGCAACCCGCAGGAAGTTACTCTGAGGAAGTGAGTCAATTTACTGGCTTATTCAGAGGAATTCTCTCATTTTTTATCTTCATCATCTTTGTTTAATTTTTAAGTTGTTGATTTAGATCCACATAAAGTTCTACAGAAATGCTAAAGTAACATCAGTATATACTATCAGCTTTTTTAGTGTACTGTTCTTTTGTTTCACTTTTTCTTTTTGCTTGGCTCACTCCTCCCTCCACTCAGGTCACCCAAGTTACCAAACTAGTGCATATCTTTCCACTTTTCTTTAACCTGCCCAGGTAGTCACTCACATATGTACCTGTATATACATTTATTTACAGGTAGGGTGCCATTGTTTCAAGTATTATTCCAGAATTTTTTCTTGATTTTCTCATCAATGGAAATCACTTCAAGTTCTTTTTAATGACGAAGTGATATTTAATAGTGTGGATGAACCATCATTTATCCAACTCTTCCCCGTTTGATGGGCATTTGCTTTGTTGACAAGCTCAGGTCTCTTTCTTCCCTCCTTCCCTCCCTCTCTCTCTTCCTCCTTTCATTTGTTCTTTCTTTATTGCCACTGTGAGCAATGTTGGGATAAATCGATTCCTTACATATAAACAAATTCCTTACATGTGCTGCTATTTCTATCAGGATTTCCAAGGGTAGGACTGACTGACCAAATGGCATATATATTTTTGTCAAAGATTTCCAGATTGTTCTCAATAAAAGCTGCTATAATTCACATTTAGAATCCACTTTATATTATAATGGCTCTGACATACATAGTACAAACTTTAATGTGCATCTGAATTACCCAGAGATTTTATTAAAATGCAAATTCTGATTCGGTAGAGCTAGAGTAGCCTGAGATTCTGCATTTCTAACAGCTCCTGGGTGATGCTGATATGCCAACCGCACTTTGACTAGTGAGGCACTTAAGTTGTTTATTACAGTCATGCGTGTGAGGTAGGCAAAGGACTAGATCGGGAGTTAAACATTTTTAAGGAGTGCTATACTTCAGGTTTAGCTGTTTGGAGAGTGTTAGGAAATACAGGTCACGTTAGGTGTGTGGATAGATAGAAATGCAGTGGTCATCCAACAGGTTATTCTGAGAATAATGGAGCACATAGAGCTAGGGATGAGGGAGAGGGGAAGCAAGAAAGATGGGGTGCGTTTAAATCGGTGTGTGGTGGGCTGTATATGGTGAATGGCCACTTTAAATAGGCAGAAGAACTTCACCCATATTCTCGACCCTTTTTTGGCAATATTTTTACCCTACTACTGATAAGAATCATCATACCATTTTAGAAAAATGTTTAAAGCTATAATAAAACTTTGCCGTTCTATCTGAATGACCAGGGAATGTGCCTACAAGAGTGTTTTGAAGAAGTAGCTTTGAAAGGGGTGTGTTTGCTTGGTCAACAGATGTTTGATTTTTTCCTTTGGAAGGGACAGCATTGAAAGTAGAGGTAAATGAAGGAGAATTCTAGTTTTGTGACCCACTTGGACTGGGTGGGTGGATGGCCCAGAGGAGGGAAGGAGCAGGCACATTAACTTGAGCTTGGAGTTGAGGCCACTTGTAACCTGAGGACATGAGAAGGGAAAGATAAACGCACAAAGAGGTTTTTATTATTTTAATCTGATTAGGAAAGTGCTATTTAAATTATATATAAATGAATTTTACCTACAATAAAGCTTTCCGAAAACCATTTACACCCCCCAAGATCTCTGGTAATTTTCATCCAAAGACAAAAAACAACAGAGTTTTTTTTTAAAAACTGAATTCTAATGCACATGTAAAAACAAATAATTTTGCCCTTCATACTGACATAATGGAGCAACTGAAATGGAAACTCTGGATCCTACTAGGGTTTCATAAAGCTGCTTCTGCTCGCATTCAAAAGAGCCAACTCCAAGGTGAGAGTTCTTCCTTGAACTTGGATAGGATTTCTTTGCTAATTCACAAATAGGCTCAATGACTCAGCCAACCATAGTTTAAATTCTTAACACCATTCGAGAAGTGTTTTGTTGTTTAATTACTACATTAGCCAGACCAAGAGACAAAGTACCCAACTTCCATAAATACATAAAACTTTGAAAGTAATTTTCAGAGCAAAACCTTTGGCATGAACAGACAACAGTAGGTTATTGGTTCTGTGAGCTGACCTGAGCCAAAACTCTTGAGTGGTGGATCATTGTGGCTTTTTGGGTTGCCAGGATAAAAGTCAATTCAGAGCCAGAGTCCAGTATCCCTGAGAAGTCTGGGTATTTCTCCTTCCCCAGCGCCTAGTTGCCCTGGCAAATGACTGTAGGTCCCTTTGGGTAAGCTAAAAGGATTGTTAACAGTATGCATGCTCGGTAGTGTAGTAGTTTGTTTCCTCAAGAGGACTCTGGGGTCTGAGAAATGGATGGCTCTATTTGGTGATTGAAAGCCGTGCCTGTATTCACCAGTCTTAGAGGGCTCCACTTTTGCATCTTTGGCGACACCCCCCATTAGAAGGGAACAAAAATAAACAAAAATGCTAAAAATCAGCAAGCTTAAAGTCACATAGATGAAAATTGGTGTTTCTGAACAAACAATAATATAAAAATTCCAAGGTACATAATGTATTATAAAAGCTTAACAAACCCAGAACTCTGAGGGCCATATCCAGAGAGCGACAAATGCTTCCAGATTTCCTAACTCTAAAATGACTGTGACTTCATCTCTACCTCAGAGCAAATTTTTTCATTTATAGTACAAATATTTACTTGTTCTTTTTGTGTCACCGCTCTTGTTTATTGGTAATTTGTTTAGTACTTGTTGCTATGTTGGTGAGTTTATTATGAGGAAGTCTCAGTTCATCTTGCCACCTGCTGGTCTAATTAGTGGATAGAACACTGAGACCTGGTTTTGAATTCTAAACAAGCACTTATTAGTAATGTGACCTCAGACAACTTACTCAAGTCCAGATTCCCCACGCATAACATGGTTCCATTCCTACCTTCCTCACCAAATGATTGTAAAGAGTATATCAAATGAGAGAAGTGAAAATATGTGGTAAACTATAAAGCTTTAGACTCATGAGTTGGCACCGTGTGCATAAATATAAGCAGACTTTCCTCTAAGTAGAAATCCCTGATAGAAATCGTGGGAATGTCATTTCTTGGGTTTCATATGACTTCCTAAAATGACAGAAAACAAGGTTTCAGCCTAAATGTTCTGTGATGACTTTTGGAATATGAACCTTTTTTGCATTTACTTAATTTAAATATTAATGTAAAATTACATTTGTATTTATTGCTTGGAAAATCACTGAGATAGTGCCTACTGAAACATAAATGTACCTCGTACTTAGAGTGTAAAATAATGTAGTATTCCCCTGTTTTCCTGAAACTCTCAAATGTACTGTTGTCCAAATACTAAAGCAGAAGTCTAAATTCTAATATTTGAGACTTCTGGTTGGACGTGTAAAGAGCTTGGAAGTCATCACTTCCATCGCACGACAAAAAGGAAGCTGAAAACTCAGAATCAACCATTCTTAGATCCATCGAAGAAGTGAGGTTATAAAGTAGATTACCACCCAAAAGCTGAAGAGACAAGCTGATACGTAGAATCCCAGCTTACTGGAAGCAGAAACTGCCTGCTGGAGCCAGCATCGGGTAAGAATATTAAAGTGAAGTTGACTAATTGCTAGAGCCTGAGTGTGAACTAGTTCAAGAGATTACGAATTCCTGGAGGCCTAGCACTGGCCCACGCCACACCCCCGCACCCTTGCACGAGTTTAAAACTTGCAGGAGTTTTACCTCCAGGAGCCTCACCAGGTTCTCACTGTGAAACTCAGAAAAATACCCATTCTTCCCATGGGGAGGGAGAAAGTAACCATTTGAAACATGCCCACAGAGTTCTGTTCTATTCTCTTAGCAAAGGCCTGCCTTCAAGGGAAACAATTTTACCAGAATCTAACCAACATGAGGAAAGGGAAATACCCAACCGCACAGCTACCTCTAACCTTCCTGTCTCATCTTAGAGGTGACTAACAATAATAATAATAATATAATAAAGTAAAAGTAAAAAAGCTGATAGACACTTGTAAAGGTCATAGCCCAGGGGTACAGTCTCACTAAAAACCTGAGACCTAATGATAGGACATACAACTCTTCCCTTCCCCTCACATCTTCCTACCACATCAATAGGACTCCTTATAATAACAAGGGATTATAGCTGAAAAGGACTGCAAGGTTCAAATTCTATTTAAGGAATATCTAGGAAAACCCAAAGACAACAGGGGAAACAAAAATGAAAATTTTAGCCTCTGACACCACAGGTACAACAAACGGTAAATACAGGCTAACATTTAGCCAGATGAATGTAAAACCTCATACTAAAGACCTATTGACTTCATTTCCTTTTATCCAATACATCATGTCTAGCTTTCAACAAAAAAATTATAAGGCATGCTAAAAGGCAGGAAAACACAGTCTGATAAGACATGGCAAGCATCAGAACCAGACTCGGATATGGTAGAAATGTTGTTAAAATTATCAGACCAGGGAGTTTAAAATAACTAAGATAAGCTAAGTTAAGAACTCTAATGGAAAAAGTGGACAACATGTAAGTATAGATGGGTAATATAAACAGAGAGATGGAAATTCCAAGAAAGAATTAAAAAGAAATTCTAGAAATCAAAAACACCATAATAGAAACGAATAATGCCTTTGATGGGCTCATCAGCAGACTGGACATAGCCAAGGAGGGAATCAGTGAGCCTGAAATACATCAGTAGAAAACAAAAGAGTAAAAAAGAAGGGAACAGAATATCCAAAAGCTGTGGGACAATTACAATTGGTGTATAAATGTCTAATGGGAATATCAGGTGGAGAAGAAAAAGGATGAAACAGAAGAAATAGTTGAAGTAATAATGGCTGAGAATTTTACAAAATTATTGACAAGCACTAAACCATAGGTCCAGGAAGCTTAGAGAATACCAAGAAGGATAAATCCCCCCAAATCTATACATATCAAATACAAATTTGAGAAAATCAAAGAGAAAGATAAAATCTTGAAAGTATCTAGAGACAACAATGAAAAACAAAACAAAATGCAACATCCTTCTTATAGAGGAACAAAGGTAATGATTACACTGGATGTCTCTTTGGCAACCATGCAAGCAAGAAGAGGGGGGAGTGAAATAAGTGTTGAAAGAAAAAAATCCACCAAACTAGAATTCTGTAGCCAGAAAAAGTATCCTTCAAAAGTGAAGGAGAGGGGACTTCCCTGGTGGCGCAGTGGTTAAGAATCCGCCTGCCAATGCAGGAGACACGGGTTGGAGCCCTGGTCTGGGAAGATTCCACATGCTGCAGAGCAACTAAGCCTGTGTGCCACAACTACTGAGACTGCACTCTAGAGCCCGCGAGCCACAGCTACTGAGCCCACGCACCACAACTACTGAAGCCCATGTGCCTAGAGCCCATGCTCCACAACAAGAGAAGCCACCGCAGTGAGAAGCCCGCGCACTGCAACAAAGAGTAGCCTCCACTCGCCGCAACTAGAGAGAGCCCGCACCCAGCAACGAAGACTCAACGCAGCCAAAAATTAATTAATTAATTTTTTTTTAAAAAGTGAAGGAGAGGGACTTCCTCCTGGCGGTCCAGTGGTTAAGACTTCGCCTTCCAATGCAGGGGGTGCGGGTTTGATCCCTGGTTGGGGAGCTAAGATCCCACATGCCTCACAGCAAAAACTAAAAACAAAAAAACCCATAAAACATAAGCAATATTGTAACAAATTCAATAAAGACTTTAAAAATGGTCCACATTAAAAAAAAAAATCTAAAAAGAGAAGTGAAGGAGAAATAAAGACATTCTCAGACAAACAAACATTGAGGGAATTCATTGCCAACAGATCTACCTACCTAGCAAGAAATGTTAAAAGAAGTTATTCAGAGAAAAGGTAAATTATATAAGTCAGAAACTTGGACTTACATAAAGGAAGAGTGTTTGAGAATGAATATATGAAGGTAAAATAAATTCTAATAATAAAAAACTGAAATAATCCCTAGCATGTCTCCTACTACACCAGTGCGTTTAGAATTGCTGGCTTGACAGCTAGTTTCCTTCTACCATTGTAGCTCATTTCTATTGCTACTGACCAAAAACAAAACAAAAACACCGTGACAATGAGAAAAGTGACACAACTGTGTGATTTGATTTTCATTTAATATCCACTCCAGGTGGGGATCGAGGTGAAGGGACTGGTTTCTTCCAACCTCCCCCCGCCCCCGCCACTGCCACCACCCTGCCCTGGGCCTTTGGGAAACATTCACTGAAATATTCATTGAAATAACAGGCAAACCAATTTTCCTTTCTTTTATTGCAGTTAATTCCTCTCCATTTGGTTGCTCTTTGTTGAGTTATCATCTTTGCCATTAATACTGAAAACATAGATTGACAAACAATTTTCTAAAGCAGGAATTGAAAAACTATGGCCCCACCCCTTGTCTTCTGTAAATAAAGTTTTATTGGAACACAGCTACACTCATTCACTTAGGTATTGTATTGTTTTTGAAGATTGTATTATTCATTATGTATTGTATTTATGTAGCTGTTTTTGTGCTACAACAGCAAAGTTAGGTAGTTGCCACAGAGATCATTCAGCAAGAAAGACCTAGAATACTTACCATCTGCCCCTTTACAGAAAAAGTTTGCCCATCCTTGTTCTAAAGGAGGAAAGGGAATGCTAACACCCTCTCGTCACAATAGTTCTTATACTGTGAGCACTGTACAAACTAGATATGTGAGACCTCAATACCATGGTGGTCTTAGGGTAAGACCTTCTGAATACTGACCTCAGTAACTAACTGCGGATAATCAACTGGTCTTCTCTTTCTCAGAGTTGAGCAGATCATCCATGTGATACTCCGCAACATTCGGCTCTCCTCTCAGTAGGAAAGTGACCAAACTTCAGAATTCCTCTTTCAGTGGAGTTAGTGGTCCCGGCAGTGACAATTTAATTTCTTCCTTTCTACCCAGTAGCCACCTGGTATGCGAGTAAGGTGATAAAACACCTTACGTCGTCTCAGAGAGGGGTGTGTGTGTAACTTTTTAGTTCAACACAAAGATTTATCGTAAATTTACAATATGACAGTCATTGTACTGGATTCTGGGTACAAGATAAATATGACACAGTCACAGCCATAGGATAGTTAAATATTTACCTTAAAGAGAAACTTAGTTCCTCATCACAGCAGTGAAGTTGGGCTACATCTTGGACCCTAATCAGATATCTGTTTACTTCTGATAGAGTCTATGAAAAAAAAACCAAAATTAGAAATATATAAATTTTTAGAAAATAATTTCCACTACTGAAGAACCATTTTATATTCCAGAAGATGTAAGTGTTGAGTAGAACTCAGTTCATTTATGAAAAAGCATTGTTTGTGAAACAGTGAAAACTATATTTGAGGGTGTAGTCTAATTTTTAAACTATTGAAAACATTGTTTTATTATAAATGCTTTCCTAGTATCAAAAATAAAGTGAGGGTCAGGGTGAGTCAGAAGGGATCTATGGAGAAAAGGAGGTGAATGAAATGTTACAAATTAAGAAGTCAGGCCCTTTTACTGATCTAGCCATGGAGATGATCACTTGATGTGTATAGTGATCCAAAGATAAAGTTCTGTGGGCTCTGTGAGTTCCAAGATTTTGGATTTTCTGTAATCCAATCATCTCCACCTCTTTCCCTATCAAAATGTGCAGATCTAAATTAGGCCCAAACAACTCCATCTTGCTTCCCCAGTTTGAGCAAATAACAATAACACTTCCAGTCAATTGATATTTTAATTCAATATGATTCATATATTGAACTCCTAGTATATGCTGAACACTAGAAGACAAGTAAATCATAGTTCATACCAGATGGAGCTCCCAATCTTGTGAATAAAGGACTGAAGGAAAACGTGGCAGAGACCTTCAGGGTGCTGCAGAATACCTGGGAAGGGGCAACTCACACTGGAGATGTTGCGGGATACTTTACAAGGCAGACGAAGATTGAAATGGATCTTAAAAGGATGAATAGGAGTTTATCCAGTGGAGTAGAAAAAGAAGGCAATTTCCGAGAAGGAAGAGCATGGGCAAAGCACAAATGTGTGAAGAGAGGCTCGCATTATTAGAGAACTGTGAGTAGATTTGTGTGGTTTGATCATAAGGTGGTAGGCAAGGCAGTGAGAAGGAAGGTAGAATGGGACCAGATTATATTCCATAGGTAACAGATAGCCAGCAGAGGACTTGTAGGATTCCCGCCGATGTCCTCACAGGGCAGAATCCTGCACCAGATACTATGTGCAGGGAGATATAAAACAGTAAAGACACGGCCCCATTCCTCAAAGGGGGTCATGATCACAGTAGTCCCAAGAAAGGTGCTCAGACTGCAGAGAAGTTATGGGATGGGGTCAAGACCACTTGTGCCTCTTCTCATCTAGCATCCTTGCCGATAACAGGGATGTGGAATATGAGAGCTTGGCAGCCCCTGGCACACAGCAGGCACTCAATGGATGTTAGCTGAATCAAAATCTCTATGTCTCCTTTTTGCCGGTGACTTGAGGTTATAATTCATGAGCATGAGATGTAGCAAGTGCATCAGAATACATACCGGGCACCCAGAGATGATTATGTCTGACAGCTGATCTTTCATATTGATGTTCTGCTTCATCTAGAAAACAAAGTGATTTTAGGGAAACTGAAATTGTGATATTTTTATACATAAAAAATAGATTAAAATATTTTATGGCACTTGATAAGGGCACGGTATTTTCATAAACTATTATAAGAATCTCCATTTCCTGTACCCAATATGTTTTAAAACAATGAGGCTAGCAACAACACTGTATTCAAAAATTTCTTCTGGGCATAATGCGCTGTCATTTACATTCAGCCCAGACTCCCATGCAGTGTGCACATCGCAGGGATATTTTCAGAATGAGAGTACTGTACTCCAAGATGCTGAATTCCTGCAGAATATAGTTGTGATTGCTGTACTTACTTAGGCAGGAAAGTTAATTAATACATGAAGAAGTACTTTCAGAAACAAAGGGTTTTACTCTTTTTCTTTCCTTTTAGTTATCTAGAAAAATCACCCAAATACTCCATTTTTTTAAACTTTTATATTAATAAAGATTTTATTGTACTTCTACAGGTATCTGAAAACATTGTCTCATGTGATTTGGTTTAGAATAGGTGCCCTCCCGTGTTCAAAATCACTGAATACAATGATTTCACATTAAAAGGATGAAAGACTTTGAAGTAAAGAATACCCCAGGAGGATAAGGTATTTCAGGATCTTTGAGTTAGAGTACACAAAAGCACTGTAACATTTTTAAAGGACACAGGCTCTTATCAGCAGCCAACCTGATCTATGTAAACTTTGTATTTTTTGATTACTTCAATTGCAGTGGTCAAGTCCCATGGTCAACATGTTCTGCAGGAGTGTGAAGCCTCAGAGCATAGAGAAGATGAATATATTCTTCAGACCTTCGGGATGGGTACAAAAGCAGCTCCGGAAGGCTGTATGAGGCACAGACAAGGGAGCCCTGGTCTCTTTCTGACGGCCAGAGAATGCCCATACTTGGGGTGCCCCGGCTGTGCTCTCCCTCAGAGCTTACCTCAGCATCTTTGTAACAATGGTCTTATCATGCCTCTTCAGGAAAGCTCGGAATGCTGGTATCATTTCTCTGCACTAAAGGTGAGCATTATATTGTCAAAACTCTATAGGACAGTTTTAAAGCATTCTATTCCACCAGGCAAGCACCATCTGTGAAGCACTCAAAAGCAAAAAGGCAACATCTACATCTAATCACAGTATTATTAACACTATAGGTGCTTACTGATATCCGAAGTATAGTGTTTTAATTATACCATAAACCTAACCCTATTCATTGAACTTAATAAGTATAGAAAACTGAAAATGGGCTTTGCGTGCAGGTAGGCCTGGATTAGAATTAGAATTCTAATTTAATTCTATCTAATTCTATGTGACTTTGTCAAGTTACTTAGCTTCTCTGAGCCTCAGTTTTCTCATGGATGTCATATCTAACCCTTGCAGTGAGTGGGGAGGGGGTGAATCCTATCCATAAAGTGCCTGTCACACAATAAAGGTTATTTCCTAATAGTAAGAGACTATTAATGGGTTCAGCTGTAATACTGCTGTTAAGCATGTTTTCCACAGCAACATTAAAAAGGTGCTCCACTGTACTTAATATCTGTTTTAAAATGTATTATTCATCACCATTACAGCCCCCAGGAAGTTACCTCATTTTTCTCAGATGGCAGTAATGCTAATTTCTAGAAGTCAAATAGTCACTGATTTCAGAAATGTTAAGAGCTAACATTTATTGCGTGCTTACTTATATGCACCCCCATGCTAGTGAAATAGATACATTATTATCCATAACTATAAAAATGTTGGCACAAATTTGCCTGTGATAATATGTGATGCTTTGTTCCAACTCTTGTCCTAAAAGTCAGTTCTATGAAATTGCTTTATTCATGCAACTTTCACATAATCGAGTTGTCCTGCAGTGTTTAAACTCCCCAAGCGGGGCAGGAAGAGGACAGCCAAGGGCAATGTCTGAGGTCAGGAATCGTCCAGAGACCTCCCAGCCCCGGGCTTTCCCTTCAGGGCCTCAGTGCAGACATGTGGACACAGCCACAGTGGACATGGGGACAGTGGCAGAGCGCACCACCACGTCACAGGGTGCCTCTCCTGCTACCCTTTTGATGTAAACTGAGGAGGGAAGAGAGGTATCCTACTGCCATCAGAGGAGATCCCAACAGGAGCAGCAAGGGGCACAGACGGGAGCTGCATATTCCCGCTCAGACTGGGTATGGCAGGAGTCACGACAGGGACAGCTGTTTATAACGCACTCGCTCGGGAATGTAAGACAAAGGAACTCCTTACTTCATCGTGAGATTTCACACATTGAGTGTTTTTATTCCAGTGTGTGGATTATGAATTCCTTTTCTCCATGAGAGAGCTGGACTCGCCAAGGCCGCCCAGGCCTGTAGTGGCAGCATGGAATCAGGGTTAACAGTCCTGCTTCTGCCTCATCGTGAAGTATGTTCCTGTAACAGAGCCCCAGGGTAACTGGGACAGATGGGAGTCTGGCAGTTTGCATGAGGATTAGTTCAGTCCTACAACCAGTTCCAGGGCGCTGCTGGGTCAAGCACTGTGCCAGCCCGTAGCGACACAAAATTAGGTAAGTCAGGGTCCCCGTCCTCAAGGAGCTCACAGTAAACCAGAGAGGATCTGGAAGCCAAGAGTAGAGAAGAAGTCTTTCCTGGTAATTCTAGTCCTTCGGGTTACACATGAAACTTCCTCTCAAGCTCAGAAGGGCTAATAAGTGCCTGGATGGTCGCTCAATCTTTTACCTTCTCCATAGTTTTCAGAACAACAGGGTAATTGTTGAAGAAATTGGTGTATCTGTTCAACTGGCTTCCAAACTTTATGAATATTTCTCCCACGCAGTGAGCTGGGCCCCATTCCTGTAGTCTGTCTCTCAAGTCATCTAGAAACCACCTGCAATATGAGGAAAGCGTGGCCATGAAATATTGGCCAGTGACAACCTATAAACTTAAAAAATAAATTCGTGGTCAGTCGTTTAGGGCAGGGCTTTTGTCAAATCCTTTTGTCTTGACACTGAGCGGTTCAGATTTGACAGGAAAGGAGGAGATGGGAAGTGAGGAAGCAGGTTGAGTCAGGTGGAAGAGTCAGGACCCCAGACTGGCCTCCAGAGGCTGTCCCTGACTGTCCCCCACCCCCCTCCCCCAGGGACAGTTTCTTGCAGTGCTCAGAGGAGAGCGCTCAACTCACTTCAGTGGCTGAATGCCATCACCCAACTCAGCCCATTTCCCAGGGGTCGAAGGTTATCCCTCATTCAGCCGTCATAGGCCTTGAAAACTGGAAGAGGCCTAGTTCCTTTTATACGATCTGGGCCCCCTGAGCTAAGGAACTTGTTCTAAGTGACCTAGAGAGTTACTGACAGATAAGCACAAGCTCAGTTTGTCTTTATCACCAAGGCAAATGATCACTTTTCTCTCTCAACTGTTCCACACTCAAAACATATACCGTTACTACACTAACCCCCAGCCTCTGGTTCTCTAAGCAAAGTATCCTAGTGATTTAGTGCCACTATAGCCTCCCGTTCCTTTCCCATTGCGCAACCAAACACTGCTGACTATGAACAGCTCCACGAGGCTCCCCTTCGCATTGTCTTTTGCGTGAACAGCATATTGAATATCGAATCCCCAGGCACTGAACTCCACTCCTTGTGCTGTGGCTCTGAGTCCAGGCGGGGATTCTCCCCTGGGAGTCATCACTACTGGTCTCAGTCCAGTGTCAAGAATCCTCTGTCTTCTGTGAGATGATCAGGCAAGGTCCCCAAGAAGGGCAGAGAATGACTGGGTCTGTGCATAGCTTTCTGAAACAATTAAGCGTGGGTTCCTCCCACTGCACAATGAATATTTCAAAATATACCTATTCAGAGTTCACCTGCTGAGACATTAAATCAGCAGAATATCAGAGAAAATGATCTGGATATCTGCCGCGCTCAGAATTGCTCTATTTGACGACAGTGCTGCTCTAAGTGGCCGTATGTAAATATCTCTCACAATTTCCAGCATTTGCACGTATTTTCTCTCACTCTGTAAGAGTTCCCTGATGACGCTGGTCCGCTTTTCGGCTGAGTCCAGCTGCAGCTTTCTCTCCTGTAGAAAAGCGTTAGGAACTCAGAGGGAAAGCATAATGACTCTTTTCAGGTTTACAGCCTCAAAAAGCCTGACGGTCAAAGGAGACAGAGAATTGAAAGTACTGAGCAGTCAGGCAGTCACTCTGAGTGCCCCTTTCTGGTTTGTGATATGCAGGGTTGAAGGGAACCTTGATAGGGTACAGTGGAGGACCCTGCTGACCATTGCTTGTCCCCATCATCACCAAATAGTCCCTCACATTGGCCAGCTTAATGCTGTAGTAGGGATGGGGCTTTGAACTCTTGGATCTTGGGGAGGGCAGATTGAGACTTTAATTTTATCCATCTATCCATCCGAATATGTATTCTGTGTCACGTGCTAGCTGTTGGCTCTGCAATGATAAGACAGAGTACTGCCTTTACGGAGGTGATGGTCTCATGAGAAAGCCTTTGGGTTGCCCACTCTTTGTTTTCCTATTTCTTTTTCCCATTAGCATTTTATTGATTATCCTGTAGACAGAAGAACTGACATGAGCTAGGCCTCTCATCATCAACTAATTCAATAGTTACTTCTCACTGAGTATTATGAAATACCGAAACTCAGGCTCTTCTTTCCGTGTTGAGGGAAAAGTTCCTGTGAAACCGCCACTCCTGGGTAATTAGGTTGCCAGGTGGTCTTTATTTTCTATATATCAAAGTCCTGTTTTATTTTGTAGTGCAGAGGGAAAAGCCATACACTGGTGTAAAGAAATCCCACATCCTGATATTAACTGTGCTATGTTTATGTATGGAGAAATTAATTTTCCTTACTGGGACTAGGTAATTCTTTTCCTTATATTTGTACTTTTGAAAAGTTGTAAAATTAGTATCTTTACAATAGAAAACAATTACAGTATTCAATTTTTTAAAAATCTAATGGCCTTGTAATATTTGAGCCTAGAACAATTAAAACTCCTAGAACACAATTTCCTCTTTCCCCTCCAGCCCTAGGTCTGCCCCACACTGCCCCAAATAAAATATGACAATACTAACGTGTAATGCCATGTGATCTTCACCTGAAACGTCAACCATAATTTCATGAACTAAAATTAAAATGTAAAAGTAATTTAAGAGAAAAATCAGAAAACTCATTCTGTTTGAAATACTATAAGCACTGTTCTTGGTTAAGTTTTATCTTTCAAACACATGGTCGGTATATAATGCCTATTTAGACATATCTAATGAGTTAAAAAATACATCTATATCCCACTTGGCAGTTGGCTTACAGCCCACATTATATTTTATGTGTATTTACGTATTTTTAAAATACTGGAGTTATCTAATATTTGTCATCATTTTGACTTAAGGTTTCAGTTGTCAGAACTTCTGTTGTTGTCTTAAAACCATTGTCTGGTATTATTACCAATAGTAATAATACCAATAGGATGAGATTCTATCGTAATGCCTGCACTATGTAAATGCCCTCCTCCTTGGTGGTTCCTGGGGATGGGTTTGGGGCTGAGTGAGCACGGGGCCGGCGAGGTCCATGGCGGCACCGTCCACTGTAGGTGAACCAGCCCTGGGTGTTGTGTGACTAGGAAAGAGCCTTGGGGCTGAGCTCCGTGCTGCAGGATTCAAGATTCTCTCTTTGCCTGTTGCCTAACCTTAGGGAAATCCTTTAAGTTTTCTGACTTTAATTCTTCCTCTACAAAATGTGGGTTCTAACACCTGACTTACAGGATTCTGAGGTTGAAACGTGAAAATAAATGTGGCTGTGTGTTGCAGAAATGCTAGACAGCACGCATGCACTGTGTGTCACTGTCGCACAGGACCAAGCCTCTGCCTGTCTGCACCTGCTTCACCCACTACTACCCTTTCTAAATGGAAGGACAGAGCCCTAAAAGTTATATTGATTATACTCAGTGTTTGAAGTCAGACCATAGCTGATGGGTCAGTTAAACACTGTGCACCTTCATGTCCATGTAGCATTTCTTTAAATGCTGTCCTAGTGTCTATCAGAAAAGCAAGGAGTAGCACAGAGACGGCTCTTGCTGCCGAGATGTTACACGTCCATCCTCTTGGCTCAACTTCTTTTTAGTTTTTTTTATTTTTTACTTTTTTAACATCTTTATTGGAGTATAATTGCTTTACAATGGTGTGTTATCAACTTCTTTTTAGAGCAGGATTTATTCAAAAGAAAAATCTACTGGCTGGATTTCCCCCAGTTATATTTGGAGGGTTCTTTCCCCCCTAAGAGAAACTTTCAAGAAAAAAGGAAGAACGAACCCGAATAAAGGTTGAAGCTTTTTTTTTTTTTTGGTCAGGAGCAAAACAAATAGAAAATTCTTATTATGTGATAATTGGCTTACCAACTCAACCAGCAACTCAAAATTTGGACCGTTTTTGCTGAGACTTGATTTTGTGTTATGAGGATTATCTTCTATAACATTTCTTTCCTGAGGATTAAATGCAGACTTGGTTATTTGGGGCGGGCCCTGGGATGTCTAACTGCCCAGTCAGCGCTAAACCCCCTGAGGGTTCAGAAGCTCTGCCCTTCAGCCATAACCATAGTGGCCCTGAGACACAATGAATTAAGCACTCGACGAATGTGATGCCTCTCTTAAGTTAAATTTTACGTTAAAAAAAATAATAACCTTTTGCTTCCTAGGAACTGCATCATACTTGAGAAACTAAATTCAGTGCA
The DNA here is from genome assembly GCF_009873245.2 of Balaenoptera musculus. Lineage (NCBI taxonomy): Eukaryota > Metazoa > Chordata > Mammalia > Artiodactyla > Balaenopteridae > Balaenoptera > Balaenoptera musculus. Next base: position 25,618,261 of record NC_045796.1, read on the forward strand.
GCTCCCGGTTCCCCTGGAGGCAGGAGAGGGACCATGCTCTTGAGCAGCTCCTGCCAGGTGCCTGGGACCAGGCCTCTCTGCCTCAGCTCTGCTCTGTCACCAGGCAGCAGAGTGCAAACAAGTTATCTTGCTTTTAAGCTGCCAGAAGCAAAAGCTCACAGTACTTTATAAAATTCACCTCTTTGTTCACCTAGTGGAAAAGTGTCAGAAGTAATTCACATGCCATTTCTAGATCTGTTTCCACATTAAATATGGCTTATTCTTTCTTCACTTTGCCTTGTTAATTGTTCTTGTGGCTTCCACATAATTTAGCACATTAAACAAAAAAAGCCCCCCCTTCGGCCTGCAGCATCCCAGGGTCCACCCCAGCAATGGAACAATGGTCCCATGTCTGTGCTGAGGCGTATGATAATTAATGACCACTACTGCTGCCCTTCCTAGTCAAAGGTAAAACTACCTATAGCAACCCCTCGACATGTAGGAGGGAGACTGAAAGAAAAACACCAATGTGTAAGCAAGACTCCTTTTGCCTTACTCCACTCAGGCAAAAACAAGTTTTTATTTTTCCCTTATGGCTGCCTGAAGCCTTTGTATAGGAGCCCTGGCCCTGCAACTGCGCGCAGCCAGCCAGCGCCTGAGCCTGAGCGCTTCACAGCTGCTCCACGGAGCCTTTCTGCCATGTCCTTTGTCTTCCCCGTTCGGGGCTGACCCATAGCGGCCTGGCATGTATTTATACTTAAATCTACTTTGCATTTTGACACAATAATTTCTATGTGTGGAACATTCTCTTCTTTCAAAATAAATTATAGTGCTGATAATTTCTATGGGGAAATGATAACTTCACCCAGTCAGTGGTGACACCCGTAGTTGTGTAGGTAGACGTGGCTGCAGGCGTAAAATGAAAATGAAACTCAACCTGCCCGGCCGAGGTTAAGAGAACCCAAGGGGTACAGATCGGACTGTGGATCCCACAGACGAGGGAGGCCCCCTTACCTGGGATATCATGTTTTTGTACAGGCTCCCATGAGTGCTCAGGCATTAAACTTCAGGAGTGGACTCCTAGACCCCCCCTGGCTATCCTAGAACCTGCTTGCTCATGCTGGGGCTTTGTTTCACCTCTGGCTCAGCAACAGCTTTTTAAATTTGTTATTTATTTACTTTTTGGCCATGCTGAGTGGCTGGCAGGATCTTAGTTTCCTGACCAGGGATCGAACCTGGGCCTCCTGCAGTGGCAGTGCACTGTCCTAACCACTGGACCGCCAGGGAATTCCCAGCAACAGCTATTTTTTAAATGTAAATTTTTCTGTGTGGCTAGGAAATCGATTTGACACAGTAATTGTGTTTGAACCTAAAAACAGTGAGTTCTCTCATTTTATATTAGCCGTCTAATTATTAGGATTTTTAGAGCCTATTTTTTGGTTAAGATACCATCCCCTCTTCGTTTTTAGGGATGAATTTGGATGAAGTAACAGGGGCAGCAAACTTTGCACATTTTTAAGAAAACAATTATTTGGAGTTGCTGGGCCTTTGCCTTGCCTCTGTCCATGACCCGTAAGGGAGACCTTGGATCACGTGTTAGGAATTTTCCTCTAGGATCTTAGTTATTGCTAACACCCTAGTTATTGCTGGTGCTTCTCCTAGAAAACACTTGGCTGCCTGAATTAGGGACCAGAAATAGTTGTGAAAATGACAGGTACAACTATGTCATATGTCATTGTCAAGAACAACTATGATTCTGGCTGTGACTCATCACTGTGGTTGTATAGTATCAGTGTAAACACTATAGGCATATCAAGGCCAGGAGTTACTACTGACTGGGCAGCAAGATGATAGATAGATAGATAGATAGATAGATAGATAGATAGATAGATAGATAGATAGATAGAGTGAGTGAGCTATATATGTCTCAGTCTATCTATATGTATATACGTGTGTGTGTGTGTGTGTGTGTGTGTATTTGGTCCTGGATTTGGCAGACAAGCCCTCTTACACAAGCCCCTGTGGAAGGGTCTTTAAAACAATTATCTCAGAAGAAGGCATTACTTTCCACTCCCATGGCTGAGAGTTTGTGTGCTCTTCTGGATGAGTATCTACACTTTTAAAAATAAACCCCAAGGTGTGGAGAAACTCAGCTTCTCTATTTTATCTGAATTCAGCACCTACGTTAAGCTGTGGTTTTCCTTCCTTCCTAGGGTCCCCAAATTTGTTTCATGGGCATCATGCACAAGCTCTCAAGTGTATAACAGAGAACCGAATAAGAATCTAACACCTATTTTTTCTGCTTTGATTTTGAAAAAGGAAGATATCAAAGACATTCCTAGGCATTAAGGTGTTTCACATTACTGTAGTTTTATTACAGGCAGACGATGTAACAAGAGCAGGCCTGATTTCCAGCATGGAGGCAACTTTAAGCCCAAACTTTCTGCATCACTTTATTAAAGTGATAAGATGATTAGGTTGAAAAGACTTAATTCAGTGTGGATTTTATTTGGCAGTGGAAAGAATGGAGGTATCTTTGAGAGGAAATATTCTAGGTGACCATTCTTTTAGGGGCCAGAGATTCCAGAAATTGTTCTCAACAATAGTAAAGTCTTTCAGATGTAAAATGAACACTTCACAAGAAGGAGCACTTATAGTTTTGTCCCTTTTGCTTTCTTCAAGCTATCCTGCTCCAAAGAGGGACATTTCTGGGGCCTGTATGTCCATGGTTGAGGGTGACAGTTTCATTCTTAGGAATAAAGGTTGATGGAAGAACTTCAGTAAGGTTTCCAGGGAGTCAGGAATGACCCAGATGTTGTAAGGACTTTGGAATAATTTGGAACCTGTGTAATGTGGTTACATGTTGATTATTCCCTTTAGTAAACCAAGGGGAAATGAGTGGTCCTGGAGCCCTGGGTGCTATTTTTCAAAGGTTTTCACAGGCTGAAGGAGGGATGGAGACTACATCCACCTTTTTGGGAGAATAATCCCCAGAAATCTCAAAGAGATAGTGGCCACCATAACAAGGCAAAAGGACTCTGAGAAGCAGAAAGAGAATCTCGATTAAATGCCTGCCCTTGTGCCCCACCCCCTCCTGTGCATTCTGCTAACAGGCATTAATCATGCTGCATCATCTATGTATGTGTCAGTCTTATCCACCTTAAAGGCAGAGGCTGTGTCTTATTTTATGTCTATCCCCAGGGCTAGCACAGTGCCTAGCACATGACTGGTTCCTATAAGTATTTAGGGAACTGAACTGAGAAGCTGGGGACTTGACCTCTGCCTGAGAAGTGGTTTGTGATGGTTAATTTTATATGCCAACTTGACCAGGCCACAGAGTGCCCAAATGTTGGCCAAACATTATCCTGGGTATGTCTGCTAGGATGTTTTTGGATGAGATTAACATTTAAATCAGGAGACTGACTAAAGCAGATTGTCCTCTCTAATGTGGGTGGGCCTCATCCAATCAGTTGAAGGCCTGAGTGGAACAAAAAGGCTGACCCTCTTGCAAGTAAGAGAAAATTCCTCCTACCTGACAGTCTTCAGACTGGGACATTGGCTTTTCCCTGCCTTTGTATTTTAACCGAAACATCAGCTCTTCCTGGGTCTCTAGCCTGCCCTGCCTTTGGACTGGAGCTACTCCGTTAGCTCTCCTAGTCTCCAGCTCACTGACTCACCCTGCAGGTCTTAGAACTTGGCAGCCTGCATAACTGCATGAGCCAATTCCTTATAACAAATCTCTTTCTCTATATATACACTCACATCCTATCGCTTCTGCTTCTCTGGAGAACCCTGATGAATACATGGTCCATGAGCGTTTCCTGAAGAGAGAGATTTAGGGTTGGGGCAGCAGGGAAGCAGGGCTCTGACCTCTAAAGGGCTTAGATATCCCTGCGAATGTGTTTATTAAGACTCCTCTCGGAGAGGATGCTTGTGGTTGGGAAGAAGAAGCCACTTCATGGGGAGGAGGGGCCGCTAAGGGGCACAGTCTGCTAATGACGGAGGGCGGGGGCTGAATAACTGCAGGCCTTTCGTTCTGCTGAGCAAGTCTGGCGGAGGGGACGCTGCCTCCAGCGGTCCACCCGGTTTGCCCCTCCCTGCACTGTGCTGTCCTCTAAAGCCAGGTGGACAAAGACTTCCAGAATATCAGGTTGATGGGGCAACAGACGATTTGCCTGCTGGGGGGACTCACAAGTCTATTCCTCCTAACACTGTCCACAGTGACTTTGTGTTGGGGGTGGCACCCAAGCCTTCAGTCATCACAAACAGGTGCTTTTTCAATGGGCATGAAATGACATTTTCATAGAAATCAGCTCTCTGAATGACGATGCAATTTTCAGTGTTTCCTGAATCCAGATTATTTCACTTAACCAAGAATGTACGGATTCTGAATATAGTACTGGCAAAATTATTTTTTCTTGACTAAAGAACTAGCTTCAAACCCACTTCTTTTTTTTTTAAACATCTTTATTGGAGTATAATTGCTTTACAATGGTGTGTTAGTTTCTGCTTTATAACAAAGTGAATCAGTTATACATATACATATGTTCCCATATCTCTTCCCTCTTGCATCTCCCTCCCTCCCACCCTCCCTTTCCCCCCCCTCTAGGTGGTCACAAAGCACCAAGCTGATCTCCCTGTGCTATGCGGCTGCTTCCCACTAGCTATCTATTTTACATTTGGTAGTGTATATTTGTCTATGCCACTCTCTCACCCTGTCACATCTTACCCCTCCCCCTCCCCATACCCTCAAGTCCATTCTCTAGTAGGTCTGTGTCTTTATTCCCGTCTTGCCACTAGGTTCTAAAAATATGGAACACTTCACGAATTTGCGTGTCATCCTTGCACAGGGGCCATGCTAATCTTCTCTGTATCGTTCCAATTTTAGTATATGTGCTGCTGAAGCGAGCAGCAAACCCACTTTTTTACTTTTATGAATTTGAATCTCAACTTAAAAAAAAAAAAAAGAAGAACCATTTTTAGTTTCATCAAAAAAGTGTCCTGGGCCACAGATGAAAAAAAAATTCTTTAGGTTATGTTGGGCAGAATGCGAGTATCCAGTTCTTCCCCCAAAAGCCAACTAGTTTTACTCCTGTCAGTGTGATGCCACGTATGCTTGTAAGTGGCTTAGATGTTACTCACATTATGAAACTACAAAGCACACTTTTTCAATAATAATCCATGAAAAGGAAGTTCTTAGGAGAAATGACAAGGTGAAAGCTTTCCAGGTAGAATTATCATTTTTGTTTATGAATTTCTTAAGCACATGTGTCTAACTGTACAGTGAAGCAATGGCATAAAAATGCAGCAGCAACTTTACCTTCATGAGTAAATTGCATGTTGCCTTTGGGCCACATTTTGTCAGAATAACATTTCCTTCAAAGTCTTTGCTCTTTTTACTACATTTCTTCAGCAGAAAATATGACAAAAATTCCAGAGGTTGTCCTGAAAAATCCGCCCCCCAAGAAAATTTCTATTTCAAATACAGGTCAACAAAAGTGCAGCAGAAAACACATTTTTTAAGTAGAGTTTTCATCTCTCTACCTAATTAATTTGCAAGTCCAGAAAACAAAGTAACTGTTATTCAATTAGAGTCAGTAAATGGAGCTTTCCAGTTAATCTTTGTTCTCTGCTTACAGTCTCAGTTCAGTTAGGATGCCAAGGTCTTGTGGGAGGGTCTCAAGATCTTCAGAACCAAAGTGGCCCAGACTTTTTAGCCAGATGAGGAAAGGGGACAGGACAACTCTTGTGTCTTACAGGCAGAAGAAGGTCTGGGGGAGAGGCTCCAGCAGCAGAATTCCCGGGGAAAACACCCTCCCAAATTTGGTTTCCTCTCTGACTGTAGGTTTGAGCACTACCAAAATTATATCACACAAGGTTATTTTAAGATAATTTGATGGTAATAAGTACCATGAACCTACACCAAACATGTTGAATAATTCGTTGGTGTTTGGGGACAGTGCGGAGAATTTCAGGGCCTCAGGATCATCCCTGTGAACATCTCTGATCATATTATCAGCGAAGTTTTCCAGGGCCTTTACCACTGAGCTGCCCGAGGATTGGCTAGTGTGGTGGGGAGCTGAGTCTTCAGGGAAGAAAATCATGGCTAACGGCAACTCCTCAGGCTTCTCACTGGACAGCGTACCCAGGAGATGTCTGGTGCTTACCCAGGAAGCCAAGTTGAAACCACGATAGATAAGGAGAGAGTGTCCAAAGACGTTAAAGCACCTACAAGGTGGAATTACTACAGTGAGAGGGAAGGATTTGAGAAATTTTCCTTGGAAAACTAGAGACCTTATACAGCATCAGGTATGTTAATATCGCCCCTACTCCTGTCCTGTTCTCAACTGCCCCTGAACTGAGCACTGCATACAACTGTCCCTCCGTATCCACGGAGATTGGCTCCAGGATCCCCGCAGATACCAAAATTCTCGGGTACTCAAGTCTTTTATGTAAAATGGTGTAGTACTTGCATGTAACCTAGGACATCCTCCCATATACTTTAAATCATCTATTACTTAATACCTAATACAATGTTAATAGTTGTCAGTGCACAGCCCAATTCAAGTTTTGCTTTTTGGAACTTTCTGGAATTTTTTTCCCCTATATTTTCAACATGTGCTTAGTTGTCCTAGGATGCAGGACCCATAGGTGCAGAATCCACGGATACGTACGGCTGACTGTATTTTATTTTCCTATAACCTTGCCATGGTCTTGGGGCAGAGTGTGTTCTGTACACTGCCTCTATTCACTGTGTCCTGGTATGTGGCTGACTTTTTTAGAAAAGCGTTCAAGATTTGTTTCTGATGAAAATGCTTCTTCAGGCCCTCCCCCATGCCTATGCCCAACCAAATTACTGATTTGCTTATTTCTGTTCTTCTGTGTTCTCTTTCCCTTCCTCTCTTATCTAGCCTTCCTTGCCCTTCATCTTTTTATATCTGATTTCACGCTTTCTCAGGTTTTCTGCCATAATTGTTTTAACTGTTGAATAATGTTTATGTGAAATATAAGCCACTAAACGTGTTTTTTAAAGCCATTTCTGACTGAAATTAATCACAAGACAGAAAACAGTGCGTCATATGATCAACTTTAAATTATCGAGATTTTTCCTATATGTCTATTTTATGCAGCTAATACATCTTGGGTTCAGAATCTCTCAGTGGCTTTTTTCGTAAATTGATGCACTTTCTCTGAGGAATTGTGTCCCAGAGGGATAAACTGGTAAAAAACAATAAATGCAAACTAAAAATTTATTTAAGGTTGGGGTTTTTGTAGTTTGTTTTATTCAAAGGAACACTTACAGAATTTTCTTTTGAAAGTTCTATCAATCCCTCTGCCAGAGCTTGTATAATTTCTTGGTTATTCAGAATGTTAGCCATACTCATGGTGTCTGATACAAATTGCCCTGAAAATATAAGGTGATAGGCCTGTAATTAAAATATGTGAGAGATATGATCAAGAAGAAAACTCAGTCCTCACAGTTGCTTGTTAGTGGATAAAAATGCAGACTAAGAATAAAAATTCTACTAGGCCATGTTATCTGCCATGATAAAATAGAAAATGAGCAAAAGCATCTAAATGTGTAGCATATAGAAAGTACCCACCCTGACAAAGCTGATATTGAATGAAATCTATAAATTGGACAAGGAAAGAACATATGAAAATAAACCTTATAAAGTTTAGATTCTCAATTCCACCAAAAACTCTTCCATATTCTGCATTAACTTTGTGCTCAAATCTGTAAATATTTTAAGTCCATAGGAAATAACATACAAACATACATACACAGACATCTTCTACATTTTAAAAATATTTTGAAAGACTTGCATTTATTTGAAAAACAACCTTTTTCCATTTGACTTTTCATTGCTTATGACATACATGACATACTTCTATCATTCATCTTTCCACTTTTCTTTCTAGTCCTTAATATCTGTGAAAGAATCAGGAAAAATAATTTCTCCTTGTTTATAGCCTCATAACTTTTAAAATATTGGTTGAACATCCACTAAATGTGGTAGAGTTAAAACCAAGAAGACAAATCCCTGCTTTGGAGACCTTTGTGTAAAGAGATGTAGGCATATGTTGACAGATAAAATATCCGCATGCATATTTGTGTGTTACAGCTCTTGTGTAGACAGTAATTATGTTAACAGATGCCCAATAAGGAGCAGGGCAGGGGAAGGGAAGAAGTAAGGCATATGACTTGATTGGTACAGTGCTTCAGTGACACGTGAAGAGTTAGGGAAAAATGAGTAGGCAGTTAAAGACGCAGGAGAAACCTATTTAAATAGGTGGGCTTTGTTTGTTTGTTTTTAAATACTTCATTTTAAAGAACTGACTAGTTTAGAAAAAGATCTAAAGTTGAGACAGGAAATTGTTTCCAGAAGACTTTATTGTGATAACTGGATCATGAGTATGATGTGTAAATGAGAAAACACATTCAGTGATGTCCAATAGGCTTGTCCATGTAGCCCATCACCAAATTAAATATTTTAGATAGAAAATAAGTAGAACTTAATTATAGAACAATTTAAGTCATGGGTGCTGTGGTCTAAGAGATGCTTAATTGGGATGTTGGCAATTAACTTTTAGAGCAAATTGTAGAGGGAAAAGGACCGAACTCTCTGGCTTAGCAAACAGTGAATTTTGCCTAGGTAAACAATTGACTGACACAGAATTAATAAGATGGTAAAATTTGAACCCAGGAACTAGCTTCAGCATTTTGAAGATGAATATATTTTTTCTTAGTGGATATTCATGATATTTTGAAAGGAGATATGAAAAACAAAGGGAATAAAGTTTTACCAAAGATGCTTAAGAGTCAACTTTTACTTGTGCATTCCTACACTTGTATTCACTCTGGATGTGTAACAACCTTCAAAATTAAGCTGCAACAGAAGTAGCAAGAGTTCTTACCTGTCATCCTGCCACTTATGTTCTTCTGCAACTCCTTGAAGAGAGGACTTAGTTGTTTCCTTACTGATTTCAAGGTGTCTTCCAGGAAGTCGGTGAGGCTGGACCATGTCTGCAGCTTTGATTCACTGAAGTAGGTGGAAGGGGGCGCCCTTTCCTACTGTCGTCCCAGCCAGTCACTAAGAACTGACATTATTTTCTCCTTTTAGTATTGCAGACTTAAGCTCAGATGAAAGAATTCTTCTTGTATATAGTATGAAAAAAAACTTAATTGCATTTATATCAGGCTTATTATCCTTTCTCATTAGAAGACTAAGATAAACACCCATAGTCTGCTTTCAAAGGTAAAATTAGAAATGCAAAAAGGATGCAATGAATAATTTCAAATGCCTATCTACTCTTTGATGGATAAGGCTGACATGTTATACTGTATTTGAAATCAAAAATTAAATAGCTGCTGGATTTTTGCATCAGAAAGCAGAATAGACATCCAAGTAAGGATATACAGTTGTATGTTTACATCCTAAAAATAAAAATACAGGAAAACCCCACTCTGCCTGGTTTCCCCATCGTGTCATCCAAAGTCATCCCCATTGTAGCCAAGCCTGTATCTTGTTTACATCATGTCAAGCTATTCTCTCTCTACAAATATCTCTACAAGACTGAACTGGGTGCTTAAGAAAGTTCCTCTCCTTGAAAATCAGTGACTGAATGATACAGGGCCAAGTGAAATTTTATTTTCTGTCCTAAATGGACAGTTTGATTCTTCTCCCCACATTTTTGCTGATAAAAGTGAAAATATTTGTAACATGTTCTTCTAGAAGGAGAAGAAGAAGAGTGGGAAAAGGAGGAAGAGGAGACAGAGGAGGAGAAAAAGAAGAAATCCTGTTTTATAAACAGCAGTGTCTGCACCCTGCTGTCTCTACAAGGCTGATTCCTCCCTGCACGGGGCCAAATATGCTCTCATTGCATGATGGTGCTATATAAACTAAAATTAACAAACACTTCTGCTACAAAACTATATTAGGTCAATGTGCTTTTTGTTGTATCTATATGGAAACTTTTCCCTTACAAGTCTCCGAATCATGCCAGCTTTCCTCAGTCTTGAAAGGCCCTTAGCGTTCAGGATTAGAGAAGCAATGCTTTATATAGTTTTACATCACTCTGAGTCCTCTTTGATAGAAGGGGAGGGATTTTTAAAGGGGTAAATGATTAACATTATTATAGCAAAGCAATCTGACTCTCTCTGTTGGTCAGCTTATGTTACATTTTGATCCAACAGTTGCAGCTTTAGTATCTAAATGAACTTTTGCTTTCACGTGTATTTCACCTTTGTTCTTCCTCTCTGATAATGAAACTTGAGCCAGCCCCTTCACCATCTCTTTATAGCTGCAATTCATTTTTCCAAATGAAAGCACATTGATAATGTTTTACTAAGAAAAATTGTTCTCTGTATTTAGTATTTCTCTAAATCAGCTACTATACATCTTTGTTTAGCTGTTAAAGCTGGTGTTTTCAACGGAGCTTTTGCAAGTGATGGTTTGAAGCAAATATTTGCAGTAATAATCCCCTTCTGAGCAATAATAATCCCCTTCTGAGTGATGAGAAATGACCTAGTTTGGGAAGTTGACAGCATTTCTTCAGAGAGGAATGAACCATCGCCAGAACCAGGATTATGAGCTGTGCTTTGTCCTTGGTGATCCTGGAGTTGGTGGGTGTCATTGGGCACGGTGGTAGTGCCCATATTCCCTTACTGTGTTGGTATGACCCGGTGGCAATCCCATTGGGGGCAGTCAATAACGTGCCAGTCAGTTGAGACAGCTGAGAAAGAACTTCTGTTCCTGCCTCTGCACAGCCAAAACTACTTTCATTAGTTTGCTCACAGGTTTTGCCATGAACAGTTAAATATTACTTAGAAGCGCTAATGAGCTGGCCAAGAAAGGCCACTTGTAGGTCTCGTCTTCAATTCAAATCCCTCATGGAATAGTCCATCAACACTTTGCAGTTCACCCCTAAGTGCTGAAGTTCAGACACTTTATTCAGGAGGACTGACAACAGGGTGGAGAAAGAGGCAAGAAGTTTGACCTGGTGCTTATCTTCAAATTTGGAATTCTCGGGCCAAAGACAGAGAAACGTCTACATGTATTTTCTAAAATAGTCTGATTCAAAGAAGTCTCATTGTAAGGGGATAGATTTAAAACTGTTAAACACATAATGGAATACAATGGTCAAATTTTAGCATTAATTTTACCCCTTCTTCGGTGACACAGCATATAGATTGAACTACTTCAAATGAAACTATAGGGTAATATATTTTAATTCTTTGTGGTCTAGGAGTAAATAATTACTCCAACTTGTTTCAGTTGCTTGCAACGAGATGGTAGTGGCTCAAAGGTCGGGGTGTCTCTCACTTATTGGTGTCTAATGTTTTCATTGACAAATAGATCAATGAAATTAAAGAGCATTCCTAAGTGTACCTACACATATATAGTCAATTGATTTCAACAAAGATGCAAATGAAATCCACTGGGAAAAGGATGGTCTTTACAAGGAATGGTGCTGAAATAATTTGATAGATAGCCACATGTGTTTAAAAAAAAAAAAAACTTCAATCCATACCTTGTGTTCTATTTAAAAAAAGAAAAAGCATAAATCAAATGGATCACAAACCCAAATTTCAAACTTAAGACTATAAAAAATTTAGGAGAAAACACAGAAGTGACCTTGGTTAGGTAGAGGTTTTAGATATGACATCAAAAGCATGATTTATAAAACTTAAAGACTGATAAATTTGACTTTATCAAAATTAAGAATTTCTTGTCTTCAAAAGAAACTGTTCAGAGAAGGAAAAGATAAGTCATAGACTGGGAGAAAATATTTGCAATCAACTTTTCCAGAATATACAAAGATCTCTCAGTAAAAAACAAAAAAACCTAATTTTTAAAATGAGCCAAAGATTTGAACAGACACTTCACCAAGGAAGACAAATGGCAAATAAGCATATGGAAAGATGCTCAGCATCATTAGTCATTAGAGAAAATGCAAATTAAAACCACAATGAGATACCACGACACACCCACTTGAATGGCTCAAATTAAGAAGACTGACCCTACCAAGTGTTGGGCAGCTGGAGTGGAAATAAAAAATGACACAACCACTTTGGAAAACAGTTTAGCTTTTCTTTTTTTTTTCCCTAAAGTTAAACATACACCTATCATATGACCCATTCATTCCACTCCTAGGTATTTTCCCAAGAGAAATGAAAGCATATGTTCACAGCAGCTTTACTTTGTAAAAGCCCCAAACTGGAAAGAACTCAAATCTCTATCAACAGGTGAATGGAACAAATTGTGGTATATCTATACAATATAATCATTCCCAGCAGTAAAAAGGAATGAACAATTCAATGAACAGCATGAAGTGGATGAATCTAAAATAATTATTTGGAGTGAAGGAAGCCTGACAAAAAAGCATGCATACTGTATGATTCCATTTATGGAAAATTCTATAAAGTGCAAACTAATATATTGTGAAATCAGTGGTTGCCTCGGGTTGGAGTGGAGAAGCAGAGTGAGAAATTGCAAAGTGGCAGGAGGAAACTCTGGCGGATGATGAATGTGTTCATTATCTTGATTGGTTTATGGTTTCACATAGTGTGTAGACAGACATATGTCAAAATTTATCAAATTAGGGACTTCCCTGGTGGCACAGTGGTTAAGAATCCACCTGCCAATGCAGGGGGACACAGGTTCAATCCCTGGGCCGGGAAGATCCCACATGCTGAGGAGCAACTAAGCCCATGTGCCACAACTACTGAGCCTGCACTCTAGAGCCCACGAGCCACAACTACTGAAGCAAGCGCGCCTAGAGCCCATGCTCTGCAACAAGAGAAGCCCGCGCACCGCAATGAAGAATAGCCCCTGCTCGCCGCAACTGGAGAAAGCCCGAGTGAAGCAACGAAGACCCAGCACAGCCCAAAATAAATAAATAAATAAATAAAAATTTAAAAATCACTTTAAAAAATTTATCAAATTACACACTTGAAATACTGTATATCAATTGTACCTTAATAAAGCTGTTTAAACAATTTAAGTAATGCCGAGAAAGATGAGTTTTAGGTGTCTGGCTTACGCAGTAACTGGTGAATGATGATATCTTAAGTGAGGAATCCTGGGGGAGGGGGAGGTTTGCGCTGGGAGGCAATCAAGAGTCTGCTGTAGGCGTGTGAACTTTGAGATGCCCATTAGCCATGCAAACTAAACACCCACGTGAAGATGTCGAGCAAAGGCTAGATATGAGTGCAGCTGAGAGATTTTAGAGCTGGAGACATAAGTTTGGGAGTCTTCAGCATCCAGATTGAATGTAGAGTCATAGGAATAAATGAGGCTCCCTAGGGGAAAGAAGCGAGCCCGAGATCAAGCCCGGGACACATTTAGGGGTCTCGAGGAGGAGAAGGAGGAGCCAGCCAAGGAGTCGGAGGGGAAGAGACCCCTGAGGTAGGAGGAAAACAAGGAGAGGGTAGTATTAGGGAAAGCACGGGAAGAAGGAGAGTTTCCAGAAGTATTCATCCTCCTCGAATGCCGCTGAGAGGTCAAGGCCAGGTGAGGATGGAGAAGGGACCGTTGGATTTGGGCACATGAGAGTCACTTATAGTTTTCCCAAGGTGATTTCAGTAGAAGGAGACCACTTGGAGGAGCGTGAAGGGTGAGTGAGAGGTGAGGAAGGTAGAGGCAGTCCGCTAGACCAGCGGTTCTCCAGGTGTGGCCCCCCGGTTAAGCAGCATCGGCATCACCTGGGAACTTGTTAGAAATGCAAATTCTCAGCCCCTGTGCCAGACCTACTGGATCCGAAACTCTAGGGTGGGACCCAGCACTGCGGATTGTAACAAGCCCTCTGTGAGTCAAATACACGTGAAAATTTTGAGAACCACTGGTATAGTCCACTCAAAAATTGGTGACACAAAGTTTATGGTCTCTCTCTCTTTGGGGGGGAGTGAGAGGGGAGGAGCTACTACAGGTGTTCCTGATCTGATAGGAATAATCCAATAAAGAAAGAGGATGGAGGCTGTGGGAGAGGATTTGAGCGTAGGAGTGACGTCTTGGGAAGGTGAAAGGCGATGTGTTACAGAGTCCAAGCGGAGTAGTTGATGTTTGCTTCGAGCAGGGGTGCTTCTTCCATCGTAACAGAAGGGAAGACAGAATGAAGGTAAGAGGTGGGGTAGGTGGTGGATTTTGTGGTGGGTGGTAAATTAAGGAGTTTCCTTAGGGAAGTAAAAGGTGAAATCAAGTGAGAGGGTTATTGAAAGACTGACTAAAGGAGAGAAGGGACAACATAGTCATTTTAAGAGTGGGAAAACGAATTTACCGAGGAAATGTGATAGGACTGCTTATCAGAGCTGCAATCCCATTTGATATTTATGCCATTAAAGTTAGATCAGTAAGAACAGTTGTATTACTCTTTCCAACAGTCTTCAGCTGCTTTAGTACAGGCAGGCATAGATTATGCAGATGGTTGTGTTTTAACCAGCATTGAGACTTAGCCAAATGAGCTGGGATTTGGCCAGGAGAAAAAGAAACAAAGAAGTTCAGATTCTTTGCAAGAGAGTAATGATAATGACGAACCATTAAATCCAAGTTTAATGAGGAAGGAACCGAGGTCGAAGGCATGGTGATAGAGAGTGAAAAAGTGGGAGTGTGTGCATTGGAGGTCCTCAGACGAAGAACTGATAGAGTGGGAATATTTGAGTATATGATTTGGAAGTGGTACTCGGAGAGACAGATGCTTGAGATCAAGATTTCAGAGGTGATACAGCTACCGGGGAGGACAAGCTCAAGAGTGATGCCTGAGGTGGTGGGAAAGAGATTTGTGACTGAGAAGCCTGGGCCTTCTGACTGAACCAGGGGCTCGATGGTTCACCCAGGTGGAAATTATATTTGACACGAAGTTCAGCGATGATTTTGGAGCCCAGAATGGCTGTGGGAAATCCATTGTTTGAGGACCATTAAGTTTCACTTGAGACCATTTTTGTGTCACCAGATCTATTATTCTTTTCCCCTTTCACCCTCATTCTCTCGGCCTTTGAATACTTTACTTTCCCTCATCCTTTCTTTTTTTCCAAAACAAATTTTAGAAAATTTGTTTTGCTCTCATTTTAAAAGTAATACTAGTTCACTACAGAAAATAGAGGCAAATAAAAGAGATAAAAGAAAAAGGAAAAAAAAAAAGAAAGGAAAACTCACTCATCCAACTATTGTTAGCATGTTGGTATACATCCTTCCAAACCCCTTTTATACAAACACACCACCACCCCCCTCCCCGACACATACACAGGATTTAAGCATTGGGATCACACCTTCCACATACTTCGTAACTTACTCTTTTCCAACTAATTTTAAAAGTAGGAAATTTGAAAAACACATCCAGATATAGATGGTGTTAATAGTTTGCTATATTTCCTCCTAGAGTTTTCTATGCCTATTTTCTACATAGTTGAGATTATATAATTGTAGTAACTGTAAAAAAAAATTTTTTTACAATAATTTATACTTTGTTTTCTTTTAAACTCCTTCCTATCCTTTTGCTTTTTCCTTTCCTTCGTGGAATCCTGCCAGGGTCATGCTTTGTATGTATTGAATAGTTCAGTGAAATCTGAGGATTAAGAACTTTAAAACTCACAGTTCCCTAAGGAATAGGTAGTAAGAAACAGTTTGAGAAACTTTAATTTCACACTCCCTCTCCTCTGCTTGATTAAAAAAACAAACAAAAAAACATAGCCCATGAGTCCATGAATACAGAGCTTTTATTTAACAGATATCTGTTAAATATGGCTGATGTTAGACAGCTAGGCACTGAAGATTATCAGCTACCACACATCTTTACAAGGCACTTCACCGTTTTTAATACTCAGAAGAAACAGAAATAAATTTCCTGGCTGGCTCTTGCCACTAGTGACTTTATTTCTTTAGGGACAGTTACTCTGACCACTAACCCTGATGCCCTTTCCCCCTAAATACCTGAGTATGTGAAGTATAAAGAGAAAAAGAAATAAAAAAATAAAAGTGACTGAATCATTTGAACGGATGGCATTTTATAAATCCACAAAATACCATCACGAAGTAGGTATGACCACTACCTCTCAAAACTGACCTGATGCTCCGAGTGGTACAAAGAGGTCCACGTGATCCCCTTCTTCTTCAGGGGCCACATAGCTTCCTAATGTCTCCCAGGAATCTCTCACTTCAGGCCTCAGTAAATTTTTAATACCAATTTTATAGCCTGAGGGGGGGAAAGATCAAAATGTCATATCTGCTCTAACACTGTTCACCACCATCTAGAAAACGAAACCAGAGCTGTAGGAACCAAAGCCCATTACTTTAGAACATTTATTAATAAATTAAAAACAGTGAATAATCTGTGATTTTTAAAGACTTGTTTTTCTTCAAAAGCTATAGGAGGAATATAAGCTTTCCCCTTCATTGGTTCCTTTTTAAATTATTTTGTTTCTTTTCTAAGAGGGGAAATTTAAGTGCATTTGTACCTCCACCACTCAGAGAGAAATACTAACAAATTATTTTCCTCTAGCTTTTTTCTTTGTACACACCCATGCACAGAGACATATATACTACTTTTAAAAATAATAAAATCGAGATCATACAATTTTGTAATGGACTTCTTAAAAAGATTTTGTTTTCCTCTTAATTATGAATTTTCAAATGATCAATATTGATAAATATTTCCCATTTAAATAAATATTAATACCACTGCTCTTTTAATTCAACAACCAAATAAACCTTTCATCGTGTTATAGTTAATTCATTAACAGCAGACAGGTTGGAAAGTCATAGAAGGCATTGATTTTTCCCAAAACTTCATGCCACTTTCTGGAGGTCACAGTTCAACTGAATAGAGAACCGCCACATGGTTACATTCTGGTTTTTACCTAAACCTCCATTACATTCATAGTCAAATAAGTAACTATGGCATAGTCTTATGTAAAGAAGACAAATAGGAGAATGGACTCATTTGATTCCAGTTTATTCACCCTAACTCTGTCACCAGTTATCCTCTGTGCCCAGCATTATGCATTTTTAAACATTAGAGAAACTATCTATGGCCCACATGGAGATCAAAACTCTGATCTTGCTTTCATGTGGATCCATTAAGCTAGCCAGTTGTAAATGATCAAAGTCAATTCCTAGATGCCCAAAAAGAAAAGTGATTTCATACCTTAAAAGCAACCATTTTGTTACAAATAAGAAATTTTTGCAAAAATTTTCTAGGTAAGCCATTGAATGTAGTCTATTAATGCCATCCCTTACATATGTGCTTATGTGTGTATTAATGCATGTATATATACACATATATACATACATATATATAAATACATGCTTCCTATGTCTTCTTTGTGCTTCCTTTTTCTTATATTGAAATTTAAAATATACAACTTCATTATAGAAAGCATATTTTCATCAAATGGCACCCTCATATAGATCACAAAGTAGGATTTCTGACATTTTTCTTTTGAGAGATGGTAGTTATATGATATTATTAAGTTCCTTGGTCATTCCAAAGAAAATTTAAAATAATTTGTGTCACTTTGCTCTTTTAAGGATTAAGTGCAAAAAATTCGATTCAGTAAAAATGTACTGGACACCTACTAAATGCAAGGCAGTTTGGGTCTTTAATACTTTTTAAAAAATAATTTTGATTTATGGTTATTTTTATTGCTTCTGATTTTTAAAACTGTTTGGGTCTGTACATTTCCACCTAGATCAGACTGCTTTCCTTTTAGAAGATGAATCATTTTCGTACACATGGTGACCAAAAGATTGCCATACGTCCTCTAGGGGAGATGAAAAAAGACCCGATTCAAAAAAGGACTGGCCTCCTAACACACTCTGTACCTCATATGCAGGAGTCCGAGATGATATTAATATGAAGTGTGGCTGGAGAGCATGGGAAGAGCTGCTGTCATTTTTATAAACTCCATGCCAATTTTTCTTTGATAATATAAAGGGTAGGAATGGCACCCAGAAACATTGCTTCTGTGGGAAAAAGGGAGAATAAGTGATGTTTTGATTTTCTCTTAATCTGACTTTGACAAGTGAGCACCAGTACGTCCTCTGGACATCAGTTATCCTGGACGTGGCAAGCGGCCTCAGTGCCTCAGTCTCTCCCTGCGGTTTTCAGGGACAGCGGCAAATGGGGCTGCTGGGCGAGTGGGTCCAAAGCTGCCCTCTGGGCCTCTCCTCCTGCATTCGTGGGACACCAGAAAGGGCTCTTGGAACTTACTTTTGTGGGGCACTTAAAACCAATGTAGTGACATACTTAAGGGCTCAAAATGACATTTGTAAAAGGAGCAGCCAAGAGATTTTAAATTTCCTTAATCACCTGGGCCTCACGATTTTCTGAGTAGTGTCCATTCTCTCCACAGTCACCCCTCCCCCATCACCATTCAGATAGGCTTACTCCCTACAAAAAAATTTCTGGAAAAATGTTACTTTTGCTCAATAACTTTATACAGAAAATATGCTGTGTCCACAATATAGCCTCTTTGCGGGGTTAAGAATATTTATAACGTAAATTTTGAATGTTATGTATCTCCCTCTTCAAGAAGCATGTTTAAGACCACTGTTCTTGAAGATTAAGGAACTATTTGTATTGCTGTTTCATAGGATAAGAGCCATATAATTATACAAGATCCCTGCATGTTAGCTGAATTATTCTAGAATGAATTCTTGGTGTCATAGGATGGTCCTCCACCTTCAGTAGATGGAGGTTTGCTTACCGCTTGGGCAAAGCTTCTAAAGATGCCAAAACAAGCTGTTTCTCCAAAGTTTCATGTAATCCCACTCGATCCCTCACAGTCTGGGAGAGACGTGGTTGGCATTTGGATTTGAACAATCTAGAGCAGCATGTTCCATTCACCCAAGGGGGTCGAACTTTGAGCAAATCCTCTGAAAAACAAACAGCAGCAGGCTCGGCTGTTTACTTCATGCTTCTCCCAGCCAAGTCTACACAGTTAAGGGCATAAAAATAAAGCTGTTCCAAGGCAGTATTCCAGATGGCAGTAATTATAGCCACTTTTTACACACTCTTTGGTTTTCTTATCCTCTCAGCTCTGTGGCTGCAAGTTACCAGTCACTTCAGGTCAAGAAACAAAGCTCAGAGAATAAGCAACTCTTTTCTTGTAGAAACCAGTTCATCAGTTTGTAGGCTTTACCTCATTTTTGGCCTTCTTGGCTTCAAGTAATTTCCCATTTGTTACAATCTCACAGACGGTGAGTCAGTGAAAAAAAAGATGGGAGAACTCTAATCAGGTTTGCGCATTACCTTTACACATGGCGTAAATCAGAAGGCTTAGCTCAGAGAGTGTCTCATCCCTACTCCCTTTCCACTAAAAAAAAAAAAGTCATTATTCCTGCTTCCATTTCCATTTTCATTTTTCCTCCTTTTTCACCAATCCTAATTCTTCCGAATTGTCCTGATCCTATTTATTTGCTTTTGCCTGTATTCGTACTTCTCTCTCCTTATTTTTGGTCTCACAGAGGCACTGACATTTGACCTTACATATTTTATCAGAAATCTTTTTGTTTTTCTTAATTAATAGTGAAGAAAAGAAGAGTTTGTCCTGAGATACTTTAGAGAATGCCACTTACAGGCTGTTTCAGAAAGACCTCGCTATCTTCCGTGGGAATTTGTATGTAAATCCATTGGTTTCTACAATACTTGGTTAAGATATAAAGTTGTAAAATGCCACTCACTCTTACGTAGTGCAATTTTCTCCCAAATTATTTTCCTTAGGCACTTTTCTCTTTGCCTCTCCTGTAGTTGCTCATCTTCTGTTTTGGGTTCATTCAGGGTCCCATAAAGAGCTGTGGCTTCCCTAGGGGTTAGCCAATCTAAGCTGGACACACAAGCAATGTAATGGTGCTTCCAAGCACCATACTCACTATCTGTTGGCATATAGGGCAGAAACCATCCAAACTTCATGCATTTGGGCATCCATAAGCAATCCTTCAGAAAAAGAAATGAGAAACAAAAGTTACAAGGACCATTTCCCAGTAATAATCTTTTCAGGTACACAGATCATTTTTTCTTATTACACTGAGATTTCTAGTGCAGTTGACTTGCTATCTAAACTTGACTCTGAGAAATAAGAAGCATACACCTTACTACACAGGAAAAATATTCTTTGATGAACATGTTTATTATATATGAATATATGTATTAGTCATCTTTGTACACTTATTCAATGCTCTCATAGCATTTGGTTACTTTAACCCCAGATTTTGAGAATTCTGCTTCTAACAATGGTATAGTAGTTTGTCTCAGACCAACCCTCCCACTGGGACCCATATGATATTGCCAATAGGCAACCAGTTTTGAGATATGAAAACTGCAAATTTCATGTAGTTTCACCTAATCAAATATATAGACAAAATACTATAAAACAATGACTTGAGCTACCAATTCAATAAGGACTTGTGCAACCAAGACCTCAGAGAGGAGGGAAACCCAGAGAGGTAATATCCTGATTTGGCCTCACTTTTCACTTCAAGGCACTTGACAGTTCCAAAGTAAAACTAAGGCTGAGAAGCAGAGAAGGAAGTTATGACTGAAAGACTTAGAAGCTGTTAAGAATTTTAGGCATTCTCACAGGGAAGAGAGGAAACAAATTTAAATTCAGGGCCCACTAAGGGGAACAGCCCTGGTAATGACACCAGGCTTTTAGTTGAGATCCTTTTCAGTAAGGATGACAAGGAATTAGACTGACACTAGCTTTGAAATATTCTCTGATTGAATTTAAGTGGGCTATTCCTAGTCTAACCAAATGCCAGAAGCAAAAGCAAGTTCTCTCTGGAGGAAGATAATATCATCCGGCAACTCAAGTTATTGCATCGATTTTTTATATTCAATATTTGGTACTCAACCAAAAATATCAGGCACACAAAAAGACAAGAATTGTTTGTTTCTTCTTTTGTTTTTTAATAAATAGAGGATCCAAAACTTGTAGTTATCAGACATGAACTTTAAGAAAGCCCTGTAATTACTATGCCTAAGAAATTAAATTGCTGGGTGGAAAATTTTGGCAAAGTAAGCAAATTGACACTCTAGAACTAAAAAATATAATACCAAATTTAGAACTCAATGGACCAGTTTAAGAGCGAATTAGAATCCAGCTAAAGAGATAATTAGGAAACTGAAAGCTAGGCCAGAAGAAAAATCCAGACTGAAACACTGAAGGCCAAAATGATGGAAAAGGCACATTAGAGAATATGAAACTTATGGGACATGGTGAATCAATCTAATATATTGAAACCCAGAAGAAAAAGAGAGAAAGTGGAGCAAAAGCAATATATGAAGAGATAGCATCTGAGAACTTTGCAAAACTGATAAAAGACTTTAAAACCCCCAATTAAAAAATCAATGCAAAATACAAAACAGGATAAATACACACACACACACACACACACACACACACACACACACACACACACACACACACACACACACCCCTCCAGGTACATCGTAATAAAACTGCAGAAAACAAAAGACAGAGAAAAGCATCTTACAAGCAGCTAGAGAAAACAGAAATATTACCTTTAAAGGACCAACAATAAAATCCCCTACTTCTCCAAAAAAATTATGAAAGCCAGAGAACAATGGAACATTTTCAAAGTTCTATAAAAAATTAACTGCCAACCTAGAGTTCAAATTCCCAGTGGAAGTATCCTTCAAATTTGAAGGTGAAATAAAGACATTTTCAGACAAAAACTAAGAGACTCTGTCAGCAGCAACCTGCACTAAAAGAAATATTAAAGAGAATTCAGAAGAAAATTGATCCCACAAGGAAAACCAGAGATGCAGGAAGGTATAAAGAACAACAGAAAAAGTGGTTACTTCCATGGTGGTGCAGTGGTTAAGAATCCGCCTGCCAATGCAGGGAACACGGGTTTGATCCCTGGTCTGGGAAGATCCCACATGCCATGGAGCACCTAAGCCCATGCACCACAACTACTGAGCCTGTACTCTACAGCCTGCGAGCCACAACTCCTGAGCCTGCATGCCACAACTACTGAAGCCCATGTGCCTGGAGCCTGTGCTCCATAACAAGAGAAGCCACCACAATGAGAAGCCCGTGCACCACAATGAAGAGTAGCCCCTAATCGCCGCAACTAGAGAGAAAGCCCATGTGCAGCAACGAAGACCCAATGCAGCCAAAAAATAAATAAGTAAATAAATAATAAAATTACTTTAAAAAAATAAAGTATATATTCTGACCACAATGAACTTTGAAAAAAAAAATTTTTTTAAGTGGTTACTCATAAATAAATATTAACTATATAAAACAATAATAGTAAAGCCTTGTGAGGTTAATATATATATTTTTTTAATGTGTGTTTGTGTATTTTATATATGTGTATATGAGTAAAACTAAAATATTTGAAAACAAAAGCATACAAACTGAGCAGGGAAGCAAACGGAGTTTAAGAGTTCTATGCTCCTTGCATTACCTCAGAGGTGGTAAAATAACCCTGGATAAGTAGTGTAATCTCTATGGTAGCCATAAGAGAACTGCTAAAGAATTTACAATTAATCTAAAAAATATTTAAGCTAATCCTAAAAGAGACAAGGAGAAAAACAAAGTATAAAATAATAAATAAAAATAGTAAAATGTTGGACTTAAGCCCAAATATATCAGTATTTACATAAATGTGAACAGACTAAATTACCCCAGCTAAAGTCAAAGATTGTCAAATGTTAAAAGAAAACCACCACCACCATATTCTGTTTACAAGCCATGTTCCTTAAATATAAGGACACAGAAAGGTTGAAAGTAAAAAGAGAGGAAACAATATACCATGGGAACACTAAGCTTGGATTCATAAATGCTATAAATCCAGGGCCCACAGTTGCCTTTTGCATGTGGCCCCTCCATGGAGAGCCAAGTATTCTCCAAGATCAGAATCTCAACATAAGCCCATTCTGGAAAGTTTGTATAAGTTAAAGGAGTAAATTATTGACTTGTATTTAAAGTATGTCTACCTTTACATTTCATTAAGTCTTTTAAAAGAAAAAGAGGAGACAAACAGGCCAAATGCAGAAATAATGGCAGAGGATGTAGATCTAGATTTATATTCTTCAACAGATGTTAGCCAAAGAGGGAGCAGTTAAAGTTGTGGTTGTATAGCAATTTTTGAGGTGGGTTATCATGAATAAAACAATATCATGTAAAAAACCAAAGTTTAAGTAATTTTTCACAAAAAAATGGACTTCTTAACCCAGATAATTAGTTTCTAAATAACTAAATTGAGTATTTAAAGATTATTAAAATTACATGAATTATTAGAAGAGTGTATATCCCCCTGACTTATAAAATAAATTAGTGTATTTAATTCATCCCCATTTTTTTCTCTTAAGGGTAAGTTAATTATGGTTCAGATACCCTCAGTTATTATCTTCAGGAAAGGGAGCTACCCCAATCACCTCATTACAGATGACAGTTGCATTTGGGCCCTATTACTAGGATATGACAAGTGGTAAACCTGTTCAGTTAAAAATTTCCAGGGCCAGCTGACTTGTGCAGCTGCGCACAAATCTTTTGGATTCAGAAAGGAAAAGATATATAGAGAAATGAAGTGTGGTAGAGAAATCCACTCTGGCCACTTGCATCCTTTCTGAAAACCAGTCTTGGACAACCCTAAAAAGAAAAATGCAGAAATTTAGTTCAGATCACTAATATCTAAAATTGATTAAAATCCAGTATAAATATTGGTCACTGTTCTTTCTCTAGTGTTCTACCTATTAAAAAAATTAAGTCCTAAATAACATAAGGCTAGATTTTTAAGTATCCACTTTCAATGATCCATTCTAAAGAGGAAGATGAATTACAAAAATATCTAAAATCCACAGGGGAAAGAAGTCTGAAATAAACATAGTTGTTTAAGATATAAATCTGGGGGCTTCCCTGGTGGCGCAGTGGTTGAGAATCTGCCTGTTAATGCAGGGGACACGGGTTCGAGCCCTGGTCTGGGAAGATCCCACATGCCACGGAGCAGCTGGGCCCGTGAGCCACAACTACTGAGCCTGCGCGTCTGGAGCCTGTGCCCCGCAACGGGAGGGGCCGCGATAGTGAAAGGCCCGCGCACCGCGATGAAGAGTGGCCCCCGCTTGCCGCAACTAGAGAAAGCCCTCGCACGAACCGAAGACCCAACACAGCCAAAAATAAATAATAAATAAATAAATAAAGTAGCTATAAAAAAAAAAAAAAAAAAAAAAAAGATATAAATCTGGGTTTTTTCCTTTACCCAAATTCAATAAATCAGCAAGTCCTGTCGGCTCTATACATATATATCCCCCAAATATGTCCCCCATCCCAGCCACCTCTCTCCACCTCCCAGCCTTCACTCTAGTCATGGCACCTCCACCTCTCTCCTGGGCGGTTGCAGCTGCCTCTTGATTGCCTCCCTGCTTCCACTCCAGTCTTTCTAGAGCCCATTCTCCACACAGCAGCCCAAGTGGTTTTTAAAAATGTAAATTAGATAATGTCACTCATGCAAGTAAAACCCTACAGTGACTTCCCTATGCAATTAGAATAAAAACCTATAGCTCCATCACACCTAGTAGTGAAATAGTAAATGCCTTCCTCCTAACAAAGCAAGATTGACTACACTCACTACTTTAACATGGAATAGAAGTTCTAGCCAGTTCAATAAGGATAGAAAAAAATAATGAAAGGTATACGTATTGGAAAGGGAGCAGTAAACCGTCTCAATTCATGTATCATGTACGTGGAATCTATAAAACAACTATTTAAATTGTTGAACTTAATAAAAAATTGTTGCTAATTTTCTTTTTTTTTTTTTCAGATGTTTATAGAATCTATAGCAACATCCCCTTTTTCATTCCTGATATTACTAATTCACATTTTCTCTCTTTTATCCTTGGTTACTCTTCCTAGGAGTTCATTCATTTTACTACTACTTGTAACAAACCAGCTTTTGTTTTCATAGATTTTCTCTATTGTTTGTTCATTTTCTATTTTATTGATTTCCACTCTTATCTTCATCATTTCTTTCTTTCTATGTACTTTGGGTGTAATTTGCTATATTTTTCCCCTAGTTTTTTTTTTTAATTTAATTATTTTTGACTGTGTTGGGTCTTTGTTACTGCGCGCAGGCTTTCTCTAGTTGCGGTTCGCGGGCTTGTGGTGGCTTCTTTTGTTGCGGAGCATGGGCCCTAGAGCACGCGGGCTTCAGTAGTTGCAGTGTGTGGGCTCAGTAGTTGCAGTGCACGGGCTTAGTTGCTCCATGGCACGTGGGATCTTCCCAGACCAGGGATCGAACCCGTGTCCCCTGCACTGGCAAGTGGATTCTTAACCACTGTGCCACCAGGGAAGTCCCTCCCCTAGTTTCTTAAGGGGGATGTTGAGATCATTAATTTTAAATGCTTTTTCTCATTAACATAAGCATTTACATTATATTATTTTCCCTCTAAGCTGTGCTGCAGACCACATGCTTAGCCATGTTGTATATTCATTGTCTTTCAACTTGAAATATTTTCTGATTTCCCTTATGATTTCTTCTTTGACCATAGGTTATTTACAAGTGCTGTTAATTTCTAAATAGGGATTTTCTAGATGTTTTATTTTTATTAATCCCAAAATTTATTGCATTGTTGTTAAAGAATATACTTAATAAGAGTTCAACCATTTTGAAATGTATTGAGTCTTAATTTGTGGACCAGGAAATGATGCATAAAGGTATAAATGTTACTTTGCTCATAAAAAGAACATATATTTGGAAATTGTGTCTAGTTTCTATAAATGTTAGTTCAAGGTGGATAAGAAGATTGCTCAGTTCTTCTATATTCATACTGATTTTTTTCTTTAGTTCTATTCTGTCAGTTTTTGTTTCATGTAATGTGAAACTGTTATTTGGTACATAAACATTTATAATTGTTATGACTTCTTGATGAATTGTTACTTTTCTCATTATAAAATGTCCATCTCTATCTATCTCTCTGGTAATATTCCTTGTCTTGAAGTCCATTTTGTCTGATATTAATATTGCCATCCTACTTTTATATGCTTACTATTTGCATGGTGTATCTTTTCCTATCCTTATACTTTACAAATCAGTGCCTTTATATTTAAAGTGTATCCCTTGTAGTCAGTATACAATGAGGTTTTTTTAGCTCATTTGACAACCATTGCCTTTATTCGAGGGTTTAGTCTGCTTATATTTAATATAATTACTGTTATAGTTGAACCCAAGTCTCAGTTTTGTTATTTGTTGTTTGGTTGTCCCATCTGTCTTATGAGCCTTTATTCCTCCTCTCCTGCCTTGGTCTGAGTTAATACATATTTTTGTATTCCATTTTAATTCCTTTATTAGCTTTTTAGGATATCTTTGCATTAGTTTTATAAGTTGTTGCTAGGAAGTATGATATGCATCTTTAATTTCTTGTAGTCTACTTAGAGGTAATATTCATATAAAATTAAAGACCAGTGCAACAATATAATTCTCACCATCCTTTGTGCTTTTGTTGTTATCTCTACTGCATCTACTTATGTTATAAACCCCACAATACATTGCTTTTGCTTTAAATAGTCATATGTCTCTAAAATAACTTCAAAATTTTATGTCTTCTCACACATTTGTCATTTCCTGTGCTCTTCATTCCTGTTTATAAATCCATGTTTCCATCTGGTATCAATTTCCTTAGCCTGAAGAGCTTCCTTTAGCATTTCTTTGCTGCAGGTCTTCTGACAACAAATCTTGTCAGTTTCCTTTTATTTGAAAATGTCTTTATCTCACATTAATATTTGTAATACTATTATGACCCCATTAATTAATTCAAATAATTATCATCCTGTAGCCGATCTGGTTTCTGCTACATCCTATTTTTCTTCTTCCTCCCTCATGCCCATATTATTCTAAAGCAAATCCAAGACATCATATAATTTCTTTTTTTTTAAATTATACTTTTTAAAAAATTATTTATTTTTGGCTGCGTTGGGTCTTCATTGCGTCTTCGTTGCTGTGCGCGGGCTTTCTCTAGTTGCGGCGATCAGGGGCTACTCTTCGTGGCGGTGCGCGGGCTTCTCATTGTGGTGGATTCTCTTGTTGTGGAGCACGGGCTCTAGGCGCACAGGCTTCAGTAGTTGTGGTGCACGGGCTTAGTTGCTCTGCGGCATGTGGGATCTTCCAAGACCAGGGATGGAACCTCTGTCCCCTGCACTGGCAGGTGGATTCTTAACCACAGTGCCACCAGGGAAGTCCCAAGACATCATATAATTTCATCCATAAATATTTCAGTGTGTATCGCTAAATAATAAGTTGTTTTTTGGTTTTGGGGTTTTTTTTTTTTTTGGCCGCACCACACGGCTTATGGGATCTTAGTTCCCCGACCAGGGATAGAACCCAGGCCCTTGGCAGTTAGAGCATGTAGCCCTAACCACTGCACCACCAGGGAATTCCCTATCACTAAATAATAATAAAACAAATTTTTTTAAACATATACTGCATATAATACTATCATCATACTTTAACATTCAACAATTTCTTAATATGACATTCATAAAGAAAACTTTTTAAATATGACATCCATCAAGAAAGACTTGTAAGTGAGGCTCCAGAAGAAGTAAACTTCTTACAAGCATGCCACCTAAGCACAGATAGATCTTGAATGAATACAAAATCCAAGCCCCTACTCAAGTGGTCATCTTGGAAGCTATATAGATCTTAGGCCAAAGAAACATTTCATGGCCCATGAAGGATGTACTTCTGGCCCTGCAGCTAACAGCTACACACACAAAAAGGACACATAATACCTGATTGTCCTCTGTATATATTAGCAATAAACATCTGCTACAGCCCCAAGCCACCAGATAGCAATCCAGGTATGAGGAAATCGAGCTCGTCCCTGAAACTCCTGATTTCCTCCGAACTCAGCAGAATTACAGATATTTGTGGCCAGTCTCACAGCTGATTGGAAACTTTGGTATAAAAACCTACCAGAACTCATTTACCTAAGGCCACTGGGAAAACAAGACTTTTTCTCACTGCTAAGTGGCTACTGCTGCCCAACTACTGGGTCCTAATGGACTCAGATTAACTCACTGAAAGAAAAGTGCTAACTCTGGCTTCCCTGGTGGCGCAGTGGTTGAGAATCTGCCTGCCAGTGCAGCGGACACGGGTTCGAGCCCTGGCCTGGGAAGATCCCACATGCCGCGGAGCAACTAGGCCCGTGAGCCACAACTGAGCCTGCGCGTCTGGAGCCTGTGCTCCGCAACAAGAGAGGCCGCGATAGTGAGAGGCCCGCGCACCGCGATGAAGAGTGGCCCCCACTTGCCGCAACTAGAGAAAGCCCTCGCACAGAAACGAAGACCCAACACAGCCAAAAATAAATAAATAAATAAATAAATAAATAAATAAATAGAAGTGCTAACTCTGAACAGACTTCATCCTGCAGTGGATCTTCTCTGACCTAAATTCCCATAGAGTGGGTCAAGCCTCAGACAGTTTCAATGTGAAATGAAAATGACACCTCCAATTAGGTACAAAAAAGACCTTAATTACCCTCACCAACAGATTGTTGAATATCCATTAGACCCAGAGACAGTCTTGACCATGAATTAACAAACTGTTGGCTTAACTGGAGCCTCACTTACAAGTCTTGGGAAAGGAAATGTTCTACCTTGCAACACAACACCAATTCATACATGTAGAAGGAATTAAGAAATGAGAAGATCACCACTTGGTAGCTATTACAGTAATAAGTGCTTCAGGTAAGAATCATCAATGTATGCTAAAACTGGTAAGTAAAAGTTTGACGAGGAAAAAAATACTTGCATAGATTCAAATACTTTTTAATTAATTTAAAACTAATCACTCAAATACTTTTTAGTTACTAATTAATAAATACAAAATACTTAATAATTAACCACCTTAACCAAGTGGTAAAGTTAAGATCATAAACAGTAGGACAAATTGACATGCTATTCCCCCAATATGATCCACTGAGAAGAACATAGCATTAAGTCTGTGTTATTCCTGCCAAGAATGTATGACCTCAGTGTAATCTTGAGGAAATATCAGCCAACCACAAACTGAAGGTCATTCAACAAAGTAGCAGATCTATGCTCTTCAAAAGTGTCAAGTAAGAAAAGATGAGGAAAAACTGAGCAATTGCTCCACATCGAAGGTGGATGTAGAGACATGAAAACTAAATACAACAGATGACCTTAGATTGGATTTTGGACTGAGAAGGAAAGGACGATTATAAAGGACATTGTTGGAACAATCAGGAATATTGAATGGAGTCTGTGCATTGGACAGTAGTGCTGAATCAATGCTGATTTCCCAATATTGCAGGATGTACTGTGATTTTTCAGCAGAGTGTGCTTGTTTTTTAGGAATCATACTGAAATGCTTAGGGTTAGTGGGGCATTATGTTTACAACTCACTCTCAAATGTTTGAAATAATAAGGTAAAAATGGTAAAATGTTAACAATCGAGGAATCCAGATGAAAAGTTTAGAGGAATTGTTTACACTATTTTTGCAACTTTTCTGTAAGTTAAACATTATTGTAAAAAGTGGGGTTTTTTGTTGTTTTCTTGGTTTTTTTTAAAATTTATTTTATTTATTTATGGCTGTGTTGGGTCTTCGTTTCTGTGCGAGGGTTTTCTCTAGTTGTGGCAAGCGGGGGCCACTCTTCATCGCGGTGCGCGGGCCTCTCACTATCGCGGCCTCTCTTCTTGCGGAGCACAGGCTCCAGACGCGCAGGCTCAGTAATTGTGGCTCACGGGCCCAGTTGCTCCGTGGCATGTGGGATCTTCCCAGGCCAGGGCTCGAACCCGTGTCCCCTGCATTGGCAGGCAGATTCTCAACCACTGTGCCACCAGGGAAGCCCCTCTTGTTTGTTTTTAAGAAGCAGCTACCTGCTTCAGTCCCAAGGTTTAATGATTGCCTGTTATTTTTGTGTGTTTCTACTCCCCTGACTTTAAGTCACTGCTTTTTCTTGGTCCTTGTCCATGCAGCTTTGTCATAACTGGAGACAAAACAGAGCGGCTTACAATGAGCCTGTTGGCAGGGCAGTCTGGAGAGAGGGTGGGAGTCGGGGTGTAAGCAGGAGGGCAAAGGAGGGAGTTGTGTGTGTGCTGGCAGCACAGGGTACTCACAGGCAGCGGTGTCCCTGAGGGGTCTTCTCAGTACTGATAGAGATTAACGTTCAAACTGAATGAGACTTGTGACCACACCAAGGACAGTTAATCCCAGTGGATTCGTGACCTTAACTCCTCACTGTCTGAGGTAGGCTTCATGGTCATTCCACTGGCCCTTGAGAGACAATTTGCTCTCATTTGGAACTCTAAGACAGATCAATAAAATAAGATGCAAAACAGAAACGTTTTCAGCCTCCTTTTCAGAGACGGGTCTCAGTATCTTCAGAGTATTTGTCCCCATCCTCACAGCATCTACCGTTCCATCCCAGCCAAGCAAAAGAGAATTGAGCCTGAATTGCTTTTTAAAGCAAACCTTAATCATGCATGTTTTATATTTGTTCCTAGTCTGCGCTGCTGCAAGGACACATTCGAGTATAATGAATTTTAAGCAAGAAGGAAAGAAAATGCTTCAGTCACATTAAAAAAAAAAAAATCAGTACATGAGGAGCAGAGAACTAGGGTGGTTTGCGGTAATGACATTGTGGCTCATTGCATTTTAGTTAATGTTGCAAAGTAAGAATTCCGTGAAGAGAAATACCAGCATGTGAGGAGACAATGAAGAAAATGTGCTTTGCTCGTTTGTTGTGACAAAGATAGCTTCACTGGAATAATTCACGATAGCGCCTCGCAGCGTGCTGCTACACACACAATGTGTGCCTTGCAAAACGAATAAGCTTAGCGATATGGGACTTGAATCTGAGTCTCTGCTCTGAAGTTTCTGATAAGAAGGAGAAGGACGCTGCCCGAATTGTGATGAAATGGCTGAGGAGCAGGTCGGGGAGGCGGCCTGGAGAGGGCCGAGTGGGCAGAGGTCCCTGCACTCTAGTGGCCCAGGCGGCACCTCCTCGTCTTGTCTGGTGGCTTGACACACACTCCATGGCGTGGTAAGGGTCTGTGGTGGGTGGATTTCCACGTGGAGGCCAGTGTCACACAGCATAACGACCGGGTCTGGGGTGCACAGAAAATGCAGAACCGTGCGCTGAGCTCTCCAGTGAGTGAGAGAGCAAAGCTGGGTGTGGGTACAGCAATAAGGAGGGTGACTGAAGGTTTTTTTTTTTTTTTAAGATTTAAAAATAATTTGTAGGGGCTTCCCTGGTGGCACAGTGGTTAAGAATCCGCCTGCCAGTGCAGGGGACACGGGTTCGAGCCCTGGTCTGGGAAGATCCCACAACATTCTGCAGAACAACTAAGCCCATGTGCCACAACTACTGAGCCTGCGCTCTAGAGCCTGCAAGCCACAACTACTGAAGCCTGTGCACCTAGAGCCCATATTCCATGACAAGAGGAGCCACCGCAGTGAGAAGCCCACGCACCTCAATGAAGAGTAGCCCCCGCTCGCCACAACTAGAGAAAGCCTGCATGCAGCAACAAAGACCCAATGCAGCCAAAAATAAATTAGATTAATTTAAAAATAATAATAATAATTTGTATATTCTGATTCATAAATAGCTAAATGGGTACATAAAAGCATAAGAAATTAGGTTACACTTAGTTGGTACAATTATGGGTGATTGCTAGTTTCCTCTTTTTGCTTATTTAAACTTTCCAATGTGTCTCCAAAGGCCTGATTTTACTACTGAATAGACAAAAAATGCCCAAGGCTTTCATGCAAGTCATCCCCTCCAGGTGGAACACTCGTCCTCCAAGTCTTGGCTTGTCTATTTCCTACGCATCCTTCAGAATCCAGCCTAAATGTCAAATCCTCAGGGAAGGCTTCCCTGATCCCCTGGACTAGGTGAGGTCCTAGTTACTTTTCCTTTGTCACTTAGCATCACTGTAGCTGTTTCTTTGATATCTGTTGGGTTGGTCATGCCTGCCCTTGGGTGGTGGAAAATAAAGGATAATGCATGCACATGGATGTGACATCACTATATGAGTGCAGGATGACTTCCCTTGTGTGATTCTTATTATTATATGACTTGTGGCCAGTGAAGCAGTACGGTCCTGAGGAAGGAGTAAGAAACTTTCTCTGGAACCAGCATGGTAGATCCAAGTCACATGGCTAGTAAAAAGCTATTTTTGCAACAATGTAGATAACAATATAAGGTGATGTTAGTGGGTTGTTGGGGTGGTATTTCTGGGGTACTGCCAGAATCCTCTCACCTTCCCAACAGGCTGACCGTCCCTGCTCCCCAAACACTTCCCCGTGGGAAGCTACTCTCGCCCACTGAGCCCTGCCTACTTCATGCCATCTCATATTCTTTGCCGAAACCTGTATCCGTTACACTTGGTGTGCACTAAAGTGTAACCTAAGCACTATTTTTGTGTTTCCTTTCTTGCTGACCCTCAAATTTAGTCCTTTTTTGGACTCATTCACCATTTAAAGTCTTTCTCTTCCACTGAACTGGAAGCCCCATAAACAAAAGGTATGGCAGCCGTCTTGTTTGCTGCTCTGTCCCCAGCATCTGGTATGGTGCTTGTAACTTAGCAGGGGGTAAATAGATATGTGTAAATTAGACTAAAGAATGAAAAAAAAAGTTG
This sequence comes from Balaenoptera musculus, assembly GCF_009873245.2. Lineage (NCBI taxonomy): Eukaryota > Metazoa > Chordata > Mammalia > Artiodactyla > Balaenopteridae > Balaenoptera > Balaenoptera musculus. The sequence continues at coordinate 25,650,867 of NC_045796.1, forward strand.
AAAAACAGGAAGAGAAAATCACTGCTTGTATTAATTTCCTGTTCATTATAACAAATTACCACCAACTTAGTGGCTTAAAGCAGTACAAATGTAGTCTCTCAGAGTTTTGGAGATCACAAGTCTGAAATCAGTTTCATTGGGCTACAGTCAGGGTGTTGGCAGGGCTGGTTTTCTTCTGCAAGCTCTAAGGGGAGAACTTGTTTCCTTGTCGTTTTCAGGGCCTAGTAGCTGTCTCTATTCCTCGGCTCAGGTCCCCTTTATCTTCAAAGCCAGCAGCACAGGATCTTCAAGTCTCTCCATCTCTCCCATCATCACATCATCTTCTCTTCTGACTCTGATGTCTCTTGCATCCCTTATAAGGACCATTGTGATTATGTTGAGCTCCAGTGATGCAGGATAATCTCCCCAACACAAATTCTTAATCACATCTGCAAACTCCCTTTGCTGTACAAGATAACACTCATAGGTTCCAGGGATTAGGGCCTGGACATATTTGGAGACAATTATCCAGTCTACCACAGTGCTCTAACTTCTGAGACATGCAAAACACCCCCAATTATTTCCAGTGGTGCTATGATGTACTGTCAGATATCCAGTGAGGTGCATGAACATCTCTCTTGTTCCATTTTAGGCCAAGTTTTAGTCTACTAAAATATGAACTTCAGAGGGTAGGGGTATTTTACACTCTGTTTAGTGTTGAATCCCATGCACCCAGAACTATGCTTGATATACAGTAGACCCTCGGTAAATATTTGTTGAATGCTGCATGAATAGACTTTAGCTTTTGTCATCCATCATTTACTTCCTCTTCTTTAGATAAAATAACCTCAGTTCCTATTTGATTGTCCATGTGGTTCTACAGGAGCTGACTTCATCCCTGACTCCAAAAAGCACATGGTCAAAGCTAATTAAATTCATGTGGGTCAATCCCGTGGCCACAGCCACTGGCAGGAGTGGGCATGGACCCAAACTAGTCCAGAGGGAAACCAAACAAAGAATTCTTTTCTTCTGGACACAAATGAGGAACCATAATAATGAAGCCATGACTGCTGAAGGCAGAGCAGAGGGGCAGAAAGAAACAAGTCATTTAATTGCTGAATCTCTGGATCGAGCTTCAGCTGCAGCCAAACCTACCTATGGGTTTTCCAATTACATGAGAGTCAAATATTTCTTTTATTATTTGTGTCAAGTTTAAGGTTACTTACAATGAAACATTCTAAAACCACTAAGAAGTATTGCAAGTGAAACATGAAAAATCTACAGAAACAGAACAAATCATTTTGTTTTGCTAATAGAGAATAGGAGGGACAGGACACTCATACCATCTGTGTTCCAGCCTCCAAGAAGGAGTAGATGAAAAGGTGGAAGAAGCCTTGGGCCTTTAGGTCACCCAGGCCTTGTGTCTTACCCTTGGCTGGGTACCAAATCACCATGGGAACTTAGTAAAAACAGCTTCCTCAGCCCCATCCCAGGTGTTTTGAGCCAAAATGTCTATGGGTGAGGCTCATAGTTCATGTTTTTAACAAACTCCAAGTGACTCTAACGGGTTCACCCTCCTCAACATTGGTGAACTTGACTGCCCACTGGTAGAAGAGGCAGCCTAGCAGATCCTGATTCTGATGCCAAAGTACAAAGTGTTGAATACATTTATGGTGTCCTTAGGAGAATGTATAATCCTATTTGAAGCCCTGAATTAATTAAATACTTAGACTCTGCATGAGGGTCTAATGCGCTGTCTCCTATGTGTAAAGGACATCAGTTTGACTGCTAAATGCTTTTTGTTTTTCCAAACCTGGCTGATTCTTAGCTGGATTCTGGAGAGTTGGTATAACAAGAGAAGTGACAACTAGATAAATGGACTATTATGGACCATTTTTAAACCTATTTATCTTCCTTTCACTTTCCTTAAATAAGGGAAATCAGGGTAGCTCCAGGGTTAGTGAATTCAAGAACTCAGTGTCATTAATGGCCAAGGATTTTCTATATTTTCACTTTGCCTGCTCAGTAGTTTGCTTTGGTCCTCCAACTTGTTCCCTGAGGTGGTTCCCAAATGACTGACTGTTGTGAGCAGAGATCTGCACACAACAGAGATCACAGGCTATAGGGCAGAAGAGGGTATGTCCTTTCCTCTAGTTCCTTTTTTAGGTCCCTTTGAGAGTGAAGAAAACTCTCCCAGAAACTCTAGCAGCCACTCTCTTGTGTTTCCTTGGGCAGAATTAATATCTACATGCCCTTTCCTAAACCAGACACATCAAAGAGGATGGAATGACCGTGATTCTGTCCAACCCTGACTCACTCTTTGGGGGTCAGTGTGACCCACCACCCCTGAAGCACATGATACCTGAGGGAGAAAAGGGGCTTTGTCAGGAAGATGGAGAGGAATTGGGGAATGGCATGGGTGGGTGGGTGTGTGATGGACAGTGTCTAGCCCGCTAAACAGGAATTGATGCAAGAAGAGGAAGGATCTCCAGCTGCCCAAGCTTCTTTCTGATCTACCCAACCCTTAAAGACGCCTGCCCTTTCCCTTCCCTTCAGAGCACTTACTTATCTCAGTCCTTGCTCCCTTACACTTGAGATACTACATGGGGATATTTCATAAATGGATAAAAGTGGTTTTACTATCTGGTGGTACAACTCTTACTAATTTTTTTCTTTATATTTAAATTTTTCGTAGCTGTTGTAGTCCATTTTCTTTTCCAGATTAGCTTTAGAATCCGTTTCTCAAAGTCCATAAGAAAATGCCATTTTGGGATTTGTACCAAGATTGAATTGAATTGGAAGATTAATGTGGAGAGAATTGGCATCTTGAAACATAGCATATCTATCTATTTACCCAGGGTTATTTTTTCTACTACCCTTTAATACAAATTTCTAATTTCCTTCATAAGGGTCTTGCGCTTATCTTTTTAGTTTTATGCAACACACATAAGGAAGCAGAGCTGAGAGAAGGGAGAGAGTGAGTGAGCCCTGGTAACATTGAATCTAAGAATCTAGCACAGCCTAAAGCAGACAAATCTTAAGTCAATAAATTCCCTTTTCTTCTTAGGCTGGTTTGAATTCCATTTCTGTTATTTGCACTTGAAAGCATTCTGACCATGACATCAAAAGAATACATAGAGAGGGTAGGAGGAAAGATGACAGGCGGTCACCAGACACTTACTATGTATGTAATAAGAGTATCCTCCTTCTACTTCTAAGACTTGCTAGCCGTTTAGGTCTCACAGGGAGCCACGTCTACTCTCATTCTGCCTCAACCCTCCTGAAAATTTCCTAAAGAGATTTTAAAATACAGAATGGAGACAAATGGTCTCTTAAAACCTTGTCTCCATTTTCCAAAGAATTATCTGTGGATTTGACCCTTCACAGCGGGTAAAGGATACTTGGTAGATCTGGAAGCTAATATCATGTCCTTTATAAATGGCTGGTAGTATCATCAGGGCTGCTACATTTGGGAAGTTGTGCAATGAACAAGTTTAGGAGGTGCCATTCACACAGGTGATAGAGTGAAACAGCATCCCCTGGAGGTGTGTGATATGGCACCCTTGGGTATTATTACTATGCATAATTCCTTTTGGAATTGCTTTATAGAGGTCTTGAATTAATTAAATAATGAAAAGTCTTCAAAGAAGCAAAGTATTAGTAATATCCTATATTCTAAAACTTGTAATATCTTGAAAAAATCCTTCCTCTGAGAGAACTACCAAAGGAAAGCTTTGTTCTGATTATCTTTTTGTTATCATTGTAATTAGGAGTGTTTTACACATCTTCATTCATTCAAACAAGAATTTATTGAGTGGCTACTATGAACCTGGTATTGTTTTAAGTGCTAGGGACAGAAAGAGTTACCAGAAAAAGTCCCTACCCACATGGAGCTACCTTCTAGTGGAATAGGCATATGGTAAATGAACAAGCAAGTACTACGGTGTATAACATAATGGCAAGTGGAGCTACCACGCTGTAAAGAGAAGTGAAACATTACAAAGGGAGAGTAGCAACACTTATAAAACAGGAAGTGAGGACTTCAAGGGCAGGGGCTTTGCCTAATGTAAGCCGGTGACCGTCCTACCACCCACTCTCCCTCTGTCCCCACCTCCACCCAGTAAAACAGCTTCTGGGTTTGGCTTCTTTTCAAACTCCAGGATTTCCTTTCTTAGCTTCATCCACCCCTAAAAGCCACCCAACAACAAATGCTAATATTTTATGTGGTTGCCCACGACCATCTGATCTATATGAAAGGACAGAAATATGTCCAGAATACGGGGCTGAGGGGAGGGAAGAGTCAGGATGACCCACGTTTCCAGACCTGTCTTGGATATTTAGAAAACAATGGGTCTCTGAATACTCCCCTCTCCCCTCCACCACCTCCACACAGAAATGTCCGTCTTTCAAATGGACGTCAGTAACTCAGCGTGATGTAGCGGTTCTGTATTTAAGGTTAATCTGGAAGTGTGTTGTCTCCAAAAAATTTATGTACCAGATTTCCTCAGAGATTACAATCGAGATAAACATCCTCAAGTGAGCCCTCCCAGGGGCTGCCTGGGAAGACGGGGTGGGTGTACTGAGGCAAGAGTGCGGGGCGGCGGTGTTCCCTCTTAACTATACGTGGGTTGGTACGTTTTCCTGCCCTCCAACCCCCTTTCCAGGTGACTCTGATGGAGACAAGCAACAAGAGCTAATCCTTGTTCGGTGGTGATCTCCCTCTCCCTACACACACACACACACACACACACACACACACACACAATCCATCCATGTCTTAGGACTGCAGTTACATGAATCATGAATGTTGCCCCACCCACCAGGAAAAGCTACAAGTTTGAACAGCTCCAGCCCCGTAATGAAAGGCCTTTGTAGGAGGCATTACCTCTTGCTGAACAGAAGCAATTTGAAACCGGTCCCACCAGTGTGACTAGGAGACTGATTCAATCTTCTCATAGGTTTCTCCAAGTGTGACAGACACAAACAGCCCAGTTTCCTTTAAGGAGTCACAGGAAAGGTCAGCCTCCTCAAGTGGCAGGGGGACAGCACCACTGGAAACCGTCAGACGTGTGGACAGATAAGCATAATGTACAGGGGAAATGCCACGATAGAGGTTTGTAAAAATGATGGGGGTGAAAGATGAGCAGGAAAGGTTTCCCAGCGGAGGTGACATTTAAGTTGAAGTGAGAGGGAGAACTTGCCAGGGGGAAGGTTTAAGAAGATGAACCTTTGAAAAATGTCTTAAATATCATAAAACTCCATTTAAGAAAATTTCCAAAGTCTTAACAATATGGAATATTTATTAGGATAGAAAAGAAAAATCTTAGATATTTGAATATATCTCATAGAGATTCAGAAGAAACTTTTAATGAAAACTGTGACAACATATTTCTGACTGGTACTGCAATATCCTGTTTAAGCTTTATAACTGCCTGAATTAAAACAAAGTTATTCAGAAATTATAAAACAAAGCATCTAAAACAATGGCTTCTCTGTCTGAAAAGCAAGGTATTGAACAAATGTAGCTGAGCTTACATGCAAAGATTTCGGGCATTCGAATAATGCTAAATTCTCTCATTTATTCACAAGCTTATTCATAGTTATGGGGGAACAGGGGCTAGAGGAGTAAATATAATTCAGAAAAAACACTTAATAATTAAAAGTTGATGGCAGTGCTACCATTTGATCCAGCAATTCCATTTCTAGTTATATACCTAAAAGAAGTAAAGCATCCATATAGAAAGACTTATACACAGTTGTTCATAGCAGCATTACTTACAGTAGCCAAAATGTGGAAACCACCCAAATGTCTATCAACTGATGAGTGGATAAATAAAATATGGCATAGCCACACTATGGAATATTACTTGGCAATAAAAAGGAAAGTCTTGATATATGCTATAAAACAGGTGAACTAAAGGCCACATATTGTATGATTCCATTTATATGAAGAGTCTGGAATAGGCAAATTTATAGAGAAATAAAATAGATTAGTGGTTGTGCAGGGCTGGAATTGAGGGGGATTGGAATGGGGAGTGATTGCTAATAGATAGGGGGTTTCTTTTGTGGGTGATGAAAATGTTCTAAACTTAGATTGTAGTGATGGTTGCACAACTCTGTGAATGTACTAAAACCAGGGGTCCCCAACCCCTGGGCCATCAACCGGTCCAGTCCGCGGCCTGTTAGGAAGCGGGCCGCACAGCAGGAGGTGAGCGGCGGGCAAGCGAGAGAAGCTTCACCTGCCGCTCCCCATCGCTCGCATTACCACCTGAGCCATCCCCCACCCCCACCCCCCTGTGGAAAAACTGTCTTCCAAGAAACCGGTCCCTGGTGCCAAAAAGCTTGGGGACCACTGCTGAAACCATTGAACTGTGTCCTTTAAATGGATGAATTTTGTGTATGTGAATTACATCTCAATAAAGATGCTTTAAAATTTTATTGCTTTAACTTTAGGCTAAAAATGAAAATAAGTTGGGCTTTTAGATTTGGTTAAAATCAAGCACAGCTCAAACTGGATTAGACCATCTGCACATGGTGTCTTCAGCTGTCAGTAAGAGGGAAGAAATGGCTGACCAAAAGAGATGGCAGGAAGTCATGTAAGAAAGACTTCATCCAGACTGTGGGGAATGACCTGATTGATGTTCAACAACAAAAACCACCACTACAAATTAAAGATCCTGGTTTCAGGATGCCAAACCCAGAGACCAGAAATTGACATACAACTTCCCCCGAAATTAGTAGCCCAGAGCATGTAATAACAGCTTCATGGGACTACAAAATACATATAACTCTGCAGAAACACAGCTGCCGTCAAACAAAGCAGAGTAATTTCACTTAACAGGTTAGTTCCATATCCTTCTCCCACAGAAAGAAGAATTCAGGTACCAGACAGTGAATGAAGTTTCCAGTGAAAAAACGTCAGGCCTAATGTTAATGAGCCTCAAAATATACCACAAGATCACTAATGACCTCCAGTGGTTACAACTGAAATTGCTCGGTTTGTGATACATGAGACTAGAATAGGATGGCCCACAAAGCAATTATGGATATAGGGTTTGGTCTATTATTTTCTTATCTTGAAAGCTGCAAAACTGGAGTCAAAGGAAGCCTACCCAATGACTACCATAAAAATCTCCCTTCCTCCTGATTTTTAAGCACTGACTGAAGAGCCGCTTTGTCCGTGGCCTGTCTTTGCAGCCTCTTTCGACATGCCTGGAAGATGGCTGTCTCTCTCCGGTGACTTGGTGACTCCATCAGGAATAATCCACTAGGAGCCCCACGGACGCAGAGAAAGCTGACAGTGGAGAAGGTGCGTTCGTAGGTAGGAGAGATGAAATGACTGATCAAAAGAGATGGGCAGGGGGAAGTGTAAGAAAGACTGAGAGAAGCAGGTATTGTAAACTAAAATTACCCAATTTGGTCTTGCACAACTCTGACACTTTTTGGTAAATATCTAAGAAGTTTGAGGGTTAGCCTGTCCCCCAAGTCCCGCCACCAGGTTGTAGTGAAAGCAGCACCAAATGATGCCCTACCTGGAGTTTCACTGAACAAACTTTAGTAAATAAGCCCAAACCACTTCATACAGCCTCCTCTGTAGGCCTGACAAAATCCCAGCTCTCTGCCCTTTGGGTGAAAGATTCATTCAACTGAGAAAGAACAATGTTCCATAAACAGGATTCTATTACTATCCTTTTTGTTGGCCTCAGGCTACCAGAAAACCCCCAGTCAGACAAGGCCATTTTTTGGAGATGAAACGATCCTTAATAAGCACCAACTGGCCTGGCTGGATTCTTCAACCAGGTCCAGGCATGCCAGAGGGCTCTCGAGAATATTTTGGTCAGTCCACATAGCTGAATACCTTTAATTTCACCAAAGACAGGCCATTTCTAGCATTCAACCAGCATGTTAACAAGTCACTAGTTGCTCTGATAATAACTAATATCTAATATTTGCTATGCTAATTAGCAAAGTATCTGGTAATAACTAAAACACTGTGACTTTTCCAATACAGTGCTAGCTAATCACCCCTAGAGTACCAACTCTTGATCAGAACACTAGTTGCCCCTGGGTGTAATTTCAACTAACACTTTCACATGTCACACCAGCCATGCTGGAGTATTTGAAAATAAATTACAGATAGAATAGGATGCAAGGGAAAGAATAAGAAGAACCAGGACTTAACGGCAATCAGTGACCACTGCCATATAAGTCTTGCCCATATTCCTAATTGTTGCTGCCACTGTCATTTCTCAGATATTTTTTGGATCCACTCATTCATGTAACAAATATTTTGGAGTACTTACTTCAAATATCTTATCTGAGAGTTCCAAGGAGAATTTAATATACTAAGACAATGTTAAAAATTCATTGGCTGGGGCTTCCCTGGTGGTGCAGTGGTTGAGAATCTGCTGCCAATGCAGGGGACACGGGTTCGAGCCCTGGTCTGGGAAGATCCCACATGCCGCGGAGCAACTAGGCCCGTGAGCCACAACTACTGAGCCTGCGCGTCTGGAGCCTGTGCTCCGCAACAACAGAGGCCGCGATAGTGAGAGGCCCGCGCACCGCGATGAAGAGTGGCCCCCGCTTGCCGCAACTAGAGAAAGCCCTTGCACAGAAACGAAGACCCAACACAGCCAAAAATAAATAAATAAATTAATTAATTAAAAAAAATTCATCGGCTGAAGTTATAACTTTTTGCAAAAACTAAACATCCTGCTATGGTATGAAGGTGTTCAACTCCCCAAGGCTCCATTTTACCCACAAAGAAGCAGCAGCACTAGAAAAGATTGTTTATAAGCCTTAAAATATCAGTTGCTTTTTTTCTGTGGAAAAAAAGAAACTCATAAAAGTTATGTGAACATTTTATGATATTTTATTTTTTTTAAGATAATTACATCATTAGGCTACATTTACCTTAATTGTGATTTAGTGCATCATAAAAAAATCGTGAATAAGAATTCTTGATGTTGCTTGTTAGTCCAGAGGTCAAACCAATGACTTATAAGAGCAACTGTTTCCTGAAAGAGCTATAAGGGAGAGAAAATGACATTTTCCTTTACAGTTCGATATGTTCTTAGTTGCTAAGCAACCCATAGGCAACCTAACAACCTCACAGCTAATATTTGCATTGCACGTTACAGTTCACAAAGCACTTTCACGTATGTAGTAAGGGTCTCTCCCTTCAGCTTAAACTCCTTTTATCTGGGGATGCAGGCAAGCCCCGGCTTGTTGGGTGGGCTGGTGGGAAAGGCTGGCAGGGATGTAATTGCAGAGGGGCTCAAGGAGGGCCCAAAGACGTAATGTATCCTCACTGTTGTTTCCACCTAAGCTAATGTGGTCTGGGGAAAGAGATCCCAAACATTTCATCTTGAAAACACATACTGGCCACTTGCTTAATTCTGAAAACAGGGCCATGTGAAGTAGGTGTGATTTTACTAACCCATAGTCCTACCTCTTCATAGCACCCACCAAAAGGAAAGTTAGTAAATTTTGCTGAAGGGCCATTGTTAGGAGTGTCTCCATGAAAGACATACACCAGGACCAGCGTTCCCCGACACCAGGACTTCAGTCCAGCTTGGCTCAGAGGGCATATATAAACCCACTGTCTTTATTACTAGTCAGGCTTTGGTCCCAGCCCATCTGGTCTCCTTCCCTTGTGAGTGCGCCTGGACCGCGCAGGAGCTCTGAGGACCCAGGCAGCCCCTTTTCCATGAAGGTCTGGCAGAGCTGCCTGGGCCATTCCAGTGACTACTTCCTGCATTATCTTTCAAAGAAGGGGCATCCCCAGGCCCCAGGGAACCACGCAGTTGGCACAAGAGGGAAGAGAGAATCAAAGACACACATATCAACACTCTCCACACCAAAATACCACCAAAGCACCTTCTCTTGTCTCCTCCCCCTTATAGCAACCAGGGTGTGTCCTGGAGGTTTCTGTTTCATCTCTGGAGGTGCTGATAGGGCAAAAGTGGGAGCAGCTCTTGCACCTCCCATAAGATTGGAGTTGTGGACTGGGGTGAGGAGAGACCGTCTTTGGGGTAGGGTTATTTTTGTTTAAAGTGACTCAAAAACTAAGTTCTTTACAAGTATTTATTTTATTTTAAATATGGCAACATGAGACCCAATATATCACAGTAAAATTCACCTTAGAAATCTTGTCTTATTCTAGAGTATGTGACTCACCTGTCGATTTAATGACTTGTTGCTAAAAGGTGTCCAGGCACTGAATCTTTTTTTTTTTTTTAAACATCTTTATTGAAGTATAATTGCCTTACAATGGTGTGTTAGCTTCTGCTTTATAACAAAGTGAATCAGTTATACATATACAATATGTTCCCATTTCTCTTCCCTCTTGCATCTCCCTCCCTCCCACCCTCCCCATCCCACCCCTCTAGGTGGTCACAAAGCACCAAGCTGATCTCCCTGTGCTATGCGGCTGCTTCCCACTAGTTATCTATTTTACATTTGGTAGTGTATATATGTCCATGACACTCTCTCACCCTGTCACATCTCACCCCACCCCCTCCCCATATCCTCAAGTCCATTCTCTAGTAGGTCTGTGTCTTTATTCCCGTCTTGCCACTAGGTTCTTCATGGCCTTTTTTTTTTTTTCCTTAGATTCCGTATATATGTGTTAGCATACTGTATTTGTTTTTCTCTTTCTGACTTACTTCACTCTGTATGACAGACTCTAACTCCATCCACCTTATTACAAATACCTCCATTTCATTTCTTTTTATGGCTGAGTAATATTCCATTGTATATATGTGCCACATCTTCTTTATCCATTCATCTGTCGATGGACATTTAGGTTGCTTCCATGTCCTGGCTATTGTAAATAGAGCTGCAATGAACATTTTGGTACATGACTCTTTTTGACCTATGGTTTTCTCAGGGTATATGCCCAGTAGTGGGATTGCTGGGTCGTATGGTAGTTCTATTTGTAGTTTTTTAAGGAACCTCCATACTGTTCTCCATAGTGGCTGTATCAATTTACATTCCCACCAACAGTGCAAGAGTGTTCCCTTTCCTCCACACCCTCTCCAGCATTTATTGTTTCTAGATTTTTTGATGATGGCCATTCTGACTGGTGTGAGATGATATCTCATTGTAGTTTTGATTTGCATTTCTCTAATGATTAATGATGTTGAGCATTCTTTCATGTGTCTGTAGGCCATCTGTATATCTTCTTTGGAGAAATGTCTATTTAGGTCTTCTGCCCATTTTTGGATTGGGTTGTTCGTTTTTTTGTTATTGAGCTGCATGAGCTGCTTGTAAATCTTGGAGATTAATCCTTTGTCAGTTGCTTCATTTGCAAATATTTTCTCCCATTCTGATGGTTGTCTTTTGGTCTTGTTTATGGTTTCCTTTGCTGTGCAAAAGCTTTTAAGTTTCATTAGGTCCCATTTGTTTATTTGTGTTCTTATTTCCATTTCTCTGGGAGCTGGGTCAAAAAGAATCTTGCTGTGATGTATGTCATAAAGTGTTCTGCCTATGTTTTCCTCTAAGAGTTTGATAGTGTCTGCCCTTACACTTAGGTCTTTAATCCATTTTGAGTTTATTTTTGTGCATGGTGTCAGGGAGTGTTCTAATTTCATACTTTTACATGTACCTGTCCAGTTTTCCCAGCACCACTTATTGAAGAGGCTGTCTTTTCTCCACTGTATATGCTTGCCTCCTTTATCAAAGATAAGGTGACCATATGTGTGTGGGTTTATCTCTGGGCTTTCTATCCTGTTCCATTGATCTATATTTCTGTTTTTGTGCCAGTACCAAACTGTCTTGATTACTGAAGCTTTGTAATATAGTCTGAAGTCAGGGAGCCTGATCCCCCCAGCTCCATTTTTCGTTCTCAAGATTGCTTTGGCTATTCGGGGTCTTTTGTGTTTCCATACAAATTGTGAAATTTTTTGTTCTAGTTCTGTGAAAAATGCCAGTGGTAGTTTGATAGGGATTGCATTGAATCTGTAGATTGCTTTGGGTAGTAGAGTCATTTTCACAATGTTGATTCTTCCAATCCAGGAACATGGTATATCTCTCCATCTATTTGTATCATCTTTAATTTCTTTCATCAGTGTCTTATTATTTTCTGCATACAGGTCTTTTGTCTCCTTAGGTAGGTTTATTCCTAGATATTTTATTCTTTTTGTTGCAATGGTAAACGGGAGTTTTTTTTTTTTTTTTTTAAATTTATTTATTTTTGGCTGCATTGGGTCTTCATTGCTGCGTGTGGTCTTTCTCTGGTTGCGGCGTGTGGGCTTCTCATTGTGGTGGCTTCTCTTGTTGTGGAGCATGGGCTCTAGGCACACGGGCTTCAGTAGTTGTGGCTCACAGGCTCTAGAGCGCAGGCTCAGTAGTTGTGGCACACGGGCTTAGTTGCTCCGCGGCATGTGGAATCTTCCCGGACCAGGGCTCGAACCCGTGTCCCCTGCATTGGCAGGCGGACTCTTAACCACTGCACCACCAGGGAAGTCCCGGGAGTGTTTTCTTAATTTCACTTTCAGATTTTTCATCATTAGTGTATAGAAATGCAAGAGATTTCTGTGCATTAATTTTGTATCCTGCTACTTTACCAAATTCATTGATTAGCTCTAGGAGTTTTCTGGTAGCATCTTTAGGATTCTCTATGTATAGTATCATGTCATCTGCAAATAGTGACAGCTTTACTTCTTCTTTTCCGATTTGGATTCCTTTTATTTCTTTGTCTTCTCTGATTGCTGTGGCTAACACTTCCAAGACTATGTTGAATAATAGTGGTGAGAGTGGGCAACCTTGTCTTGTTCCTGATCTTAGTGGAAATGGTTTCAGTTTTTCACCATTGAGGACAATGTTGGCTGTGGGTTTGTCATATATGGCCTTTATTATGTTGAGGAAAGTTCCCTCTATCAGGCACTGAATCTTGTGTGGAAGCTCTCCATTTCCAAGCTTTCCCTGGGAGAATTCCCAGCTGACATCTCAGCAAATTATTTTCGTCCAGTCCTAGAAACTGTAGGTTCATTTCATAAACTGTGGGTTTAATTAAGATCACCTAGAACATCCAGTATATTAATGTTGTCCATATAGGAATAATAGAATTACAGCAATTCATTTACATATAGTTGTTTATATAGATACAATTAGAGCAATTCATATATATATATATATCCATACAAATATACACAGAGTTCATGAACTCTAAATCATTGCAATTATTCTCTCCTCAACTACTTGCACCCAAATGTGAATCCAAATCAGAGCTGTTTTTTACTTTGCTGGCAAAATGACTCAGAAATTGGAATGATTCTTTATCAGCCATAAATACTGACTTTTTCTTTCTCTGGAAAGCAAGAATCTGAAGGGCTCAAAGAGGGCGCCCTCCCACCCCCCCACCCAGTGCCTAGCTTTTGAGGACATAAGTCAAAGAGGATATAGAAGAAAAAGTTAGGCTAATATATTAATGATCTATTGCTGCATAGCAAATTACCTTAAAATTTAACAGCTCAAAACAACAAACTCTTATTATTATCTCAAAGTTCCTGAGGGTCAGGAGTCCAGGCACAATCTAGTAGGGTACAGTATTGTTAGTCTACTAGGGCTGCCATTACCAAAAACCACAGACTGGGCGGCCTGAACAACAGAAATTTGTTTTCTCACAGTTCTGGAGGCCGAAAGTCCAAGATCAGCATGTTGTTTCTGGTGAGGCCTCTCTTCCTGTCTTGCAGGCAGTAGCCTTCCTGCTGTGTTCTCACAAGGCCTTCATTCTGAGCACACATGGGGTGGGGTGCGGGAGGCGCTCTGGTATCTCTTCTTCTTCTTCTTATAAGGATACCAGTCCTATTGGATTAAGGCCCCCAACCTTATAACCTCATTTAACTTTTATTACCTCTTTATAGGCTCCATCTCCAAATGTAGTCACATCGGGGGTTGGGGCTTCAACATATGGATCTGGGGGAGGGGGGACACAATTCAGTCCATACAAGGTACCTCTGCTTCAAAATCTCCCATAGGCTGCAATCAGTTTGTTGGCCAGGACTCCAGCCTCATCTGAAGGATCTGAAGCTCATTCATGTGGCTGTGACCAGGATTCAGTTGCCCATGGACTGTTGGGTGGAGGAATCCTTTGCTTTCCTTGCCACATGGGCTTCTCCATAGGGCAGTTCACATGGCAGCTGGCTTCCATCAGAGGAAGCAAATGAAAAAGCAGGAGAGGGCACACAAGAGGGAAGCCACAGTCTCTTGGTAACCTAACCTCAGAATTGGTATCCCATCACTTTTGCTCTGTTCTATTAGGTAAAAGCAAGTCGGTACGTCTGGCCCACACTCAAGGGGAGAGGATTATACAAGAGTGCAGATAGTAATACAATCTACCACAGTTCACCCTTTGGATCAGTTCCCTTCCTTTCCCACATGCAGAACACACTCATCCACGCCTTAAAGCAGACAACCCCAAAGTTCCATCTCATCAATATTTTGAGCTTAGATCCCAGGAGATAGAAATGATTCATAACAGACTCTACGGACCCAGATATACCTACTCTTGATCTAGAGAACTCTGAACTAAAAAGATAAGCTATCTGGTACTAGCCCCTACACACAATATATATAATGGTAGAACAGGAAAAGGATAACTACAATAAATATTCCCATTTGTAAAGGAGAAGAACGATATATAAAAGAGTTAATCCATAGCAATTCTGAGATCCTGCTGTAGAAGGCTGGAACCCAGTTATCATTTTTAGTCTCAAACAATCACATTCTCTTTTATACCGTGTAGGTAACTCCTTTGACAACACGGCTTTCTCAATATCTATCTCAAGTTATTTGATTCCAGGCAGTGCTATGTGCCACAATTTTTTAGAGACTTGTCTCTCTCTCTCTCAATTTAATTGCAAGTAGTTTGAGCCTATCAGACTTTCCTGAGGAAGAGCCAAACCCTAGGTCTCCCCTCTTTGAGATATTTTCCCAGCGTGAAAGTATTTGCTGGGTACCACCTTATTCCATTCAGAGATCCTAACAATGGTGTGACAACCATACTCTTCTTGATTTGGTCTTTGCCACTAGGCACAGTTTTAAGCAGACTTTTTTGCTCAAAGGACTTCTCTGTTGCTTCTTAACTAGCTGAACATGTGAATCAGTTGCACCTTCCAAGCTTGCAGAACCCTGAGTTTTTTGGTTGTCTCTGAATTCCTTTTCATTCTTGCTTGCAAACCAGCCAAATATTTTCTGAGCTCCTTTAATTCTTGTAGTAACTTGGCAAATGCAGCCAGTAGAAATGAACACATTCTAATAACAGTCATTTTCTACCTCTTTGTACAAAGTACAAGCTCATTAGGTATGTAATATGCCTTTTAAGCTATTCTAGACTATACTTTTATACATTTTTTTTGGTAACATGGATTGCTGACTGTCCAAGTCTCCAATAACAATTTCATGCTGCCAGACTGGATGTTAATGTCACATAATTTGGAATGTATTGATGTTGGTATGGCAGCACCCTACTCCTGGAACCAATATTTGTATCTACCAAACATTTAAGAAATAACAAACTTATTCCAGAGAATAGAAAAAGTGGGAATTATTTCCAGGTCCTTCTATGAAGTCAGCATAACCTTAACACCAAAACCCAACAAGAATCTTATAAGAGAGGAATATTATAGGTTTATTACCATAAACATAGGTCCAAAAATCCTAGTCAAAATATTAGAACACCAAACCCAGCAATGTATTAAAAATGTTAATATATCACCAGCAAGTTGGCATGTAAATTTGATTTGATATTACAAAATCAATGCACTTCTCATCATTAATAAAACAAAGGAGAAAATCATGAAAATCTCAGTAGATACAAAATGTGCATTTGATAAGATTCAACACCCATTCGTAACAAAAAAAATCTTACCAACCTAGAACGAGAAGAAACTTCCTAATCCAAATTAGGACATATTATAAGAAACTAGCAAACATTAAACTTAATAGTAAAATGTTGAAACTTTCCTTATAATTGCCACTACCATCTTTATTCAATATTGTTCTGGAGTTCTGTCCAATGTAATAAAGCAAGAAAATTAAATTATAATCATTGAAAAGGAAAAAACTGTCATTATTTATTAGTGGCATAATTGTATGTAGAAAATACTGAAGAATTTACAGGTAAATTGTCAGATTTAATGCATGTTTAGGAAGGTTGCTATACACAAGGTCAACATAAAAAAATCTGTATTTCTGTATACTAACAACAAATTTTTATTAAAAAACAATATGTCATTTATAATAACTTTTAAAAATCCAATTTAAATCAGAGGTACAAATGTTCCACATAGAATACTAAAAATTTTATCAAGAGAAATTTTTAAAGATCTAAGTAAAAGTAACGTCTATATAGATGTTAGTTGTACCAAATTAATCTATTAATCAAAACCCAGCAGTGGGGTGGGGTGTGTGTGTGTTTGACAAACTAATTATGAAATGTGTATGAAATGCAAAGGGTCAAGAACAGCAAAGCCAACTTTAAAAAGAATAAAGTAATAAGACTTACTCTACATGGTATCAGGACTTATTTACTATAAAGTTAGTGTAAATATAGCATGAGATATTGGCATAAGAATAGACAAATAAACCAGTTTGAGTCCGGAAACAGACTCACAAATATATCTCACTAGATTTATGACACTAGTGGCACTGCAGAATAGTAGGAAAGGAAGATTCTAGTCAGCAACACATGGAGTAGAACCACTGCGTTCCGTTGGGCCCAGCTGATCCTCAGAATCATAATAGTAAATGATTGTTTTAAGCCACTAGATTTTGGAGCGTTTTGGAAACTAATAGAAAAAATTCATACCTGGAAGTAGAGTATTGCCGTAACATAACTTAAAGCATATGGCAATGATGTCAAAAAAGAGCAGCAAGTGGAAATTGGAAGGGTGGTGAGGAGACTGTCAGTGGAGCCTAGAAGAACAGTGAAGTTGCTAAGAAAGGCTAGAAAAAGGATCACCTGTGTTATGTAGCAGTGGAATGTTTAGTAACACTGTTGCCTGCATTAATGTGGACAATAGGAAATCTATCAAGGAATGTGCAGACCTGGCTAAAGAGATTCCAAGCAGGATACAGAAAGTTCTGACTGGCTTCTTAGCTGAATATGACACAATAAGAGAGACATGAACTGACCTGAAAATCTATTTAGTTTTTTAGCAGAATCTAGCAGAAATAAAGAATATCTAGTACAGTATCCCCAGCCAGCAAAAAGTCTCAAAGTAATAAATGGCTTCATTTCAAAGACCTCCTTGATAAGGTCTTTGAAAGGTTTAAGGTGGTGTGTCTCACAGACCCTCTCATTTACAAAATAAAAGAGTTCCTAAAAGTCTTAGAGACTTTGTCCCACAGCACCCTGATTCATATCCCAAGGCAGCCAGGGGCCTATCTCAAAGGGATTTGTGGATGCAGCTTTTGTTGAAGAGAATGGATTATAATAAGATACACAGAAAGCCCACAAAATTGTCAAGAAGATTGTTCTGGTGAAAGCATGACCAGCTTGAAATAAAAGGGACTGAGAAGGCCTGAAATAGTCTCTGAGCCTCCAACTTTCTACAGGTAAGAAGCAGGCTGAGAAAGCTTTGCAACTGCAACCACAGGTAATTTCTTATTGAAAAAGATGGGTGACTCAGAGGACAGAGCCAAGAGTCAGTAGTGCAGAGCCAAGAGAAGCTGAGAACAATGGATTAGGAGACTACTCCCAGGGAGTAGACCTGGACCATAATCAAGGAATTATCAGGACAACTGGTCTGGCTGAATTTCAGAATTGCTATGTACCAGCAACTGCCATGTGACTTCTGTTTCCTGCCTTTGTGAATAGGAAAGACTGCTGTGGTTACCCTTTTTGTGTTTCGCTAGTGTAATCTAGGTGTCTGGGAGACAGCTACATTCACAGGTCTCCAGTTCAAGAGGAGCGACAGACAAGGAGCCTCACTTGCAATTGGACCTGATGCAGATCACAAGAGACTGGACTTCTAGACTGATACCATAATTGGATGAGACTTTGGGTGTCTTGGGATGGGGTAAATGTATTCTGCTTGTGAAAGGCATGTGAATTGCTGTGACCAGAGGATGCCACGTGGTATATTGTCTGTACATATGGCCAGGAACGATTGCTCCCATCCAGTTCTCCCATCAAGAAGTGGAGTCTTATTACCCTTCCTCCCCACAAATCTGCACTAGCACTGCCTTGTTATAACCAATAGGATGTTATGGAAGTGATGATATATGACTTCTGGTCCTGGGCTTTAAGACTGGCAGTTTCTCTTTTTGCAGTCTTGAGATCTAGCTGCCAGGTAAATAAGCTTGGGCTAGATTACTGAGTGAGGTGAGACCACATGGAAAGACAGAGGTTGAACCAGCCCCCAACTATTTCAGCCACCCCAGTCAGAGCACCAGATGTGTGAATGAAGCCATCTCGGGTATTCCAGTTCCAGCTGAGCTCTCGGGTAAATGCAACCAAGTGAATGACCCCAGCCTACAACAGCAAGTGGAACTGCCCAGAGGAACTGTGAACCCACAGAATTGTGAAAACCAACGATTCCTGTTTCAGATTTGGGGATGGTTTGTTATCCAGCACAGACTGACTAAGTTGTGTGTTGGTGAGCATCCAGAACTCTCATATATAGCTGGTCAAAGTGTAAATTAGTATAAGTACTTTGAAAAACGGGCATTATTTCCTAAAGTTGAACACATGCATACACTTGACCCAACAGAAAAACATGCACATGTGGACCAAATATATCCACAAGAATGTTCTTAGCTGCTTTGGATAGCTCCAAACTGGATACAACCCAAGCATCCAACAACAGTTGAATAGATAAATATATTGTCATGTATTCATGCAATAGCATGCTACAGGTCAATGAACAGGCTGCTGTTACACACAACAATATGCATGAGTCACACACCTAAGACATTAAACAAAGGAAGCTGGAAACAAAATAATACCTTTTGCATGGTTTTATTTATACAAAGTTCTACGCTCTAGTGGTTGAAGTCAGGATAGCGGTTACCTTTGGGGAGGAAAGAGAAGGTAATGACTAGAAGGGATATGAGAGGGGATTCTGGGGTGCTGGTATTGATCTAGGGGTGGGAGCCTGGGTGAGTTCACTTTGTCATTCATCGAGTATTACACTTATAACTTGCGTATTTTTCTATATCTTCTATTTTGATTAAGAAGTTTTAAAACAACATCAAATACTACTAAGTACCTAGAAAAAGTAAAAGTACAACTTTATAAAGATAGAAAACTTTACTGAAAAGCAATTTTTAGAGACCTAAATCAATGGAGAGAGATGTTTAGAGATATGTATTAGAGATTCAGAAAAATGAAGAGACTAATTCTCTCAAACTGATCTACAGATTCAATGCAATCTCAAAAAAATCCCAAAGTGATATTGTGTGTGTGTAACTTGAAAAGCTGATTCTAAAATATTTATGGAAATTTACAAGGCTAAAGTAGTCCAGACAGTCTGGAAGAGCAAGAGAGGGAGATGTGTTTCTAGATATCAAGACTTATTATAGGGGAGGAGGGATAAATTGGGAGTTTGGGATTAACATATACACATTAACTGAATCACTTTGCAATACACCTGAAACTAACACAACTTTGTAGATCAACTGTACTTCAATAAAAACAAACAAACAAAAAAACAGGGATATATTGTATAGCACAGGGAATTACAGCCATTACCTTGTAATAACTTTTAACGGAGTAGAATCTGTAAAACTATTGAATCACTATATTATATACCTGAAACTAATATAATATTGTAAATCAACTATACTTCAATAAACAATTAATGTAGAGAAACTTATTATAAAGCTGCACTAATAAGATGCCATGGTATTAGCATGGGGACAAACAACTAATCAGGGGAGCAGAAGAGAAGGGTCCAAAATAGACTCGTGTATACATGGGCACTTCTTAGATTTCAAATCAAAGAGGAAGAGAGAGATTTTTCCATTTATAGAAAACAGAGTATCTATTTAAAAAAGAGAAAAGCAAGTGGACCACTTTCTCACACTGTACCACACGCACATCAATATCTGGAGGTTTTTATATATAAAATCAATTACCCATGGCTTGTGAGTGCCCAGAAGACAAAATTAAGAACAATGGATGAGGTCAGAGAGATGGATTTTGGCTCAGTCTAAGTGGGAAAACAATCACTTCAGCAGCATTAGCTGTCTTGGGAGGTTATGTCCATTACAGAAGATGTTAAAACACAAATTGGATGACTGCTTCCACTGAAATTCTAGCTGAGATTCAAGCATCAGAAATGTCTAAGTTTCTAAGCAACCCTCTGTTGCTATAAATACCAAGAAGAGAGGGAACAATGTGAATTTCTTCAGCCTGGAGTAGCTGAAGAAATTTTATTGGCAAGTCAGAAGAATCTGAGAATAAGCCAAACACTGGTGGTGCCTCTACGCTTATTACACTTCAATGAGACAGAAGCACATTTTAAAAATGAATATCTTGGAAAGGCATGTACCATATTAGGAACAGTTTTAGAAATATTACAGAGGGGCAGCATGACATGGTGAGCACCAAATTTGAATTCCTGCTCTGATCCCCCCCAAATTGAAGCCTTAGGGACTTCGCTGGTGGTCCAGTGGTTAAGACTCCACACTTCTACTGCAGGGGGCATGGGTTTGATCCCTGGTCTGGGAACTAAGATCCCACATGCCGCATGGCCAAAAACAAACAAGCAAACAAAAAACCTCAAACTCCCCCCCAAAATTAAAGCTTTACAAGTAATTTCATCTCTGAGCCTCAGTCTCCTCACGCGTGAAGCAAGGCAGTGATGTGTCTTGGCAAACTACAGTACAATAATGTTCAGATAAAAACCTCATGGCAATGTGGAAAATTAAATACCTCCCTCTGAATCAACATTAAATCAAAACAAATCCTTAGTTTCATAAGATGCCCAGCTGTTGTTATGTGAAATCTCTCCAAGAGCCAACGTAAGGGATTTTTATTTAGCAAGTTCTCAAAATTGGTATTATCCTCTGTGGTAAGGTATTACTGAGTTACAAAATGAGCAGAACATTACAGAAAGAATAGTTGCTATCTCTGCTGGTGGGCTTCAATATGTGAGTACAGTACATCATATATAGATATAAACATAGACACAGATACAAATTCCCACAGGATTATATTCATTCTCTTAGATGAATATCTTACTTTATTGACTAGTTATTTGATCCAGGGAGAGACAGCATGCTGGCAATCACTACTTCTTTAAATGGAATGATTTCTTTTCATAGTCCAGCATTTAAAATCTCTCCAGGGACTTCCTTGGTGGCACAATGGTTAAGAATCTGCCTGCCAATGCAGGGGACACGGGTTCGATCCCTGGTCCAGGAAGATCCCACATGCCGAGGAGCAGCTAAGCCCGTGCGCCACAGCTACTAAGCCTGCGCTCTAGAGCCTGCCAGCCATAACTACTGAAGCTCGTGCACCTAGAGCCCATGCTCCTCAACAAGAGAAGCCACCACAGTGAGAAGCCCGTGCACCACAACGAAGAGTAGCCTCCACTCACCACAACTATAGAAAGCCCACGCGCAGCAACGAAGACCTAACGCAGCCAAAAATTTTAAAAATAAAATAATTTTTAAAAATCCTTTCAGCCTCTAAACAAAACTCTTAAAAAAAAAAACAAAAACAAAACTCTCCAAATAGTAGCTCCATAAGATATTAATAGGTATTTCCCAGAAAAACAGCATCTGTGGTTAAATATGCCTGGAAATGATTGATTGAACAAAATTAAAACTGTTTCTTTTTTGTAGGATGTTTTGCAAATTTAGTATATTGATGTTCACAGTCAATCTCCAAGAGAAGGAGGTAATATGTAGCATATCTCTTGTTCATTGTTAAAGGAGCCTATCATGAAGTGTATTAGTTGTCTAATGTGGGTATCAGAGTGGGTATCTAGTGCTGTGTAACAAATAGTCCCAAAACGTAGTTGCTTTAAAAAAGCATTTATTCTCTCACAGTTTCTGTGAGTCAGGGGTCAAGCATGGCTTAACTAGGTCCTCTGGTTCAGTGTCTCTCACAACCCAAGTGTCAGCTGGGGCTTTTGTCAGCCCAAAGCTGAACTGGGGAAGGATCCACTTCCAAGCTCGGGTAAAGGGTTGTCAGCAAGATTCAGTTCCTCACAGACTGAGGAACAAGGGCCTCAGTTCCTTGCAGGCTGGAGGCTCCCCTCCCAGGTGGGCTTCTCCACCGCTTAGCTCACAAAACGGCAGCTGGCTTCCACCCAAGTAAGCAAGCGAGAGGGCAAGAGAGGGCAGGCAAGATGGAAGCTAGAGTCTGTAACAAAATCTCAGAAGTGATACACCATTGCTTTTTGATTCATCAGAGCAGGGGTCAGCAAACATGGTCAGCAGGCCATATTTGGCCCACTGCCCATTTTTGTAAATAGTTTTATTGAAAGACAGCTAATCATATTTATTTACATATTGTCTGTGGTTGCTTTTCAGTACAACAGCAGAATTGAGTAATTGGGAAAGAAACCATATGGCTCACAGAGCAAAAAAAAATTCCTACCTGGCCCTTTACAGAAAAAGTTTGGCAAACCCTGCATTAGAAACAAGTCTAGCCTCCACTTGAGGGGAGGAGATTCAAAAGGGCATGAATACCAGGAAGCTGGGGTCGTTGGGAGTCATTTTAGAAGCTGCCTACCTCGTAGTGCCTGCCAACAGGTAGGGACTTGGCAAGTAGTTGCTGAGTGAGTAAATGAATAATTGTTCACATCCACCAATTTTCTAAATTCAAGGGCTGAAAGAAAAGTTGCTAGCCAAGAAAAAGCCAAATTCCTTCACTGATTATTAGGATTTGACAACTGCATCACAACTGTAACAACTCTAACAACTTATCAACTTGTGTGATCTTCTTATTAGTAATTTCCATCATTATGTCAAGTGAGTTAGATGGCAAAATAAGCTTAGAATTGAATTCATATGTAGATCGGACAGATTATTCTTTCACAACATCAGCAAAGTGGAAGAAAGCGTACGTATTTGAGATGAGGACTCACTCTGGGGGCAAGAATATTGTGAATTATGTTTACAATAGGACGGCTACAGTATCTTCTAATACCAAGAGAGACTCAAAACCTAAATGTACAAAATCAAATTCTCATCCATTTTTTTCATCTTTTCTCGATGTGCTTTCTCCAAAAGCCAAAATACTGTACCACAAAGTTCTTCCTTGATCATTTAGGATCTCTCTTGTTCTAGTACAAAGTAGCGTGTCATTCTTGGAAGAGGAAATGTCACGCTGCTGCTTTGCTTACAGCCTCGTTTTCCACTGAATTGAAACTCCAGCGTGGGTGACACAAACTGGAGAACTATTTCTTACCTCACTCTGTAAAACAAGGGCTCTAAATATTTCTAAAGTTTGGTGCAAAAAGGGAATAAAATAGGAGACCCCAATCTGTGGCTCTTCTCATGTGTTACTGGATCCAACAAACATATTAAGTAACAAAATCAAAGTGGGGAGGGGGACATGGAATAAAGGCTATATTTAACATCCTACATTTTTATGAGTAGCTACTCTGACTGGCACAGTGCCAGTAAGTCTCTTTCCCATACATGAGCTCATTTATTTCTCACATTCATCTGGGAGTTTGATTACAGATGAAAAGAACAGGGTAAAGAAAATCATCTAAGGTCACACAGGTAGTAACTGGTATCAAGTTTAAAGGTTATACTGGATTTTTCCTAACATGTGAGTGTAACTTGAATTGGATGTATGACTGGTATGGGTTAATTTGGAAATACACTTTCTATCCCGTGACTTATTATTCTTTATAACTGACATATCAGTGAGAAACTCAGCAATCGACACTTGCACCTCTATGCTTAGGGAGAAAAAGGCAGGTGGGGGGTGGCGGGTGGTGCCTGTTGTGTGACAACCAAAGCCAGGCTAAGGGGTGAGAGGGCTGGACAGCTGCCAGCCCATACAGAGAGCTAAATCATCACTGGCATAAATCAGAACCGTGTTGTCATTAACTATGTCTCCACAGGTGACTGGTTACACAGCTGGAGGAATGTAAATTACTCGGGTCCTACTCCACTGTGCAAGACACTGACTTGGAGTGGAAACTGGAAACAAAACATTGTTCCCTGGCACAGAGGTACCTACATTTGAGTACTTTGGCAATTCACATTGCGAGTTGTACAACGATTCATTTATTTTCTAAAAGTTAATTCCTTAAATATGCCTCCTCAGAGGTTGTGTGGTTCTAAAGATTGCAGAAAAGAACTGGTATACAGGAAAAGTGAGTGTGATTTGTGAAAAAATAGAAATGAAAGATAATTCCAGTTAAGTAAAATGTCCTATATTCAGGGCATGTAAAAACATGCCATTTTGAACATAAACTGGTATATAATTTTTATTAAATGCACAAATAAATAATAAATAATGAAAGTAATAGCATGTTTGGAGACACAGGAGGAGTTTTGTGAGCCAAAACTGGACACAATCAAATGCTGGATTTGCTCACAGATATAGAAGTTTAAAGCTGTAACATTAAAACTATAACAAGAAGTGACTGTGCTATTTAAATTCATTCAAGAAGAATAATCAATTATTGTTGTTCTACAACTTCCAAGTCCCAACCCCTACTTTCTTTCACGTAAATAATAGTTTTTAGAGCACGATTTTTGAGGTTCCTGTGATGCACAAATGTCAAGATGGGCCTGAAAACAATTACACGGGTTGTGCTGCAGTTGAATACGTGTGTTGTTAGGATATTCTGTTCTGATACACGGCAAGGTTGATTAATAAGCAGAGCATGAGTCCTTTTAAAAAGATAAAATATAAGTATCACGATTTTAACTAAGATTTGATCTTATTGATCTGTATATGACTGTAACCCAAATCTTAGCATATTAACTTTTCAGAGCTATACAGTTCTAACCACGAACTGTATTCGCAGTAGATTCTTTGTCTTTCTCTTTCACTACCTGCCCCCGCATCCCTCTCACTCCCCCCCCCGTCACGTGACCCCACTTTTCGGACTCCGGCAGGAGCAAGTGGGTGAGAACTGCCCGAAGGAGGGAGGGAGTCGTTGTGAGCCAGCTCAGAATCCTATGAAGATCAGTGTTTTCCAAACTGCTCAATAACTTGACTTCATCTGTAACTCAAATGCGTGCTCTGCAGGAGATAAGAGTTTACTGGCCACAGCCCAATTCAAACCTGACCCTAGGCAGGGACAGTGGTGTTTCTCCCCAGCGCCACTTCAGTGCTCTGGTTCTCCAAGGTCACCGAGGGGGAGCCAGCGAGGGCGCTGCTTTGGGTCTTCCCGAGGCTGCACCGGGAACTAAACCGCCCGGGAGCTGGGCCCCCATGGCCCCAAGCAAAAGCTGTGCAGCCCAGAAGGCAAGCGCTTTACCTCCGAGAGGTGGCGGAGAGTCCCGGCTCCGGGCGGCTGCCTCCTCTTTGGACCGCGTGGAGCTGCGAGAGAAGGACCCCGGCCGTAGCCGGGGGGCAGGGGCGGGGCCGGCAGCCCACCGTCTCCGTAGAGACCGACCACACGGCCCCGCCCTCCCCTGCGGGCCGGCAGCTCCCGGCACCAGCACCCACACAGGGTTCCAGAGCGGCTGGAGGGACCGCGTGACCGACGCCGCCTTCCGGCTGGAGGGCCCAGAAGCCAGGCAGACCAAGACCCGAGCGCCCGCGCCCTGCCGGCCAACGCCCCCTCCTTAAGGGCTGCACGGGATTCCGGCCCGGGCGGCGTTCCCGCTTCTTTGTCACCCTTCAGGGAGTCTGCGGTGGGATCCCGGGCATCACTGTAGTTCCAGAAGCCTCTGAAGACACGGAGCAGTGGGGCCAGACCCCGACAGGAGACTTGGATACAGAAGCCAACGTTTGCTTGCTCTCAAAGAAAGCCTGCAATTTTAAGGCTGTGTGATGGAAAAGGTGGGGTTTCTTAGCTTCAGCAAATCCTCAGAATATTTTAATACTTATTGCCAATTTTCACATTATACAGGAGGTACCAAAGCCAAAGCAACATCCTTCTTAATTAATTTCTAATGGTTCTGGTCAAAATGCCTTTAAGTATTTATTGTGAAGCCTGGAAGTTTTTTTCATTTATATGTAGATGAATAGTTACCACCAAGGAAAGATGTTCACAACATGAAAAGCAGGTTAGAAAAGCATATGAATAGTACTACCTAATTTTTGTAAATAAACGTTTGTCTAAGAAGTCTGGAAGTATGTAAACAAATGTTAAGTGGTTTGCTCTGGTACTACTTTTTTTTTTTTTTTTTTTTTTTTTTTTTATTTTTGGCTGTGCTGGGTCTTCGTTTCTGTGCGAGGGCCTTCTCCAGTTGTGGCAAGCGGGGGCCGCTCTTCATCGCGGTGCGCGGGCCTCTCACCATCGTGGCCTCTCTTGTTGCGGAGCATAGGCTCCAGACGTGCAGGCTCAGCAATTGTGGCCCACGGGCCCAGCTGCTCCGCGGCATGTGGGATCCTCCCAGACCAGGGCTCGAACCCGTGTCCCCTGCATCGCCAGGCGGATTCTCAACCACTAGCGCCACCAGGGAAGCCCCTGCTCTAGTAGTACTTTTAAAAAAATCAATTAAAAAAATTTCTATAATAAATATGCAACATCTGTATAATAAACAATAAATTTTATTCTGATCCAAGCACCTAATTTTTTCCCCCTGTTGCCTTTAACATGTTTTAGTTGTGTGAAAGGATACAAATTAGATAAACTAAAAATTTGTTACCTGGGACCCACATGGGGTTCACTGACACAAAGGACAAATGAACCAGCTGAATAAACAAGGTCAATCTGCTGCTCTGTCACTAAGCCACAGGAAACAGCTTTTGCTTTATCTCAGGACCCATCCAAGAAAAACACGTCAATTGGCAAAGTTTCCTTTTGCTCTGTCAGACCCTAGAATGCTTTTTCCCTTGGAATCCCTATTTGCTCAATCCAACAAAGCAGTTTTGAAGGTTACATTTAATGTTCTGGTGATTTTCTCAGTTTTAAAAGGGGTATTAAAAAGACTGATTAGATAAACTGATCAAAACTCTTGGAACACAGAATGCCAAAACTACTGAAGTTGAGACTTTTAAAAAATATTGTTCAATGGGTCCCCACCCTCCCCATCTCCCATTAGGTGCTTGTTTCTGTGGCCTGGAAACAAGGAGGAAGAAGCATGGACCTACTCTAAAAGATGAAGGCAAGTGAGCTATAAATGGATAAACAAAATGTCGTATATCCATACAATGGAATGTGATTCGGCCAGGAAAAGAAGTATTGATAACATGCTACAACATGGATGAACCTTGAAACCTTGAAAACATTATACTAAGTAAAAGAAGCCAGTTACAAAAGCCATGTATTGTATGATTCCACTGACAGAAAATGTTCAAAATTGGCAAATCCGTAGAAACAGAAAATAGATTACTGTTGCCAAGGGCTGAGGGGTTCGGGAGATAGGGAGTGACTGCTAATGAGTTTCTTTCTGAGGTGATGAAAATGTTCTAGAATTAAATTATGATGATGGATGCACAACTCTGTGAATCTACTATAAACCGCTGAATTATATACATTAGAAAAGGTCAAGTCTATGGCATATGAATTATTTCAATAAAGCTATTTAAAACCTAATGTTAATGTTCAGCTACTGTTTGCTGAACATTACTGGTGTCAGCTATTGTGCTAAGCATCTTATATGTACTTTTTTACTTCTTCATAACAACCACTACAAGCTGGTCATTAACCTCATTTTCTAGGTTAAAAACAAAAATTACAATAGAAACTGAGTAAACACACATGAACCCAAAGCTAATGGGCAGAATGCGGATTCAAATCAAGGTCTAAGTAAGGTCAAAGACCATGCTCTTTTCATTATGCCAATATTTAAATGTGCATAAGGTGCAAGATTTGCAAGAAAGTTGCAGAACCTCAATTTTCTAAACACAGTTTACCTTTGAGGGCTGAGCCCTTGTATTCCCAGATTGAAGACTACAGGTTTCTCCAAAACAGACAGAGAGACTAATTTAAAACAATCACTTTATTAAAAATAGCAAATTTCACAAATACTCATTTAACATTTTGTTGTCACTGGCCACTGGAAAACACACCGGGCCTGTGTACTGATTGTCTAACGTAAACTGAAGCTGGGCTCCCACGAAAAGCCTGGGCATCATCAACTTATGATCAACAGTGGAATAAGTTTGGTGAGCTCAGGAAGGATAAATCCTTCAGCCCCATCAACAACATTTAGCACAGTGCATTTCAAGTATAACCCGTAAGGCAACAATATAAAGCATAGCAGCAAAAGCTCTGTATCACATTTCCTGATTACGCCTTCCACAAGGCCGAGGCCTCCAGTTATGGTGAATTATAGCAAGTCGAGTTCACTGAAAGCAGCATGTGAAAGCAGTCACTGCACTTGCACTTTAATTAATTCCTTATTGTGGAAGATGATTCCGCTACTGGATTCAGCTAGAAGAGTAAAGAATGATGCTTTTCTTCAAACCACGAGAAAGCGACTGCATTTCATTTTAGCCGGCAGAAGTATTTGGAACATCTTGTGCATCTGCCAAATGGAGTTTCTGTCTGGATTCATCAGTTAAGAAGATTTTCATTCTCTAATGAGTACTTCTTTTAAATTTCTGGAAATTACATTCAAGAGCTAAGAGACAGAGGTATTAAAAAAAGAAGTATGTTTAAAGGGAAAGTGCCTATGCTGCTATTGAGAAACTTGGATGTGGTAAGACAATCTTTAAATGGAGTAAAGTAATTTTACTATGTCTAGAATTTGAAGATTTAAAAACAAATCACTGATTCAAGACTATGTTCCAGGACTTCCCTGGTGGCGCCGTGATTAAGAGTCCACCTGCCAATGCAGGGGACACAGGTTCAATCTCTGGCCCGGGAAGATCCCACATGCCATGGAGCAACTGAGCCTGCTCTCTAGAGCCCACAAGCCATAACTACTAAAGCTCGCACGCCTAGAGCCCGTGCTCCACAACTACTGAGCCCGCACGCCTAGAGCCCGTGCTCCGCAACTACTGAGCCTGTGTGCTGCAACTATTGAAGCCCGCGCACCTAGAGCCTGTGCTCCGCAACAAGAGAAGCCACCATAATGAGAAGGCCGTGCACCACAACGAAGAGTAGCCCCTGCTCGCCGCAACTAGAGAAAGCCCACGCGCAGCAACGAAGACCCAACGCAGCCAAAAAAGAAAAAATACAAATAAAAATAAAAATAAAAATAAAAAATAGGGCTTAAAAAAAAAAAAAGACTATGTTCCAGGTTCTAATAGAGCACAGAATTATTTTAATGCAGCAAGAATCATTTTCATGGTAAGACACTGATTAGAGGCAAACATGAAAATTTACTAGATTAACAAAATTCACTTGAAACGACACCACCACTTCATTTCCTTGGGAAAATAATTTCTTTGTGAAAGTCCAAGAGAATAAAATAAAATCATCATAGCTCTAAAACCTTTCCTATAATCCTCTGAATTATTCTTCAAGAAAACTGGAATTGGATAAAATTCCTGCATAGTTTATTCCATTCCCTTCTCATCACTGCCTTTCATTTTCCTCTTTGATCTATATGATCCACTTGCCACCTGTTTTTCAAGACTCAATTCAAACAATGATCTGGATATACTGAGGACAACTGAATGCTAGCAATACGTGTACAGCAGACGTTTGCAAAAATGTACAGACATGAGCTGTGGCGTCAGAGATACTCTTGTTCAGTTGGAAGGATGAGATTTAACACATATCAACAGATAATGAAATAATGCAGAACGCTAGTTTGGGGTACAAACAAAATGCTTTATGGAAGTGGTCAGCTTGAGTGTTATTTGATAAGGAGAAGGGGGAGGCCAGAGCAACTCTAGATAGAAAGTACAACCTGAACAAAGGCATTAAGGTGAGCATGAACTTGGGCATCCAGAGAGCCAACTTGGTGGGAATGAAAAATAATGAAAACTATAACAGGATGAATATGCCGTGATCAAATTACTGAGAACCTTTTAAAAATCTGACATAGTAAAAAACTTGGTAAGAAACAAGAATGGCAAGATGAAAGTGATGTTTTAGGAAGAATAACTCAGTGGCAATGTCTAAAGTCTACAGCAGTACTGTCCAATAGAAATATAATGTAAGCCACAGACATAGTTTTTAAAATATATTTTATTTATACTCATAATCAGGAAATTATCATTTCAACATGTAATCATAAAAATATTGAGACAGTTTACATCTTTTCATTCTAAATCTTTGAAATTAGGTGTGCATGTTTTACTTAAAGCACATGTCAATCCATGTTGCCAACACTTCATGTGCTCAGTAGTTACTTGGCTAGTGGCTGCCATATTGGACAGTGCAGCTCTAGAATTTCTAGAGAACAGAAATTTGAAAGGCTGTGGAATCAGGTGATGAGGGTAGAGAATGAAGGAAGAATACAAAACAGAACTGATAACACCTGACAACTAACTGTAATTAAGAGACAGCAAATAATTTCATGTCCCTGTCCAGGCTAAATGGCAGATAGTGCCATGACTGATTAGCAATGTCTGCTATAGTCATAGAAGGGATTTTTAAACACTCTTGAAGATTAAAATAATAGGGGCACTTGAGAAAACCATAATTCAAAAAGAGACATGTACCACAATGTTCACTGCAGCACTATTTACAATCGTCAGGACATGGAAGCAACCTAAGTGTCCATCGACAGATGAATGGATAAAGAAGATGTGGCACATACATACAATGGAATATTACTCGGCCATAAAAAGAAACGAAATTGAGTTATTTGTGGTGAGGTGGATGGACCTAGAGTCTGTCAATACAGAGTGAAGTAAGTCAGAAAGAGAAAAACAAATACCGTATGCTAACACATATATATGGAATCTAAAAAAAAATGGTTCTGATGAGCCTAGGGGCAGGAGAGGAATAAAGACGCAGAGGTAGAGAATGGACTTGAGAACACGGGGAGGGGGAAGGGTAAGCTGGGACGAAGTGAGAGAGTGGCATGGACATATATACACTACCAAATGTAAAATAGATAGCTAGTGGGAAGCAGCCGCATAGCACAGGGAGCTCAGCTCGTGCTGTGTGACCACCTAGAGGGGTGGGATAGGGAGGGTGGGAGGGAGGCACAAAAGGGAGGAGATATGGGGATATATGTATACGTATAGCTGATTCACTTTGTTATACAGCAGAAACTAACACAACGTTGTAAAGCAATTACACTCCAATAAAGATGTTTAAAAAATAAAAATAATAGGGGCACTGATGACAGAGAGGAAAATTAGGAGGAGAAAGTATGAATACGGAAAGAACATTTATTACAGATGAGGAAACTAGGGTTGCTAGGCTTTGCTCAAGGTTACATAGCTGCTTACCAAGACCTGAGACCAAGTGATCCAAAGGCCATGTGCTTGCAGTCTACCACCACGGCCTGCTGAACCGTGGGGGCTGAAGTGAGGAAAGCGGGAGACAAATGAGTCTAAATGTTTAACAGAAGCTCAGCTAAGAGGAGAGGAGTTATGTGTCATAAGCAGAGAGAGAATATAAAGCATAGAATATAACGTAAAACAAATACAAAGAAAAAAAAGAACCAGGAACTACTCCTAAGAAAAGCCTCCTAATTAACTCCTATCTTACCCCCATATTAAACTCTTTCTTGGCAGTGGTATCTTACATTAATATCTCCTACAGTTTATGTGGCTTCTCAAAACTGTATTTTCTTCATCTGTAAAATGGGGAGTATAACACCACCGACTTCCAAGAGTAGGACCAAATGAGATAATGCGTGTAAAACACTTCATATAATGCTTGGCAAATAGCAGGTATTCAATAAAGGTGAGATATTAATTACTATTACTGGATTTGTATATATCTTCCTATTTCTTCATTGTTTTTACTGCACAATTCAGCAGTTAGTAACAGTATATGTTATTGCAATAAGAGTGATTTTTTTAAAATATATATTCTATATAGTTTGGAAATTTTCATATACACATGATTACATGTAGTAGTTACCCCATATTAAAGACAATACTCTGAAATGTTAAACAATCTACCCAAATTTACATTAGCAAAACGTGGAACCAAATTTTGAAAATCAAATCTCTTAACTCTACAACCAGTATCCTTTCCAGTATCTCATTATTTGGTTCAAAGAGATGTCTTACCACTAAAATTATTTTACAGGCAGGATCATTTTTTTTTTTGTTCTTATATATCTCACATTGTGCCTATCAGTATGTTCAAAAATACATTTTAAAAATTTCTTGAAATAATTGCTCTAAATTGAAATGTCAAAACATGAATATTTTACATGTGCCTTTGTGATTTCCTTTAAGTTAATCCTATAATACACTTTTTTAATGCATCTAAAATATTCTAGTTCTAATACTAAATTTAGAGTACTGTATTATGTCTGCTATCCCACCTCCATTTAGCTTAAGAATCTAAGATTCAAAATAATGTATATGGCAACTACCCTAATTCTTAATTCTCTTGATTAAAACATTTTAAAAATTTGTCTTAAAAACCCAGAAACCATACAGAGCAAAGCACAAACCATAGAAAAACAAAATTTCAGCATACAAAACAACTGGGAAATTCCATTTAGAAACTAAAGGGAAAGAAAGATGGCCCCAGTAAATAGCAGTAGGTTTCTTCACTTGATTGGGACTATTCACCAAAAATTATAATCTGTGAACTTTTCACTGTCGATGTTAAGCAAAGGATACATGGAAGAATTCAATTCTTCTAGCTGTAACACAAAGTAACAAATTTAATTTTTATTTTTATAAGATAACTATCATAGATAATTGTTAACCATACATTATTAAAGACATTATTTCACATTTAAGCTTTCTTTAAACAAAAAAGTATTAAAGAAAAAACTTTCTAAAAATTTCCAGACTGGGAAATTCACTTAAGCAAAATAATAATAAAGTAGCTTTAGTATTTATGAAATAAGAATATAAGAGAATTAAAACCATATGACAAAAACTGAAGTTTTATAAGGATTCTTAAAACCATGCTTAATTATAATCATCTCTAATAATAGACTTTTTTAAAAAAGCTGCCATTTTAATGATCAAAATCTTTAAGAGCTTTATGAATTACAAAAACGATTTTATGTGATATTCAGTTTTTAGTATGAGGTAGAATTAACCACCCCTATTTTACAAAGAGAAAAATCTGAGTTACAAAAACATTAAATTGCCCAAAGTTATACAGCTCTATGTAGACCCTGGACTAAACAAAGGCTTTCTGGTTTCAAATTCAGTTTTCAACGTACCACAATCACAATTAAAAGTATAGGTTTGAAATTTTTAAACTATGGGCATACAATTTCACTCACATTTACTTATTCAAAAGATAGAGAAAAGCAATAGAAATTAACCATTTCTGTTACTGGTAAATATGGAATCTGAAACTAAAGTATGTTGAATTCAATTTTTATTTATTTTTGTTCCAAAAAAAGATTTAAAGAGGCAAATTTAATGAACACTTTTCAGTATATAAGAATCCTATATGGTGTTACTGGTTGAATTGTATCCTCCCCAAATTCATGTTTTAGTCCTAACCCTTAATACTTTATAACGTGACTATATTTGGAGACAGGTTCTTAAAAGAGGGAATTAAGTTAAAATGAAGTCATTAAGATGGGCCCTAATCCAGTATGACTATTTTCCTTACAAAAAGAGGAAATTTGGACATAGGGACCCACACAGAGAGGAAGAATGCCATGTGAACATGAAGATGGTCTTCAACAAGCCAAGGAGAGAGACCTCAGAAGAAACCAACTCTGCTGACACCTTGGTCTCCAGCTCTCAGCCTCCAGAATTGTGAGAAAATTAATTTCTGTTGCTTAAGCCACCCAGTTTGTGGTACTTTGTTACGGCAACCCTTGCAAGCAAATACACATGGCAACCTACTAAATTACCATAAACACCAAGCATAGTGTAAGTAACTACCACCTGAGTAAATAAGGCAAAATGTATTAATCATACCAGGATCTTCTGACCTACTATCTTCTATATCTTAAGATCTTTTATATGTACAGAAACAAATATTTTCCTTTTAGATTTGCCAATATCCCAGAAAATATGCTTAGATGTAAATATAACGATATACTGGATCCCAATATATCCTTTGGATATATTGCTTTCAAAAAAGAGTATAAAGTCCAACATGGATAAAACTTGAAAACATTACACTAAGTGAAAGAATCCAGACGTAAAAAGCCACATATTTTATGATTCTCATTTATATGAAATGTCCAGAATAGGCAGATCTATAGAGACTGAAAATAGATTGGTGGTTGCTGGGGGATAGGGGGAGGGGAGCACTGAGAGGTAGAGGATTTCTTTTTGGAGTGATGAAAATGTTCTGAAATTAGATGTGGTGATGTCTGCACAACATTGTGAATATACTAAAAATCACTGAATTTACACTTGAAAATGGTTAAAATGGTGAATTTTACCTCAATAAAAATTTTGATTAAGAACAGAGTAAAGAAAGAGGACTGTACTCACGTCAGACAGAAGCCTGTCCAGATTGGCGTCACTGGCTGCTTTTCTCTTATCCTCAGGAAGCGCCTCTAACTCCCCACAGAGCTCCAAATTCAAGCGAGCTAATTTCTCCTGCATTCCCCGAACATGTTCCATCTGTTCAATGGAACATTCATTTCCTGGGGGAGCATTCCAGAACATTAATAACGATTAGGATAGGTCAAACTAACTGTCTTGAGGAGAAACTTCTAAAGTCAAGGTGCTTAAAAGAAATTGGTTTTCTTTCTTTTGTAAGTTACATTAATGACTGCATATTTTCTGTGTAAAATTATAAATCAAATCTCCAACCAGGAAAACAACAACAATCTAAAAAATAATCATGGGCATTAAAAAATGATATAGAAAAAAAATTTAAGAATGAAAGAACCCTTTAGGTAAAAAAAATTTTTTCAATAGTAATATCATATATAGAGGTGTTAACACCATCTATTCACGTTGACAACTAGTTGACAACTGCCATTAAAACTGAGTAACCCAACATTTTATAATGATCTGAGTGAAACTAAGAGTCCTGTAAGGACTTCAACCATGAATCATTCTGCCAACCAACCATGTACTCCTCCTTTAAGAAATATAAGTGAAAATATTTATAAAGTGTCAAGAATGTAATGAAGCATGAGAACCACAATATATACACAGTAGAGGAAGACAACTTATTGCTAAAGGATAGGTCTTGCGTTGTTTATTGACTAGACTCCTCTGAGGTAGCATTATCTGCCCAGAGCAACTGATGTATATACATGAAATATTACATATTTTCATTCAGTTTCAGTACAGCCTCTGCAAATTCTTGACACTATCATTTTCCCCTCCCAAAACCTTTGATTTTTCTCAAAGGTATAATATAGCTCAGCTAAAGGTGAAGTATGTATCTTGAATAAATATGAATTAATGTAAATTATACTATTTTTTCCTTTAGCCAGCTTTATAACATCTTCATAAATTGACTATATTACATTATGTTAAGGACTACTAATAATTTTAAAGCTAGTTACAGCTCTTTCAAAATCATCCTTTCTTCATAGTAAAATATCTCATATTTCCTCTATTTTAATGATGTTTTTCAACAGTTAGCAACCTGGAAGGTCAAGTGGAAGAACTACCTCAAGAGATATATATGTATGTGTGTGTGTGTATACATATAAAGATGTACATATATTATATAGACAGAGGAAAACAATATAGAGTAAAAATATAAAGAGGTAGAAATCACAAGGAACAAGAGAAAAGATTCAGGGGATGGACCCAGGTGACCTAACATGAGAACAATAGAATCTCCAAAAGGATAAAAAGGAACAGATGGAGGAGAAATAAATGACCAATAGAAAAAAATGTTCCTTGAGATGAAAGATGAGTTGGCAGATATGAAGGGCTCACTGATTTCCAGGCAGGGATGATACGGTCCTAAGCATATTCTGGTAAATGCTTAAACTTTAAAGATAAAGGAGAAAATCTTTCAAGCATTGAAAGATTGAAAAAAATTACTTGGTAAGAAAGAATCCAGGGACTTCCCTGGTGGTCCAGTGGTAAAGACTCCGCCTTACACAAGACGGGAATAAAGACACAGACCTACTAGAGAATGGACTTGAGGATATGGGGAGGGGGAGGGGTAAGATGTGACAGGGTGAGAGAGTGGCATGGACATATATACACTACCAAATGTAAAATAGATAGCTAGTGGGAAGCAGCCGCATAGCACAGGGAGATCGGCTCGGTGCTTTGTGACCACCTAGAGGGGTGGGATAGGGAGGGTGGGAGGGAGGGAGATGCAAGAGGGAAGAGTTATGGGGACATATGTATATGTATAACTGATTCATTTTGTTATACAGCAGAAATTAACACACCATTGTAAAGCAATTATACTCCAATAAAGATGTTTAAAAAAAAAAAAAGACTCCACCTTACAATGCAGGGGATGCGGGTTCGATCCCTGGTCAGGGAACTAAGATCCCACATGTCACGGGGCTGCTAAGCCCACACGCCACAGCTACTGAGCTTGCATGCCTCAACTAGAGAGCCTGCGTGCTGCAAAACTACAGAGCCCATGCCCTCAGGAACCCGCACGCCACAACTACAGAGCCCACGTGCCCTGGAGCCTGTGTGCCACAACTAGAGAGAGAAAGCCCTCATGCCAGAACTAGTGAGAAGCCCGTGCACCACAACGAAGAGCCCCTGTGCTGCAATAGAAGATGCCGCGTGCTGCAACTAAGACCCGACGCAGCCAAAAATAAATAAAATAAAAAAGTAAATAATAAATAAATCTTTTAAAAAGAAAAGAAAGAATCCAACTGGCAATCAACTTCTCATCTGCAATGCTTATATATAGCAAACCATCGAATAACAGAGACTTCAATCCAAGAATACAAAGTCACTTAAAAGTTAGGGCAGGAAGGGTGTTGGGGAGAAAAGTGAAGAAGTAAAAGTGATCCAGAGATTATATCTCAAGGGTGGGAGAGAAGAGAGGGGAGAGGGAAGTGAAAGTATTCTAAAGATGCCACCTTACCAGGATGGAGTAAAGCAAGGAGGAAGGGATGTCATAAAACATCTTTGTGAAATAAATAACGTGTTTTTAATGTCTTCTTTTCAAATAATAGTATAACCATGACTGGAAACCCAGACACTATAAGAAAAGATAGACATATTTGAGTATACAAAAATTTAAAACTTTTACAAGGCGATGTATACCATAAAATCCACAGACACACTAATGTTGCTTAAAAAAATAAAAACAAAATAGGTCAGAGGGTTAGTACCTAAAATATGCAAAGGGCTCTTAGTAATTAACAAAAAAAGGATAAATAACCAAATAAAAAACTGGGTAAAGGTCCTAAAAAAGAGCAATCCAACCGCTTAACAAACATTCATGGCTATTCAAATTCAACAGTAATAAAAAAAACCCTTTACAGCAACAGGCTGGCAAAAATGAAAAGGCTGGTAATACCTATTAGCTGGTGGGAATTCAGGGAAAAGAGTTGTTTCATAAATTGTTAATGAAAACTGAAAGTGCAATAGCTTTTTTGAAAAGCAATCTGGATACTTTTATTAAAATTAAAATTGGGCTTCCCTGGTGGCGCTGTGGTTGAGAATCTGCCTACCAATGCAGGGGTAAACGGGTTTGAGCCCTAGTCTGGGAAGATCCCACATGCCGCGGAGCAACTGGTCCTGTGAGCCACAACTACTGAGCCTGCGCGTCTGGAGCCTATGCTCCGCAACAAGAGAGGCCGCGATAGTGAGAGGCCCGCACACCGCGATGAAGAATGGCCCCCGCTCGCCGCAACTAGAGAAAGCCCTCGTACAGAAACGAAGACCCAACACAGCCAAAAATAAATAAAGAAAATTTTTAAAAAATAAAAAAATAAAATTAAATTAAATTAAAATTACCTCTATGCTTTGACCCAGTAATCCCACTCATGGGAATCCATCCCAAAGAAATCAAAACAGCCACATAAGGATATATGTAAAATGATGTTCACTACACCACTGAGTTTAGCGGCTCCAAACTGGAGACGAAGTAAATGCCCTTCAACAGAGAAATGGCTGAATAAACCAGCGTATATTCACAACTTGAAAATTATGTAGCCATTAAAAAAAAGAATGAATTAGAGCTATACCAGGTGACTCAGAGAGATTTTCATCAGGTATTGTTTAGTGAGCAAAGCAAGACACCGAAAAGTGTATATAAGATACTACTTGTAGAAAACAATGAAAAGAAAAATCTGTGTGTGTGTGTGTGTGTGTGTGTCACACAGTTAACTGGTTGGGGCTGGGGGGAGGCAGAGGCAGTAGAGGGCGTAAGGGAAGGGGTAGGGAAGCCAAGTAAAAGAGCTGGGGAGGGAAAGACAGCACTTAAAAACAAAATATTTATGTTGATGACATTTATGCTTTTGTGTGAGATTCCATATGTGTGCACTCAACAATTTTTAGATTGCTTTTTAAAAAGGCAGGGAAATAATTTTTATAATCAGAAAAAGCTTATAAAGTGAGTTGGAAGCTGAACATGAAAAATCTGACCATACACTTTGTGAACTCGCATACAAAAATACCTACTCAGAGTTTTATTGGGACGATCAGTTAACTGTTCTTACGTCTTCATCAAGCCAGATTCTTTAATATTCGAAAGTCAGGTATTGTGAGCAAGAAACAAGTTTAGGCTTGAAAGGGTAAAGAAAAATGATCTTGAGTCTTTCTAAAACTGAAACACTAAATCTAAAGTATTTCAGTTGACAGAGAATGTCCCTTTTGTTTGTTACACTTTCAAGATACTTAGTCAGTCAACAGCAATCCTACTTTAACAATTCAACTAACCCTCCCTTTTTAAAAAACTTTTTTCCTGAAATCTTACAAGACAAATTATATCCCACGACAAATGAAATCTAGGATGATTGCGTTTTATGCCTCTGGACTGTTGTTTTGTTTTGTTTTTTTTAAATAAAAGAAAATGACACTTCAAAAAGGAATTGCAAAATACATGCAGAAAATATGATGCAAACATCTTGAGAAGAAAAAGAGTAGAGAGAAACATCTATGGATTACCGAATGCTTGGAGTTTTCCAGAGTGGAAGTCATTCAAAAGGCTGAGGAGCCCCCTCTCCATCTCCTGGACATCAGAGACATCGGTGAGGAAGGAGTGCTGGATCGGGCTTGATTGAGCGCCTTTGCCTTCTCCACCCTGAGGTTTGGTCTTTTCTTTCATCACTCTGTAAAAAGGATGCAATAAAAAATTAATTGCCTATAATTACCTTTAAAAAGAGATATTTTTTCAGGCTGTTCTAGATTAAGGGAAAAACAAGACATCCGAATAAAATCAATACTAAATAAAAGCAGCCATTTCAAGGCAGAAACCAAAAGAACAGGCTATGAAATCTCAAACAAATGTATAAACTATAACTACTAAGGTATATAAAGAGTTTGAGTAATGTACTTTTACTCTATGGTAATTCTTTGGACTGCAAAAAAAACTTTTACTAGCCAGTGTTTCATATTTCACTTCTCTGTAAACATATTCTGCTTTCCCATCTAACTTTATCCTAGCTGTTCCCCGAACTATGGGCTGTCCAACAAGTGGCTATGGGGCCCCTACACTGTAGCTGACACGGTGCCAGACACTGAGTATATGAACGCGTGCAGGACATCAGTGACTGCACTGAAGCACGCCCAGTCTAAGGAGAAAGACAGACAGAAATTCACCACCAACATGTGATGGAGTGCTAGAACCTGTTATCCTTGACTCCTCCAGCTTCCTAAGGCCCCCACGTGCAGTCATGAAGTCCTACTGGTCACACCCATAGAGCTGTCTCTAATCTCTCCTCCTCCACTGCCACTGTCCTATACCTGACCCAGCTACTCCAGCAGCTTCCCAGCTGGTCTCCCGGCCTCTACGTGCTGTCTCTGAGCCCACAGAGCAGCCAAGTCAATTTTTTAAAAGTAAAGTCAGTAAAGTCAAGTCATATAATTTACTTAATGCAAACCTTTCAGTAGTCCGATAACCTGAAGAAATTCTATCCTCTCTTGTATGTCAATGCTCTAGACATTCTGAATCTCTTTTGCTTCCTAGAAATCCCTTCTCTCGTCTCCTTGCAGCTAATCCTCTGCCCACGTTAGCACCCTTCCCCTCACTGCCATCCTTGCCAGGCTACCTCCCACACATCCTTCAAGTCTCAGTTTAAATGTGATTTGCTCAGGAAGGCCCTTTCCAAACCCCTGGACTAGGCTAGTTCTCATTACACACGTCTAGCATATGCCAGGCTCTCAAACTCTGGAGTGATGGTGCTATACATACTGTGATACGGGAGCAGAGAGAAAGAACAGTCTACTCAACCTAAGGGCAGCAGAGAAAACGTCCTAAAGGTGATATGTGAGTGAAGGCTTAAAGACTAGGAGTGAACCAGGCAAAAATGGGAGACGGAGTTGTGTGTTACTTTTATAACCCTGACACGTGCTATAGATCCTGACGTAACACATATATTCAGGACTCAGTTAACTTCTACGTAACGTAGCATGAAGACCTCTTCCCCACAAGTGCACTCGCCACAATGTGGGTAAGACGAATAGGGTGTACTGGGGGGGCTCTGAGTGTGCGGGCAAAGGTGGCAAGACTAATTAATTCCCGTGAAAAGAAATCAACTTAGAACACATAGGCCGTTGACACTAGGTCACTAACAGTTCTTCACAAAGAGAGATTTGTAATTTTACACACGTGATATTAGATTTACTATCACTATCTAGTATCTTGCTACTCAAAGTGCTGTCCAAGACCTGTACCATCAGTATTACCTGTGAGCTTATCAGAAATGCTTAGCTGAAGCCCCATCCCGAACTGATTCAGGATCTACATTTTAAAAACATTCCCAGGAGATCCATATTCACATTAAAATCTGACATAAACTACTATAGACTATAAGGTTTCAGTATAGCAAATCTTTTTTTCTTTCAAATTGGAAGCTTTATCCAAGTAAGTGTTTTGCATCAGTTCATCACTTAACAACCTTCTCAAAAAGGAAAATAAAAATCTGTTTCTGGGCTTCCCTGGTGGCGCAGTGGTTGAGAATCTGCCTGCTAATGCAGGGGACACGGGTTCGAGCCCTGGTCTGGGAAGATCCCACATGCCACGGAGCGGCTGGGCCCGTGAGACACAACTACTGAGCCTGCGCGTCTGGAGCCTGTGCCCCGCAACGGGAGGGGCCGCGATAGTGAAAGGCCCGCGCACCGCGATGAAGAGCGGTCCCCGCACCGCGACGAAGAGTGGCCCCCACTTGCCGCAACTAGAGAAAGCCCTCACACGAACCGAAGACCCAGCACAGCCAAAAATAAAAAAAATAAATAAATAAAAATAAAAGTAGCTATAAAAAAAATTAAAAAAAAAAAAATCTGTTTCTTCTTACTTTGGTGTTTTTGATCATGTCACACTGTCTCACTTTATGTTAAAATAATTCAATTAAAAAGCACTCACTGAAATTATACTATGTGCAAAGCCCCACTCTAAATACTGTCTAGCACACAAGACCCAGCCCTCAGGAAGCCCACATTCTAGAAGAGGGGAGAGAAATAAAAGTACAAGGTAGAAAATGACAATGAGATACAAATAAACTGATGCAAAAATTTGGAAAAAGGAGTGATTCCCTTTCAAATCTCTTGGCTTTCTTTCCCCATCAACCATAACCATATTCAAAATCTGATTCTAAATTAAACTCCTTATTGGAATGTTCTTTTCCAAGGGTCTCTGGCTATGTCCCTTTTGTTTCCTCAAGGACAGTGTGAGATCATCACCAGCAATCTTGTCTTTTGTGTTAATCCAGTGGCTACAAAGTGCTACAAGCATTACTTCCTTAACTGACTCTCATGATAAGCTTGCAGTTAGAAGCTTATTTAATCATAATTATCTACAGGATTGAGATTATGAAATGCTTTTTCTCTTAAGATATTATCCTGCTTTCCAAATATCTAACCCTACAAAATACTCATATATGCAGCAATAATAGGTAACATTTAAACTTGTCCCCCGTTTCCTTTAAAGCCTTAAGGCAAATATTAATATGTTCACTAAATATTAATAATGATTACTTCTAGGTGGTAGGATTTTAGTATTCTTTTGTTTCTTCTTTGAATTTTTCCTGTGTTTAAATATTTACAATAAATACAAATCATTTCTACTAAAACAGTGAACTCATTCTTTTAAAAAAAATAAAACTACCAAAGCACAAACACTCAGCTTAAAAAAAACAACAACCAGATATGTCTTTTCCATTTCTGGCTAGCTCATCAACTTTGTCTGCAAGTTTTCTTGCTCTGTATTTTTTTTAAAATATTTATTTATTTATTTGGTTGCGTTGGGTCTTAGTTGTGGCTCGAGGGCTCCTTACTTGCGGTATACAGGCTCCTTAGTTACGGTGGGTGGGCTCCTTAGTTGAGGCTCACTGGATCCTTAGTTGTGGCATGCGAACTCTTAGTTGCGGCATGCATGTGGGATCTAGTTCCCGGACCAGGGATCAAACCCGGGCCCCCTGCGTTGGGAGCGCAGAGTCTTAACCACTGTGCCACCAGGGAAGTCCCTGCTCTGTATATTTTAATATGAGACAAAGAAAGAGGCTTAAAGCCAATCATTCATTCTGCATTTTCTAATCTCTATACACTGTAACCTTCAAAGAATTTTTTTCTAAATCACATATAATATGTGCCTCAAAAGTCAAACCAAGAGGAAAAAAATGTTATAAGAATTAGTGGATTTAGTATTTACTTTAATATCATTTTGCTGTGATAATGTGAAAGAAAAGAATTCACCTTTTTAACTTTGGTCGCTGTGAAGTTGACTGTGATGCAGGATTTGAAAACCCCGTGCTTTTACTAACTGGAATGGCATTTTTTTTGGCATTAACAACCTGAGTAGAGTGGGCACTAAAAGACTTAGGACTCCTCCTCTTCACTTTGCGCTCCTCCATTGTTTTAAGTTCCTTACTGCACCAAGGCCAGCTTCTTATGACCTAAGGAAATACAGCAAAATTATACACATATGCTATAATACGCCAAAATGAAAGGGCTTCAAAGACCCACTTCATGGGCTGAAAGAGGATCAAGAATTTCAGAGGTCATTAAAGAAAGTTAGAACAAGGATTCTTAAGCTTAGTTTACTGTATTATGTACACAGAAGCCCTAACCAAAACTGCCTGTTAGACAAAAAATTTTTTCACTGTTTATTAATTCATCCCACAAAAATTTACTCTCTTCTACATGTCAGGCACTATTTGGGGCATTGGAGAGACAGTACTGAACAAGACAAAGTCCCTGCCCTCAATGTTCCCTACATTCTTATAGAAGGGGAACAACATATAAACACTAAACAAATCATCCAGCCTGACTCAAGCTTTATGTGCCCCTTAGGTCTCCCTTCTAAAACGTATTCTTTGAAAAACCACCTAGATACAAACAGATATATAATTGACATGGGTACCTGCATTTTAATTAGCAACTAGAAACCTTATTTCAACTACCAAGTAGAAATTCAGTTGCTGCCTAGAGTTAATACTGATTCTAGTTCCTTGATCAAATGAAGTTCTGTAAAATTAAACTTGTTCCATCACAATTGTAAATTAACTTTCTCTACCTATTTCCAAGGAAACATGAAACTTTATTATATATGTTTAGTTTTGTCAATGTCAAAAAAGTTACACTATGAAGTTACAGTCAGTCCTTCCATAGAGAATATGTGTAAAACCTTCTACTTATCCAGTACTTTCCCTTTGTGTATTAACCAGCTTTATTTCTCTAACAGCCACCCATCTAAAAATATCCTTCCACATTTCCTTTTTATTTATGCATAATATTAAATTCTTCCTAATTATATTGTTTCATGTATCATAAGATGAGAAATTTATATGGCTGTTCTTCTCATCAGACTGTAAAGTGCACTAGGACCGTTAGGCCTTTTATTGTATGTTGTGTTGAATTTAATCATTCTATGAACATTCAAAAAGACTCAAATCTACTGATGTCACTCCTCAAGTAATTATTTGAGAATTTTAATGAAAATAGATTTTTTTGGCTACTGTCTGGACTCCGTGTTACTAGCACTGTTATTTAAACCATTGAGCTCAGTTGGCTCAGGCTGACTCTAGACAATCATAACTGGAGCTAAACCTCCAAAGGACCAAAGGCTGTAAAGGAAAGGCTCTATTGCCCAGGTTCTAATCCCAGATAACGAACGTAAATCCGCTTAAATCTTGGCTAACAATTTTTCCTTTAAGAAGCATTTTAAGTAACAGA
This sequence comes from Balaenoptera musculus, assembly GCF_009873245.2. Taxonomy (NCBI): domain Eukaryota; kingdom Metazoa; phylum Chordata; class Mammalia; order Artiodactyla; family Balaenopteridae; genus Balaenoptera; species Balaenoptera musculus. The sequence goes on from NC_045796.1 coordinate 25,695,190, forward strand.
ACAGACATTTCGGGGTTGTTTCAGCATGCAACACAAATTAAATGTTTAAAAAATAACTGAATAGAGAAGATGGGATATCAGTTCTCCAAAGAGGCAAGGATCTGTATAAATTTATGATACACATAAACACACTGGTTTTCGAATTTAATTATGCTTATACGCAGTTGGTGACACAAGAATAAAAAAAAAAACCAGGAAACAATGTAAATAAACCAACAGTGGTCTAAACTATTGATAAGATGTTCTGAGGGGCCAGGGCTCGAAAATTATGCTTTTTTGGCTAGATAACATCACTACTACAAGAGCACCGAAACCCTTCTTGTATACCAAGCAGCAAGGAACCATTCAGAGAAGACCTTCATAGACTACAGCTCGTAGTCCAACTCACACATTAGTTTGAGAGCCAGGAACCCACAGCCTCCAAGCAGGACCACTAGAAATTCCTCTTGACTTCACCTCATTGCCCTTCTCTAATCAGCCGTCACGGAGAACCTTCCCCGCCCAGAATCCGGTAGCGGCCAGAACCGGTGGTGGGAGGGGCCTACAGGGGGACATTGCGGGGGTGCCTTTGCTTCCACTTCATACCTGAGGAAAAAGGGGATCAGGGTCCTCTTCCACAACCTGCAAGGACCCCGGGGCCTCTGAAGCCACCGCCGCAGCTGCAGCCGCCGATGCTACAGCTGCAGCTTGAGCCGGGGTCACATCCCGGACCTCTCGCCTCCACAATGCCCTTTGTTTACGGAAGTGACGTAAGGAGGCGGAGCCTCCGCTTACTGGCCGGGAGCCTCGCCTCTTCCTGTTCCACCTGTGCGGCTCCCGTCTCCGGCCCTGGCACCGCATTGCTTCCCCTGTCCTGCATTCACTGTAAGTTCGACGGGCATGGAAAGGAGGATCCAGAGGTGGGCTTTTATTTGGGGCTCAGTGGCCCAGAAGCTGGGAGGGTAAGGAGGGAAGGTGGAGGCAAGAACCGGAAATGTAGTACCTTTTCCGGAAACTGTCCCGCCCCCTCCGTGAGTGTCATCTCCCACGCACTACAATTCCCAGCATGCTGTTCGAGCAAGCGTGGAGGCGGAACCAGAGTGTCGCCATAGCAACTGTTCCGGATTGTTTCCAATGCCTCGCCTGGACTTCGCAAGGTAAACCAACGTTGTCTTGTAAGGCAGCGTAAAAAAACGTGATTCTGTTTAGCAACCCCGAGGCTGAGCCCCTGAATGAAATGCTATTACTGTTGCTATAAGTAGCTACTGTTCAGGCACTTGACAGACGTCATCTCTAAACCTCACTGCAATCTATGAATTAGGTGTTAGAACCCCCTTTTAGAAATGAGGAAGCTGACACTCAGAAAGACTGCGTCTCTCTGTCGCCAAGATAGTTCCTCCCTACCTTTACTCCCTCTGGAGAAGGAGTTGAGGATTGAGAGAGATCGAATTCTCCTAAATGAGGGGAGAATCCATGTTTTATTCCCTCATCTGGATAGCCTTCCCCGTTGGGGGTGGGAGATTTTAGGTTCATAGACCTTTAGATTGAAGAGACTAGAAAGCACCACGTACTTCTCCTTCGTTTGCTAATAAGGAAACCGTATCTAGAGGTCGTATCAATGCCCGAGAGGCAGAGCACAGGCGAATGCAATTATCCTGGTTTCTAATATGGGATGTTCTACCGCCACCCCCCTCCATTTTTTGAAATTCTGAAATGTTTTAAAAAGAAAAACAGAGTAAACATTCATGCACCCACTACCCAGAATTAACGGATGTTACGTTTTATCATTTTATATATATATTTTCTAAATTAATTAATTAATTAATTTCTTTATTTTTGGCTGTGTTGGGTCTTCGTTTCTGTGCGAGGGCTTTCTCTAGTTGCGGCAAGCGGGGGCCACTCTTCATCGCGGTGCGCGGGCCTCTCACTATCGTGGCCTCTCTTGTTGCGGAGCACAGGCTCCAGACGCGCAGGCTCAGTAGTTGTGGCTCAGTGGCCTAGTTGCTCCGCAGCATGTGGGATCTTCCCAGACCAGGGCTCGAACCCGTGTCCCCTACATTGGCAGGCAGATTCTCAACCACTGCGCTACCAGGGAAGCCCCCATTTTATATTTTTAAATGAAGAAATATACCATTACAGATAAAGCGGGTGCTACCGATTCTCAGTGCCACTCTACTTCCCTTCTGAGGGGTAACTACGGTCTTAAATTTGATACGCATCTTGCTAATCTAGGTTCGTATACTTTCACTATTACTATGTATTTGTAAACAATATATCGAATGACTTCGGGCTTTTGAAGTTTCACATGAATGCTTTATATTTTGTGTATTGATCTACAACTTGACTTCTCACCCAATTCTATGTTTTTGAGACCTATCCACATTGATACAGATGGCTAGACTTCATTTGGCTTAATTACATAGTATTCTATCAAATAGGCTTGCCACAAACTATCTGAGAATTCCCATAGTGATGGACGGTTAGGTCGTTTCCCATTTTTCACCGTTACAAACAATGCTGTAGGGGGCAATCTTCTCAATATCTTTTCTCAATGTCTCTTAACTCATCCCTGAATTGTCTTATCTGAATTAAGCAGAACTTGCAAACTGGTGATTCACAGGCTATTTTTTTTTTTCAAGTTGGTTACTAACAGTTAAAAGCGAAGGAATTAAAAATGATGTCAGCTCATCCATTTGGCATCCCAGTAATAAATGGGAAGATCTGACCACACTAGATCTGCACTGTAGACTGGCAACAGTAGTTCAAGCCCAAGAGCAGCTGCCTCCTTTAGATCAGTTCAGGTGATCTCTATTTTTCTCTAAGACACAATGCGTTTAGTATCCCTCTGAGCCCTGTGGTATTTGCATTTGCAACATAATACAGTAATGAGATAGAGTCATAGAGGTACTTTTATTTGAAATCTAGAGTTCTTGAAAGAAATCTTGTTCTTTGAGGCTTACTAGATTTTCCTTTATACTGCAGAGATCCCTGCTTTGGATTGTTAAATGCACACCTTGTGTAAATTAATCAGATACTTTCTTCCTAAAGACAGTATGTATTTCCAGGATAGGAGCTGTGATCAACAAGACCACTCCCCTCACCCCCCACTAATGTACTCTATGTAGCATATTTTCAGGACTTCCCTGGCAGTCCAGTGGTTAAGAATCTGCGCTTCCACTGCAGGGGGCACAGGTTGGATCCCTAGTCGGGGAAGATACCACATGCTACACAGTACGGCCAAAAAAAAAAAAAAAAAGACTAGCATATTTTCAAAAATATTATTTCTTATGGAAAGTTTCAAACATATACCGAAGAAGACAGAATGATATAATGAACCCCTGAGTATCCATCATCTAGCTGTTGACTCATGGCCAATCTTGTTTCACTTATACCCCTCCCCCGACATTTTCTCCTGTCCAGTAATATTTACATTGAAGCAAATCCAAGATATCACTGAATCCGTAATATTTCAGTATGGATCTCTAAAAGACTTTTAAAAACGTTACCATAATATCACTATTATTCCTAACACAACACTAATTGCTTAATATTTTCAAATATGCAGTCAGTGTTCAAATTTCCAATAGCATCCTAAGTGTCATAATATTTTTTTACATTTTATTAAATCAGGAATATTTTTCTGTACCGTCCTTAGGTGATGAATGGGTTTGGAAGCCACTGTTGTACATCTTCATTTGTTGAGCTGCAAACTGGCAATGTCTTTCCCCTGGAGGTTACACTCTAAAGGAGATAAAAGGTATCTCAACCCAAAGCAAATGGCTATTCTACCTCAGTGCCTGGAAAAGGGTCACGCCCTGTTGTCCCTTGTGGTTCTTTTAGGGAAGAGATTTTGGGTTTTGATTTTTTAACTTGGAAACCCATCTATCATTTCCAAGGGTTCCTACATCTCCTTTTCCTCCTATACTAGAATGCCTAGGCCAAGATAGATCAGAATCAATGCTTCTTTGCATGCCTGACTCAGGAAACAGCTAGTAAACAAGCCTTAAAGCAGAAATGAGCTTGCCATATTCATGGAACTGAAAGAATGCCAGTCAGTGTGGTGGTGTGGATTTCTGGTCTATTCTAAGATATACATCTTAAGCATTAGTGAAGGGTCCCAAAATAAACACAGGGATCCTTAAAATTGTAAGTATTTTACTGCTGACTGCTTTGGAAATGCAAACAAGGGGGTAAACAACTGACCTGAAAAGTTACAGACTTTTACAGAATTCTCACATATATGGTCTTTGATTAATCTGTCTCCCTCAATAGGCTTTAAGTTCCTTGAGGGCAGATATTATTTTTTATTTGATTTTTGTATCTTAAGCACATTGTATTGTGCATTACATAGAGCATGACATAAGGTAGGTGCTCAATAAATGTATGTGTTATGAATGAATGAATGAAGTTCTCTGATTTTATTTCTGAAAGTAAAGTGTTTCACATAATTCTTCTTTAAACCCCAAAGTCCATAGATGTAGGCCCAGTCAAAATGCCAATCAGATGATGTCACTAATCCCCAGGCAAGTGCTCTTTTTTTAGTTGGGCAATTTGTGTTTTGTTTCCCAAGCCTTCATACCAAGGGATCTCATGAAGGAACTAATCCTGAAGCTTAGGGAAATTGTTGCCCGGGTGATTATTTAAAAAACTTCATATTTGGTATAGTTTCGGTTTGTGATTCTACAAAGTTAATGTTTTAATATAATTTCGTATTCACACTTCCTTTTTAAGGGCAGGAGTAGTTAACAGGATTAGGGGATGGCTGTCAGCAAGATAGGAGGACAATTCATCCCTTCTCTAAGTTCTTGTCATAGGGACACTCCACCTTTGGAAGAAGGCTTACTGTAGGCTTAACCAAAAAACAAAGTATACCGGGACCAGCAAATTAGCTACACTGCATTACAACCCTTCCATCAGTTTTATTTCTTTTTGTTGAGTTTTAGTTAAGTAGCAGTATTATCATGGAGCATCACAAGATTGCTAAGAAATACCTGTTGGGATAGCTTACAGAACAGTAGTACAAGATGGAGGGAAGGAAGGAGGGAGGGAAGAGGGAGGGAGGGAGGGTGGGAGGGAGGAAAGAGTAGGAATGGCTCCCATAACACTATTTATATCTCTATTTAACGAAGAAATTTTGAAATGTTACTTAAAACCTAAGCTGCTACCACTCTGTCTTTTGAGTTGCCATAATTCCTATCAATGGGGAAATCAATCTTTACATTGGGGCAGGAAAAGGAATGAGACTCTAGGTAGATGGCCCATGTGTGTCGTAATAACAGTAATGAGAATTGGATACGTACAGGTGAACGGGAGGCTGAGTTTGGGGATATGAGGTTGACAAAGGCGAATTGTTCTGTATGATAAAGTGGGGGAAATTGTTCTCTGTGGCAGAGGGTGTGGGTTGAGAAATGTTGCTCATAGTTAGCAAAAAAGTGGGGAGCAGAGGGGGAACGGAGCGACAAAATGGCGGGAAGAAGAAGAGCAATGAGGGCTGTTATCCAACTGTAATTGTTAGTGTGGCTATAATTACACACACACACACACACACGTTCTCCATGCTTCCAAACATCAAAATAAATCCTCTACAAACTCAAGGCTTTGTGTAAATTAGTCATGGAAATCAAAGGAAAAGTTTTCTAGTCTACATCTTTAGGAGATTTGGAGAACAAGGGCAATATGTATGGAATAGTAAAGTAATCCATAAACTAAACTATGTCAGATGAAGCAGGAGCTAAGAGTCCAAGGTGAACGAGAAAATTATAAGCCACAGTTTCCCCTACAATCTTAGAAAGAGGGAGAGACATGAATTTTCTACCATCTGAAGATTGGACGTTTATATTAATTTCATTTTAACCTTAAAGGGCAAGGGTACCTGGGATGACACCTGGTAATCTGCTGGTCTCTCCCACTAGTCTGTTAGCTACCTGAAGGAAGGAACTATATCTTACACAGCTTTATATTCCCAAGGTCTAGCATAGTGTCTGTCATACAATAAAAACCTAGAAAATGTTCATAAAATGAGTGAATAAATCAGGAGAAAACTAGACTTATATGATGGCAAGTAGCAGAATGGCATTATTAATTTAATCAGGTGTCACCATAACTCAGATGACTAATTCACAGATTAGAAATTACAAGGATTCTTAGTCATACCTACCTCTGGCCTCCAGGTGGCAGTATTATCTCATATTAAATTGTTTGAGACCAGATTGCATTTAACTTTTGAGGGGGGGAAAAAAATAACCATAAATGAATTAAACAATTCTGTAGCTTATTTCTGTAATTGTACTGAGCAAAAAAGTAAGAAATAAAATGTACTTACATGAGATTATAGATTTCTTCTCCAATTTCAACACAAATGAGAATTACTGGTCGTTCTCTAATTCAAGCAGTTTCCAAAACTTTGAAGGTAAATACAAATTGGTGTACTTTGCTTACAAAACACATGTATCTCTTTAAAGTATGGAAATGTGTGTGTGTGGGGCAGTAATATGTCTAGAAATAATTCATCTACCAACAAACAAGGTGACCAGATTAAATACAGGATGGTCAGTTAAACTTGAATTCTAGATAAAGAATACTTTATTCATATAAGTACATCCCATGCAATACTGGGGACTAAAAAAGTACTTGTTTATCTGAAAATCAAATCTAACTGGTCATCCTATGTTTTGCTTTGCTAAATCTTGCCATCTTACCAACAACATTTTGTTGTCGTCGTTAATTACAAAATAAGCAGAACTCTCCCAGGTCTGCAGGGCCCAGTGCTGTTTCCTTATTTGGAGAGATGAAAAGGAAGTAGCTTGGTAGGGTCGGCTTCCTCGCTGTAAGTCTAACTTTACCGTTCTTTGTACTCTACCCATGCAGATCAGAGTTCCCCAGCTGAGTAACTTATCTTCAGGAAACTGACCTCTCAAGCAAGTGCAGATGGTATAGCCTAAAGTGGTGATTTTATACAAACACAGTGTTTTATAGCACTTGTGAGTCTGGTTGCAAAAGCCAAACCATGAATGAGATTCTAGACCCCGTCACTTCTGATTTATACTTTTCAGAGGTACCTCATCCATAGCAGCTATGACAACAGAAATAGGTGAATTGCTCATGAAATAAATCCTATTTCAAGAAAGTAAAGAATTTTCTGGTAAATTCAATCATATGTTATAGTTCTATGTATATTTGCATTTTTAATATAAGCATTCCCTATCTTCTAGATAAAATGTGCTTCATAATGTCATTTATAAATATTTCTGAATTTAAAATAAGCTTTCCAGGGACTTCCCTGGTGGTCCAGTGATTAAGAATCCACCTTCCAATGCAAGGATGGGTTCAATCGCTGGTCGGGGAACTAAGATCCCACATGCCTGGGGCAACTAAGCCTGCACGCCGCAACTATAGAACCCACGTGCTCTGGAGCCTGCGTGGCACAACTAGAGAGAAGCCCGCACGCCGCAACAAAGAGCCTGTGTGCCGCAACTAAGACCCGATGCAGCCAAAAGTAAAAAAAAAAAAAAAAAAAAAAAAAAAAAAAAAGCTTTCCACAGAAACAATATTATGAATGGTAGCTCTTCAGGTTACCTAGTAAAAGTGTATTTAATTATGTGACTGAACCACTGTATTTTAAATTAAAAACAGTTTTTTAAAAGGTGGTTATAATAATAGTATTTTAAAGAGTAAGAAAGAAAAAAGGTTTTAAAACATTGAATATTCGTGTTTGAGGAAATCTCAGTAACTCTTTGGCTCTTGCTCTGTCCCAGAAGTCATTCTAAGTGATTTAAATGAATTAACCCATTTAATCCTCATAGTAACCCTAGGAGGTAGATTTTGTTATGATCCCACAAAAGTGGGGCAAGGGTTAAATAGCTGCCCAAAGTCACGCAGCTACCAAGTAGTAGAACTGGGACGTGGGCCCGCCCACAGCTGCATTAAGCCCTGTACATCACAGCTGCGTTGGTGTAAATACAGAGTTCAGTGAATTGTGGGAGAAGATTCCGAAGGGGACATCTGATCCACTGTCTAGGTTAATACACCGTATTGTTCACTGAGCCTAGAACAGTTCAAAGTGAAGGGCTGGTCTTTTCCTTAATTTAGGTGTATTTTGAGTGCTCCTTTTGTGCTTACCAACCAGAATGGAGCTGTTTTGGAGTTTATAGATGCAACAAAGAATGTCAGAAAGAGGAAGAAAGATTTACCTGAAGTAACTGGATAAGAGTTAATAAAAGGTGGAAGAAGATTAAGGGGCACATGCATGTAGGTATGAGAAAGAAATTTCTGGGGTGGAAATAACTGAGTTGAGACCTGAAAAGAAAAATCAAAAGGAGAAGAATTTGACTTTGTTAATTAACTACAGGAAAAGGAAATGGGAAGTGGAAGAGATATTGCCCCAAATTGTTGCTAGTTCTATCTAACTCGCTCAGATTTGTGATAACCTGAGGTGGTTCATGCATGACCCAGTTGTGGCAGTGGTGCATTTCCTGAAGGCCATTGCTCAAGGTACAGTCTCTCATGTGCTGAAGCAAGAGTCAAACTCCAAACCCCACTTAGTCGTCTTAGGCACTCTGTCCATCCTTGACCCTCTCCCAAAGAGATAAGAGGTAGGAGGGTGGAGGGAAGAGAATCCTGGACTTACTCTTTGGGGAACAGCCTTCTGACCTTGCTACCTGGCTAGTTGGATAACCTTTGGCCTCTGTTTCCTAAGCTGGGAAAACAGGCATGATATTACTCACCTTGTGATATAAGCACCCAGCAAATATTAGCTCTCACCCCATTTAATCTTCATAACTCTATGAGGTAGGTATCATTCCCATTTTACAGATGTGGAAAAGGAGGCTCAGAGGGGTTAAGGTCCTTGTTCAAAAGCATGTGAGTGTGAGTACAGAGGTGGGGATAGGATTAAACCCTGTCATTTAATCCTAATGACTATTGCTCTTTCCTTTGCAGTATTGCCTTCAGTAGAAAATGCAACCACTGAAATAAAATGGATTACTTTTTCTCCCCTATAGTGAAAATAAAATAAAGCCTTTTTCTACTTCAGTCCTGATAAATAGGAAAAAAATAAATGAAACCCAGAAATATTTTTTTTCCTAAGATAGCAAAAATGGAAAGGTTTTCTAAAGCAAAATATACTGTTTATAAACATTCCAAAAAGCTTTCAAATTATGAATAAGTAGACACTTGTAGCCTTCATTCATTATAGTAACTTTTATTTTTAAACTATTCATTATTACACAAATAATACAAGCCTATGCATTCAACATGTGTTTACTGAGCATCTACTAGGTGTCAAATATTTTTCTAGGTTCAGTGAACAGTACAGACAAAACTCCCCGTTCTCATGGAGCTGGTATTCAAATGTAAGCACGGCAGATTGTACGAATAACCATAATAATGAAATCACTTCTGTAGAATAGAAAGGATAAGTATTATGGGGAAAATAGACTTGGGAAAGGGGAATAGGGTTGTGGGTGGCCATTGCAGTTTTAGATAGGGAGCTGTGTACTGGAAGGCCGAATTGAGCAGGTGAGTTGTGAGCAAAGACTTGAAGAAAGGGAGGTGGTGAGTCATGGGAACATCTGGGGTAAGAGCAGAGGAAGGACCAGTGCAGTGGCAGAAGGTGGGAGCACGCTTGGTGTGTAAAGACCAGTAAGGGGGTCAAGCTGGCTTGAGAGGGTTGAGCACGGGAAAGGGCAAGAAGTGGTGAGGTGGGAGAGCTAAGGCTGTGTGTGTGGGAGGGTGGGAAGAAGTGGCAGATTATGTGGGGCCTGGTGGGCCATTTTTAGGGTTTAGGTGTTTTTCCCTTTGAGAAATGGAAGCATCTGGAGAGTTCTGAGCAGAGAAGTAACATGATCAAGCCTCCGTTTTGATAGATCACTAGCTCAGGCTGCTGTTGGGAATAGACTGTGGGAGTAGAGGGGAGGAGCAGGGAGACCAATTTGGAGACCATTGAGGTGATCCACGTGAGAGAGGGTGGTGCCTGGACCAGGATGGCCGCTGGGAAGGAGGTTAGAAGTGGTCAAAACCTAGATCCATTTTGAAGGTAAAAGTAACAAGGTTTGGTGAGAGATTGGATACGGGGTGTGGGAAGATGAGTCAAGAATCACTCCCAAGTTTTTGGCCTGAGCAACTGCAAGGAAGGGTTTGCCATAGACTAAGATGGCAAGACTTGTGTGTTGGAAGCCAGGGAGGGCAGGAAGTTCATTTTGAGATACGTTGTATTCAGGATGATGTTTCAGGCATTCAGGTGGAGATGCTGAGTAAACGACTGTGTGCTTAAGTCTGGAGCCCTGGTCTAGCCTGGATGTATACGTTTGTTCGGCACATAGCTCGTATCTACAGCCGTGAGACCTGATGAGGTCACCAAGCAAACGCAGAGAGAGAAGACTCCTAAGGACTGAGCCTTGGGAAAAGAGGAACTGGCAAAGTTAGGAAATCAAGACAGAAAAGGCTAAAGAAGGAGAAAATTAGAAATACCAGACAATGGCTATGCCATTCACATTTTCATATATATCATTCCAGACCTTTTTCCCTTGCTTGTATATGGCTTCCTTTTTTAAAAGTTCACTTAGAAATATAATCTAAAATTTTACTTTATAGATCCTTTTAAAAATAAATTTTGAGTGTATCCATACATGTATGTGATATTCTAATAAAAGGTAATAAAAGTTTTATGATGAAAAGGAACTCTCTCTTCCAGACAGCCTGGTTAGTGGTCTCATCTCACATGTGGACAGTATATGAATGTATGTGTATATATACACACACGTGTATTCACACATGCTTAGGATATGCGCATTGTTCTGCCACTTTCTCTTTTCACTTAACAATGTATCTTAGATTTTGTTCCATATTGACATATGCAGAGCTTGCACTTTGTAGATATACTAGTATATTAAGATTGATTAATATGATAGCTACCCAGGTTATTCTAGTCAAAACTGTCAGGTGATCTTGCCTGGAGAGACCCCCACCACTGTATCTGCCAGAGCTTTAGGTCTGTCTTTCCTTTCATCCCCTTTCTCCTTCTAATCATTCAGTTCTTGGTTTCTCCTTTTTCTCCTTATAGAAACATATCTGGATTGCTTCCTCTCGGGGAAGTGTAGCTATTCACTCACTAAAGATTTATTAAGGATTTTCTACCTCTTTGGAATATAGTGTGAGTCAGGAGACAGAGTCTGCAGGAGCTCCTGTCTACCTGGAGATGCAGGATTGTAAAGAAGTGATTACAGTGCCACTTTATATATAGTGCAGTAACAGAGAGAGAGCAATGGAATGCTTTGGGAGCATGGGGAGGGAGGGGGGAAAGGAGCGAGAGGGGGGAAAGGAGCGACTAACCTGGCATAAAAGGTGAAGCTACTATAAGAAAGACTATTTAAAATATATATATAATACATATAAGATATATATGATAACATATATATACTCATACACACACACACATGTATACATGTGGCTAAACAAGACAGCTTCTGTCTACAGACCTAAGGATAAGGAACAGACCCCCGGCCGGGGCGAGCAGGGCCTTCTTGACCTGGCTCTAGGATATCCACACCCCTTCCCTCTGTCCCTGCCTGCCATTCTCTGTCCTTGGAGGCACTTCCATAACTCTGCTCTTGCACATTCTGTTCCCTTGGCCTGGAACGCCTTTCCATATCCGAATACCTCTCAAGAGCACAACAGTGATAGTGATAATATCATTGTGAGAATGACAGTAGCCAAACAATACAAATAACTTTAGAATGTATTATGCACAAATTTACATGCAGTCTCATCTAATCCTTTTAACAACCTTATGAGACAGATACTGTTTTAACCCTATTTTTTAAATAAGGATGTTGAGGATAAAAGATATTAAACAGCCTACCCAAAGTCACACGACTAGTCAGTAGCACAGCGGGGATATTTACCTAGCTCTAGCCAATCCTAGAGCCCACCTCTCAACTTTGTTGCTACTCAAAATTAACTCTTTAGTAAAATAATCCTGCAATGTAAATATCTTAGGCAAAAATTTCCTCATATGTACTCCAATTATTTTATTGCCTCACTTATTAGTGTAATACCCATTACGATTACTTTTTACTTTTATTTTTCTTAATTGCAAAAGTAATGTCTATTATAGAAAAGTCAAAACTATAGATAAGCAAGGTAACAAGAATAAGGTAATTATTATCCATAGTCCCACATTCTGGGGAAAAAGGACAATTTTAATCAAAAGACTACATACTGTATGATTCCATTTATTTGGCATTCTGGAAAAGGCAAAAACTGTAGGGAAAGAAAACAGTGGTTGCCAGGGGCTGAGCTACAAAGGGCATTAGGACTGATGGAAATGTTCTATACCTTGATTGTGGTGATAGTTACACGACTGTATGTATTTATCGAAACTAATAAAACTGTACACTAAAAAAGTACATATAAACTATACCTCAGTAAACCTGACTGGAAAATAATTAACATTTTCCTGTATATCCTTCCACACTTTTCCCTATGCATGTATATTGTAAATATATACACCTTTTAAAATAGTTTATGTATGACTTTTATTAATATATTTTTTAGAATATTTCAAGATTTACAGAAAATTGCAACATTAGTATAGAGTTCTCATATCCACCTCCTACATAGTTAACAACTTGTATTAGTGTGATACATTTATTACAGTTAATGAGCCAGTGTTGATACATTATTATTAACTAAAGTCCAGAGATTATTCAGATTTCTTTAGTTTTAACCTAGTGTCCTTCCTTTCCTGTTGTAGGATCCCATCCAGGACCCCACATTACTCTCATTTCTCGTTTTTCTTTAGGCTCCTCTTGGTTGTAAGTTTCTCAGACTTTTCTTGTTTGGATGACCTTGACAGTTTTGAAGTACTGGTCAGTGATATTGTAGGATGCCTCACTATTGGAATTTGTCTAGTGTTTTTCTCATGATTAGACTGGGGTTATAGGTTTGGGGAAGAAGACCACGGAGGATATATGCCATTTTCATCATATCTGCATTATGCTTTATAACCTATTTTTCACTCAAAAAATGTATCAAATGCATATTTTCTACTCGCTACATATAAATCTATAGCCTTCTTATTGGTGATAATAATATTCTGTTGTATGGGTGCAGCAAAAGTCGCTTACCCAGCAACCACCTCTTCTGGACACTGTAGTGTTTTCACTATTGCAACAAATGCTACTCTATATATTTGTTCAGACATCTTTGCAAACTTGTCTGAGGATTTCCTTAGGTTAAGTCCTGAGCTGTGGAGCTGCTGAGGTAAATTGTATTCACTTTTTGTTGGTTGTTTAAAATGCTTTTGATACATAATACTGAAGTGCCCTCCAGAAAACTTATTATTAATTTGAGCTTCTAGCAATCATGTTTCAGTGCTCTGTTTCCTCACATTCTAGCTAATGCTGATTATTATTCTTTTCAACCTTTATTACTTATTATATTAGAATATTTATTTCTTATTATTATTTTCAACCTCTGTCAATTGTAGTAGAAAATGTATCATGTTGCATTATATTTGTGTATTATCTTCTGCCAGACAATGAGCTCCTAAAGGAAAAAGACTATATCTTATTCATTTTCCAATATCCAGAGTCTGAGTTACTGCCTGAAAAAAATAGGGGATGTGATCCGACAAGAGAATCCATGCTAAGGAGAGAAAGGGTTTTCACCATCCCTGGGTGCAGTTGTATCCTCTGAGCCAATGACCTGTGTGCATTATGTAATTGAAAGGTGTGGCTCTAATAGTGTGAGCTTCAGACCAGGAAGGAGAGAAATCTACACTACACCAAAAGAGGGTAAACAGGATCTTGCCGTTTTCCTCAAGCATGATGGCTGGGGATTTATTTTACCAACTCTGAAAAGGAGTATCACCTGATAGTTCCTTTAAGCTGTAATGCTATTAAAGCATTACATATCACAGCTTTTTAAAACAATTAGATATATTTATGATTTATAACAAGCATGATGGCTGGGGATTTATTTTACCAACTCTGAAAAGGAGTATCACCTGATAGTTCCTTTAAGCTGTAATGCTATTAAAGCATTACATATCACAGCTTTTTAAAACAATTAGGTATATTTGTGATTTCGAGATCAAAAAGAAAAACTTTCAGTCAATACCATCTTATATTTGTGGCCTTACTTAACAGTAAGAGCTGCCAAAAATTTTCTTCTTCTTTTTTTCTACACACTTCTCCAGTATTTTATTTATACCTTTTCTTATAAAACCTTGACTTTCTCCCCTTCCCCATACTTAGTTCTTCCTAAATCTTGCTGTCACTTATAAATGTATTATGTAACCATAATGATAAATGTCATTGTTTCAATTTGTTACTGGAAGGGAACGCTATACAAAAAGAAAAGGAATCTGTATTTTCATAGTAAACATCAATATTTTTAGTTTTGTTTTCTAGTTTTGCAAGATTGACTCAGTAGGGTCTGAAAAAAGGAAAAATGTTTCCGAGGTCTAATGGTGATTCATCACTCTCCTAAGATTATTAAAATTTTCAGTGGGAGATTTCCTCAAGGTGCTGCTAGTTGGAGTATCCCTCACATCTAAGAATTTCCATATGTTCCTTACAGGCGCTTCACCATCCCTCCCAGTTGTCACTTAACCTCTTTTGAGTTATGGGAGTTCCCTTGCTATTCTTATAATCTAGGTTGACAAAGACGGGGCCCCAAGTTGTAAGATAGGATAAAAAAGAGAGCCATCATCATTAGGGCATGATAAGAGAAATTCATAAACCCAGACAAGTTCCTGGAGTAAGAAGTGCTGTAGTATTACGTAATTTTTTTTTTTTTAATTTTTGGCCGCATTGGGTCTTCGTTGCTGCGCACAGGCTTTTCTCTAGTTGCAGCAAGCGGGGGCCACTCTTCCTTGCGGTGCGTGGGCTTCTCACTGTGGTGGCTTCTCTTGTTGCGGCGCACAGGCTCTAGGCGCGCGGGCTTCAGTAGTTGTGGCATGAGGGCTCAGTAGTTGTGGTGCACGGGCTTAGTTGCTCCGCGGCATGTGGGATAAATGCTTTAAAATTATGTCTTTAGTTTTTTCTCTCATGTCCTTAGTAATTTCTCATACTAATTGTCTTGGTTTGATTACTTAAAAATTATTCAGTGATTTTTTTCACTGAAGCATTATTAATAATTATGGTATTTGAAAAAGTAATAGTCTCTATTCAAGTTAGATTAGTTTATGTTTTAATGGCATAGTTTTTGTTGCTACAAGTTATATTTATTATTCACCTAACAGTGCCTAGACAACCTTACTATTAACTCCTAATCTAAAATTTAGTAATGTGTTAAGATGAATAGAAGTCAAAAGAATAGGAGATAGGAAACAATGAGGACTTTAAACATCATTTAAATTATCAACGTTGTCTACCTGAGACTGTAATTGAGAAAGAGGGGTATCGGAATTGAGTTACAAGAAGTAGCCTCTTACTGTTTCTATCTTTAAAGGATCAAACCTGATAAGGACTCTAGAATGTTGCCTTGACAATCTGAGGAAAGGAACTTGGGGCTCAAAGTCTCCTCAGTCACGCTGGAGTTTAGGCATTTAATGATCAAATGATAATCATCAGGCATTTAGGTAAACTAAAATGAATATATCTGACTGCATCCCATCACTTCAATTCCAGAAGGTTAAATCTTTTAGAATAACCAGAATATTAGAGCTACATTAAACCTTTCAAATATGAAGTTAGGTATATAGAATTCCCAGTAAAGTATTTCAGAAAAGAAGTTCCACAAGGCCTATGAATCTCCTTGACAGAGTAACATGCAGAATGATGTCAGCCTAGTCAAATGTTTTGATAAAACAAGACTTTCAGATGGAATGATAAATTTAGCCATTGTTTAAGTCAGTCAAGATTTTCTGAACAACTCTTTGAACTTAAGATGGCAGAGGCAAACTTTCCCACGTGAAACAATGAGAGAACAATAAGTAGTATCCTCTCTTCCTAAACTATGTTCCCATCATGCCTCTATCTTGCTCAAAAGCCTCCTGTCCTTCCCTCTTTCTTAGAGAAGCATCTCCCCAAATCTGTGCCATGGAACACTGGTATTCTAAAAGATAGTAATAGATCTTGCTGAAAAATAGATGCCTGTGGGAAAGAAGAATTCAAAAATGTGTTTTTACTTCCATGTATGTAAGAAAAACTCTAGGGACTTCCCTGGTGGTCCAGTGGTAGAGAATCTGTCTTGCAATGCAGGGGATGCGGGTTCAATCCCTGGTCAGGGAACTAAGATCCCACATGCCACGGGATAACTAAGCCTGCGTGCCACAACTACTTGGCTCACGCACCTCAACTAGAGGCCGCGTGCTGCAAACTGCAGAGCCCATGAGCTCTGGAGCCCACGCACCACAACTACAGAGCCCACGCGCCCTGGAGCCTGCACGCCACAACTAGAGAGAGAAAACCTGCATGCCACAACTAGAGATAAGCCCTTGCACCACAACAAAAGATCCCCGCCTGCCTCAACAAAGATCCCACGTGCTGCAGCTAAGACTGGACACAGCCAAAAATAAATAAATAATAAATAAATCTTAAAAAAAAAAAAAAGAAAAACTCTAAATACCTTTAAGAAATTATTAATGTGGAATAATTTGCCTTTAAGAAATGGAATGCCAACTTCTGTACATCAAAAATCACTTTTAAAAAGTTAAAAGACAATAGAGACTGGAGAAGTTACATGCTGTACATTTAAGTGACAAAAGATTGGTATCAAGAATATATTAAAGGACTTACCTGGTGGCGCAGTGGTTAAGAATCCGCCTGCCAATGCAGGGGACACGGGTTTGAGCCCTGGTCCAGGAAGATCCCACATGCCGCGGAGCAACTAAGCCCCTGAGCCACAACTACTGAGCCTGCACTCTAGAGCCCACGAGCCACAACTACTGAAACCCACGCGCCTAGAGCCCGTGCTCTGCAACAAGAGAAGCCACCACAATGAGAAGCCCACGCACCGCAACGAAGAGTAGCCCCCTCTCGCCACAACTAGAGAAAGCCTGCGCTCAGCAACGAAGACCCAACGCGGCCAAAATTAAATAAATAAATAAAATAAAAAGAATGTATAAAAAAGTGAGCAAAAGGTATGAACAGTAATTCACAAAGGAGAAAATCAAAATGATCAAGAAACACATGAAAAGATGCTCAAATTCACTAGTGATCGAGTGAATGCAAATTAAAACTAAAAATACCATTTCGTACTCAGATTGGCAGAAAACTAAAGAGTCTGATAATGTCAAGCGTTGTGAAGAATGTGAAACAGAATTCTCGTACACTGCAGGTGGGAATATGAGTAAGTACCACCCTGGAGAGTTGATTGGCAATATCTAGTAAAGATGTGCTTAACTCATGATCCAGTATTTCTAAGTAGAAGCACATGTGCACAAGGAAATAGACAAAAAAATGTTCACAGCAACATTGTAACAGCAAGAATTATAATATTCATGTCTCAGTGTGCCTAAATGGAATGGATATATTGGGAAATAGTCGTTCATTGATTCAGTAAATATTTATTGAGCTCCTGCAGTATGCCAGTGCTGTTCAGGGTGTTGGGTACACATCAGTGAACAAAACAAAAAATATCTGCTCTCACAGAGCTCACATTTTATTGCGGGGGTGGGAGGTGGGGACGGGGAATGGTGAGATGTGTTGTGGAGAAAAACAAAGCAGAGGACAAGGAGGGACCAGGGGGAGGTCTTGGGTGGTCAGGAAGCTAAGAGCGAGGGAGGGAGCTGTGCCGACATCTGGGGAGAGCGTGGGAGGCACAGGAGGCTGCAAGTGAACTTGAGGCAGGAGGATTCCTGGCGATTCTGAGGAATGGCATTGGTGGGGTGGAGGGTTGGCAGGTGCCTAGAACCAGTTAAGCCTGAGCCCACTTGGAAGACCGCTGCTCTAACCCACGGGGCACTCGGTTACTGAGCACTCACGATAATGCTCGGCACCATTCTCAGCTTTTTACACATATCTTGTCATTTCATGTTCACAGTCTTCTTACGTCTTCTGAAGGTATTTAGCCTCATTTCATAGATGAGGCGTGTCATTTAGCATATGCTAATGTATTACAGTCAGCGTATGATGCTCAAGGTCCCCTGGAAGTCGAATCTTCCACCGTCTGGGCCCTAATCAGTTCTAAGGAGTTTGTGTTGTATCCTCAAAGGCTATGTCATTCTTTTAAGGTTGTGCCCTGCCCCCTTCCCTCCTGTCTCACTACCATTTGGGTGTAAAGATACTCTGTACAAGGACGTGAGTCATTGCAAGCAGTGGTTGTCTCTGGGGAGGCGAGTAATATGGCTCAAGGGTAGGAGGTAGGGAAACTGGCTTTCACTCTTGACCTTTTGTGCAGTTACAAATTTTTTTTAATCAGTATACATAATACATTTTCCAAAAAAGTAAAAACTGAACTTAACAATCTGGAGGTGAACTATTGAAAATATACAGTGATTTTTGGAAGAGCCTATTTCATATATTATAGCATATGCAGTGCTTGCTTTGCTATGATGCACCTTGTGAAATGTCATTTTGTTTTGTGAAAACAAAAATGAAGGAGCAGACGTGATGCAGCACCTGATACGAGAACCTGACCTGCAACATTACCTTTAGCATCAAGCAGCCACATTATGGGGAAAAAAAAGAGCCCCTTTCACATTTAAAAAGATTTTTGTGTGTTATTTTGTGTAGTAAAAATATAACATGAGAGATATTTAACATTAGGTATCATTTGTTTTTTTTTGTTTTTTTTGTTTGTTTGTTTGTTTGTTTTAATTTTATTTATTTATTTATGGCTGTGTTGGGTCTTCGTTTCTGTGCGAGGGCTTTCTCTAGTTGCGGCGAGCGGGGGCCACTCTTCATCGCGGTGCGCGGCCACTCTTCATCGCGGTGCGCGGGCCTCTCATTATCGCGGCCTCTCTTCTTGCAGAGCACAAGCTCCAGACGCGCAGGCTCAGTAATTGTGGCTCACGGGCCTAGTTGCTCCGCGGCATG
Organism: Balaenoptera musculus; assembly: GCF_009873245.2. Classification (NCBI taxonomy): domain Eukaryota; kingdom Metazoa; phylum Chordata; class Mammalia; order Artiodactyla; family Balaenopteridae; genus Balaenoptera; species Balaenoptera musculus. Next base: position 25,714,152 of record NC_045796.1, read on the forward strand.
TGGGATCTTCCCAGACCAGGGCTCGAACCTGTGTCCCCTGCATTAGCAGGCAGATTCTCAACCACTGTGCCACCAGGGAAGCCCGTATCATTTGTTTTTAATAAACTGTTTTGATTCTATAAGTGGATCTGTTAAAAATGGGAAAAAAATCCAATTTTGATCATTTCTTATCATTCATCTGAGGGGACATTTTTGGCCACCTATTTTAATTTGGGCAGAAACTGTAACTACTGATTTTCTGATGGTATTACATTGAGATGTTATTACATTAAAAAGCATTTAACTCCTGATGGTCATCGGTGAAGACACTGTAACGTTAAAAAGCACTCTGGGGTCAGTTTGCTTTGACAAAGGATAAAGATGAAACTCCTCAGCCCTTCTCATGGTGGTTCGCAGCCCCTGTGCTTTCCCCTTTTGTGAACCTTCCTTTACCCAAAGTATTCTATCCTTTGTACTCTGGTTCCATTTCATTTCTTACATTTTCCAGACTTTGTTCTTATTCCTTCTTTCATCTGGACCCCTCCCACACCACTTTTAAAACTGTGCTTTAATGATCAGGATAGATCTGCCTTTTTCTTGAAGCTTTCACTGACTGTCCTCAGCTGCAGTGACTTTAACCTCCTGCCAAAATCCTATCATGTACCATTTCTTCACCTCACTTGGTCATTGTCATTTACTGGGTGCAGAACGCAGAATAATGGCCTCCCAACGATGTCCACGTCCTAATCCCCAGGACCTACGAGTATGTTAGGTTACACGGTAAAGAAGAATTAAGATTGCAGGTGGAACTAAAGTTGTAAATCAGGAGATCTCAAAGTAGGCAGATTATCCTGGATTAGCCAGATGGGCCCGCTGTAATCATGAGTCCTTTAAAAGTGGAAGAGGCAGAAGAGGAAATGAGAAAGATGCAGTGTGAGGGCTCAGCCTGACATTGCTGGCTCTGAAGGATGCCATGAGCCAAGGAATGTGGGTAGCTTCTAGAAGCTGGAAAAGGCAAGGACACAGATACTCCCACAAGAGCGTCTAGGAGGATCGCAGCCCTGCTGACACCTTTATTTGAGTCCAGTAAGATCTGTTGCAGACTTCTGACCTCCCAGACTGTAAGATGATAAATCTGTATTGTTTAAACGACTAAGTTTGTGGTAATATGTTACAGCAACAATAGAAAACTAATTACTAGGATTACTTAGTTATCTTTTTAGGTATTTTGACATCATCCTCTTAAGTGATTTTAAGTTCTGAGAAGATGGGTACCAAGCTTCAAATATCTTTATAGGCCAACATTATAACAGGGTCTTGAGCCCAGTGTCATAATCTGATACTGAGAATTCAGGAAAGAGAGGGGAGAGTTAACCCACTAAGAAACCCTGTACTGATTTTTAGATGTCATATCTACACACACAGGCTTTTTTCACAGGACAATCATTCTCGGCTTTACTAGTTCTGATGGGGCCATAAGTATTTATGCTGGTATGAAACAGCTCTCCTGAACGAACTTAAAGGGGAGGATATAACTTGTGCAGCTTCCTAGTGAGTCATTTATTCAATGCACATGATGTGAAGGGCTTCAGATTGCTGTTTAAAAAGTGTACTTCCATAGCTTCACTGATGCTTGCGAAGCCAGTAGTTAATACTTACAGTGTGCTTGTTAAGAGCCAGGTACAGTTCTAAGTGCTTTACATATATTGTATTATCTCATTTCACCTTACAACCCCATACGTGGGGCCGGTTATCACCCCCATTCTGAGGAAACTGAGAGACAGAGACCTTAAGTTGCCCAACTACATAGAGTTTGTAAGTAGTGGAGCAGTGATTCATCCCTAGGCAGCCAGTCTCCAGAACCCAAGCTTTGAATTTTAACTTGTGCAAACCCAGCAGTTTATCATAAAATCCTTCATACCTCAGGCCTGTGGTGTTTAGGTAAAAGTTCAAAAAAAATGTTAGTTATAGGTGGCTCCTTATTCATTTTTCCTACCTCTTTCCAGTCAGATTTGTTTCCTGATCAGAATTTGGAAAATATACCCGGTTGGCATCTCTAACTTTTCTGAGTTATTAGCTCTTTTCAAAGTTCAGGTAGGAATAGCATAATTCACCCTATTTACATACAGGATTTACTCACTTGTCAACGTTTGGATTTGAAATTGAATTTGACATTTGGGTTCCCAAAGAATATGTTTTTATTCCATTTCTTTACACTGGATTCTTATCCATAACATAACATACATCAAAGTATAAACAGTGAATATATCTGGTTGGTGAAATTTTGGGTGATTATTATGTTCTTTGACCTTTGTTTTCCAAATTATTTTCATGAATGTGAAACTTTTTATGATGAAAAATGCTATATAAATATTAAGTCACAAAATGGTTCATACTACATAGATTTTATGTGTTTTTCTTCTATGCTGTTTTTAAAATGTATTCCCATCTTACTGATGCTACTTCAGTGACATCATCCTATGAAGAAATTGTAATTTACTTTGCCGATATCTAATCACCTTTTTTTTCACATTTCAGTTGTGAGAAACAATGCCACAGTAAACATCTTTGTAACTAAATATGCATGCACTTTCATTATTTCCTTAAGATACATTTCTAACTGTGAAAATGCTATGCCAAGGATTTGCAGGTTTTTAGAGCAAATTTTCGTGGAATTTTAAACGTATGCCAAATTTCCCTTCAGAAAATTTGTACCACCTTTCTCTTCCCCACTAGCAGTGTTTGAAAGGTTAGATTTCCCCCTCCCTTGACAATACTGGATATTTTACCTTGAATTGTTTGTGAGTTTAAATATTTCCTTTTTGTATATTTGTGAGTCATTTTTAATTGCCTAATTTGATTTTTTTTGTCCATTTAAAAAATCTGTCTATTTTCCTTATTGATTGATAAAAGCTTCTTATATATTAAAGACATTAGCTCTTTGCCTTATTTTTTTAATGATTATTTTCCCTAGCTTTTCTTTGCATTTTGTTCATGGTGGGGTTTTTCTGCTTGTTTGTTTGACCTTGAATCAGGGGGAAGAAACTGTACAGACTCCTTGGTTCATGGCACACCTTTATCACTGTTTCATTTAAGGCTCTTCTCATGTGTTAGCTATTATTTATTTTTTCTGTTTTCCATTATCCTTTGTCTCCAGTCTTATTGTTCTACCTACCCCTGGCCCTGGGCTCCTGCTCCAAAGTGTGATGTCATTAATATATGTCCTTGAATATGTATACATTGTTTAATTATATAGATAGAGAAATATATATAGTGTTATTTTATGTGCAACTGTTTTAAATTTTCCTAAATTATACTCTGCTATAGATCTTGCTGTGTCCCTTTTCATTTTCACTCAAGCTGTGATTTTAAGATGAATTCATGTTTTAGTATATGTAGCTTTAGTAGTCCATTGAATAAAACTACAGCATTTAACTTATCCCTTCTGATGATGAAGACATAGCTTGCTACCAGCTCCCATCTGTGCTAAATGGTGTTGGCTTGACTATCCCTGTGTATGCCAATAGACACCACTGGGTGAATGTCTTTAGGACAGTGTTCTCAACCATTTTTGTGCTGTGACCTCTGTAGCAGGCTGGTGAAACCAGTAGACTCATCTCAAAATATGTTTTTAAATGCGTAAGACAAAATACATGGGATTGCAAAAGGTATGCTTCTTTGTTAATGAATTAAATATATGATAACTAATAACTAGCCATAAATAATAATGAAAAATGAAAACATGATTTCTGTTCATCCCAATGTCACAGATACTACCAACGTTAGTGTGGTTTGTTGTTTACATACCTAATCAAAGAAAACGCTAGATTTCTATATTTAGCATATATTAGCTCTTCCTTTGGGAGGATTTCCCTTTACCTGCATCTTTTTGGGCCATTCCTGTGTGGAGTTGTGTGTGTCCACATTCTGTTTTTGGCTCACACCAACATACTGAGTGAAACTGTCTGACGACCAAGCCTGCGTTTTATCTTCCTCCATCATTTGGTTATAGGTGCAAAGTGAGGCATTGGTACAATAAAAGTAGGAGATATGGGAGCTTGGACTACCTGTTTATGTAATTTACTTGAGCCCTGGGGACATGCGGGACCTTATCCTGTGTATACCACTTACCTTTTATGATGGGTTACCACTACACCCATTTGAATTTATGGTTTAGTGGATCTTCTAATCTCTAATTCATGATGGGTAGGTAGCTCTGGTCACACAGTCACTTGATGTCTCATGACAGGAAATCAGTCTCTACTGGGGCCTAACTGTACACCAGGAGCTGCTTTTCAAATGACAAGTAGTTCTCTGCTGCCAAAGACATGACTTTCCACCAGAATCCTAGGGTCTGGGTTGCAACTCTCCTATCGAGGTTCTCCAGTGATCCTTAACATCCTTAAATCCTTAAATATCAAGGATACTTCTAACATCATTGGTTCTCGGTTAGCATATGATTTGAGTGGCTTAAAATTGCAGATGCATGTTCTCTTTCTCCAGGCCCCACTGACTGGCAGCCCTCTGAACTGCTTGATAAATGGGTTGGGGCAGTATTCCCAAGTTTAGTGTATACTGCCTCCAAAACCTAAAGAGGCCCCCCAACCCCTGTGCCCCTTGGTGGTGGTGGTACAAGGACAACAACTTGTCCTGTTCCTTAGGTGGTCTGTCTGTGACATCCCAGGCTACTGGCCCTCTGAAAGTTTCACTGAAGTAGCAGGCCTGTGAATCTTGGTAGTGTTTATCTCTCACCCTCTGGCATGCAGGGTTCTTACTACGGCATCCAGAGTACTTGTCACTTTCTATTCACCAAGTCTACTTAGCATGATGTCATAGTGGACCAGCTTGATTTTCCGGAGAATATCAAGATGATCAAGAATTTTGAGGACAGTATTATGAAGAAAGCAGAAGAGTTTAAAAGCCCTGAGTCAGGACAGTAAAATATACTGCTGTCCTCATGTAAAGGCAGATTTTTTGGATCCTCTTTATTGTGGGGCAAGAACTATATACTGTATGCCAGAGCTTGTGTTGATCATTTCTATTAAACATACTACATCCAGCTTATCAGTTTCAGTTGGAGCTAGCAAGTGGTTAAGTTTAAAATATCACCATTAAGCCACATGATCTATCTGGTTTTTGCAGTGGTCATACAGGTGAATTAAACAGGGAAACCAACACACTGCATCCTCTAAATATTTGAGAGCTGTGTGAATTCTTGAAATTCCTCTTGGGATGTGTTTGGTTTACTATCTTGGCACTTAGACTGACTATAGTGGGGGGACATTTTCAAGGATGTCTTTATAGCCCTTCTTACCATGATAATTTTTACATAGTAGTTCACAGAATGTGAAAGTTCTGCCAAATGATAAGTATGTCCATTCAAATTTCACACCTGGGAACTAGGGAAATAACCACAGAATAGATTATTTCCTATCTTTAGGATTCTATTCTATTCTGCAGAGTCTTGGGGGTCACAGTAACAATGGACTAGTGCCAGGCATCAAAGATATCACCTGGCATCCATAAGTCCTTACTCTACCCAGAGGTCTATGATGGCATCTTGGGTTTGATTGTTTCAGTGTCAGTTCAGGCCCTATTATGTAACAGTCCTCAAAAAAGTCTAGGAAGAGGGACTTCCCTGATGGTCCAGTGGTTGAGACTTCACCTTCCAATGCAGGGGTTGTGGATTCAATCCCTGGTCGGGGAGCTAAGATCCCACATGCCTCACGGCCAAAAAACCAAAACATAAAACAGAAGCAATACTGTAACAAATTCAGTAAAGACTTTTTAAAAAAATGGTCCACATCAAAAAAATCTATTAAAAAAAAAGTCTAGGAAGATTCTTTTCTCCAGTGTAAAGTTTCTGTTTTAAATGGCTGCAAGAGATTTTAAAGAAAGATTGGAAGAATTTTTTTGGTGCAGACTTGAGGAGGTATTATAAAGTCCTTCCTCAAGGAGACCCATACCCGCCTTTAATCATGGGATCTGGTCTATGAACTGGCTTAAAACTCAATGAGAGACCACAATATTTTTCTATTTTGCAGCTGATGTCAGTCTTCTCAGCAGTTATTTTGTTATTTTGTTTTTCATTTTCCAAGGCAAATAAGTAAAGCCTTGATTGGGTATCCATCCCTCTGTCTTGCTCCTAGCAAGGTCATAATCTGTAACCATTACCACAGCTTTCTGTAAAGACACTGTGTTTGCCATTCCAGCCTTGCTGTCAATTATGGTAGTTATGTCCATATTGACTCTGTCAGGTGCCATTCCTAGGCCTCTGCCGTTCTAGAATCTTATCACCTCTATTAAACGCTGGTTTCAAGGCAGCAGCTCTTCAACACATAGAGGAAATGTGTCATTGAGTTTCTCGAAGATCCCAATTCAAACTGCTTGATGCATTTCTCATTCCCTTAGTGAAGCCAGTGTCCTCTAGGGCTTCCCGGGGAATATGGTCAGACAGTGCGTTCTCAGATCATATGTAAGAAGTGTGATAAATCTATCTTAACATTTTCACCTCCCTGACCTTTATGACCCCTTAATATTCTGCCAAAGTAGTTCTGGCATCTCAACCTTGCTTACAGTAAGACATCTAGATGGCCACACTTCAAGAGCCCATCTCAGCAGCATGTTAGGATAACTCCAGATTTCCTTCCTAGGAGGAGTAACCCCAGGTCATAGGAGAGAGCTCCAGTGTCAGCAAGTTCTCCACTGTGCAGATTTATATTCTTTGCCCCTTACCACTACCCCGATCGATTGAGCACTCTCGGGATACACTCCCACACGTGCTCTTTCACTTCTTGCCAGCATTTATTATTCTGGTCCTGTGATTGTTTTGATTGTATAAGCTATTTCCTCCCAGAGTGGGAAATGTTTTTGCCCAGTAAACCCTTGTTATTCCTGAGGCGGTGAAGGTTGTAGTGGCATCTCTTAAACAGAAAAAACATTGTCTTACAAAGCGACTGACTCAGGTGAGGATTTTGTAAGGCTTCCAGCCATTGTGAATTTCTCTCTCTAGTAAGGGGGAAAGGATTGGTGCTTCTGGCAGAAGTTTCATGGACATTTGGGGATTCAAGATATTCTGATGTATCCACCCAAATGTCACTATCCCGGATGTCATGATACAGCTTTCCCTAGCAGGGCCCTGACTTTGGCACGGAAGACTTTGTGAGGTTGTGTCTTCACTCTCCTTTGCAGTTTTGCCACTCTTACAGTTAAGTCTGAGGCCTAATTTTTTAAGCATATATTGCCCTACAGCTATAGAATGAGGGTCATTTTATTTATTTTTCCCCTTTCTCTTTTTATTTCCTTTTTTTATAAAGATATAATTTACATATAGCAAAGTAAATACATGTTAAATGTAGAGCTTAGTATATGCTTACATTTGTATACATGCTTATAACTGCTACCCAATCGACATACAAACCATTTCCAACACTCCAGAAGGCTTCTTCATATCCCCACCCAATCAACATTTTCCCCAGAAAGGCATCACTATTTGATTTCTTTCATCATAAATGCATTTTTCCTGGGAATTCCCTGGTGGTCCAGTGGTTGGGACTCTGCGCTTCCACTGCCATGGGCCCGGGTTCGATCCCTGGTTGGGGAACTAAGATCCCGCAAGCTGTGCAGCATGGACAAAAAAAAAAGCATTTTTCCTATTCTTTTTAGAATAATTTTTTTTTAATAAATTTATTTATTTATTTTTGGCTGTGTTGGGTCTTCGTTGCTGCGCGCGGGCTTTCTGTAATTGCGGTGAGCAGGGGCTGCTCTTTGTTGTGGTGCACGGGCTTCTCATTGCGGTGGCTTCTCTTGTTGTGGAGCACGGGCTCTAGGTGCGCGGGCTTCAGTAGTTGTGGCTCGCGGGCTCTAGAGCGTAGGCTCAGTAGTTGTGGCGCACGGGCGTAGTTGCTCCGCGGCATGTGGGATCTTCCCGGACCATGTCCGCTGCATTGGCAGGCGGACTCTCAACCACTGCGCCACCAGGGAAGCCCTTTCCTATTCTTTAACTTTGTAAAAATGGGTTCGTGGTTTGTACTCTTGCTCATCATTATGTCTGTGAACATATTATGTTGTCGTGTGAAGCAGTAGCTCTTGTTCATTGCTGTCTGGCATTCCATCGTTACCATAGTTCATTCATCCGTTCCCCTATTAATGGACATTTGGGTTATTTCCAGTTTGTGCTATTATGATAAAACTGCTATGCACATTCTTTCATGTGACTCATGGTGAACATAAACACTTATTTCTTTGGAAAGTAGAATTTTCCCAGAGTAGAATTGCTCAGTTATTGACCATATGTACATATAACTTTAGTTAAATACTGCCAAGCAGTTTCCCAAAGTTGTTGTACTGATTTAAACTCCCCTACCAGCAACAAATTCCATTTGCTCCACATCCTCAGCAGGTATTTACGTTGTCCTGACAGTTCTTTTCATTTAAGTCATTCTTGTGGGAGTGTAGTAGTATCAAATTATAGGTTTAATGTGCATTTCCTTGATGAATAGTGAAATTAAATCATCTTTCCATATGCATTTTACCATTGTTTATCCTCCTTGTGAAAAGGGTTTTGGAGGCAGTTCTTTTTTTTTTGTAATTGAAGTATAGTTGATTTACAATGTTGTGTTAGTTTCTGTAGTTTCTGGTGTACAGCAGAGTGATTTGGTTATACATAAATATACATATTCTTTTTCATACTCTTTTCCATTATGGTTTATTATAGGATATTTAATCTAATTCCCTGTACTATACAGCAGGACCTTGTTGTTTATCTATTTTATATGTAGTAGTTTGTATCTGCTAATCCCAAACTCCTAATTTATGCCTTCCCCCACCCGCCTTCCCCTGTGGTAACCAAAAATTTATTTTCTCTGTCTGTGAGTCTGTTTCCGTTTTGTACATAAGTTCATTTGTGTCATATTTCAGATTCCACATATAAATGATATCATGTGGTGTTTGTCTTTCTCTTTCTGACTTTTTAAATTTAGCATGATAATCTCTAGGTCCATCCACGTTGCTGCAAATGGCATTATTTCATTCTTTTTTATGGCTGAGTGGTATTCCACTGTGTATATACCACATGGAGGCAGTTTTCAAAAATCCAGCTATATGAGTTTCTTTTTTTCTTATTGATTTGTAAGAATTCTTTATGTGTTCTGAATCTAAGTACTTCGTTGAATACATGCTCCAAGTCCTTGGCTTGCCTTTTAACTCTCTTAATGGTGTCTTTTGATGAACAGAAGTTCTTAATTTTAATGAAGTCCAATTTATCTATCTTTTCTTTTTTTTTTTTTTTAATTTATTTATTTATTTTTGGCTGTGTTCGGTCTTCGTTGCTGTGCGTGGGCTTTCTCTAGTTGCGGCGAGCGGGGGCTACTCTTCGGTGCGATGCATGGGCTTCTCATTGCGGTGGCTTCTCTTGTTGTGGAGCATGGGCTCTAGTCATGCGGACTTCAGTAGTTGTGGCACACGGATTCAGTAGTTGTGGCTCGTGGGCTCTAGAGCGAAGGCTCAGTAGTTGTGGCGCACAGGCTTAGTTGCTCCGCGGCATGTGGGATCTTCCCGGACAAGGAATCGAACCCGTGTACCCTACATTGGCAGGTGGATTCTTAACCACTGCACCACCAGGGAAGTCCTATCTATCTTTTCTTATAGTTAGTGCTGTGTATGTTCTGTTTAACCCCAAGGTCATGAATATGTTCTCTATTTTCTTCTAAAAGCTTTATTGTTTTTTTTTTAATTTTTAAAATTTTTATTGGAGTATAGTTGTTTTACAATGTTGTATTAGTTTCAGGTGTACAGCAAAGTGAATCAGTTATACATATACATATATCCACTATTTTTTTAGATTCATTTCCCATATAGGTCATTAAAGAGTATTGGGTTGAGTTCCCTGCACTTAAAAGCTTTATTGTTTTAATATTTACATTTAGGTCCATGATCTACCTAGAATTACTTTGGGGATATGGTGTGAAGTAGAGGTCAAAGTTCACTTTTTCCATATGGATATCCAGTGGATCCAGAACCAATTATGGAAAAGACACTGACATGGAAGACTTTTTTTTTTTTTTTTTTTTTTTTTATGGCTGTGTTGGGTCTTCGTTTCTGTGTGAGGGCTTTCTCTAGTTGTGGTAAGCGGGGTCCACTCTTCATCGCGGTGCACGGGCCTCTCACTATCGCGGCCTCTCTTGTTGCGGAGCACAGGCTCCAGACGCGCAGGCTCAGTAATTGTGGCTCATGGGCCCAGCTGCTCCGCGGCATGTGGGATCTTCCCAGACCAGGGCTTGAACCCTTGTCCCCTGCATTGGCAGGCAGATTCTCAACCACTGCGCCACCAGGGAAGCCCTGGAAGACTTTTTATTTTTATAGTGGGCTTTGCGTTATAGTTGAATGACATGAATATGTTTTCTTTTATCAAGACTTTAAAAGCAGTTAACAGAAGCCAAACCATTCTATAATTCTTGTAATTACTATTGCCATCTGTTCCAGTCCCAAATTACCACATAACCGTGCTATGCCTTCTACTGCCACCACATTCCAGTCCAACATGGGCGATTGCGATTTGCGAAGCCATTGTTATCAGAGATTATAACCATCTCACATACTACCAACAATGGGGTTCTTTTTGCTGCATGACCAGTGGGTGATCCAGGTTTAGAATCCTGTCTTTTTTTAAAAATAAATTTATTTATTTATTTATTTTTGGCTGCATTGGGTCTTCATTGCTGCGCGCGGGCTTTCTCTAGTTGTGGCGAGAGGGGGCTACTCTTTGTTGCAGTGCGTGGGCTTCTCATTGCGGTGGCTTCTGTTGTTGCGGAGCACGGGCTTTAGGCGCGCGGGCTTCAGTAGTTGTGGCTCGTGGGCTCTAGAGTGCAGGCTTAGTAGTTGTGGCACATGGGCTTAGTTGCTCTGTGGCATGTGAGATCTTCCCAGACCAGGGCTCGAACCCATGTCCCCTGCACTGGCAGGCAGATTGTCAACCACTGTGCCACCAGGAAGCCCTAGAATTTTGTCTTGAGGGTTTTCTTTCTGTGGCTACTTCTGGTATCAACTTGTTTATTCTGGGTTTCTCCCAAAGCAGAGCCTGGGTCTAGGGTTACATGCAAATAGTTTATTTGGGCTGTGATTCAAGGAAGCAGAAAGGAGGGACCAAGGAAATTGAACTAGGGAAGGAGAGGAAGGCAACACTGGGCTGCATTATTAGGAGACTGATTGGTGCTTGTTCCTGCCGAGAACTTCTGCAGACCTCTGTCAAAGGGAGAAGATGAGAAGCATTTCCTCCAACAGCTGGTTTGTGCTTCTGGGTGTGTTGTGTCAGTACCAATGAGCTACCACATTGTCCTATACCACTGGTCCAGAGAAACCCCGCACAGGAATCAAGAGTGTGTGGTCCACTTTCGAGGTGAGATGCTGTAAAAGAAAGAGTGGAAGCCTGTGTGAAATCAGTTGTATCTCAATCAGATGTGAGAAAAGGAGATGTACACAAAAGGTTTCCAATGCATATGTTGATATAGTTTATGGGACCCAAGAGTAACAATGCAGCTGGTATCAAATGTATCTGAAATCAAGTACTCGAAATCTCATTAGGTACTCTCTCCATATCTGCTTTTCTCTGTACATCTCCTTCATTTCCAGCTCCCGGCAGTATAGCTTTGTTTGATTCACAAATGCTGGGTGAGTGGGAAATGACCATCCCTGTCTTTTGTGTTTATGTGTTCCCTACTCAATATGTCAACCAGACTGAACCGAAAGTTCTCTATTCCAAGTTCAAATTCCCTGAAATTCAATGTGAGCAGATAAGACTTACATTATGTCTAAATAGAAGTGTTGATTATTATTGTGTTTTTTGCCAACCCTCTGTATTCCCTCTACTATGAGAATGTTAAAGAAGAAACATGTGGCAGAAGAAGCATTGCCATCAACCCATGGCTGATAAGCAATGTGAATGAGATATAATCTTTTATTGTTTAAGCCACTGTGATTTGGGGGTTGTTACTGCAGCTTACCTAGTAAAAGTTGGCCAATCCACATGCGATGATGACTGCTGACAATCATGTTTTGACTGCAATTATCAGCTGGGTATATCTGACTCAGATATCTTTTATAATTACCTGGAGTTCTTTAACTCAGGAATTTTTTATAAATAAAGCAAAAAGATTAATTAGAGTTACTGGGACCTCACTGTGAACATGTACCACATAAATTTTACTCAGCAGTTATCTTAAATATACTCAAGATATTAAGCTCTTTAGGTTATAAGTAAAAGGGACATATTTCGGCAAAGTTTAGTAATGGTGATTATTATAAAAATATAATTGGCAAAAAGAGAGATAGAATCTCAAAGGAACTTAAGACCAGTAGATATCTTCAGAATCTGGAACATATCCAAGGCAGTACAGGGATAGTTATGTGTGGTCACACAGGGTTATGAGTGCCCTGGTATTAATATGACTCTAATAATCTTGATCTCTGCTTCTCTTGCTGTCTTTTTGCGTCTCTTTCTGCTACCACCTGGCTTCCTTACAGTCAATTTTATACACTTTCTCTTCCTCATAGCTTTTTCTGTATCTATAATTTCTGAATTTTAGTGCCTTCAGCTTGCTTATAAGTTTGGTTTGCCCTTGGTTCCTTCTAGGACATCGTTGAAACTTCAACTTCCAATATTAGCTGCCTCATCTATATTCTCCCATCTATATTCAAATTCCTGATTTTATTGTACCCAGCTGTAGTGGGCTGAATAGCGTCCTCCCAAATTCATGTCCACTCAGAACCTCAGAATGTGACCTTATTTGGAATAAGGGTTTTTGCAGATGTAATTAAGGCATGGATATCAAGATGAGATCATCCTAGAATAAGGTGAACCCTAAATCCAATCATGAGTGTCCTTATGAGAGACAAAGAAGGATAAGAAATAGAGTCACAGAGAGGGTAAAGGCCATGTGAAGATGGAGGCAGAGATTAGAGGGTAGCCAAAAGTGAAAGGAATGCCAAGAATTGTCAGCCATGTGAAGCCAGGAGAGAGGCATGGAATGGGTTCTCCCTTGGAGCCTCCAGAAGGAACCAACCCTGCCAACACCTTGATTTCAGACTTCTGGCCTCTAGAATTGTGAGAGAATACATTTCTGTTTTAAGTCATCCAGTTTGTAGTAATTTGTTATGGCAATTACAGGAAACTAATACCCCAGCTCATCTCTGAGGGCTTTTAATAGTCCTAGGCCATTGGCTGGGCTATGGATTGGCCACCCCTGGGTGAAGTGTTTAGAGCAGGGTCATCAGTAGGGCTGTGAAAAGGGTGATTTCCTTTGAAATGACACTGGACACAGGAGACATGTAACTGGCATGTCTAAAACAATTTAATGCTTGGCCGCCAAGCATCAGTACTCTTCTTCCCTGATGGACAAAATGTCTCAGTTGATGTGATTCAACTCTCCCACACAGCACTGCCTATGTCCAATCAGACAAACGTCTGGAGGTGATGTCACAGGAGCATTTCAGAATTTACTTGTCATTATCAGAATCCTCATTTTCTGGGCAATGTCCATTTCAATGTCCTCTATTCAACTGAAATCCCGATTGGTATTACGCTGTTGCTATTCAGTATCCTATAAATGAAACTAAAGTTCTCAAATTTGAGCCTGATCTACTTTAAAAGGACATATACAGCTGAAAACCCTAGTCTTGACTTCAGTCATTTTAACAATAATGCCACCTTACAATGTATTAAAATAAAGCTATGGGTATAAACCTATAGAGCAAGAGTTGGCAAAATTTTTCTTAAAGACTAAGATAGTAAATATTTTAGGCTTTGTGGGCCATATCATTTCTATCCTGACTGTTGTAGCATGAAGATAGCTGTAGACAGTACATAAAATGAATGAGTGTGGTGTCTCCCAATATTTGGGGACAACGAAATTTGAATCTCATATAATTTTCACGTCATGAAATATTCTTCTTTTGATTTTTTTCCTCCAACTATTTAAAAATATAGAAACCATTCTTTGCCAGTGGCTGTATAAAAGCAGGCAATGGGACATACTTGGCACATGGGCCATACATAGTTTGCCAACTCCTGCTATAGAACTTTGGGTTCTTTGTCCACCCAAAGTCACCCCTTATTTTGCTAATGGGACCCTACTGTCATTTGGGGAACCTTTTTCCCACCTCCCCTTCTCATTGAAAACTATCTGTCTGCTTCACGTTGTGCTACAGGAGATATGGCCTTCGGTATAGTGACTGGTTCGACCAGAGTGAATACTACAGTTGTATGGGGTCTACTTTCTCTTTCCACAGAAACTTGTAGCAATAAGGACATGACTGTAAGCCTGGAGATGCCAGAGGCTACCACATGAATCTTAAGAATGAAGCTGACACAGCAGAAGGCTGAGCCAAGAAACTTAAGAGAAACTGAATTTTGATTACATTTTTGGAGCCCCTGGATCAAGCTACTCATGACACTAAACAACCCCAAGGCTACATGAATAAATAAATTTTTCTTTCCTATTTAAGTGAGTTTGAGTTTGGGTTCTCTGTCACAACAACAGGATACTAACTGAGGCAAAATCTTTCACCTTGACATTTATTAGAACTACAAAACAAAAACAAAATTTTAAACTAGATGCCAACTTAATTACCAAACCAGAAAAGTTCAAATCAACAATGCTATAGACGTTGTTTTACTGAAACTAAATTTCTCTTCCCAATGTGAATATGGCATTGGCTAATATGTTGTGGGTTGTTCGGAGTTTTGCGTGCCTTTGTGTCCTACACAGAAGGTGTGTGCTGTGCAATGAATCATTTCTTCATTGCTTTTCTCTATTTGAACTATTGCAAAACTTTCATTCACAGAGCCTGCTGTGACAGCATTCAGTCTCGTCTGGGTACAGATGTACAATTTACACAGTAAGTCAGCCTCTTTAGTTTCCTCTTCTGCTAAGACAAAGAAGAACATCATTGTGCTTGCCTTTCAAATTATATTGATATCAAATTAAACTTTCATTTTATTAAATTACTTAAGCCAAAGTCTTTGATCTGTGAAAATATTTTTCAACCATGAATGGGAAATAAAGCTTTGTGTTTTTAACAAGAAACAAATTCAGCTGTGGTGATTGTGTCAGCCATTGGGACATGCCAACTGTTGGTAATTAAGCAAGCCTGTGATGTCTAGACCTGCTTCATTTGTTTGTGGCCCTTTTTCTGTACCTTCCATTGACTCCCACTTGTGTCCCATGATTCCCTTCATTGGTGTGGTCTATTACTTCTGTTAGGGGTTTTAAACTAATTGCACAATTTGTTAGAACCTCTTTGTCTACAATTGCATGAAGTCCTCATATTACTTTTCAGTTGGAATACTATAATCTGTACTTGCGCTACTTGTTTTAACCAGGAATGGTGTATTATTGCTCCAAAAGTCCTGCAAAGATCTCAGAAACACTGTGGCTTATAACAGGAAGCATTTCTATTTTTGCTCACAGGCCTGCAGGTTTGCAGGGGTAGCTCTGCTTTAGGCTGCAGGTTGGCTTGTCTTGGCTCTTGGCTTTAGGTCAAGTGTAGGACTGCCTGCGTATCTTACTCTGGGGCCCGTACTGATGGGCAGCAGCTAGCTGGTGCAGGCCTCTTCATGGCAATCACAGAGTGCTAAAGACTGAGTCAAAGAAGGCAAGGACATTTAGGTCCTTTGTGCATGTCATGTTCACTGACATCCCATTGACCAGAGCAAGTTACATGGTGCAACATCAGTGAAGTAAGGAAATACACCCATCCACTCTAGTGTGCTGTAGGTTTACATGGCTGAAGGATGGAGGGAAGAATTGTGAACAATAATCCAGTCCAGTACATATGGCTTCACTTTGTATGAACTCTGTCTCTGCTCCTCCAACCCTCTGATCTCAATTTCTGTTGCTAATATGCCCTGTGGGAGCGAGAGGGCTTTCTATAGCTATTTTGGATTTTAAAGGAAGAGAATAGTTTCCAGATAGCTTAATGGCTATAAATCCAGTAGCTGTTACAGCTGAGTTTCCATTTTGGCTCAACCTTCTGGCTTCTTTGTTGATTTATTTTTATAATAAAATTAATATTTTAAAATATATTAAGATTTAATTTTGTGTTTTAATGCAGTAAAAAAAGTATATGATTCTATTTTTTTGATGTATCCTTAAATATACAGTGTAACTAGTAAGACAATAAGGGGTCTTATTCACAGCCAGGTTTGTAGGACCTAGCATAGTGCTGGGCATGTAAGGTGTGCTTGATAAATATTTGTTACTTGAAGTACATTGCTTTCTTACTTACTGATTGTTACTGATCACTAGGTAGTAACTTGTACATGAGTAGACATTTTCTTTTTTAATGTATATATAATTAATATCCTCCAACTTCATCCATCTGTTAACTGTACCAAAAAGGTGTTTATAATGTTCTATGTAGAAAGGTGATAAGTTTGTGTTTGCTCTTTTCAGGACTAGTACAAATTGTTGGTTGTGGTTTTTCTCAGGTTTGTTTTAAAAATTATTTACATACCCCTTTGACGTGCTAAGAGTCCTTAGAAGAATATCTAAATGGATATTTAGAAATATGTACCAATACAGGGCAAAATCTACTAATTTTCAAGTGTATAAATATCAGCCAGTGAAAATACCATTTTAAATTGCTTTAAAAAAGCATTTAAAATTAAAACTGTGCATGATATGAAAGGATCATAATGCATGAGAAAGGTAGTAAAAAGAATAAGTGCTCCTTGAAAGATTATTTCCTCTTAGAAGAAAGTAAATTAATTCCTGGAGTTGATTTTATGAAAACTGAACACATCATAAAACAAAATGAACTTAATTGAAAGACAGTTTGCTTTTTATAATAGGTCATCTACTTAAGAAAAGAGCAAGACCGAAGTAATTAAATACCTTCTTGGGTTTTTTTTCCGAATGATTCTGAGAGTTCAGGCTATTTCCTTTGCTTTCTTACAGGAAACATTTATTATAGCTTAAACATGCGCTAATGTCTCTAGTTATAATCATCTTGCCAGATATACTTAAGGCATAAAGAAAGGAAGGAAACTAATATTCATGAAGTGTCTACTATATGCCTGGTAAGGTGCTAGAAGCAAAGACTTGTTGAGATGAGAAATATTCTTGTTTCAGAAAAGAGGAAACTAGGTTCAGAAGTTTAAATGTCAGGGTTTTTTGACTCCAAAATCATGTTCTTTGGCACGAGCTAAAACCAGAGAAAACTGTCCATTTGATAGTGTAGTAAACTGGCATGAACTCCGTTTGCAAGTTCAATAATTGCAGTGTAGTAAAACCAAGTTTTATTTAGAGATAAACAAACAAGTATGTACATATGTTTTGCAATAGACAAATCACAGTGGTTCAAAGTCTTGCAGTGGGTATTCCCCAGTGCCACATAAGAGGCCCCAAGGAATGGTTCAAATGTGAATCTACCCACTGGATGCTCCCCAGTCTTGGGCTTGAGTTGACACGTTGATTCCTCCTGGCTGGAATTTCTGCTTGTGGTTGTCCCTGCTGTGTCTGCACTGCTGGCCTTACCCCTCAGCTCCAAAGCCACTTCTTCTTCTGGTGGTGCCTTGTTTTCCGTGTGCTTCTAGACTCACTTTCCTACTCTGGTGAAGCCTCCAGACATTCTGTTTTGACATTTCTTGATTTAGAAGAAGGCTTCCAAATTCCTTCTAATCCCGGCAGGAGGTATCTCTTTCATCAAATACTTTTCCCAAATTAAAGGATTCTTTCCTTGATTATCAATTATCAGCATTTATCTAGTGTTTGTTGTCTTTACAATCTGCTACTAATCTTTCCATCCTGTCCTCAAAGAATTTATAATCTACCGAAGGAGAAAAGCTGTTTACATAAAAATAAAAGCTGCCAAATGAGAGCTATGGGTAAGAATAGTAAGCATTATAAGACTTCCTAGGAGGGAAGGATGAACCTGGACTGTGGGTCTCAGGGAGCTGAGACTAGAGCTGGCCTTAAAAGGGCTTGTTGGGCTTCCCTGGTGGCGCAGCGGTTGAGAGTCTGCCTGCCAATGCAGGGGACACGGGTTCGAGTCCTGGTCTGGGAAGATCCCACTTGCCGCGGAGCAACTAGGCCCGTGAGCCACAACTGCTGAGCCTGCGCGTCTGGAGCCTGTTCTCCGCAACAAGAGAGGCCGCGATGGTGAGAGGCCCGCGCACTGCGATGAAGAGTGGCCCCCGCTTGCCGCAACTAGAGGAAGCCCTCGCACAGAAACGAAGACCCAACACAGCCAAAAATAAATAACTAAATAAAATAAAAAAATTAAAAAAAAAAAGGTCTTGTTGACCAGAGGTCCTTCACCCCCCAGTCTAATATCAGGCTCTGGCTGGCATTAAAGGACACATCAAAGATGGGAGGAACACGATGGGGCTGCCATTCTGGAGGAACAAAGGCAACCACATACTCTTTCTCCTGTACTGAGTCATCTTCCCTCTCCCCCTGCAGAACTTTAAGGGCGTTTGCTTTCTTCCCGGTCCGTGACTTCACTCAAAGAGCTCCGCGCTTATGAGAAAAGCTGGTCTGGTTCTGCTCTGGGCCTAAGGGGAAGACATATTTGTGGTTTCTATCTTGTCTGGCCCAACTCGCAGAGTATGAGATAAATCTCAGGCAGAAACTCTAGTCAGAGGAGTAACAAGTCTGCATTTCCCTCGAAAGAGCTGTGTCCTATTTCTCTGGAGTCCCTATGCGATGATGAGACAGGATGGCAATAAAAACTGGCTAAGGGCTTAGATTTGGGAATAAAAAAAATATTTTCCTTAAAATAGCTGTTCTAAGTATAGCAGTAAGAGTTGGGAGAGGTCTAGAAGACTTCAACAGAGCTAAAGGCAGAATTTGGAAAAATATCTGATTATTATTCCGCTTCTCCAGAAGTTGACAGGACTAGGTGCTCAGGATACCTGAGATCAGAGGTTTTCTGTGCTTCTATGTTCTTCACACATGTTCATAATACCTGGTGAGGCGGTAGCTCCATTGTAACAGACTAGAGAAGTTAACTTGCCCACGTTTGTGAAAGTATTAAGTGACTAATTGATGAAACACTTGTTGGGATGTGACTATAGGTTCATGGATTGAACTAGTTTTTAATTAATGTAATTGAAGAATTAGCAACCTGAGAATCAAATGAATAGTTCCAGACTCCTCCACTGCTCTAATTCACTAGCTCAGCTAAATTTTAATGTGTATGAGGATGCTGATGAATTAATGTTACCTCTCCCAAGTAATATATTTGCATTTGTAACTGGCATTAGGATATATCTTAACCCAATTATTGTTTTTTTTTAAAGCAATATAAACTTGCTGCAAATGAAAACTTACTCCAAATCCCCTTAAAAAGAAGTGCCTAAAGCACAGCAGTTCTGGCTCAAATGCGAGATGGTGTAGGGAGTGGGTGGTGGACTTGCAAGATCTTTTTTTCCTCTGTTTATTTTTTCCCTCCAGGTTGCCCCTGACTGACTCCAATGGAACTCTCTGCTCTAAATTATACATGTGATGACCAATCCCAAACTTAATCCCAGGGGGATGAGAACTCTAATCTGGTAGGTCTCCAGAGGTCTTCGAGTGTTCACCCTACAGGTGGACCCTGAGACTTTCATGGCAGCTATACCTTGCCTATAGCTCCTAAGTCTCTTTCCTTTTGAGGAGATTGACCTAAGCTAGATAGCAGAAATTTTCTCCAGTTTAATTATGTCATTTTGATTACAGAAATTAGACGGATAACCAAGAGCTGTCTCCAAAATTCACATCATCTCATGGGTAGAGGCTTGGGGAAGGGAGTGGTCAAGCTCTATTTTGTAACTCTATCTGGTTCTGAGAGTTGCCCCAATTTACTTACTTCACCTACCCCACTGCAGCCCCAGAATGAAAAACGTAATGTAATTATGTTGTGATATTTCAACTTAATAGTGAAGAATGTTTTTAATTTCTTTAGGAGACTATAGCTGCAAAGACTGATTGTATTGTATATTCACATGCCATAATTTCACTGATATTCTCTTTATATAGTAATTCTCCATGAAAATGAAAATTTTTTAAATGTTAACTTTTTTTTTTCACTTAGTTGATTCTGCTAATAAGCTCAGGAATGCAAAATTCACATTGCACATCATGTAAATCAAGTTTTTTAGACATTCCTAGTGCAGTTTGATAAAACATCTTTCTTAGGTCCTTTATAGTCTCAGGAAAAATAAGTTACTAATGTCAGAGGGTAATCTATTTTCCTTGGTGTATTACTTTTATCAGGTGTAAATGTGTTTGCCTGCAAGCAGCTGAAAATGCAGGAAAGAGAGGCTTAAACATGTAAGAGATGTACTTGCCTCAAGCAATGAGATATCTGGGGGCAAGCTTCCAGAGCGGGGATGGTGCCTTAGCAGTGCCTTCATGTTGCTCTCATTTTCATGGTTGAAAGATAGCTTCACTTCAGGCATCATGTTAGTTACAAGTGGGAAGAAGGAGGAAGGAGGAAGAAGGAAGAAGAAAGGGCAGGGCTTCCCTGGTGGCGCAGTGGTTGAGAATCTGCCTGCCAATGCAGGGGAAACGGGTTCGAGCCCTGGTCTGGGAAGATCCCACATGCCGCGGAGCAACTGGGCCCGTGAGCCACAACTGCTGAGCCTGCGCGTCTGGAGCCTGTGCTCCGCAACAAGAGAGGCCGCGATAGTGAGAGGCCCACGCACCGCGATGAAGAGTGGACCCCGCTCGCCGCAACCAGAGAAAGCCCTCGCACAGAAACGAAGACCCAACACAGCCAAAAAAAAAATAAAAAGGAAGGGCAAAGTGTAAAGGAAGTTGCCAGTCCAGTCTTTAAAAAAACTTTTTTAGAAACCTCAGGCAGAGACTTCTGTTTACACTGCATTGACCAGAACTGGATCACAGGGCCACCCAACTTCTATCGGCCGAGTATAGGGAAGCAAGTATCTCTCTTTACAACCTGCATCCTAGTAGAGGAGGCTGGATGGAAAGCTGGTGAAATGGGTGGTCAGGGAGCCAGCTTACAATATCTGCCACCACTGATTGGGATTTTTCTCTCACTGATTCCTTGTCAAGTGGAATTATTTTAAGCAAACAAAAAGTTTTCAGTTCAGAAGTTCTAGTTTAAGAATGCAATGTCCTCACCACTTATTTCCTCTTTTAAATGATAGATTTGGGCTGTCTTGTCTCTAAATAGCTACTTATTGTAGCTTGTGTTTTGAGAGCAGCATATCTAAGATCAAATGACAAAATGAAGGGAAACATCTTGTGACCTTTTGGTTTCAGTCATTTGGGATGTATTTCTTGCCAGGACAGACAGTTCAGTATTTTTAGATATTCTGGTGTTTATTTGTTCAAGACCAAGACAGAACCATCACGAATAATGAAGATGCGAAAAAAGAGCCAAACAATGAGATATACAAATGAACAAGAAATTCATTTGAGTCTGTTGAACTAAGACAGTTCCAGTTAAAGAACTGTATTATCTTTTTCTTTGGAGGCAAAAATATTTGTTAATTTCCATGGGTAAAATTTCACACTGTAGTTCTTAAACTCTACTAAAGACATCTAAACATTGTTTATTGATCATAAAAATATCTAATTTGAATAGCTGATCCTACTGTGATCCTACTGTAATCATAATCTAATCATTAGATTATTGCAACTCAGATTAAAAAATGTTTCTTTTTACAATTAGAATAAAACACTCTCATTAGAGAAACTTTGTAAAAGGAGAGAAGAATACTTCATACATCCACTATTGTGAACACTTAACATTTTGATAATATTTCTGTTTATAAATAGGAAATAATAATAGCCAATGTTAATTTAATACATACTCTAGGTTAATAATTTTTGATGCATTATATAACTTAATCCTCTCAAAAACTCTAGGAGCTAGGTACACTTTTATCCCTGTGTTTACAGATGAAGATAGTGATGGTAAAATAACTTGTTCAAAGTCATATGGTTGGTAAGTAACACAGCTGCAATGTCAGTTCAGAAAATCTTCAGAACCTCAAAATTCTCAAGACCTGAATGGGCCTTGCTGGGTATCTAGGAGGCTGGAACAGACAGACTTGAGGGCTTGCCATTGCTTTTGTGTCTTTGTAACATGTGATTCAAGATTCTGATTTCCAGGGAAGATGGCTGAGCTGTCCATTAGTAGCCTAGATCTGAGAGCCGCCTTGGTCTTGTTCTTCGTGAGGACTGAAGTTTCATGGATCCTTAGATTCTGTGAGCCTCTCCCTGGTGTTCAATAAATTTTCCCCTTCATTTCCAGAGTATTTCTGATGCTTCCTATCAAAGAACACTGATACAATAGGTTTTGTGACTTAACTAGAAACGCTAAACGTTCTCCCATGGGAAAATGCAGTTTCCAACAAGAAACCTGTAGGTGAACGTCTTAAAAACAATTCATTAGAAAGTTGGATATTCTATTCATAAATATAAAACATTTTATGTTCCTTATATCCTATCCTAATTGACCTTTTAAAAAAATTATCTTTCGCAGTACTATTTGTTCATTTTATTATTGGAAGTTATGTACATAGGGCCCTCATATATTGACCCTAAAATTGTGTACCTTTAGCCATTTCCATTTGGTAGGGACCTTACCTGTTTTACATAATAGCTAATACACTATTTATGCCTAGTAAAAACTATTCATACTCTCTCATTTGTTTTAGTTAGACAAGTTATAGTGAATTTACTTATGTGTAAAAACTTCAAACAAAACAGGCAAACTGATAAATACTTTTAAACAAAACTGGAATTATTAAAAAAAAACTAAACTAAAAGTCTCCTTTTAACTCCTCCCAATCTCCATCCCTTCGCTAGAGGTGAATTCAGTTATCAGTTGGCAGTGAAATCTTCCAGTTCTCTTCTATACATTTACCTACATGCATGTCCACATATAGAAATGTAGAGGTTTGCTCTGTACGTTTTATTTTTTAAAACTGAAATGTGCTAAAGAATGCCATTTGCTCGTGTCACATAACAACTTGTCTCTGAGCTCTTTTCCATGTTAGTACATTATGGATCCATCTTATTCTTTTAAGCTGCTACCAGGTATTCCATGATGTGGATCTACAATGGATTGTTTAATATTCTTCTGATGGACAATTTAGTTGTTTGTAATTGTTGATTATTACAGTGAAGTTGTGGTGAATATCCTTATACATTTCTCCTTGTGCATATGTCCCCGTATTTCTCTAGGATAGATATCTAGCAGTTGATTTCTTGAGTTGAAATATGTGTGCTTTAAAATTTTTTTTTAATTAATTAATTTATTTATTTTTGGCTGCGTTGGGTCTTTGTTGCTGCGCGCGGGCTTTCTCTAGTTGCAGTGAGCGCGGGCTCCTCCTCGTTGCGGTGCACGGGCTTCTCACTGCAGTGACTTCTCTTGTTGCGGAGCTCGGACTCTAGGTGCGCAGGCTTCAGCAGCTGTGGCACACGGGCTCAGTAGTTGTGGCGCACGGGCTTAGTTGCTCCGCAGCATGCGGGATCTTCCCGGACCAGGGCTTGAACCCGTGTCCCCTGCATTGGCAGGCAGATTCTTAACCACTACGCCACCAGGGAAGTCCCTAAAATTTTTGATAGGTGGTAAAATATGAACTCATAGCCAAGTACATGGCCGTATACCACCAGTTCCTTGCGATCACGCTGAATCTTGTTTCTCGACAGTTGTTCTTACAGAACATCATTATTATGTTCCTTTTTCCGATTCCTCTCTCTCATACTTCCATTCCTCTAAAGACTCATATTAAAGATGCATTTTTGTTTGCAAGGAATAAGAAACTTACTCAAACCCACTTAGACAGAAAGGGTAACTTATTGACTCATGTAACCAAACTGTGGGGAAGGCCCCAGTCTCATTGTATCTCAGGGCAACGGGCATTTGAGGCCAGAACACTGCCAGGATGCATTTTGCTTCTCAGTTTGTTTTTTTTTAATTAATTAAATTAATTTTTGGCTGCGTTGGGTCTTCGTTGCTGTGCGTGGGCTTTCTCTAGTTGCGGCGAGCGGGGACCACTCTTCATTGTGGTGCGCGGCTTCCCATTGTGGTGGTTTCTCTTGTTGCAGAGCACGGCCTCTAGGCACGTGGGCTTCGGTAGTTGTGACATGTGGGCTCAGTAGTTGTGGCTCGCGGGCTCTAGAGCGCAGGCTCAGTAGTTGTGACACATGGGCTTCGTTGCTTCGTGGCATGTGGGATCCTCCCAGACCAGGGCTTGAACCCCGTGTCCCCTGCATTGGCAGGCAGATTCTTAACCACTGTGCCACCAGGGAAGTCCCTTTGCTTCTCAATTTCAGTCCTCTTCTACAGGGCACCTTCTTTCTTTGAAAGTTCTTTATATTCAGATACAAGTCCTTTATTAGATATGTGCTTAGCAAATATTTTCTCCCATCCATGGCTTGTCTTTTAATTCTCTTAACGGTATCCTTCAAAGAGCAGAGGTTTAAATTTTAAGTCCAATTTATTAATATTTTTCTTTTATGAGTTGTGATTTTAGTGTTGTATGTAAGAAATCTTTGCCTAACCCAAGGTCAGAAAGATTTTGTCCTGTTATCTTCTGAAAGCTTTGTAGTTTTAGGTTTTACATTTAGGCCAATGGTCAATTGTGAGTTAATTTTTGTATACGGTGCAAGGTATGGATGGAAGTTTATTATTATTATTATTATTGTATGTGGATATCTGATTATTCCAGGTGGTTATTCCAACCATTTGTTGAAAAGACAATCCTTTCTTCACTAACTTGCCTTTGCATCTTTGTTGAAAAGCAGTTGTCCGTTTATGTGTGGGTCTATTTCTGTACTCTCTATTCTGTTCTATTGCTTTATTTGTCTATACTTCAGTACTACACTGTCTTGAATACTGTACCTTTATAGTAAGCATTGAAATTAGGTAGAGTTAGCCCTCTAACTTTGTTCTATTTTTTTAAAGTTGTTTTGGCTATGTCAAGTCCTTTGCATTTCCATATGAATTTTAGAATCAATTTGTCAATTACTGTAAAAATGCCTGCTGGGATTTTATTATAAGTAGACTTTTTAAAATTGAGATAAAATTCATATCACATAAAATGAACCATTTTAGCCATTCTAAAGTGTATAAGTTGTGCAACCATCACCACTATTTAATTCCAGAACATTTCTATCACCTCCAAAAGAAAGCTTGTATCCATTAGCAATCACTCCCCATTACTCTCCCACCAGCGCCTAGTAACCACTAATCTGTTTTCTGTTTCCGTGGATTTGCCTCTTACGGACATTTCATGTAAATGAAATCATACAATATTTTGCCTTTTTGTGTCTATCTTCTTTCATTTAGCATAATGTGCACAAGAGTCATTCATGTTGTAGCATGTATCACTTGCTGGAATTTTGATTGGGACTGCATTGAATTCATAGCTCCATTTTTGGAGAATTGGCATCTTAACAATGTAAAGTGTTCTGACCCATGATGAGATATCTCTCCATTTATTTTACTTTAACTTCTCTCAGCAGTGTTTTGTAGGGTTTTTGTTTGTTTGTTTGTTTTTTAGCAGATTGGTTTTAAGCAAATCTTTTTACTGTCCTGATATTTTGGTTCTATTTTTACAGAGGCCTACTTAACTAGATTATTATTTTTTTGTCTAGCACTTTTTTTTTAATATGTTTGTGTTTAATGGTGTATCTTTTTAAAAGTTGAAGTATAGCTGCTGTACAATATTATATAAATTACAGATGTACAATATAGTGATTTTAGTATAGAAGTCTTGCACATATTTTGTCAGATATATCCCAAAGTATTTTATACGTTTTTGACACTGTTGTAAATTGTTTTTTTTAAATTTCAATATCCAATTGATCATTGCCAATATACAGAAATACAATTGACTTTTGTATATGAATTTCATTGATATTCTCTATTGTTTTCATGTTTTCTATTTCTTTCTTTCCTCTGTGATCTTAATTATTTCCTTTCTTCTGCTTACTGTGGTTTTCATTTGTTTTCTTTTTTCTAATTCCTTAAGGTGGAAGCTGGATCAGTGATTTGGTACCTTTTCTTTTTTCTAATGTAAGCGTTTAGTGCTATAAGTTTCCCACTAAATTGTGTTTTAATTTTCATTCGGTTTCAAATACTTTCAAGTTTCCCTTTTGATTTCTTCTTTGACCTATGGATTATTTAAAAGTATGTTATTTTTATTCCAAATATTTGAGGATTTTCCAGAGATCTTTCTGCTATTTATTTCTAATTTAATTCTATTGTGGTCAGAGAACACACTTTTTATGACTTGAATCCTTTAAAATTTATTGACACTTTTTTGTGGCCACAAATATGGTTTGTTTAAGTAAATGCTCTATGTGCAACTGAAAAAATTATGTTTTCTGCTGCGGTTGAAGAATTCTATAAATGTCAGTTAAATCAAATTGATAGTGCTGTCCCATTCTATATCTTCCTTAATTTTCTGTCTACTTGTATTATTAATTATTGAGAGAGGGAGTAGAAATCTCTGACTATAACTGTAGATTTATCTATTACTCCACGTAGTTCTATCAGTTTTTGTTTCATGTATTTTGAAACTCTCTTATTAAGAGCATAAGCATTTATGATGGCATCATTTTATGATGAAAAAATGACCTTTTTTCCCCTAGCAATGTTTAAATTTATTTCTGTCATACATTTTAATTATATATGTTATTAAGTCTATAATACACTGTTATGTTTGTTTAAACATTCAATTAGCATTTAAAAATATTTAAATGAGAGAAAAAAATCATATAATTTACCCACATAGCTACTATTTCCAGTGCTCTTTATTCCTTTTCTAGATCCATATTTCCATCTGGTATCTATTTTCTTTTGCCTTTAATATTTCTTAAAGCGTGGGTCTGCTGGTGATGAATTCTTTCAGCATTTGTATGTCTCAATAAAATAGGAACTTTGTGGTTAAAATGATTTAGTCTTTGTTCTCAGGATTAGTTAATAATTTATTACAGGCTTGAATGTGGAGTATCTGTTTATTCATGTTGACATTTATATCTTTCAGCATAATAATGTCTTATTTTTAAATTGGAATTTTGTTTGTTTGTTTGTTTTACTGCCTACAATGGGCCAGGCTCTGTTGCTGGGTGAAAGGGCTGTCCCAGAGATACCACCAGTTGTGGGGCCTCATGGAGTCTCTCATCCAGCCATGGGATCTCACATTCAGTGCATCCAGTTCCCAATCACCATTTTATTATAATTGTGCCTATATTGTCCCAAGATAAATTTTCCTTTTAAATCCTAGGAAAGCTTTATGAAATTATTTACAGCTTTTCTCCATTCCCTTCTTGAAATTTGGAATTATTCAATTGCTATTTCAGTGTTCATTTAAACTTCTTTGGAATCTCCAAGGTTAAAAGTTCTTGTACAAAGAACATCAGAAAAAGAGTAACAATGTCTAGTTTTCACAATTTTCTGGTGTGTTATAGTGACTGTGTAACACATTTGTTCTTATCTGAGTCATCAGTGGACAGCTTCCAGGTCTCTATGGAACTTTGTTTAGCAGATGGTTTGTTAATCTGACTATGTCAGAAATTCAGTCTAAAGGGTTGATATAGCTCACTTCGTGACAATGATTAGTTTGCCAATTGCATTACTCAGTACTAGTCTAATAAGTGAATGTAATTTGAAAATGTATACTGAGCAACATTTTTATCCAGTTTGCCCATGGTACCTATCAGAAGTAAATATATAGCTTTGTTTTACATTTGCTCAGCCAGTAAATTTAATTGTTCGACATTTTATAGAAATATAAAAGCATCAAAACTAAGCAAGTTATAAACCTTTTAAAGGGATGTTCCATTAAAACTGGAAATTTTATTTTAAGAGTTCATGTTGTTGCTGGATCATTGGTGCCTATAGGTTAGGGCACAGGATGAGTCTTGACCTCAGATATAGAGGCCAGAGGGGAAATGCAAGATGGGATAGAATTAGGCCTGGATAAGAGCAAGATATGGGGTTAAAGATACAGAACTTTGTACTAGAACAGTTCCAAATGGAAAAACGGAATGGGCTCTTCTGTGAAGCAGTGAGTTTCACTAGGTGTGTTCAGTGGAAGCTGGGCTATATGGACTGTCATAGGATATACCTGTATTAAGGAAATGTGACTTCTAAGACCCCCGTCTTCATTTTAAGCTTCTTTTATTTTAGTAGTGCTGTATATTATAGCCAAAGTTTATAAGTATCACAAATGCTCAACATCAGGGGACAGATTACACAAACTATGACTTATATGCATTTTAGAACATATGAAGTTACAAGTTTACAGGCTGAGTCATTAATGACAAGCTCTACATAAATCATTTTTTAAAAAACAATCAAGATTGCAAGTTTATATTGATTATAGGAGTGTAAAATATGTTTATTACATATTTTAAAAGAATATGAAATAATAAAAATTAATGATAGAGTATGTTGATTTTAAATAACATCCTTTAGAGTCTTAGAAATTTTTTATTAAAGAGAGTATGTATTTTATTTAACAAAGTTTTATTTAGTGCCCAGGGATGAACAAAAGATTAACTGATTAATCCTTACAGCAACCCTAAGAATTATTATTAATTATTATTATTATTATTATATGCTTTTAAGTTTTAAAAAAAAGCAAGGTGGAGAACAGAGAACAGTGTACAGAATGCTACTGCTGTTAAAGAGTACAGATAGAGATATATAGCCTTGCATATGCATCAAACTTCTCTGGAAGAATAATTCTGTCTCTGTCTCTCTTTCACAAGGGAACTGGGGTTCAAGATAGGTTCAATACTTTTTGGTACTATGAAATTAAAAAACCCATTTGCATCTATTATTTTAAAATACTATTAAAATAATTTGAGTCTATACTATATAAAAACAAAAAATGAAAAATCTTTGGTTCTGAAGTTGAAGCCCAGGAAAAAGATGTAGCAAAACCAGAAGTCAATGCTTGAGATGGGTTAAACTTCATACGTGAGTAATGCCATAAGGTTCAAATAATGATTGAAGGTCCACAAGAAGGAAACCAGCAGCTAGATAATGAAACGGAGATAAGGATAAAATGAGAAGTTTAGGTTAAATGAGAAGTCATAAATCAGGAAGGAGAGCAATTTCTAGGCAAATGCCATATCAGGGGGTTATAGCCACTGGGTGATCAGACCTAAAGATGGTTAAGAAATTCACAACACAAAAAGAGCATAGTGTCAAAATCCTGGAAGTTGGTATCTGTGGAGCAGTTGATTTACAGGCAGCAAACCTTTAGTCCTAAGACTGCTTCCTAATGGTGACCCAGGCGCCTTTTTACTTTTCCTGTTGAGGCAAATGGCCAACCTCACTTGGCAGACACAGCTCTTGCAGAGGAGAGCAAGTCCCACAGCATGTTCACCGGGAAATATTTCTCTCCTTCTCACTCACCTTTCGTCATCCATCCACTCCCTGGATGTCCACTGAGCACCTACTATGCACCAATAACCTTTAACAGGCATAAACTAACATTTCAAAATTTAGGGAAAAGAGCGCTGTTCTCTCTAAACGGTTTAATAAGCAGTCTGACCCTTGGTTTCTAGATAGGTATTGTAACTTAGTACCATCTGGCTTACTGTGTCATTTGTGGCCTAGCAAACGTCATAGGCTAATGTGTTAGTTTCCTGTTGCCACTGTAACAAAGTACCACTAACTTAGTGGCTTAAAACAACACAGATTTACTCTTCTTACAGTTCTGGAGGTCATAAGTCCAAAAGCAGTTTCACTGTGCTAAGATCAGGGTGTACACAGGGCTGCATTTTAGGGAAGCTCTAGGGGGGAATCCATTCCCTTGCCTTTTTCTCCTTCTACCAGCTGCCCACATTCCTTGGCTTGTGGCTGCATCACTCTGACCTCTGCTTCTGTCCTCACATCTTCTCTGACTCTCTTGCCTCCTTCTTTCCCTTTAAGGACCCTTGTGATTACATTGAGCCCACTCAGATACTCCAGGATAATCTCCCTCACTTAAAATCAAGTGATTATGGACTTTAGTCAAATCTACAAAGTACCTTCACAGCACTACCTATTGTGTTTGGTGGGATACCTAGGGAGATAGACTGGCCATAAGCTGATCACCACATTTACTTAATATTTTCTCTAAATATGCTCACTGTTTAAATAAACTTACCGAAAAGGAAAAGTTTGTTTTACTACATGATGAAAAACCCATATCACAGTCCATAAATATAAAATATATGAAAACAAATACTATGAAAATACTTGTTAACTTCCAGCTAGATACCACTGCCTGCCGAAGGCTGAGCCTGTGGCTTGGTCTCATTGTTTACAAAAGGAGACCAGCAAGCGTTAGAGAGGTGTTGACAATTCAACACCAAACTGAGCCTTTCTCCTTGATAGGAAAGGAAGGATTGAAAGACCTTCAAAAGAACATGACTTTCTCAATATTTAATGAAGCATCCGTGCACCAAGTAAAATCCTATCACAGATTGCCAGAGATTCTGTTTCAGACTTTGGGAAACATTGGCATAAAGTTTTCAAATCCAAGCTCTTGAATCAGGCTGAATATAAATCCAGAGTCTCTCCTTCATGCACTAGCTATGCACCAAATCTATTTCCTTATCTGTAAAATGGCAGTACTACTAAAACCTGTTTGTAGTCCTGTTTGTAGTTATTTAAATGAGATAATGCCTGTACAGTCCTTGGCATAATGCCCAGCACATGGTAGGTGCCTCGAAAATATCAGTAACTTTTTTTAAATAAATTTATTTATTTTTGGCTGTGTTGGGTCTTCGTTGCTGCGTGCGGGCTTTCTCTAGTTGCGGCGAGAGGGGCTACTCTTCGCTGTGATGGGCGAGCTTCTCATTGTGGTGGCTTCTCTTGTTGCAGAGCACGGGCTCTAGGTGCACAGGCTTCAGTAGCTGTGGCTCATGGGCTCTAGGGCGCAGGCTCAGTAGTTGTGATGCACCAGCTTAGTTGCTCCGCGGCATGTGGGATCTCCCCAGGGCTCGAACCTGTGTCCCCTGCAGTGGCAGGCGGATTCTTAACCACTGCACCACCAGAGAAGCCTAGAAAATTTCAGCAACTTTTAAAGGAGAAGTCACTGTTGTAACTCCAGCATCAGGACACTTTCTGATATTGTCAGCTTTCTCCTTACCCCCCACCTACCCTCAAGTTGAGATACTTGGCCTTGACCGAATCTCTTCACTCTCAAGGTACAGAAACACATGACTGAATCTTTTATTTTGGCTGTGGAATCAGGACCACAGTTCAGGTCTAAGTGCCCTCTAAGGAAGGGGCGTGGAAGTTGATCCAGGTGTGGATTGTGGGCAAGGTCACCTAAGCAATTGATGGTCAGCAGTGGCTTGCCATCACCTTCATGGCACATTACCAACAGATATTTAGCGTGAGCACCTACTCTGGGTAAAACTTATGAGAGCTTCGGGGCACTATGCTAGGTGGCCTTTGTGAGCTTGAGGCTGGATGTCTGCAACACACTTTGAGGAGCCATTTGGAAGCTACAGATCATGCACAGTTGGGCCACTTGATGGTTGAGAGGCACAAGCTCTAAGGAATAAAATTATAAATTGCTCAGAATTGTATTCTACATTTCCCTTTGGCTACCTGTTTGTTTCTCAGTATAATTTGAGGTGTTGACTATGGCCCACAATAATCTAGGTGGTTTGGGGTACTGAGCTGTCTTATGAATTACCTTTCTCTCTAACTTCCTTGTGGTTAAGATTGGCAAGCATAGTTTAGGATTATAATTGCTGAATTTCAATGACAGAAAGAATACTCTGTAATGAAAGATACTTATATGTCATAAACATCCTGATTTGATAAAACATTAGTTTTCCTTACGAAAAGGTCATAATGGACATGTAATTTTTTATGTTCAGTTTTTTTTTTCTTAAATGTACTTTTTTCTAGAAGGGGAAATGTTGGGGGAGACATATTATTTCAACTCTTTATGGGCATACATTTAAAAAAATCTGGGCATGTCTGTGAAATCTTAATTGTATATTGAATTATTGCCAAATTCTAGTTTATTAGGAAGTGTGAGTTACGGCTAAATTATTAATAGAAGTTAAAAGCTAATTATTTAAGTTACAGTTGGACTTAGTTGAATATTAAAAAGGGCATTTCTTCAAATTGTATTTCCATATTACTTTAAAAATAGCCTAATATAAATGACCCAAATAGGCACATGTTTTTTTCTTAGTCTTATGCAATTAAAACAGTATTTTATAGAAGAGAGCTGGTTTGCTGTAGTTATGGTCTTACTTTGAGAAAAATAGACTGCTAGGTCGTTTTCCATTGAGATGAGGCGTAGATCCAGGCTTTATGCAGCCCAAAGCTTATGCAATTTTGGAATCCCTCTTTGAGAAAAAAGAATACCAAATAATTGATTTTTGCAAACGTCACAAAAATATGTGGCCCTGTGAACACATTGATAAGGTCTCCTCACAGGGCCAAGGAAAAATCAAGTGAGGAGCCCTGAGGCATTAGCCTTGTTACCTTCACAGTAAGTTCACCTCTGACTAAATATATATTATTGTGAAAATTTCTGAGAATGCTCCAGTTTCCCACATTCATGAAAAAGCTCTTTGGGTTTGATCCTTGGGGATGCGTAATATTACAAATAATCAACTACCTACGTAAAATGATGAATTATTCTGTTATTGACAGTGTTCCCTTATCATATCTGTTTATTGAAGCATAATACAATAATTTAAAATTTTACCATTTTGTATTTTTCAAAAGAAATAGCCAATAGCCCTTTCACAAGATGTGAGAAAAATGGAAACAAAGGAATATATATATATATATATATATCTGAAAGCATTTTTGTTTTCTCTTGGTGTAGATTTTTTTCTGGAGACTTAATAAGTAAGAAAATTATACCTTGTTTGTATTTACATAATTACTTTCTCATAGAATGTTACATTAATATATTAGGCTTAAGTAGTAGTTGAAAGTGGAAAAAAAAAGAGAGTAAAACAAGGAGCCTAAACTTAAAATAACTTCACAACGGAGAAAGAACAGTTTTCCTGACCATGTTTCTTAGATCTCCATGATTGAAAAGAAGTGGACAATTTAGATGTTTACTGCATGTAGGAAATAAAGCAATTTCTATAGATAATTCTAGGAAAAACTTTTCTTTCAGAGCTTCTTGAAATAAGAATATTCTTAATTTTCCATTTTGACTATAGAAAATTGGTCTTTCAATTTTTTCTTGTCTCAGGTACATAGTTTTAATAGCCTAATATTTGGTCATGTTTTTCCCATTTCTTTTTTTTTAAATTTATTTTACTGAAGTATAGTTGATTTACAATGTTGTGTTAATTTCTACTCTGCAGCAAAGTGATTCAGTTATACATATGTACATTCTTTTTCATATTCTTTTCCATTATGGTTTATCACAGGTTATTGAATATAGTTCCTTGTGCTATATAGTAGGACCTTGTTGTTTATCCACTCTATATATAATAGTTGCATCTACTAACCCCAGACTCTCAATCCATCCCTCCTCCACCTCCCCTCCCCCTTGGCAACCATAAGTCTGTTCTCTGTGTCTGTGAGTCTGTTTTGTAAATAAGTTTATTTGTGCCACATTTTAGATTCCATATATAAGTGATATCATAGGGTATTTGTCCTTCTCTTTCTGACTGACTTCACTTAGTATGATAATCTCTAGGTCCACCCATGTTGCTGCAAATGGCATTATTTTGTTCTTTTTTTATGGCTCAGTAGTATCCCATTGTATATATCTTCTTTATCCATTCATCTGCTGATGGACATTTAGGTTGTTTTGATCCCATTTCTTCTTTTTGAATTTGAAGATGAAGAATGAAATAAATGACCAGACAAGGGAGGAAGGAGAGGAAAGAGGCATAAAATTAGGATCCTCGATTGGAAATTGGAGAAGGAAAATAATATGAATTTACTGAATAATAAATTCATCTGACCCACTTCATCATCTTATGACACCACATTTGGAGCACGGACACTGGAAAAGAGAGAGGCCTACTGTGCGGATAAGACGATTTGTCGCCTCCAGATGGAGCAGGACTTGCTCGGTCTGTCCAGTCTGGGCAGCAGGGTGGTCACTGCAATTGCCAGGTGGGCTCACTTGGTTTAGGTACCTCCCCTTATGATAATGCATAAACTATTTTTGCAACCTTAGAACATTAAAAGTAATAAGAGGGAAGGTACAGACTTTCACATAAGTACTAGGGATGTGATGTACAACATGATAAATATAAATTAACTTTGCTGTACGTTCTATATGAAAATTGTTAAGAGAGTAAATCGTAAGAGTTTGCATCACAAGGAAAAAAATTTTTTTCTATTTCTTTAAGTTGTATCTATATGAGATGACGGATGTTTACTAAACTTATTGTGATAATCATTTCATGAGGTATGTAAGTCCAATCACTATGCTGTACACCTTAAACTTTTACAGTGCTGTATGTCAATTATGTCCCAATAAAACTGGAAGAACACCTGGCAGTCCAGTGGTTAGGACTCTGTGCTTCCACTGCAGGGGGCCCAGGTTCGATCTCTGGCCAGGGAACTAAGATTCCCATGAGCTTCATGGTGTGCCACCCTCCCCTCCCCCGCAAAAAACTGTAAGAACAAAAAATTTTTTTAAATAAAAAAATAAAAATAGTAACAGGGGTTAATTGGGAATGATGGCACCCATATTAAATAACTAATACATAGTTAATTTAAATTTAATGCACACCTCACCTTTATCAACCAAGGATTTGAGGCAGCTCACCAGGTACACATGTAAAAAAGTAAATATTCAATAAATAGAATTTTGTTTAAAGTATGGTCATGGAAAATAGAGTGGAAAGTTAATAAGTGTGGTGGTGGGATTGGGTGAAAATAGAACACATATATCCTGGCCCGGAGGGCACAGGTACTATAATAGGACAATAAATTTGTCATGAAGCTATGGGTCTATGGTCAGTTAAAATTTTTTTAATTAACCGTGGAGAAAAAACAAACTCATTTCTTCTAGGAAGCAGTGCTTTTCCTAATATAAGTTTTAAAAGGAATTTCTCAAGTGAAGCTGTAGTAAACAATATTCACAGCGAGCAAAAAATAATAGGTTTATAAGCTGTTTCTTGTATTGTCAGTTGATGAAGACCAGCTGAGTTTTTTAAAAGCTGTTGGGTAAAAAACAGCTCTGCAGGGAGTAATCCATACTATGGAAAGAACCTGATACTATTTACTAAACAGTTCACCAAAGTATAAATATGAAAGCAGAAAGCTAAAAAAGTACGTAGTGTAATACTGGTACTTCCAATCTCTTCTCAATAAGATGTTGAAATTGGCTAAGAGAAATGTTCCTGCCCTGATTCTGATTCAGGTTTTGTTTTACCTTGTTTTTTGTAGAATTCATACATTATAGTCGAATAACTGTAAAGAAGTTACTTCTAGCTGCTCTGGTTGAGATTTTAAAGGCTATTTATTTGCTGCATTTCATCTTCTATAGCTGTTTTCTCTCTCTGAGTCACAGTTCCTTCATTCCTTCTTGAGGTGGTTACTTGTAGAACAGAAGAATGGCAACGTGATTTCAGTAAGGCCTTTGATAGTCTCCCATGATCTCCTTATAGACAAGATGGTGGAATATAATTTGGGTGGCAGATCTGTAGCCCGTTGAACATCTCTGTCACCCAAATGTTTACCAACAGATGGCTGTCGTTCTGGAGGGAGGCTGTGTGGCGTGTTGTAAGGAGTAGTCCAGGTACAAGAAATGCTAACTGAGGAGCAGGTTGGGGTAGGTGGAGTAGATGAGCTCAGTTTGGGATATTTCTGTGAGACTTTCAGGTTGAAATGTCCTTTAGCAGTTGAGCAAATGGATTTGGGGGAAGGAAGGAGGAAGAGAGAGAGGGGGGAAGAAAGAGAGAGGGAGAGTGAGAGGGAGGGAGGGAAGGAGGAGGAGAAGAAAAGGAAGGAAAGGAAAGAAGGAAGGAAGAAAGGAAAATTGAGATCTAGTTACATAACACACGTTCATTAAGTAACAACAAACTATATACCAGGCAGTGGCTAAGCACTTTACAGGTTGTAACTCATGTGGGTATCACAGCAACCATATAAGGATTATCTTGCTATGATCGCTGCTTTACATATGAGGAATGGAGATATGAGTGGTGAACTGCCTTTCCCAGAGCCGCACAGCTGGGAAGTGGAAAGAGCTGAGCTGTGAGCTCTGGTGTAAAATGAAGAGCTGGGCATTTAAGCAATAAAGTCATAGGTGTAGCTCTGGGAGCCTCTATGAGCTGAGGTACAGTAACTCCTCCAAGGTCAGTGTGGTGGCCTGTAGAGGCTCAAAAAAATAAAAGCCATATTTCCTGCAAATGTGCATTTTTCACAGTGTGTTCATAGCTTTTAGCCCCTCAAATTAGGAAAATATGATACAGAGTGAGTGAAAAAGGAGCATGGCAGAAACCTGGGAACAGCTTCAAGAAAGTGGAAATGGTCAAAAAATGGGAGATGCAGCATAGAGTCACGGGCCAAAGCAAGCACGAGGTTGTGGGTGACATCAGCAGAGCCATTCCGAAGGAGGGATGGGTGAGAGAGCAGATTGCAGTGACTTGGTTTGCGGACCTGGAGACCTCAAATGCAGACTAGTCTAGAAGCTTGACTAGGAAGGGAAAGAGAAAGAAGGGTGGGGTGGCTAATTATATAGAAAATCAGGATGAAGGGAAGGGTTTTTAATCCTTTGATGAGAGGTGTGAGTGTGTCTTAAATGCTCAAGTGGCAAATGGGGATAGAGAGAGAGCAAAGATTCCAGAGAGGGGTGATTGTAGGAGCACGGTGTTGGAGATGCAGGAACAGATGAATCCTTCCTAATAAGCACAGGCAGGTAGAACGTCCACCTGGAGATGGAGGAAATGATGCGTATGTATACAGGTAAGTCTGGAGGTAGAGGAGAAGCCTCTGTACTGTTCATCATGAGGAAACAGTGGCCCAGATAAGCTAAGAGATTGCTATCTGGTCTCACAGCCAGCTTGTAGCATTTTTGGAGCTAGTAGAATCCACTGTGTTTCCATGATATTATTCGTCTCCCAGTGAAAAAGTCTCCCCTTGACTTCCGAGATACTAGGCTATTTTTGGATCTTCTCAGGCTTATTTGAGGAACTCTTTTGTGGTTTTCTGGATCTTGTTTCTTTTCTTACCAGTAAAATGTGTTCTGGGCCCCCTTGTAGTGTGACATAGTTGAATAATTAGGGATCCTGGGGCCTGACCTGGGTTCAGACTCCGACTCTATTGGTTCCTAGCTTTGAGCTCTTGGACAAGGTACTTAAATTTACTGAGCCTCTCAGCTACCTCATCTATAAAGTGGGTACAGTAAAACTTACCTTCAGATTACATGAGGATTAAGTGAGATAATATGCACACAATGCCTGGCACGATCGCTGGTACGTAAGAGGTGCTCAGAAATACAACGCCCTGTCTCTTCTCTCTCCCTTGGTGAGATCCCTAGAGACCCAAGCTCCTTGCTTCTATGCAATTTTGAGAAAGTCACTGAATCTTTCTGAATCTATTTGTTCATGTCAAAAAATGGAGACAAAAAAAAAAGAAAAAATGGAGACAATCTTAACTACACACCACTGTTGTGAGAATGAAGATGGCTCTATGGAAGTCTCCGGGAGGCTGCTCCATCAGTCTTTGCTGACTCTAAATCTTACCTACTTCCTGAGCTTCACTTCTCACCCATTATGAACATCTCCCCACAAGCATATTTTCCAGCCTCTTCTCCTTACTTGAGCATTAGGTTCTAACTACTTGTTGGATGTTGCCTGGATCATCTGCTAATGGGTATGATTATTTTTATTTTTAACTTGTTATATTCACACTCATCTGTGATCTCTTTTGCATCTTACGTAGTTGGCAGACTCTTCCTCCTGACCTTTACTTTCCCTGGTGGCAGCCACTTCTTCTTCTATTTCTTCTCATTGTACTGGTTATTTTCTATTTGCTATCTATCCCCTCCTCCATCCTTCATGCCTGAGCATCTCTCAGTCTCCCTGGCCAGCTGGCTTCTCATTAGAAGTCCTCGTCCACAAGGGGGGAAAATTGTCTATGTTCTGCTAGAGAACATAACCATGGTTCTATTAAATTGGAAGCTAAGACGACCCTCTTGGTTACTGGGGGCTCCTCTTGCCACTGGAGGTATTGGCTGCTTACTGAAGAGATATCTGGTTGTTGCGACACAAAACAGTCAATGGAAGGTTATTGTCTGGGACTCAGATCCTTCAGGAATGAAGGTTTGGTTTACCGTAACAGGCGCTGACCTAGAGTAAAGAGAATATGGAGTGGGTGGTAGAAGATGGGTGTTGTGGTTATCAGCTTAGACCCCCGCAAGACTAGTTATAGAGGTGGGTGCATAACTTATGCTAATTGATTTCTTTCTTTATCCTCCCCTCCTTTCCTGCTACCCCATATGAGGTTCTGAAGGTAGTTAACATTGCAGTTTAGGTCCTGCTCAGAACATAACTGAATTGGCATCCTGTGGCTGACAGTAGCTAGGGGTGTTTCCCACATGTTGGGGGTCAGAGTTTCTTCATTGAGGGAAGAGCAGAAATGGATGCTGAGGGGAAAAGGTGGGCTGTTCTGATTAACCTCCATTTGTGTCTGCTCCCCTCTGCCCACCACAACTATTACCTGATCTGTTCTAGCCCAGGATGTTGGGCCAGCTTCCCACCAATGCGAAGTACCGGCAAGAGATTGAAAGTGGGGAGAGGAGAGATTGGGATATTTCCCCCCCCCCCGTTCTCTTCCTGCTCAAGGGCTACATTTTTGGCAGTGAATGCACTTCTTCAGTTTACAAGTGACCTCCTTCTCAAGGCACCAGCTTGTATGGTGCTTTGAGAACATTTCCTTCCCCTGGGCTTTTTTTCCAGGTCAGGTTCTTTGGGAAACAGACTCTGATACTCTGTCTGTAGAAGGTTTGCTGAGGAGTGAGTGCTTGGGGTTGCTACTTGGGGTGGGGAAGTGAGGGAAGCAGGACTGGGCAGAATATGTTGGGATGGCCCTGCAGTTAGTTGTCACAACTGGGCAAGTGGGTGGGACATTTATACCTCCATGTAGACCAGCCATTGTGTGTGGTTGCCTCTAGGGAAGGGCATGTCTTCAGTAAGGAAGTTCCTTTTAGTGGAGGACAAGTCCCAAAGAGGGATTTGGCTAATGCCTGTTGGCCACCAGTACCCCCAGCTGCTGGTGGATGAGGTCAGTCCTGGAGGGGAATCAGGGTGGTGCTCCCCTTACACCCTTCAAACCCAGGGGCCCCAAAGGCTCCCCACTGCTGCTAGTCCGGGGGTCTCAGCATCCATTGATGCCTCTCTTAACCTGCTCACACCTCTGTAACATCTTATCTTTGTTCAGTTCTCTTAACTGAACCATCTGAGTTGATTTGTTTCCTTTCAGAGCCCTGACTAATATAGATATTAATTTAAAAATCACATGAATGTATAAATACAAACTCTCATATGTTCAAGAAGGAGAAGTTCAGTACCTGATGATAGGGAGAACTGACCTGGCTGGGGAGGTGAGGGCAGGTTTAGTCAAGGAAGTGATGTGAGTGAACATCTGAAGGGGGAGTCAAGGGAACTATAAAGAAGAGAATAAGGGGGGGGGGTAAGGGGGGGGGAGGAGGAAGGAGAGACTTTTTTTTTTTGGCCATGCCACGCAGCATGCATGATCCTCACTGACCAGGGATTGAACCCGTGCCCCCTGCAGTGGAAGTGCGGAGTCTTAACCACTGGACCGCCAGGGAAGTCCCGGGAGAGACTCTTAACTGAAGAAAATGTTGAGTCTGTACGGCCCGCCCCACTCTCAGGTGAGGGCGAGAGTAGAGGCTGGAGAGAAAGGCAGGACCACACCTTCAGGCTTTAAGCCCCCCATTAAGGATAATCCTAAAGGTATTGGAAATGCTTTGAAGGTTCTCTAGCTGAGGGCCATAATCAGATTTGCATTTGAGGAAGATCTCTCTGGCTAATCAAAGACCAGTGTCATTTTTAATTTGGGGAAAATTACCACTTGCCTTCCAGTGTCTGTTAAAAGCAGAAGACTCTTTGGTTTACAGAAGTCTCCAGACTGACTGGACAGAAATTTCTATCACTTGGCAAATCCCACATATAAACTACAGTATATTTCCTGGACTGAATGTTACATGTTACACCCCACTGTGCCTATTGTGTCTTTTTCACATTATGATAATTTGTTGCATTTTTTCCTACTGGGTAAGTGATACTAATAGTGTATCAACCATGAGACTTTTCATACAATAACAATTTGTACTATGTATCAAAAAGTTGGAAAATACTGTATACTCTATCAGGACTTCTGATTTTGCTTTCCACTAGTTTTTGGAGTCTTTACAAAGTATATAAACTTCTACCACTTTGGTTCTGGAGTTGATTTCATAGGATTTCTCTTTATTCTCTCTTCAAATATGTTAATGGAAAAGTGTGAATACAGAGCGCTAGTCATGGTTTCATGTACAGATGTAGTCTTGGACCTCAGGGCTCCTTTCTGCTTTCTCAGTTCTTGTTGACTGTTGAGCAGAGATCAACAGAGTCAAGGGCAGAGCCTGATCCCTTGCAGAATTTATGAATGGAGGAAGAGGGGTGACAGCTGCACAGAACAACTGACAGGAGGGCTGTGACCAGAGCCCAGAACACCAGCCTCCCCCAGTGTTTCTATCCTGTCACCCTTCCCAGCACCCCCTGCCTCACCCAGAAAGGTCCCAAGCTGGGACCTGGGAGTTTAATATGCCATTGCTTTCTGCCTCTAGTAATTTAGGCATGAAGATTCTCTTGATCTAAATAATTAACCTAAAAACAGTTGATTCTGCCATCTCATTGGGTTAGTGTTACTGGTTTAATTGTGTCCCTTAAAAAGGTATGTTGAAGTTCTAGCCCCCAGTACCTCACACTGTGACCTTCCTTGGCAGTAGGATCTTGGCAGATGTAATAAGTTAAGATGAAGTCTTACTGGAGTAGGGTGGGCCCTTAATCCAGTGTGACTGGTGTCCTTATAAGAAGGGTAGAGACACAGAGACAGAGACATGTGGGGAGAACGTGGCCATGTGACAATGGAGGCAGGGATTGGACTGATGCATCCACCTCTAAGCCAAGAAACACCAAAGATTGTTGGCAAATACCAGAAACAAGAAAGGATTCTCCTCGACAGGTTTCAGAGGGAGCAGGGCCCTGCTGACACCTTGATTTCATATTTCTAGCTTCCAGAATAGTGAGACAATACAT
This sequence comes from Balaenoptera musculus, assembly GCF_009873245.2. Classification (NCBI taxonomy): domain Eukaryota; kingdom Metazoa; phylum Chordata; class Mammalia; order Artiodactyla; family Balaenopteridae; genus Balaenoptera; species Balaenoptera musculus. Next base: position 25,755,371 of record NC_045796.1, read on the forward strand.
TTCTGATGTTTTAAGCCATCCAGTTTGTAATTTGTTATGGCAGCCTGAGGAAACGAACACAGTTGGTGTCAATTTTTATCATAAACCCTGAGGTGAAACCCATATCTATTATCATGTAAAGTTTGAGTCCTTTTTGATAAGATTTACTGACTCCTATAGGGACAAAAAAGATTTATTGAGCACTGTAGAAAATATTTTGTTTCAAATGGGGCAAATATTTTATTTCCATTAAAGGCAGATTTTAATTTTTACCTTTTGGATAATTATCAAGAAGTAGACATCAACTGTACATCCCCTAGTTGGTTGATGCAGTTTGCTTTCCTTTGTCATTAAGAACATTTCTTTTTTCCATTCACATAACCATAAGTCATTGTTCTATCTCTGAGATTTCATATCTGGTGCCCCCTTCTCTAATCACCACGTTCGTGCCTATTTTTTCTGATATTCTCCTGCAGCCACTTCAGGCCCATTCCGTGAAGTTCTGGGCCTTCCCAGGACTGCATGCTGGAAACTCTCCCCTCGAACTCAGGCCGTTTACTTATGTTTGTCCACCACATTCTCCAATCCACCTCATACTCCACAGACAGCCTTTTAATGATGACCTTCATCGTGACCTTGATCCCCCTGAAGTTCCCACTGTGTTAATTTGCAACCGTCTGCTCTCTCTGTTCTGGGGCTTCTAGAGTGCAGAAAAGTTAGATCCATGTACCTCTTACTCAAGCCATCCAACTCACCTGAGCTGTCATTCAGTAATTCTTGTATTCTCCACTTGTTGAGTTGCTAAGAAACTCCCCACATTTCCTTTCTTATATCCCCTCCAAATGGATGGTTTCTGCTCCCGTCTTACTGAGATCTAGGCCATCTGGCAACTTCATTTGTATTCTTGGTCTCTTCCTTCCATATTCACTTAATTGTCTCCAGAATCTTCAATCCCTTGATCACCCACTACTTCTTCCCCTCATAAATTCCTGTATTCAACTGAAGTAACAGAAAAATCCAACCAACAGTTTAGTGCTTCTCAAACTAAAATATTACAATACATCTGATTCACCTGGGGAGCTTGTTGAAACAGATTCTCAGTCAATCTGGGGCCTGCGATTCTATAGTTCTAATGAGATCCCAGGTGATGCTAACGTTCCTGGGCCCCAGACCACGAGGATTTACCCCTTAAGTGCATATGGGGTCATCCTGATGGGGCAAGTGCAGTTTTTGCATGATGGCTTTCATTCTTCTGGGTTGCCTCTCATGGTCTCAAGATCCTGCCGCAGTTCCAGATATCCCATCACGATCGGAGTGCATCCAAAGGCAGGAGGCAGGGGTCTGACCAGAGAGATGACAATGAGAGAGCCTTCTCTGTTCTCTCCCCTCTCATCAAGGAGGTGAATATTTCTCGAAGGCTCCCACTTCCCCTTAAAATTTATTGGCTTAGATTTGGTTCACACCTGACCACTCACTGTCAAACCAGGATGGGACAGAAGGATTATGACATCTCAAGAGGCTGGACATACTGGTACACAAGGTGAGTTCTGTCAGCAGAAAGGGGGAGGATGGCCCACTAGGGTGGGCAGTGTCCTGGTTTTCCTAGCGCCATCTTGAGCCAGTGGTTTTCAAGCACTACTTTGAGGGGAAAAATGTTTTGATAATAATGCCTTATCGAATCCGTTTTTGAGCTTCTTTTCATGGCAGTTTTCTCTATGAATGTTCCATACACACACACACATACACACACACACACACACACACACACAGATATCCTCTCTCTATATATATCCTCTCTATTCATATCACTGATATCTGGCTTCTGCCCCCACTGTCATAATGGAATTGTTCTTTTGAAGGTTGCCAATAACCCCTTCCCCACTTACCTCTACCTGCCTCGTTTTGGCCACTTTTTCAGTCTGAAGCCCCGTTACCCTAGGGATTGGTGAAAGCCACCACTCAGATTTCCTCCTCTGTTTTCTTTCAATCTCCTTTCTTCTCCTCTTGCCCCCTGGCTGGGGCCTTTCCCTGACTTGGACCTTAGCTCTCTGCTCATCCATCCTTACACTTAGTCATCTATTAGCTCTTAGGACATCTGTTCTCATGTATTCAAGTATTACCTTTAAGTATTACCTCTACGGCTCCCAAACCTTATCTGAATTCCACCCTCAGATCTTTACCTACCCATCAGATCCTTCTAACTGCATGTCACACCAAACCACTTCTCTCCCAAATGAGATTCTTTTCCTACTTTCCTTAACTTAGTAGGTGGCATTAAATTCTTCTTGGAATAAATTAGCATAGTGTTTTCTGTTATATATATTATTTTACAGGATGTTAATTGGGAAGTTGTGACTGATGCACCAGGAAATGACAGCTATCAGATACCAAAATGAGTTAGGATGGAGACTACAAGGTGGAAATCTCAAAGTACTAAGTGGTTGAGGACTGATGAGATACCTATTCAGACAGAGGCTACAAAAGAGGTTACTGTGGGGAGGGCTTTGGGAGGAGGATTTGTTTGGATGGAGCTGCCCGGGGAGTTCTGGCCTCACTCCGCAAGGGTAGGGGCGCTGGCATCTACCACCAAGCCAGGTGAGGACTTTCTCAGAACCCCTGAGCGCGTGCTGTAGGCTCCAAGCTGACAGTGGATGGTGCCAGATTCCCACCTGAGGAAGGGACTGCATCCTATGGGGCAGAGTAGAGGGCCATGTCTGGGAGGAAGTTGTTCTACCTTTCAACCATAAGCTTTCTAGAAATGTGTGAATCTCAGAGACCATATGGGAGTCCACAGTAGGAAGGTCAGCTTGGGGTCATTTTGAAAGGGATTCTGCCTAAAAGGTCTTGCTGGAGAGTTGAGAGGACCCAACAGCGAGAGTCTGTGCGGAGTGGACTCAAGGAAAACCAAGACTGAGAGACTTCCTTGCCAGCGTCTCAGGAAGTATGTTCAAACATTCCCTGTAGGGGCCACAGAAGTGTTCATGAAAGATTTGGCTTCACACGTCCATCAGGCCCAGAGGGTGTGATGCCCTTTTTGTCAGAGTACCAGTACCTTATAAACTTTCCTGCTGCCCCACTCCTCCCTCCCCTTATGATCGTTAGCAAGCTGGCCGGGGAGGATGAGATGGAGGACAAAGCCCTTTGCCTGACTTCTGCCCACAGAAAGCCCTGCTGGGGAAGGGGCAAGATTTTAATTACTGAAATAAGAGCATGTCTTATCTCTAAGTAATAGCAGGATTTTCAGTTGCCTGAGAGAGAACAAAATAGTTATGGGACTGCTTGAGTTGTCATTAAGTGGAAGGGGAAGAACTATCCTTATTGAACTGATTTTTAACGGGGCAGCAGGCAACAAAAATTGAGTTGCTTTTATGGGTACACTCCATGAATCCTGTTTATTCAATGTTCTGGTTATGTGGAGAGCTTAAAGTCAGCGTCTGGAGTACTGAAATCATTTTATTAAAAAATGATTGCATAAATTAATGAACAGTTAATGAACAATGCTGAACCACAACAGTCTGCTGAAGCAGTTAGTGTTATTCATGATAAAGGACATGTATCTAGACTATGTAAAGACCAATTCCTTCTTAATAACAAAAAGACAATAATCCAGTCTTTCAAAAATGGACAAAATTTCTGAACAGACATTTCTCCACAAATGTATGCTATCTTATTACAAAGAAGAGAAACAAATGGCTAATAAGAACATGAAAAGATGCTCCAAATCATTAGCTTTCAGGGAAATGTAAATCAAACCCACAATGAGATACCACTTCACAACCATTAGGATGGCTAGAATTAAAAAGATAATATCAAGTATTGGTGAGGATGTGGAGAAATTGGAACCCTTATACATTGCTGGTGGGAATGTTAAATGGTGCAGCTACTTTGGAAAATGGTCTGGCAGTTCCTCAAAAAGTTAAACACAATTACCATGTGACACATCAGTTCTACTCCTGGGTGTATACTCAACAGAAATGAAAACCTATATCCACACAAAAACTTGTACATGAATGTACATAGCAGCAGTACTTATAATAGCCCCAAAGTGGAAACTCAGCTGTCCATCAACGGATGAATGGATAAACGAATGTGGTATATCCATGCAATGTAATATTATTCAGCCATAAAAGGAACTGAAGCACTTATATAGGGTGTAACATGGATGAACCTGGAGAACAGGATGCTAAGCAAAAGAAGATAGACACAAAGGGGCACATATTGTGTAATTTCCTTTATATGAAATGTCCAGAAGAGGCAGATACATAGAAACAAAAAGATGAGTGAGTATTGAAGAGAACTGTTTTTTTGGTGGAGGGGGTGGATAGAGGAGGAGGTGATTAAAATGTTCTAAAATTGTGATGTTTGCGTAACACTGAATATACTAAAATCCACTGAATTGTATACTTTAAATAGGTGAATTATTTGTGAATTCAAAATGTTATTTCTGGTTCCCTGCACCGGGAGCCCCCTGATGGCTGGGATGGAGCCAGCTTTGCTGACTGTATCTTATTTCTAGCCAGTGCTTCACACACAGGCGCTCAACAAATGCTTCTTGAGGGAATCACACACTTTTATACTGTACCTGATGTTTATACGGTGCTTCATAAATTTCAAAGCATTTTTTTCAGGGACAGCAGCAGTTCCTTTGTGCCTCATAATAACCCGAAGGTTGTCAGAGTGGGTGATCTATGAGACTGTTATTTGCCCATATTGTGAAAAATGATCAGCTGTACAAGGGAAAGACCAAAACCCATTTCTATCTATTAACTTTCATCTGAAGGTGCTCCCTTAGGCCTGTTTATCTTGCATTTCTCCTGTCTCCCAGAGAAAGGGAATCCACTCTGTAGTACAATCAGCACAGCTCTGGGAGACTGATTCCCAAACTGCAACCCAACAGCACAGCAATTCGGGTCACTTGGGGGGCAGAAACCGAAGAACCGAGATTCCTTTGCTGAGCAAACATAGCGAGGAGGCCAGTGAGATTTTAGCTTCAGGGTATTGGACTCAGTCTCCTCAAATACTTCTAACCAGAAGGTTTGAGTTAGTGGGGTGTCCCATGACCATGATCTCAGTAGCATTTAGCTTAAACGTCTTCCAGGCACCGAATTCAGGGTTCTAGGTTCTGGGCCGCCCTCTCCCCCGTCCCCCCGCCCCTCGCTCCCCACTTTCCCAACACACACACACTCACTCTCTCTCTTTCTCTCTCACATGCTTGGGGCAAGAAACCCAGATTCAGCACATTTCTCCAGGACCCTTCCAGATGGAGGGGAGAGAGCCACAGGAGGAGCCATTTTGCTAAGAAAAACTCACTTGAAGCATCTCCAAAAAGAAGTCCTTAGAGTCCTCCCCGCCCCCCAGTTGGGACGCGCGCACTCCTAGTCGGCTACAGAACCCCTGGCCACTAGGCGATTTAACGAGGTCCTCTTTTAGATCCACCGAAGCGGCCCGGAAGCCGTGGCCGCCTTCCAGAGGGGGACTGGGAGAGCCTAGGGGGACCCACAGAGGCCCCGGGGGGTCGCCGGCGAGCGGGGCGCGCTGACCCGGGCCCCGCAGGCAGAAGCGCAGGTGAGCAGCCGGAGCTGGGCTCGCCGCCGCCGCCGCCCCCGTGCCTCCGCCCCGCGGCGCCCCAACCCTCCCCGCACGGGGGCCGGGGGTCGGGCGAGGGCTCTGCCCAACCGCCGGGGGGGCTTTGACGGGAAGTGGGGCGGCGACGTGGGAACCCCCGGACCGGGCGGCCGTGCCCGGCCCGCCAGGGTGCGTCCAGGCGCGGGGCCACCACCTCCCCGCGAGCGCTGGGCGCGCCGGCCGCGGGAGCCGCAGGTGGTTCCCCGGGCCGGCCCTTTTCTCCTCCCCCTTTCCTTTCTTTCGCCTCCCCTCCCTCTCGCCCGGTGTCGGCGGCACTTCCCCCGCTTCCTCCTCCCTCTCCAATCGGGAGGGAGGGAAGGAGCCGCCGGCTCTTTCCTGCCTCCCTGCAAACTTCAGCGGGACTCGCGTCTCCACTCGCTGCCTCGCCCGCCGCGCCCCCAGCCCGGGAGCTGCTCCTCGAACTTCCTTTGGCCGCGCGGCCCGGGAACCCTGGCGGCTGGAAGGGCGCCGCCGGGCGCCAGGCGGCCGCCGCTCGGACCCTCCGGAGCCCTTCCCCGCGGCTCCCCGGGCGGCCGCCGCTCCTCCTCCTCGCCGCCCGCCCGCCCGTCGGTCCGTCCCGCCCGCCCGCCTCGCCGCTCCCCGGTGGGTAGGAGCCTCTCGGCTGCCCTCTCGGCGCCCCGCCGCCGCCCGGACTTTTCTTTGTGTTGGATGCGGACTGGCGCCCCGCGCCGACGGGGGCCGGACTGAGTGCCGCGCTCGCCCGCGCCGCCCGGCCCGGCCATGCCCTTCCACCAGAGGACCGTGGAGCCCGCGCGGCTGCGCCAGCCGGAGGCGGCCGGGGCGGCGGGCGCGCCGCTCTTCCGCTCGCTGGAGCAGGTCAGCTCGCACGCCCTGGTCTGCCTGCTGGAGCAGCTCGCCGACCTGTCGCGCTGCGCCGGGGACATCTTCGGCGAGCTCGAGGGACAGGCGGCCGCCCTGGGCCGCCGCACCGCAGCGCTGCACCGCCGCCTCGACGCCCTGCACGCCGCCACCGCGCGCCTCGACCACCGCCGAGTGAAAATCCGTGAGTGGCAAGCGGCTCGGGGGAGGGGAACGAGGCGGGGAGGCGCCCAGCCTGCTGCTCCCTCCCGCCCCCTGGCGGCCCCGAGCCGGCTCTCGGGCATCCGCGCGGAACCCCGGAGCCCCGGCCCAGCGCGAGGGTCGGGCTCTCGAGTGGGGACGGCGGGACCCGAGACCCGGCGGCCGTGCAGGTGGCGGGCGCGTGTGGCGCTCTCGGGTTCCGAAGGTTCCTGGCCGCCTCGAAGGAGTGGGCGCCCTGATGGAGTGTGAGAATTGGGCTGGCCCCGTCCCACTGTCCGCTCCTTCCCTCTTGTTTGTCTGTGTGGGAGGCTGAGAGGAGCCCCGGGGGCGCTGTAGGCAGAGGAGGAGCCGAGGTCGTGGGAGAAGGGTCAGGGAAAGGTAGTCTGTTGGAGAAGCAGGGTACCACATAGGTATGGACTTACGGTGATTCCAGTCCTTGAGACTTAAGGAGGATCCGTTTGTGAAAATCTCTGAGGATCTCAGCGAGCGTTGGGGCTGCATTCACCTCTCTGACCGGTGCTCTTACCTAAGTACAAACAAAAGTTCGCTTTTAGTTCAGCGTTTTCTTTTTTGGTGCCAATTTTTGCCTCTTCCCGACCCCCGGCCCCTTCACTGACCCACCAGCTCTTTTTAATTCTGGGAGCCTTGACCTCGTAGTGAGACTCGGCATCCCATTCGTCTTTGTCTAACCTCCCCCAACTCTGAAAATCAAGTCTCTGTCCTGAGGTAGTGATCTCTCCGAGCATCTATTTCATTTCAGCAGCTTAACCAGCTCCAGTGAATGAAGTAACTGGAATTTCCTGTTGGCCCAAAGTAGAGAAGCTTTCAGTGTGATGTTTATGTGGTTTCTCCCCTTTTGGTACATGGACTTGGTCATATTCCTCAGTGTAAAGAGTAAAGTGGAGATGGTTGATGCATTGCAGGGTGGGAGGGGAGGTGTTGGTGTAAAACACGCCTAGATTTCAGCAGCTGTGGATGAAATACTGTCTCTCTTAGAATCACTTCATATGCAATCTTGAATAGCTGGTTTACTTTTTTTTTTTTTCATCCTTGCTAGAAAAGCTTAGCTATATTTTACCACTTTACAACTGGAACAGTTCAAGTTTTTAGTACTTTAATACTGGTGAGATTGTTTGCTGTAATACATCTTTCTCCAAGTTGTGAAGTTATGTGATGGTTTTACATTTTAGAGTTCATCTCTCTGATATTGCTGTCAACACATCCTTATAAGTTGTGGGCTGTTCTCAACCAGGGAGAGTTCCCCCCATTCCTCCCCCACCAAAAAAAAGTTAGAAAGGGGGAAAAAAAGTCAAAATGGTCTCATAAAGTTGTTGGACATAACAAGAATATATCTACTTAATGTGAATACTGACCTCATGCATCAGGATATACTGTCTTAGTGGAATGTCATTGTCATCTCAGTAATCACTAGATGCTTCTATGACTTTCCCGTGTAGAGTGTCTGTGTGTAGGTGAAGGAGAATTTCACCCTTGAGGAATGCTGTGATGAGGCAGATCTGACTGCTAGGTGAACTGATCTATTGTGGGAACTGAAAGACAAGAGAAAACTCCCTGGAGGTCAAGAACTTCTTTTGCCAGTTTTGTTTTACATTTGAACATATCACTTTTCTTGCTTTTCATACATATGCACCAATAGCTAAGGTTCATAGTCAAAATCCCCCAAGTTCCCTGAATTAACTAAGGTTGTCCTAATTAGTGACTGAAGTAACTCTCTTCAAAACTTTTCACAAGTTTCTTTGAATCTTTGGCTTTGATTTCATACTGGAAAACCTGGCTCATCCTTCTTTTTAATGATGGAGAAGGAAGGCTTTTATTAAATATAATTATGTCTGAGAGTGGAAGTACACATATAGAGAAGAAAGCTGAACTATAAAGACATGGTGTTTTTGTGGTTTTTCACCTTCACACACTTAACTTTTTAATATGCTAAGATGCATTGCAACACTATGCATTCATCTTATTTAGACTCTGTTAGGATTCTTTTTTTTTTTTAATGTCTTGTTCCTGTGTAAAAGCTACATTTTGAAGTCATTTTGGTCCCCTTTCAGGCAGGCCTAGAGAATAACATGCTACATTAGAATGGACGCATAGACTTTTAGACTTGAAACTGACTGTAAAGGACATCTCTTTCATTAACTCTTAACAGGGGAGGAAGTCGAGTCCAAGAGAGTTGAAGTGATTCGCCCCAGGTTAGGTGGTGGGCTAATGGCACAGCTGGGCCTGGAGCCCAGACCTGATTGACTCGCCTCCTGTCCCACTGCATATATCCTGCCCCTTTTAGGGTCACGTGGGAATGGGGAACAATTTAGATGCATTCCATAAACAGTCCCAAGGATGACAATGACCGTTTAATTTCATCCTTCTTGTCAGATAAACCTTGTAATGAGTCTCCCAAGGAGCAAGTAACAGAGCTGAATAGTTTATCAGAAGCCAGAGTGCAGCAGCAGTGATGGGTCTCTACTATAATCAAGGGTGTGAGTGGAGCTGTTTAAAAAACGTATACACTTTTACCTTTCCAATACAGAAACAGCATTTTAGTCCTGTGGGCGAGCCTTGCCTCAATAATTCTGAGAAGTATTTAGTCAAGTTTGCCATTCCTCAAAATCTCATAGGTAGTCATCCAAAATAATTTTTTTGTTATAATTGGGGATAACATACATCATTTTTTCCCTCCTGCTTATCCTTAAAGACTCCCCTAATGCTTCCCCCAACACCACCAGGTTGGAGGGAGGGTTCCCATGGCATCCAGTATAGGCATCTGTTCGGTCCCTCCATCCCCACATTTACCAGTGTGGGCTGAAATCCTCTATTCATTTCTGCTCCCCTCTGCTAGATAGCAAGCTCCTGAGGTCAAGGATGGCTGCATCTTTGTTTTTCCAAAGTTTAAAACAGTGCCTGGAATGCGACAGCTCAATCGATATTTGAACTGAACTAATATTTAGTTTCCTAGTGCTCAGTGTCAGGAAGAATAACTACAAAAACCTTTGGGAGGGACTGTTACACTGACTGCTGCAAGTCTGCACGAACAAGACAATTGCTTTATTTTATTTTATTTATTTATTTTTTTAAAAGGAACATTTTGTTTACTTATTTTTGGCTGCGTTGGGTCTTTGTTACTGTGCATGGGCTTTCTCTAGTTGCGGCGAGCGTGGGCTACTCTTCGTTGCAGTGTGCGGGCTTCTCATTGCAGTGGCTTCTCTAGGTGTGCAGGCTTCAGTAGTTGTGGCATGCGGGCTCAGTAGTTGTGGCACACAGGCTTAGTTGCTCCGTGGAATGTGGGGTCTTCCCAGACCAGGGATAGAACCCATGTCCCCTGCATTGGCAGGCAGATTCTTAACCACTGTGCTACCAGGGAAGTCCCGACAATTACTTTAAAAACAAATGAAAGAGTAAACTTTCTGCCTCTTTAAGGTTATGAGTTTACTTCCATAAAAGTCAAATGTCGTTAATTCTGCTGACAAAATAAGTTCCCATTGAGAATAGTGACAGTGGCCAGAAATTTGGGTAGTTACATCTTGGCTCTGTAAGTAATCGAAACAGACTTTTCTATACAGAAATCAGTAGACACTCAATCTAACAGCCCTGTATTATTTTTAAACCCTGAGTGATTTGTTTCTTTTTATAATTAATAATAACATTATACTATGTAGCACTTTTATAACTGAAAGAATGTTTTTTAATTCTTGCCAGGTAGGAAGGCCAGGTTGTAGTATATCCGTTTTATGGACAAAGAAATGGAAGTTCTGGAATTAGTAAGAGGTATACATATACAGACATAGAGTCTTCGGATTTCTAGTCCCAAACTTCACCTTAACAGTGCTTCCTGGGTGAATACGAAATGTGATTGTCGAAACAGAATCGGAAAAAAGATGATTTGCTGGCTTTTTTCCCTTATAGTTCCAGAAAAGCAGATTTTTCTCCTCCTTAGATTCTAGAAGTGTTCTAAGTTCAGGGAGGTTTGTTGTGTTGCACGACTGTAGGGGCACCGTTCACACCTTAGTGTATGTTAACTGCGCTTCCGTGGGGTTGGTGCGGTACTCAGCATGGGCACCCGTACGTGATGGCCTTGGTAGAATGTATACAGTCTTCATAGGTGAGATAAATGGCATTCAGGGTAGCTTGCTGGCAGAAAGATCGTACGGGCACTATTTTTGCATAAACAAGGTATGCGTTTGTATTGTCTCTATTAGGCAGACACTACAGCCTAATACTTTCTGGGTGGTGCTTTAAGTGTCAAGCTGCATTGTCCTACCTCACAATGACTGTTCTCCTGACCCAACCAGAGGGTTGGCTGGTCCTGATGTCAGAGTATCTTTGCTTTTTTCTCAGAGTGAGTAGTCTTTCATGCAAGGTGCTTGTCAGAGTTGGGAAGACAGTACAGACTTCACTGCACTCTTAAGAACAGGTTGTGTGATTGTTTTTGTGCCTGCCTGCCTGCCTGCTGATAAATGTTTGTTATTTCTGGTGACACTGGCATAAGACTTGCTTTCATTGAAACATACCACATGCTGGGGAGGATGTTGGTGTGGAAATGAGGTCTCCACCCACCTCTAATCCCTGGATGGTCCCTAAATGTACTAATAGAAACTGACAGCTGAGCGGCCAGATTGCACCTCAGGTTTAGGCGGCCGCAGGAGATGAAGCAGTGTTTCCCATACTTGCCTGGCCTTAAGAACTGCCTGGAACTCTCGTTTAAGTTACGGATTCCCAGACCCTTCCAAAGCTTGTTGAGCCGGAGTCTCCAGTATACTTAACAAGTGCCCTTGTGTTCTTAGAGGACCGGGAAGAGTGCTGAAATAGACAGGAAAGCTCACTGGGTTGAGAATTGGGGGACTTGAGTCTGGCTTCACCTCTGCCATTTTCTAAGCAGATTTGGAGCAATGTATTCAAAACCTCCTTTCCTTATGTGTAAAATAGAGACTTTGTCTAAAATAACCTCTATGGGCCTTTCCAATTTTGGCATTTTGAGATGCTAATGAGGGGTTACTATCTGATAATAGTAGTGTCTCAGATGACCTTGTAAGTACAACTTTGATCAATAATCTCTCTCTGATTCTTATCGTTAGGCATCTAAAAAAGTGTGTCTAAAATCAATTCTTTATGACCGTACGGACTCTTTTAACTCATATTTTACCCACATGGAGTGCATGGAGCTTCACATCTTGAGGGGTTAGTCATTTTCCAAACAGATCCGGTAGGTACTTGTTTCGAATTTGCGTATATCCTGCCCACAGTCCATTCATAGCTTCCTCTTCATCTTTGAAAAGTGATAACATCATTTTGGAAAGAGAACTGTTTAAATGCATTTGCCATATGTTAGATTTCTTAAAAAGAGAGTTATTTTTGAAAAAAATTATGAGCATATATTGTTTAAGCCGAAACATCAATCTACTCTTCGACTCCTGGGTACTGAAACTATAATTACTTGGTTTAAAAAGCTACCTACATTTAGGTTGAAATGATTTATTAAGCAACTATCTGGTTTTCCGCTATATGAGAGGAAGAGCCAGTATTAAAATTTCATCTGTACGTATTGTGTTAGGATTGGGACTAGCAAATGAAAAAGCTTACATAATAGGAGAGAAATCTTTGAGAGTCTTAATATTTTGGAAGAAAATTTAGAAACAGAGAAGAATAACACAGTGTTTGCCTCTGGCTATCATTTTAATATGTTTTAAAAATCACATTTTAAGTATAAAATAAAATGGTTTGCACCTAACTAAGCACCTAGTAACTTATTTATTTACCTCTGTTTCTTCTCAAATTGGCTTATATCCTGGAGTGAATTAATTTTGCAAGATTTGAAGTTCAAAATCAGCAGGATGGTGCTGGATGATGTTACAGTTGTGGTAGCGGATGTTACATTTGTGCTGCGCGCCTTAGCAGCGCTTTAGACAAATGTAGCAAAAGAGATGGAGCATCTGTTTTTTTGTTGTTTTTTATTTTTTTAAATAGTGCTGCAGTGAACATTGTGGTACATGTCTCTCTCTTTTTTTAAAAAATTAATTAATTAATTTATTTATTTATTTTTGGCTGCGTTGGGTCTTCGTTGCTGCGTGCGGGCTTTCTCTAGTTGTAGTGAGCAGGGGCTACTCTTTGTTGCAGTGCGTGGGCTTCTCATCGTGGTGGCTTCTCCTGTTGTGGAGCACGGGCTCTAGGTGCATGGGCTTCAGTAGTTGTGGTGTGCAGGCTCAGTAGTTGTGGCACACGGGCCTAGTTGCCCCATGGCATGTGGGATCTTCCCCGACCAGGGCTCGAACCCGTGTCTCCTGCATTGGCAGGCGGATTCTTAACCACTGCGCCACCAGGGAAGTCCGGAGCATCTGTTTTTGAATGAGGATTCTTCTGAGAAAAGGCCCTGGAGGTCCCAGCCTCAGTCCCTTTCCTTGTGAATTAAATGACATGTCTGTGAGAGCATTTAGCATCACTCCAACAAAAAAAATGACATCAGTGGTATCAATATCTAGGCAGCAGCACAATTCCAGTTTCTGGTATTGGGCTGTCTTTTCGGCAACTTTGTATTGTCTGATAGTGAGGACAGCTAATGTCAGAGCACTTGCTATAGGCCAGACACTTTACTAGGTACAACAGCTCCAGGAAATGGATACCATTATTATTTCTGTTCGACAGATGATGCAGCTAAGCCACAAATAATTTGTTTGTCTGCATTCACAGCTAGTAAGCAACAGAGCTGGGACTTGAACCCAGGCAGACCTGTGTCCAGAGCCTGTCCTAACCATTCTGCGGTACTATCTCTCCTCAAGTCATGATTATTTTGCTACTCAGATGAGGAAAGTGAGGCTAAGAGGATATGGCAGAAACCTGGCAAATGTCTGGTGGGGGCGGACCGGGGGAAACTCTTAAGTCTTTTGATCTTCTCCCTTTTCCTTCTTTTTTGGTTTTGAAACCTCTCAAACTATTAGCATATAGCCAAGAAATTTGAGACATGCCTCTGAAGTACTTAGCACAGTGCTTGGCACACAGCTAATGTGTATTTAGCCTTTGCTGTTGTTTTGATGACAGTGAAGGCTGAGTTAGCATCTGAGGGTCCATGGATGTTCATGTACTACTGCAGGGGGCCCAGTCCGTCTGAGGCCGCTCACTGAAGCCTAGAAGATGAAGCTTTGGTCGGAGATAAACGTATAGATACTTCTCATTTGAAAACCAGAGAGTTCTGCCCAGGATCTTAAAGTACATGTGGTTCCTGACAGGAAGGTGGGAAGGGTGGTGGTTTCTTTCTGCCTCCCAGGGGTCTGGCCTGTGGAGCTGGGGTTGGAGGAGCGAGCCTTTCTCCCGGGGCCTTTCTGAGGATGTCTGAGAGCCCTCTTCACCTCCATTTCCTCCTTTCTCCTTGTAGCAACTGCAGACCCAGCTCAGCTCCCACTGGGTTCTTAGCTCTAAGAGCGTCCCCTTTACCCCAGATGCCCAGGGAGCTGTCAGCACCTAAACGCTGCTCCCACCTGATTTCACATCCCCATTCAGAACTTGAGGGGAGCTGCTCAGACCTCAGCTTTCCCTGGGCATCTTGGGACACAGAGCAGTTGTTAGCACTATTTCATTCACCTCGTGTTTCCCACACTTTCTGAGTTATCAGATGCACCTGGACCCTGTTTAAAAACAGATTCCCAGAGATTCTGGAGACTCTGAGTCAGCAAGTCTGGGGTGAGGCCAGGAACACGCCTGGCTGACAAGTACCCCCAGGTGATTCTGATTAGCCAAGTTTTGGAAACACCAGTCTGTGCTACGTGTTAGGAATCTGGTCCATTGAAGATGGCGGGCTAGTCCTGCGTTCATGAAGTGTATTTGGGGTTATTCTGCTAGTGGTGAGTTGTGAGGGGTACAAGAGGAACAGGGTCCTTCTTCAGGTACTTTACCGTATGGTGTCAATGATTCAATATGTAAGTAAATATTAAGGAATTAACCATTATTGACAACATCATTTCCTCCCTTCTGGAATAAGATTTTTTTTCCCCCTGTGGGATGGTGGGAATTTTCTCCCATTAGTATTCTTTTATTTTCACTTATTCTTCTGGTTTGTTTCACAAGAAATTACCCACCCCCACCCCCAGAGGAAAGCAGTGTCTTGCTTGGGGAGAACAAACAACTGTTTCTGGTTATTCTGCAGGGAAATCCTCTCTTGTTCTTTCCTCTACTTTTTACCCCTTCCGATTAAAAGCTGGTAAAGTACCGTGTGGGGGATTGTGAAGTAACTGGCTGATTAAAGCGGCAATAACACATGGTAAGATAAAATGGGGGCTTGCTACAGGGCTGTATTAGACATCCGGGCTTGCTACAGGGCTGTATTAGACATCCGACGAAATGTTCTGAGGACTCAGAGAGCACAATGTATACATAGCAAAGGAAATCGAGTTACGTGGAGGCTATGCTACGCACAGCCGAGTTATGCCTGACTACGTTGGCATCTGAGAACGACCGTTGAGGCGCTCTGCCATCTCCCCGCTGATGGTCTGGCTGCGGTGACCACTATCTAGGCAAGGGCGCCGCCTTCCATCTCTCAGGATGTTCCAGCTGTACTTAGCTTAGCTGGTGGCATCTCAGGGAGCTCCAGGTAGCCTGACTCTACAGCTGGGATTCTTTACTTCTGCATTATATGAGGGCTAAGTTTGGTGGAAAATCATGATGCATTCCAAATAATCTTAGCATAACTTTTCATTAAATTTATTGAATAGGCAATACATTTACATTGTTGAAAAAAATATATACAAAGTTATGCATTGAAAAGTCTCACTCCTGCTTCTGTCCCCTTTCTGCCTTGTCCTCCCCCACTGCACTAGAATAACCACTTTATTAACTTCTCTGTATTCTTCCAGAATTTCTTCATGCAAACATAAAAATGTTAATTTATGTTATTTTCCTTTCGTTTGCTATCTATCAATATATAATTTCTGGATTGTCCTATTGCCTTTCTTTATTTGTATATGTGATCCAAAGTGATTATTTTCATTATTTTTCTGTATGTCTTTTAAGCCAGTTTCTTTTTTATTTGTAAAATCGAAGTTAACTTTTTTTTTTGGTCAGAGAATGCAGTTGATTTGGGAAAAACAAGATTAATTAACCTTGAAATGGATTGTTAATCTAAGCACCTTCTTAAATGTTTTTTATTGCCAGTGCTTTGATTTAGATACATTTAAAATATGAGCTTCCCAAGAGATGATTAATCTTTTCCTGTATTAACAAAGGAAAAGGGAGGAGGGGCTTCTGTTAAATGTTTGTAAGAACACAGTGTAAGTTGAGTTTATTTAAAAGTGGGCATTTTCTGCCTTTTATCTGGATATCCAGCATGCTGCATGTGAATTACTTCCTGACGTGGGAGGGGACTATTACTGATATAGGGCTGCATTTGAATTTTAGTGTGGAATGTTTTACTCTGAGATAGTGACTTCATTAGCTAAATAAATGCATATGATCCGGAGGTCTGCTTGGTATTTTAACTTCACTGGCTTGGTTATATCTACCTTGACTGCAGAGTACAGTGCAGAGTGACACTCATAGACATTTGAATGAAGCCACTATGGACATTTGAGTTATTTTTTTCCTGGTTGTCAGCCTGCTTAAGACCAAAAGTTGGTACTGAATTAGTATAGAAATGACTAACTTAAACATTATTCATGAGTGTAGACTCAGAAACTTAATCATTGAATTACACAGCCTACCGTGTAGTTTTGTGTAAATAAAAGTACATTAAAAAGCTTTCAGCCTTGCAAAGTATGTCATCAAACAGTTCTGATTATAAAATTATAATGTATATTCATCATATATTTCAAACCTGTAAAGTACAGAGAATATAAAGAAGAAAAAGTATTACAACCTAGGGAGTGTCCATTTCCTCTTTTTTTTTTTCTGGTTAATAACTATGTATGGATCTATCTATAAGTATAGCAATAGGTAGCATTTTTAATAGAACGGGGAACATCACTGTCGCTATATAATTTTTTGTCCTGATCTTTTAAAACCTAGCTTATATTGTGAGAATTTCCCCCAGGTCATTGACATCCAGAGGCTCTTTTAAATAGGAGAAGCATTGGGGTGCATCTCTCTGACAATCTCTTACTTTGCTTTGGCTCCCAAGTGAAGTCCTTATGATGTTCCCAGGGGTCTGTGTGTTCACACAAGAGTTATCAAGCAGACAGAATTTTTTTTTTTTCTCCTGGTGCTTGTAGGGTTTGTTCTGTGTTTAGTTATTTGAGAACTTGTCAATGGCACTCATGAGTAGTGTCTAGGAGAGGATGTGTTGGAGTTTTATCCGTTAGTCCAGTGGATTGCTAAGTCTTTGTCATTATCCCCATCTGCTTGAAAAATTCATCATATTTTATGTCTAAGATTGTTTGCCCAATACAACGGTTCTCTGTATCCTTGCAGCAAACAGATCGTTGAGTCAAAAGATAGTTGTCTCCTTCCTTCTTTATTGGTTCTTTAGTTGAGCTGCCTTCCTGTTGTACTAATAAATATTATGTTGCTGTTTTTCCTCTGAAGCTACATTTCTTTTTCCCTTGAAACACAAGTAACATTTCCTTTTTCCCTTCACCAAAATGGCAATTAGAAATCTGTCTCAAGGTTTCTCACCTTGGCGGGCACCTTGTCTTGGCAACATATGGGGTCTGTTTAGATTAAGCTCAACAAGATTTAAAAACAAAGGTCTGTCAACTATCTCTTGCTGCAACTTTGGTTCTTGTTTTGTGGAAAGATGAGGATTAACCTTGTTCCTTTTATTGTAAATGTTGGATGGTTTAGTTGAAAAATGAATAGTCTGTGGAAAAATAGGGGGACGGGGCAAATTCACTCATGATAACGGTGGCAGGGGATGAAGGTGTGTAATGGGTGGGAGAAATGTCTTTGAGTGCCATTAGTACATTTCACATAATCTAAATATATTGCTTGTAAATTGCCCAGTCTGCTTAATAATAAGTATTTACATTAACATTGATGCGATGACATTTGTAGCTAACATTTGTAGGCTACTTACTGTGGGCCAGTTTCATTAATCCTCATAAAAACTGTGTAAGAGAGACATTACCACCCCCACTTTACTGATTTTACTGAGGGGCACAGAGAGGTAAGGTAATTTGCCCAAGGTCACAGAACTGGTAAGTGGTAGAGACAAAATATGGTATAGGTGAGTTCTGTGTTTAAACATTTTATTTGCATGATTTTAGTTAATTTTTGTGAACTTTTAAGTTCATTTTAATATTGAAAAATTTCTGAATATGCCTAGGGGTTGATAGGTATTTTCTATTTTATTCTGGTTATTTTTAATCATTTTGCCACTAGCCCAGTGGCATGACCCATGGAGGTGAATTAGCAGCCCACGTGACAGTGCTCTTGTGAATCTGTAGAGAACTAATAAAGTTTGCCTGGTTGTTTGAGCTGCGCTGATGAAAGGTGCTCTCGTCTCTAAATACAAAGTCTTTTTGTTAATGCGTCCCATCTTCTGGTCTCTTTTCCTTTGCCAGACATTCATGATCAGTGTCAGAAGAGAGGTGATATAGGAACAAATTCCATTTCAGGCTTATTTTTATTTAGTGGTATGTTAAGGGGGCAAATTCTCTTCTTGCCTTTCCCTTCTCTCCCCAAGCCTGCTGTATTTAAATACTGTGACACTGTAACATGCTATCTCAAGCTTATACCTCAAGGAAATGGCTTAGTTTACTTGTTAGTGAGGGAGGAGGAGAGTAGCTGGTTGATACTCCACTCTCTAGCACATTTACCTGCGTTAACGGAAAATACCTTTAACCGCGTGGTGCTTGCTGGTGACAGCGGCCATGGGAACTGGGATCCATGACCATTGACTTAAAGCAGCAGTTCTCAGAGTGCGATCCCTGGGCCAGGAGCGTCGGCATGTCCTGGGAACTTGCTGGAAATGCAAGATCTTGGCCCCCACCCCAGGCCTACTAAGTCAGAATACATGTGGGTGGGCTCAGCAGCCCTCCTAACAGCCCTCCTCCAGGTGATTCTGATGCTGGAGTTTGAGAACCGCTGTCTGCAGTATCAGCTGGCCCGGGGCCAGAGGAGGGAATCTTCTTAGAGACCTGTAGCCTGGGCTGTGCTTGGGGCAGTGACTGGGGCTGCAAAAGCTGAATCCCCAGAGGGCTCTTTACCAAGCTTGTGCCTCCGCTGGGGCAGTTCGGGTTTATGAACGCGGGCTTCATTACCATACAACGGGATTCTTGCCATAAGAGTCTCGGAACCCTGCCAGTCTGTGCCTCAGGGGCACACGGGCTAGCTGGCCTTCTCTTTGGAGATTAATAACCTGCCCCCTGGGCTTGCTCATCCTCCTCAGGGCTAAGGGCAGCCTCTCTGATTTCCCTTTTCCCAGGAACTTTAAACAGCATCTAGAGAGCAGGGAGGTGACTCACCACAATCACAGGGCAGGGACACAGTTTCTAAACAAAATCCGAAGGGAGAGGATTATTCTTTCTAAATACTGATTACGTAAAACCCCCATTTCGATATTTTAGTGAGTGCCTCCTAACTAAGAAACGTAACTGGGAAAACTTGAGGCAGACATGGGAAATTTTACTTGTGGATGGGACTTACACGTTTGAATAAACGTGAGAAAAATATACAAGCATAAACGTATTGAGTACTTGGTGTTCTGTTGCTGGTGGTGGAATCCTATTTTGCTTTACCCAATATAATTCAGCTTTTCCATTGATTATTTTCTTATTTACGTAAGCTGTCCATAAATTAGCTGTTAGTATAGTATAATCCACTGTAATTTGGAGAGGTCATAGATAATTGAAACAGTTTGATAATGGCTGCAGAGCCTAGTAAAGAGACAGGCTGTGTGACCTTGAATAAATTACTTAACCTCTCTGTGCTGTGTTTTCTCCTTGGTAAAATGGGTATTGTGTTAATGGTAGTTGTGTGGATAAAATGCGATATATAGAACAGTGCCTGGCCCATACAAACAAGAAATATTAGCTGATAGGTACTTTGGATTGGCCCTTACTATTTTTTTTTTTAAAATAAATTTATTTATTTATTTTTGGTTGTGTTGGGTCTTCGTTTCTGTGCGAGGGCTTTCTCTAGTTGCGGCGAGCGGGGGCCACTCTTCATCGCGGTGCGCGGGCCTCTCACCATCGCGGCCTCTCCTGTTGCGGAGCACAGGCTCCAGACACGCAGGCTCAGTAGTTGTGGCTCACGGGCCCAGTTGCTCCGCGGCATGTGGGATCTTCCCAGACCAGGGCTTGAACCCGTGTCCCCTGCATTGGCAGGCGGATTCTCAACCACTGCACCACCAGGGAAGCCCGGCCCTTACTATTTTAAAAAAACTTTTAACTTGTTTTTCTGAGTGTATTTCAAAATTGAAGTGTAAATAAAGTTAAGACTTTGGACTTAATTATTTGTTTGGACCCTAATAGTGTAGTTTCCTGATGAGTGTTCTGGTTAATTGTGTTCTGGTTGATTGAGTTTTCTAGATAGCTGATAATTAGGTTTGATAATTGGGTTGATTGTGGGACTTTAGGATCATTGTTTTGGATATCATGATAATTCAGTTCTGAAGGTCTAGAATATTGGATTAAATTTATTCAGCGTGTTCTCTAAAAATAGTGTTTTGGTTACATTTTGATATGAGTTTTGATGTCATTTTCCACTTTTCAAACTGGGATCAATCAGATAAAATGAAGTTAGTTAGGGGTTTTGGTTTGTTGAGTTCCAATGAGTTGGTTTTATTACACACATAATCTGTAATTTAGAAACCTATCAAGTTACAAAAGTTAATTTGTAAGTTGTTTTGAACTTGTAATACATTTCCTCTTACAAACCATGTTTCCAAAGCATGACCAGGCTCAGGACACAGGGCAACCCCCGAAAAGCCTGTTCAACCTGAAATATAGATACCCAGACCTACAGTGCCACAGGGTCTAATCATCACATGAGAATTTGCTGTGGGAAAATGGATTATAAATGGCAACCAGGATGCAAGATCACAGTCTTCTGTCCTCCGAACCCTTTCCCTAAGCTGTGTGACACTGGCTTCATCTATAGCATGAATGATTTGAATCAGGCCTCCAAATTCCGTTTTGGAGGGGAGGGAAGGTAGACTTTATGGTTTTGTGATGGCAGGATGTGTGAGTTATAAAGCTTTGGAAGCAGAGGGTAGGGTGGTTTCCAGGGTGCATAGGTGTATGCGACTGAGCATGTTTTAGGTCTTGTGCTTATTTAGCAGCATCTTGGCTGTGGGCACTCATTACAGTTGAGAGGTCCAGGCCGGGTCGGGGAAGGCGAAGCCACCGGCAGCCTTGCAGGTTCACGTGGGGCAATTGGCAACTGTATGCAGAGCATTTCAAGCTGAGTGTTTGTAATAGGCAGCTGCTCATAGTGCCTCTTTTTCTAGGAGGGTTTAAATGGATGAGGGTCAGCAGTTTTATCAGTTTTAAAAACCCACTTATCATAATCATTATTTTTTTGCTTTTACTTACCTGTTTTATATGAGCATGCATTTACATTTGATTTCTGTTCGAAGGTTGTGTGTGTGTTTTTTTTAAATAAACAATATGTAAAGCATTAAAGATCCTTTCCACTTCCACTCAGCATTCTCTGGAAAAGGATCTGAATTGTTTATAGAATCCAGCAAGCTTTTGGTAAAGTACATGTTTTTAAATCATCTTGAACATGTAAAGAAAAGACAGACTTGAGCTTGTTAAAAAAAATTACTCCTGTCAAGTCCCATGTAGCTTCGCCTGTCAAACAAGACTTGAAAATGTTTCCCCCAAGTGGCCATGTCTTAACAATTTATGTCCTTGAGGGAGTTCCTTGGAAGGAACTAAATTCTGGGAGGTCACATTTTTCTTTCAAGTTTGATTTCCAAAGTGAAAATGAACTTCTGTTTTTTAACTTGAACTTTGAAAAAAACTCGACGAAGAGCTTTTAGAACTGTGCAACGATTGTGTTATACGGAACTGGGCTTCCCCATCTCTGTAGCCAGAAATGAATCTTGACAGTTTCCTTTGTAGCTATAAAAATGAAGGGAGAAAGAGAAGAGGTAAAAAATGCTGAGTCTTAGAAATTGTTCTAGCCACTTAAATCTTAGCTACATAAATGTCTGTTTATATTGATGGGACAAGACCAAATAACAATAATTTTTTTTTTCTAGTGAAATATTTTCTCCCTTGGGAAACCGCTTTGCCTATTTCTCAGGCTTTCTCATTGAAAACATATGAATAGCCAGAATCTAGTATTTAGCATAATTAGGAAATGTACAGTTTTGACAGTCCTTGAAAAGGAATATATTTCATGTTTTGAGAGTCATATGTAGTAGTTTAAGTTGAGCCATGGTGAGTATCTGTTTCAGGAAGAATTGGAAAGGATTCTGAATTACCTGTAATGTCGCTTTTGTTCAGATGTTTTTGCTGTAACCATTTTATGTTAGAAATAAATTATCATCTTTCAGATGGTATTGCAGATCTAGACAAAGCTGAAGTATCCTGTTAGTATACTGTGGGTTTTCATTTTCCTGGGTCACAGATAATAATTAAATGCTTTACTTTTTAAATCTTATTGTTGAGTGGTGGGTGGTCAGAGGAATAACTATGAAGGGGAAAGAAAATCATAAGGCGGAGGCAGTGACAAAATTCTTCATTGGCTGATACATAGTTATTGCAGCACCTTTAAGAGTAATGTATTGTCCTTAGCATTCAAGGATGTAACTGCTAAGGGTCTGTTAAACTACTCGCTTTGACTTTTCCCTGTGGCTGTAGAGGATTTATGGTGATTCATTTCATGCTTCCTTTGATGACGAGCTGGCTTCATGGCCATGGAAATGAGCAGCGGGGATTGGCTCGTGTGAAAAAACCTATGGACGTGGGTCATATTCTATCCTACAACCATCTGCCTTTCCTCTCTATGTATCTAAAATGGTACCTGTATTTCTGGGCTGAGTTAAAAATCCCTTTCTTTCCAAATGTCTCTCTTTTCTACTTAATAATAAAAGTTAGAAAATGGCTTGCCTTTCATGTTATCTATCTCTAAAAGTCCAACAAAAATACTAATTCCACAAGAATGGGAGCTGCCTTATGCTGCTTAAGATTCTTTTACACGCATTCATGGATGTTCAGACAGAGATCCAGAAACAGTATCTGTGGGTGACATTGGAAGAGTGTTGGAATTTTGAGGATTTTACCTTCTAATGCTTGACACTATGACACTTGGGCAAGTTATATCACCTCTCTAGGCTACAGTTTTATCATTTGCAATGTAGGTGAATGAGATTACATGATCTCTAGAATCCAAAGTAAAGAAAGAGGATTTTTTGTTTGTTTTTCTTAAAATTCCTAAGGAACTTCTCACATTGGGATGCTATGAACTGACATCAGGTAGAATGGACAAATAGGGTAAGAATTTCTGGTGATTTCAGAAATTTTATAGTATGACTTTGGTCACTGAATGCAGCTGGCATTTCTCTGCTTTGGGTTTTAAAGAGGAGTTATATTTTCCTTGGAGTCTTGTTTAAAGTTGAGACTGTCCGTGCTGGTTAACACTTGGCATATGTGTCCATTGTAAGAGTTCTTTCTCAGTGAGTCTAAGGTTTTCACACAGCGTGTAACATGTATTAGAATGTCTTTCTGATTTCATAGGAAGAGTGAAATATTAGCTGTTACAATTACAGAATTCCATAAGTAATGAACTTTTTTCATAGTCCTGTTCCCTAAGATGCAACTACTCTTGGCAGGTGGTGTATAACAGAAGGATTTGAACATCATGGATATTTTCCGGTTGTTCACTTGATATTTGCCTTTCTAAATTCATGTTCATGAGAGTATGGAAAGGATATGAAAGTGGAGAAGATAATGAACAAAATAAAGATACATTCCTTTGAACAGGCAATTAAAGGGTCTGAAATTCTTTCTGTTAGATGCTTTGCGTTTTGACTTACTTGGGGATTTGGTGAGAGAATGAAATTCTAGAAGAGAATTGAAAACATTGTCGTTGACCAAACATTGACATTTTATCCTCCTTTTCTTTCCCTGTTCTTTAGAATAATGTCTCAAGTATATGCATTTCCATTTGGTTCTTTCCAGGAGAAATTATGTTGTGTTGAGTGATGGTCATGCTATCCTCCTTAATTTTTTATATACAGCAAAACACAGGCTTCACTTAGATGATTTTTGCATTATCTCACATGATGACAAAACATGAAAATCCAAATTTTGATGTAGACTAGAAAGCAATTCTTAGTGTTGAAGTTTTCCAGTATTTCAGTCTTTTTTTTTTTTTTTTTTAACAATGCCAGAAGTTGCTTCATTGTTTTTTTGATTCTCTCCTTCCTTTTACCTCCTATTGACCAGTTGTAGACAGAAATATTCTTTAATTTCAGGAAGAAGGACATTGTTATATGGTAGAATATACCTTTTACTGTCCTACAGAAAGCTTTCAATTAAAGAGTTGCTGTTGTAAACTGTGATTGGACTTTGAACTCTGAAACAGCCCAGGAACAGGCATTTTAAAATTCCGCTTTGGTTTTTCTTGTTATGCTTGTGCTGTTAATTAAGTTCAGAAACGGGACTCCGCTTGCCTGTTCCTGCTTTTAGCGTTCTGTCTGGAGTTGCACTTCTAGTTCTTTGCCTTGGCTAAGGAATTGCCATCTTTAAAGGGATGTTGACACCAGTTTTCCCATGGAACACGGCTCTGGAACGCTAATGGCTGCAAATAGATGCAATTTGGCGTCTGAAAAAAACCTGATAAAAATATTATTCTATACCTTTCAGTGAAAGTATTCTTTCCATAGTAGTCATTTTGAGAGAGTATGTGTTTCATCTAGTGTTGTTGCTGTTGCTAAAAACGTCGAATTTTTAAAAAATTGAATCTGGAATCTGTTAGCACATTTATATTTTTGGTTTGTGCTTGTGTATTAGTTGTATGACTAAATTCTCATTGAAAAGGTGCCAGTGCTACAGGATTTTATTCCCCACACTCACTGGTGCCACTCCCCTCTGCAGAGTTAATCACAGTCAGCATTTTGGTGTCTGCCCTCACAGCTCCCATCACATTGTTTCGTCATCCTCCTGTGGATAGACTTTTGGGTTCTTTTTTCAATTTTTATCATTTCAAGCCACGATGCAGTGAAAATCCTTGTACCCACCTCATTGTGTAGCAGTATTGATAATATCTGTGAAGCTGTCCTTTGAAGAGCATGGATTTCGTTTTTGGCAAATTTATGGCAAGGAATCTGGTGATAAGGTGTGTGTTCAAGCTCTTCAGGTACTGAACATTTTGACATAGAGTGAGAGTTTCCAGAGTTATTCCTGGAATAAATGTCTCAAGATCATTAATTCAAAAGATGATATTTGTCTGGATATCGCAGTTCCTAGGGGTGTGTGTGTGTGTTTAATTCATCTCCTTACTTTATAATCAGACATGATACTTGATGTGCCATTTGAATTGTGTTTAGTTATAATAGATGATTTTCCTGAATCTTTAGTTAAATAAATGTACTCTGATTCATTGTTGACTTTCACCCCCCGAATGATAACTGCTGCTGTTTTTGACTGCATGGCCTTTCCTACAGTTTGTCAATCTGACTAAATCTACTGACTCTTGCTAGGAGGTGGCATCTGAGCTATGTTGTGTGGTGTTCCCCGTCCCTCTGTGCCTCTCCACTCTCCTGCGTTCTCACGGCACCCTGTACCTACCCATCTTAGAGCAGCTGCACCTGATGTCGTGTTTCTTCTTTACTGTGTGTGTCCTTGCAGATAAAGTGCATTGAGAGCTGGCACTGTTTTACAGATCGATTCATCCCCAGCTAGACACCGTGTATTTATTAAACTCATGACTGAATGCAGTAGTGGAATAACTGCAGAGAGAACCTGGAGCTCACATTGGGAGGGACTTGGTCACTAGGTAGAAAAACAAGGTGCTGATTTCAATGGGCAATAGGGAAATTAATGGTATTTGAATAGAGGGGTGATAGGATTATGCCTTTAATTAAGGAGGTTAAGTGTTGTAATGTATGAGATGAAATAGAAACCTGAGACAGGAGTTTAAAAACAAGTGAGGATGAGGTTAAAGTGGTCTGGCTTGTGTTTATGTAATGATAATAGAAAAAGAAAGGAGACAATATTTTAGAATAGAATTTACCAGAATGACAACTGACTGGGTACAACACCCATGTATTCATTCAACTAGCCGTGTGGTATACACCGCGCTGGGCACTGTGTTAGGCATCGGTGGGAAGGGGCAAAGGACAAGCCTGCCGAACAGGTGTGGAGAGCGGGTGACCTGTAGCATGTTGATGCAGCTACAGTCGAGGTAAAGTCAGGAAGGAGGAACTGGTTTTGTTGGGCAGTCTTGTTAGCTTTTTGACTTGTAGGGTTTAAGCTGCAGAGGGATGTTCAGCAGAGTAATAGTTGGCAACGTGAGTTCTTTTGAAATGGATTTTGGGTTTAATCTGTGTGGAGGTGATAGTTGAAGCCACAGAAGTAAAGCAATGCAAGAATTCGATTCTGCGTTGTTAGGAAGCTAAGTCGCTGTCTGTTGTGGCGTGGTGCAGAAGCCAAGGGTTTCTGAAAGCCCTCCTCCCCTCACATCCAGGGCAGCAGACACAAGGACTGATAAACGAACACTGAATTTAGGGGAGGGAAAAGGGAAGATGGAAAGTCGACAACATGAAGATGAAGGGCCAAAGAACTGCTTATTTCGTCGTATCTGTTTCTTATTCCACTCTTCTGACTTGGTGTTCATGATGGTTAATTTTCTGTGTCAACTTGGCTAGGCTGTGGTGCCCAGATGTTTGGTCAAACAGCAGTCGAGGTGCCGCTGTGGAGGTATTTTTCAAATGTGATGAACACTGAAATCAGTAGACTTTGAGTACAGCTGGTTTCCCTCCATAATGTGTCTGGAGGATCTCATCCCATCAGTTGAAGGTCTTAAGATACAAAGACTGAGGTCCTCCGGGGAAGAGGCAATTCTGCCTCCAGACTGTAACGTCGGGTCTTCCCCGGCTCTCTGGCCTCCCTGCAGATTTCAGACTTGCCTGCCCTCGCAACCGCATGAACCGATTCCTTAAAATAAATGTCTCTCTCTAGATAGATGGGTGGACACACACACACATGCACACACACACAACATACATACCTGCACATACACACATACACTCAGACATGGCTAGAGTCAAGTTGTAAATATTTTCTATTTATTGAGCTTATTCTTCAGCATTTAGTGGCATCCCGGATTTTTGAGTCATGAGACAGACAGTTTAAATTCTCCACTTCTCAGGCAGCTTCCGATTCTGTTCTTCCTCAATGAGTACCTTGTGTGCGCCCCTCTTGGGCATTATGTTATTGTAATTGTTCGCGTGTGTGCCTATTTCCCCAGATGAATCTGCAAGCTTCTTGAAACCTACGACTTGCTCCTACTAGCTTGTGTAGCTTGGGTAGCCAGCCTAGTGGGCACATAAGAATTTGTCACTATGTGTCTATTGAGTTAAAGAGTTTATCACTGACTGATACTAGAAGGAACTTGAAAGGAGACATACTAAAACGGAAGATAAGTGTGACCAAACAGAACCAGAGAGGCTGGCGAGCACATCGGCAGCATCTTCTGGATCACAGTCTTATATTGGATGGCAGGTGTGAAATGTATTATGGTCATTTGGATACCACAGCGAACCATTATCTAATCAGTATTTGTTTTTCAATTTGTCAAATATTTACTCAGATATGACTTCACCAGTCATGGCCAGATAAAGGTAGACTTTAAAATATTTCTTAGAGACATTTTCAAGGAAACATAGAAGCATCGGGAAAGAAAAAGAAATGCTTGTAATCTCATCACCCACAAAAAAAATGAACGTTTTTTGTATAGATCGACCTAGAATTTTTAATATACTCAGACATATGCAATGGTAGCATATTGTATATGCTGTTTTGTTAATTGCTTTTTTTCAAGTAAACATGTCATGACACCCTTAGCTGTTATTAACTATACATAATTTTTAATACCTGTGTAGTATTCCATTACAGGGAAATATATATTACTTAATCAATCCCCTTATTATTGGACATTTACTCTCTCCCCTCCCCCTCTTCCCCCCTCCCCTTCTTCTTCTTCTCCTTCTCCTTCTCCTCCTCCTTGTTCTTCTTCCTTTCTATTTTAAACAGGGGCTCAGTGCATATATTTGCACATATATCTTTCTACACCTAACTATTATTTCCTAAGAATGAATTTTTAGAAGTAAAATCTCTGGGTCACTGGTAGCCAGCTTTTTTTTTTTTTTTTAATTTTATTTATTTATTTATTTATGGCTGTGTTGGGTCTTCGTTTCTGTGCGAGGGCTTTCTCTAGTTGCGGCAAGCGGGGGCCACTCTTCATCGCGGTGCGCGGGCCTCTCACTATCGCGGCCTCTCTTGTTGCGGAGCACAGGCTCCAGACGCGCAGACTCAGTAGTTGTGGCTCACGGGCCTAGTTGCTCCGCGGCATGTGGGATCCTCCCAGACCGGGGCTCAAACCCGTGTCCCCTGCATTGGCAGGCAGATTCTCAACCACTGCGCCACCAAGGAAGCCCAGCCAGCTTTATTTTATTTATTTATTTATTTATTTATTTTTAAAACTCATCCCTCATCACCGTCCCAAAGTCCCTTGCAGTCCACCTTTTTCTTTTTTATAAATTTATTTATTTATTTATTTTTGCTGTGTTGGGTCTTCGTTTCTGTGCGAGAGGCTTTCTCTAGTTGCGGGCAAGTGGGGGCCACTCTTCATCGCGGTGCGCGGGCCTCTCACTATCGCGGCCTCTGTTGTTGCGGGAGCACAGGCTCCAGACGCGCAGGCTCAGTAGTTGTGGCTCACGGGCCCAGTTGCTCCGCGGAATGTGGGATCTTCCCAGACCAGGGCTCGACACCGTTCCCCCTGCATGGCAGGAAGATTCTCAACCACAATGTGCCCACAGGGAAGCCCCAAGCAGCTTTATTTTTTAATCGGAGGTTTTTTCTACGTGTTACCTAAGTGCCCTCCAGAAATGTTTTACCAATATATATTAATTCCAGTGGTGTAGGAGAGGTCCATGAAAGGCGTTCTTGCAACACGTACAGGTATGTGACTGACCGATTGCAGTTTTTTTTTTTACCCCTTCTAGGATGGGTTCCTTTTTCTTAAGTTTTGAATATTCTGCATAAGATCTTGTTCAACTTGTTAAGCCTATTAGTAATTCTACCGGGATAAATTAATAGTCATCATATATCCATGCTTTTTGAACAAATGCTCAACATCCAAAATATGAGTAGCCAGTCTTGCAGCATTCGTGAGTGACTCACTTGTTTGTTTAAAATGCAAAAAAGATGGGAGGAGGCAAGTCAAATGACTATGAATCTTCTTTAAAGGAACCATAATACAGTATGTAAGACCAAAGGACTATCACCAACCCCAATCCTGGGGGGGATGGAGTATAGCACATCAAATCATGTTATATTGTCATAAAAATCCAAACAATTACCAATGATACAACTATCAGTTAAAAATAATGGTTTCCCAAGGACCAGGATCACAGCATCTCAGTTAGTATCTTAATGCGTCTCTGGTAAGAAATGTTAAAAGAGTAACTATTGTAGCCTCAAGTTGAGTTTTTCTCACGGATTACAATTAAACTACACTTGTTACCTCATGATAATCCAGAAATCTTTTAGAATGGAAAAAAAATCTGTGAAAGCTATGGTAGTTATTTCTGTTTTTGTTGTTGTTCATAAAGCTACATTCATTTAACATAAAGGACTGTCATTTATTCTAAGATCAATTTTTTGAAAAACAGTTTTATTCTAGGAATAACTTTGTTTTCTCATTGAAATTATTCAAGACTCTTTTTCCTACTTAGATTTAGTTCTTTCTCCATGAAGCCCAGGACATTCTAGAAACTTAACTGAGACATGGTTTCATAAGACCAGTCCTGGTATTTCTTGTCTCTGTTTACTGCAGTTAACAAATGTAATAAAAGGTAAATCTGAAATATGAGAAATGAAATTTAAATTTTCTCCTGTTTAACCACTTTTATTTTTTGATTAAAGATCATTGAACAGTTTTTGGAATTTTGAAAATATATGGATAAATTTAAAGTAGTTCCCATGGTATCTATAAATTAAGGGGGTGTGTGGAACTGAATAAATCTGCCTTTCTGTGTCTGTGGTCAGAGTCCTATATGTTTCTTTCCCAGAGTTCAAGGAAGGAGTACTTTTTTAAAAAACATTTCTGTGTAATCAGGTTTATGCATTCGATTCGTTCAGTATTCAAACGGAAGTACTAAGACACACATCAGTGAAATCTTCTGTGCTCAGCCTCAAGTTATAGCTAATTGAAGTCTTAGATGTTCCAGCACGGCCTAATTAAGAGGTAGAGGAAATGGACTAATAGACAAATGATATAAAAACATAGTGCTGCTCCTGAGCGTGCTGCCGCAGAAGGGGAATTACGTAGGTGTGGTTACCACTGCTAGTTGGAGTTAAATCTGCCAGGTAAAAACCCCTGGGCTCCAGGGTCTTCAGTCATGTGGATGTTTAACAAAAGGTACAGTATTTTGCATCAGGAAAGGAGTAAGAAAAATGTGAGGTATTATGTGAAAGAAGGATATCATGCAAGTTATGTATTTTATAAATTTATTTATTTATTTTTGGCTGCATTGGGTCTTCGTTGCTGCACGCGGGCTTTTCTCTAGTTGTGGCGAGCGGGGGCTACTCTTTGTTGCGGTGCGCGGGCTTCTCACTGCGGTGGCTTCTCTTGTTGCGGAGCACGGGCTCTAGGGCTTCAGTAGTTGTGGCTGGAGGGCTTAGTTGCCCCGCGGCATGTGGGATCTTCCCGGACCAGGGCTCGAACCCGTGTCCCCTGCATTGGCAGGCGGATTCTTAACCACTGCGCCACCAGGGAAGCCCCAAGTTATGTATTTTAGAAAGGATGTGGCAGGGAAAAGTAACTCTCCCTCTCTTAATTAACTCGCTATGTACTTGCCTGACTCAAGGTTATATTCAGTTAACGTAATAAGTAAAAATGTCACGAAGGATTTTTAATACTGTGTGTTTTTGTAATTCTCAGGCTCTTAAATCCTCAATGAGTCAATCGTTAGATGTTAGAGCATCATTCTCTTAACTCCAGATCCATAGTTTGGTAGGAGATGCCCAGGATTATCTTGGCTTTTCTTCGGTTGTAGAGAAATACTCTCCTTCACAGCTGCCATTCAGAAGTGTCTTAAATTTATTTATACTTTCACTAGCAGGAGAAGTATGAGAGTGATTTTGTAAGATAAAAGTTAAGAATTAGTGCAAGTATCTCAAGCTACTTCCCTATTCTCTTGCCCTTTGTCAGTATGTGTAATTGTTGACTACCTACCCCAGCCCTGTCTTGCTTCGAGTACAGCTGTAGACTTAGTATGTGTGGGAGAACAAGGGTACAACTGTAACTATTAAAAGAAATGAAACATTTTCAAAGTTCTCCTTCCTGCTAGCCCCATGAAATCCTCTTGTCATGAGAGTAAATTTTGTCAAATTAACTTGAATTTCTTTTAATTACAATTTAAAGTTTAAAAGACTTGTACAGACCACTGCTGAACTCAGTGATAGCTAGAGGCTTCTGTTTTAGGAGATAATTGTAGATAGCAAAAGATTGTTGCCAAGGTAGCCTTATACTTTCTTTATCAG
Source organism: Balaenoptera musculus (assembly GCF_009873245.2). Classification (NCBI taxonomy): domain Eukaryota; kingdom Metazoa; phylum Chordata; class Mammalia; order Artiodactyla; family Balaenopteridae; genus Balaenoptera; species Balaenoptera musculus. The sequence continues at coordinate 25,786,669 of NC_045796.1, forward strand.
ATACTCTTTCTTAAATGATATGTTCAGAAATTTTTTTTAACATTTCCATATATATTTTAAAATTCCTTTTTTTTTTTTTTTTTTAATTTTATAGCTACTTTATTTATTTATTTATTTATTTTTGGCTGTGTTGGGTCTTCGGTTCGTGCGAGGGCTTTCTCTAGTTGCGGCAAGTGGGGGCCACTCTTCATCGCGGTGCGGGGACCGCTCTTCATCGCGGTGCGCGGGCCTTTCACTATCGCGGCCCCTCCCGTTGCGGGGCACAGGCTCCAGACGCGCAGGCTCAGTAGTTGTGGCTCACGGGCCCAGCCGCTCCGAGGCATGTGGGATCTTACCAGACCAGGGCTCGAACCCGTGTCCCCTGCATTAGCAGGCAGATTCTCAACCACTGCGCCACCAGGGAAGCCCTAAAATTCCTTTTTTGCAATTGTTTTCTCATTGGAATTATTTATAGACTTTTTCATTACCTAGATTTAGTTCATTTTCCAGATAGTTCAGGGACATTTTAGAAACTTCCAACTTCTACGCAGAAATGAAAGACATTCGTTCTAGAGACAGGGTAGATCAGCCTTGGTGTTTCTCTACTGCTGTTACCAAATGTAATAAAAGATAAACCTTTTTACAATATGAATATGAGGAATGAAATCTAAATTTTCTCATACTTGATAATTTATATTACTTTAAAAAATTAAATGTTGGTGTTAGTCCTGACGTTATGCCAGGACCTAAGATGCATGGGTATTGGCCCTCGTTGGGTGGAATGATTTTTTTAACCTCTTTATGAGGAAGAGTCTTTGGCTCTGAGTTTCTAATGTCATTGAAGGCCTCTGATAATTGGCTTATAAAACTTTTCTGAAAATGTATATGAATTTCTTGTAAAAATTACAGAATAGATAATTAAAATGTAAGTAAAAAAACCCAGTAACCTCAATTCTATGAACTCTGGTCTTCTGACAGAACAAAACCTGTGTTGATTTTTTTCAGGCACCTTGATCCATGCAGATTTCTCAGAGTGACTCTTTAGTGAGAGTGATTGCCCAGTTATGCATGAGTATGGTCAGCGAGGAATCCAGTTCAAATAGTAGAATAGCATCTGTGAGTAAGAGAGGGGGGGGGGAGAGAGAGAGAGAGAGTATGTGTGTGTGTGTGTCTGTGTGTGTGTGTTTACTGGATGGAGGATAATACATACAGATTGAGGCAACAGTAAGTCAGGCTGAAATCCTCTATAAATGAGAATTGATTATTGCAGCTGATAAATGTGGAAATGGGTAATTAAAACATGGTATGTAAGGACACAAAGTTTTCCTCAGGATTGTCTTCGCTTTTTTGTTTTTTTAAAAAATTTATTTTATTTTATTTATTTTTGGCTGCGTTGGGTCTCCGTTGCTGTGCACAGGCTTTCTCTAGTTGTGGCAAGCAGGGTCTACTCTTCATTGCGGTGCGCAGGCTTCTCATTGCGGTAGTTTCTCTTGTTGCAGAGCACGAGCTCTAGGCACGCAGGCTTCAGTAGTTGTAGCACACGGGCTCAGTAGTTGTGGCCTGCAGGCTCAGTAGTTGTGGCCCGCGGGCTCTAGAGCGCAGGCTCAGTAGTTGTGGCGCACGGGCTTAGTTGGGATGTGGGATCTTCGCTGACCAGGGCTCCAACCCGTGTCCCCTGCATTGGCAGGCGGATTCTTAACCACTGCGCCACCAGGGAAGCCCAGGGTTGTCCTCTTAAGACAATTTGTGGTGTTGAGAACCTGTGTCAGGTTTCTCAATAATGTTTTCTTAGCTGGATAATTAGGATGTGCTACTGATGTGATCCAGAAAGTTTTCAGCTCTGAAAGAAGTTGCCAAAAGAGGGGAAGCCTCAGTGTGTACCAGTCTGGAAGTAGAATGTCGATTCTACTTAGGGGTGAGTGGTAGAAACAGATCACTAGTGTGCCCGTGTGTATCATCACAATGTGCATTAGCAGCTTTGTCCTCTCCTCGTTTATATATGGTTTTATCCCCTAGATCAGAGCTTCCATTCCCCCACGTTATCCTAGATCCTCTTACTGTCTCAGCAACAGGATTCAGCGCTGAGTGTGTTGCTAATTTCCACCCCCATAGATAATATATCACTTGGAATGTTTTTGGCTGCAACCGAAAACCCCTGCACTGGGGTAAACAGACATTTATTTTTCTCAGGTAACAGAAGGTCGGGCGGGTAGGCAGTCCAGGGTCACACAGCTGCTCACCAGCATTGTTAAGGACCAGGCTTTTCCTATTTTGGGGGACCCATCTTGGTCATGGGGGTTCCTCCTTAGGGTTTTTGGGGGAGGTAATCTCTGGTGACTTCCACCTACATCACATTGGCAAGAACTGTGTATGTCCACCACCAGCTGCAAGGGGGTCCTGTGTTTTCATCTGGGCACATGGCTGCCCTGGAAAGTAGTTGGTGTTGGATTAGTAAGAAAGAGGGGAGAACGGGTCCTGGATTGGCACTGCAGTGTGTGCCACGGAATGCTATTATTATTCCACTGAGTTTATTTGGATGTAATCCTTTTGATAATCGCTCACATAAGATGATAGTACATCATGTGGTTTGCTTAATTCTTTTAGTTTCAAAGTTACTAAATTGCAAAAATGTTAGTATTCTTTATAGGAGGAAGGAAAGACGGATTGCAATTTTGTGTTCACCTGTTGCTGTTGAATATGATCTGTTTTCCTCTGACTTATCTCGAAACCATAAACTGGATAAAACTCATGCCAAGTTAGGTATTTGTTTCACAGATTAAAAAAAAATCATCATTCAACTGCCTCTTACTGAGGAGCAGCTTTTCAAGGGAGAGTGGAGAGTGACCAATGGATGGGACGTGGCCTCTGGCCTCACAGAGCTTCCGGTCTGGTGGGGCAGCCGGGGGACCAGCTGCTGACCACAGTAAAAGGGAACATGAAATACAAGCTGGATGTGGAGGTTAGAGGTCATATTTTGACACGTATTGTGGGAAGAGAGCAACAATGTGGACTTAAAAGTCAAGTAATGTTGTTGTTCAGTTTCCACGTTTTAATTGTCTTTTTATCTATGTTTAATTAACATAGTAAAGAAGGATCTTGTCACTTTAATAGGAAAGGAAAAGGACTTTTATGACTCAAGCATGTCATTAGAAGCGTGTTCATTCCTCTTATTCTCTTTCCTTCGCCGTTTTATGGATCTTTCCTAGGCTCTACTCAATCCTAGTTCTGAAAGGAGCCACTGAAGGTGTCTAAATATATTATGAAGTTTAGTTTCCCCAAATAAAATATTGTTAACCTAATGAAACTAAACCACAAATACAGAAAGAAATGCCTTTTCTTTTTAAAATCGAACAATATCGGGGCTCATAGGGCAGGATTTGTAAATCCCTTCACAGGTACCCAAATTGACTGCATTCACACGCACGCACACCAGTGTGGCTGATTTATTTTCACATAGTTACAGTCGTACTCTATGTGTGGTTCTGCAACTTGCTTTGTTTTTTTTCTCGTAGCATCTTTTTTTGATTCTTTTCTCCACAGTACACATGGAATAGTGGTTTTCTCAATCAAATATGGTGCCACCCTCCCCTAGGGAGTATTTTTAAATACGTGGGGCCTTTTTACGACAAAGTATCCTGGTCAGGCTGCCCGTAGCATCCCGTGGAGAAACAGTGACATGGAAATACCTTGTCTTTTTCACATTTCTTTATGTAATTAAAAAATGTGATTATACCATAAATATTCCCTCCCTGATGGTCAGTGTATTTAAACATACACACACACACACACACACACACACACACACACACACACATGTGTCTGTGCATCTGTAAAAGCCTAGCACAAATTACTAGAAGAACTGCTGGGTCCAGAGGGTATGCGTGTTTAAAGTTTACTTGTATGCTCCCAATCGCTCTCCCAAACCGCTGTACAAAATTACAGTCCTAATAACAGCACGCACATTCTCCCACATCCTTTTCAACATGAGATATCATCAGTTAAAACGTTTTGCCTACATAATGAGAAAAAATAAAGTTGTGTTTAAGTTTCCATTTTCCTGTCCAAACTCCTGTTACAGAGTCCTTTCAATATGGTGATAAGCAACTGATTTGCTTTTAGAGAAGTGCAGTCAGTGTTCATCTGCTCTGAATATCCCGCTGCCTGTTTCATTCATGTTTCAGAAACAGCCCTGTTCACCAATCAGTCACCTCTTTGGAGTGTCTTTTTTGTCTCATCTGCTGGGAGTGTCATACCAATACTGACTGGAGTGATTTTTATGAAGAGCTATGAATTGGTATTTGTGTAGAGGGAGCTGTGTTTTCCAAAATCTGGTTGCTACCCAGTTAGTGGGTTGTTAAAACCAAATTAGGGCTCATGAGCAGTATAAAAAAAGAAATAGAATAGAAAATCTTGGAGGGTCTCATATATAGTAAAGGTAAGGCATGTTTCCTGAAACTTATTGAATGTGTATTTTAGTATGTGTTTTGAATATGTCTGTGCCTAAATACATGTATATATGCCACTTTAATATGTCTGAGTGCTATACTGTGATGTAAAATATCGCTGGGTTGAGGATTTCTGGTAAGGAGAATCTTAGCTTTAAAAATTTATTCAGAACACAATTTGTTTCTGTCCTAACCGAAGAAGAAGTTTTCATACTTGTTTGTGGCATTAAAAAATAAATTTCCAATAGTATCAATACTTACAAAAGGTTAAAGACTAAGGCTTTCAGAGGGGCTTAAATGCTTAAAGATAGGCATGTCACCTAATTGGACTTGGAGATATAATGGGTGTGGAAAGCCAAATTGGCTTGGGTGCAGGAAGAAGAAATGATGAGTTACACCATGCTAAACTTAATTTCACTGAGCAATGTAATTTATCTGCGCTCCAGTGCAGTCCCTGCCCTTTACTCTGCAGTAGCTGCGCTGCTACGCAGGCAAGAATATGCAGGGGAAATCTTGACACTCAACAGTTTTGCCCTGTGAGCAGCACATGTGCCACTGATCATCCAAGAGTGGTGGCTTGAACTAATTTTGACTGTTTTGCTTCCCTCAGTTCCAGTGCTGATCTTTAAATGCGTTGCTTAGAAAATTACGTGTTGGTGATTATAATAAAAGGGGGTAATTAAAATTAAAAAAAAAAAAAAAGCAATGGGACACTGCATGTGGGTGTATTTAATTACCTGGCAGCTGTTCCTATTTCTAAAGTGTGAGACATATGGGTAAATGATAGCCTTTCTGTTAGAAATTCTACCCACACTTTTGTGTTTCTTCCCCTTTATAGTTCGGTGTTTTCCATCATTTGCAGAGCAGTAATGATGACGACTATTTTGTGCTGTTCTGTATGTTTCCCAAGTGCTTATATCTCATTAACTTTGCCTCTACCAGTTTTAATGTTCTTACTTGAAGTATTCTTATTCAATAATTGCATCTTCATAAAAAATGCTATGAGTGGAAACTTATAATCTTATTTTCTGGATTTGTAAATAGTGACGTTAGAAAACTGGTGTGTTTAAAGTTCTGTGGTACAGTCATAAATTAATTTCTTTCATATTTTATGAGGTATTGCTGATACATTTTTGGAAAATATAAACACTAGATAAGAAATCTTATTTCACAAACCAAAGAAGATGGAAGTGTAAGTTCTGTAAGGACCGTCAGCCACCGCATGATATTATTGGGTACTGATGTTCTCTCTTGTTCATATGAAGCGTGGAGAGGCAGTGTTGACATTGAGTATACTTAATTGTGTTACTTTAAATTTAGGTAAAATCTTTTAACCCCTCAGAAGGTTTCAAATTATTTTATTTTATTTTATTTATTTATTGGTAAGCACGCTTCTTTTTTGAAGGATAGTTGATTTACAATGTTACTTTCAGAAAATAATTTTATACATATTCTTATTCAATCTAATCCTGTCTATGCGATGGCATCCCAGGAGCAGAGCATGCATTTCTCTGTCCATCTCAGTTTTTGCTCAGTGGTACCAAGGCATCTGATACCTAGTGTGATTTTGGAGCAGCATCTCCTACTAACTTAACAGAAAGTTTGCTTGAGTAAGTACTTTGTCAGTGGTGATTATAATGACTGAGATTCCTGTTAAGCGTCTTACGGGACTTTGTTAGTTAGAAGATTCTTGAGATGGATTTATAGTTATCTTACAGAACCATGTTATTGTTCTTCCTCCTCCTTGAAAATCACTCCTTTCCATTTACCTTTCATCTAAAGAAGCTGCAGCATCAAGAAAGAGAAGACAAGGTTTAGGTGATGTGAGTGAGTGTTAATGTTTCATTGTTTCTACTTTAACCCTTCTATTTCGTAACCTGCGTCATAATTTAAAATGATGTAAATGATCATTTGACCAGTTGGCTCGATGAAAGAATAAAGAAATGCCAATAAAAGTCAGTTGTAATTTATACAGTTTTTTTCTTTGAAAATATTAAGTATTACGTTAAGTTCGTTGGCACGTGTAGGCTTACCAGACAAGTTTTGTTGCATGTGCTCAAAATATGAGGCAATTTAAAACAATCGTGTTACAAACAGATCTAACTTGCTCTAATTAAACAAGACCCACACAAAACCTTTCAGAAATAGAATTCCATGTTTTCTCTCAGTGGCCTTATAGAAGGAAATAAAGATCTATATCATATTTAGGTTTAATGATTGGAAGATCCGTAGAGTTTCAAGTTTCAGAATGGCTTCTTTGACTTGAGGAAGTAAAGCTATTGCATAGAAATGGTCTACTGAATGAGGCTAATGAGGCTATCTCTAGTGCCTTCCCAGTGAGGGGCCAGAAGAAGCTTACAGAACCCACATCCCCTGCAGGCTGTCGTGGTCTGTGAGGAGTTCTGGATATAAAGGTTGAGCCACTTCTTGCTGTTGCCTCCCCACTCACTCTGCTTGGTAGCCTGACTGTCATCCTAATTGCCGATGAGGGTGTAGTGAGTACACTTTCCTGTAATAACCTGGTGTGTCATTCTCTTTGTTCAGCTCCTTGAGGATTATGTGATACGTAATAAATAATGGCTAAAGAAGCTTCTATATGCAACTCCTTCTTAATTTACCAGTAAACCAGTTTAATGATTTAAAAAACCCAGAATATATCAAGGTACAGTTTTTACACCGAATTTGTTCAGTTTTGCTATTTTGTGGTTGATTATATTCATCTTACCTTCCACCCCCTCTACCACACTCATCTAGTACCTCTCTTTCAATTATTTTGCCTGAAAGCTTTTTTAAAAAAAATTCTTTCCTCTTCCATGGTACTAACCGAAAGAAATACTGTGTAAGTTTGGAAGGTGGACTGTAAATTGCCCTGATGGTCTGTTACATTGGGGAGTGCAATAAACAACTCCTACCAGGATTTACACCATGGTGTGGCCCTTCCCTCTGAATGTGGTTTTGGTCTGAGACGTTAGCTGACAGAATCCGCAGAAGTCACGCTGTGTAAATTCCAGACCTAAGCTTTAAGAAGTCCCACTACTTACATCTAAGAAGTCCAGTGACCCTAAGGAAGAGGGCATATGGATGGAGAGAGGCCCTCCGACTACTGGAAAGAGAGGGGCCTGGCCCTTCCAGTTTCCTAGCTGGTCCCTGCTGGCTCAATGCAGCCTCCTGTGATGACTGACAAAATGAGCTGAAGAGAAGACTTGCCCAGCTGAGCCCAGCCTAGATTGCAGCATCGCCAGCAAATAAAACAATTGTTTCTTTAAGCTGCTAGGTTTTAGGGTAGTTTGCTGTGCAGCAGTAGATAAATGAAAACACCCTGAGATTGAAAAATGCATTTTAATAGCTACTTAGCAATGATTTGTATTTACATGCTAGAAAAGTAAAATATAAGTTATTGCTTATCAGCTATTAAAATAGATTTATCAATGTACTATGTGCTATTTACTAATATAGTTACATCAAGAGGGAAAGAATAAAATAGCCATTGGAGAGATTCGACTGTCACTCAGTGGTGTTATTAAATACAAGCTCTATAAAGTAGTGATGACTTTGAAAACTTTGGCAGCAATTTAGACCGCAAAGTTGGAAGAGATATGTAAGTAAGAACATTAAAAATATTATTTTTTTTGATAGGATGAGTTAAGTTCCTTTTCCTCTCAGAATCCTTTTCTTTTCAATTGATGTTTCAAACTAAATACCTCTGTAGGTTGACTGATTACAAATGTTTTCACTCAAGCACACTAGCTTCTAAATCTGTCTGTAAGCTGCTTTCTTAAAAAAGTGAATAAGCTTAGGAAATAATTATTCCACAGAGTACACAAAACTCCCGAGCAAACTTTTGTTCCGTGGACAGATTTGATTCATCAAGAAACATCAAGATAATTGTCACGATTTAAATTTTTAAAAGAAACCAAGAAGCCTTTGGCTCAAGTGTAAAACTTTCTGTTGTTTTCTTGGCATGACGCCTTGAGTTGAATATTTTGTGCTGTACGTTGCTCCATTTTGTTTTGTTTTGTTTTGTTTCATATTTTTGCCCCTGGGACAGGAAACTACAGAACAAAATATATTCATTTTGGTAACCAGTGCTGGTCCTTTGGTGACTCACTCTTCTTGAGTGATTAGTACAAAAAAGAGAGGCTGACACTTAAATGCTGCTCCCTAGTGGATACAGATGACGAGCCAAGGTCTTATTCTTTCATCACAGATATTTTCTAAAGCTGGGAATCACTATTTTGACACAAGAAGGACAACATTCACATCAAAGCCTCTCCTGTTTCATAATTTTTTTCTTCCCGATGTAGTATGCTCCATTTTAATTAAAATTCTTAATGGGCTCCAGCAGTGTACATTTGAATACACCAGTGTTCCCTCACTCCTGGCATTAATCTGTGTGATGGTGTAAAAGTAATTTTATAGAGAAACATTTTCTCTCAAAATTGTAAGCTTCACAAAGGTGGCATCATGTCGTATTTGCTCAAGACTGTAAAATCCAGAACCTAGGACAGATCTTAACATTTCTAACTCTACACTCAAATTATTTTTTTAATTAATGAATTTAGCTTTTTAGTCAACTTTTTTTTTCCTCCTAGGAGTTACTGGTCTAGGCAATAGGCTAAGAATACCAGATTGGCAGGTTATGTTGAGGGATTATGTCACATTTTCCTACTTCTTCCTCAGTGGATAGTCACTGATTTTTTTTCTACCCCAATTCTGTTAAAGCATTGATAATTATTTTTAACTCCAAGTATCTATAATATGCTGAGTCTTTTCAATATACAGTTTCTAATGCTTACAAAATATCATTTGGAGTTAGGGGTTAAAAATATTGGCGTGGTTGATTTTCTTATAATTCCCTGCTGAAACCCTGTGTAACAAGGGATTTATGTGGAATGTTAAGAATGTTTCGATGTTTCTGGAATTACTGAGTTGGAAGGTGCTTGAGGAAGAAAGATGCATTGGAAAGGCTTTTGTATCCCTATAATTACATGACAAGAGGGAAACTTTAGTTTCTTGGGAACTTTACTAGGATTCTCTGTTAACTGCTTGTATTTAACATTTCCCCCTACCTGAAAGAATATAAAGACGTTTTGGTTTTAGGTTTACCTTTTTGCTCAGAATATATCATACGCTGTTTCATTTTTTAAAAAATTAAGTTATATATATCGAGCACTTATTTTATGCCAGATACCTCTTAAATTCTTGAGGTGTCATGGTGAACAAAAAGACCAAGATCCCTGCTCTGGGGAAGTCTGCCCTGTAGTATGGGAGCAGACAAACAATGACAATAACGGCAAAAAGGAGATATTATAGCAGGTTGTAAGGTGATGAGTGCTATGGAAACAGTAAAGCAGGGTAGTGGAAATCAAGGAGAGAGAATGGGTTATAATTTTAAATAAGCCGAGCAAGCCTCTTTAAGGTGACTTTTAAGCAAAGCTGGAGGAGGTGAGGGAGTGAGTCAGGAAGATGCGGGGCAGGAGAGGCTTCCTGGCAGAAGGAAGGGTAAGGGAGGAAGGAGAGGGGTGGGAAAGGGCCCGAGCAGGGTACAGGCTGCCTGCTGCTTCTGAGGAATGCTTTGATGGTTAAACTTGGTCCAGATTGCTAGATCATGCTAGCATTTGTGAACCTTATTGGAAATGAGCATTATATTATCCTATCAGCAAATAAAATAAGACTAAAAAGAGAAATTACTAGAATAGAACCACATTATATGATACGATCTTCAAACATTTCTCTTTTATGGTTTTGAGGCCCTATGTAAATCATACAGTACCTTAGTGACAGGTAACTGTTGTTCTAGAATTCCTGATCAGGCCCCAGAGGCCTTTTAGATGTTTAGGGTCATTGACCTTGTATCCAAGGTTAGAGACCATATAAATCAGATAATTAGAATGAAAGGAGTTGAAGTATGTAAAATTCCTTAAATCTGTGTCTATACATAGTAAGTACTCTGCAGATATTAGTTAAATCTAGAAGATGAATTTTAATATTTATATACTTATATAGAAAACACGTCAGTTTTTTAGTTATTTAAAAAGTAATTATCTTTTGTTTCATCTTCGTTTTCTCTGCCATCTTATTTCCTTATCTCAGTCTCTATTCCTCAAAATCAAAATCAGATTTTGAATTAATAACAGTAATAATAACACAACAATGCCTGTGTCTCCCTTTTAAAAACATTGTTTTGCGTGTTACACATTTTCAGCTTTTCAGTCCAGATGGATTTTTAAACTGATTACCTGACACTTTGGAAGATATTGCTTCTTATTGAATATTACAATATGAAAATAAGTTTTTGAGAAATTTTTTCTGCCTTCTTGTTCTGATCTCCTTTTTTAAACGACGAATACATATAAACTTGAAAAATAAGTTTTATCTCTTATTAAAAGTATAAGTGATTCTGTTAAAGTGGTACCTAATTATACCATAATTTTGATTTTATCTTTTTTAATTTTGATATTGTTTAGGGCCTACTTTGTGCCAGGGGCTGACTAGGTGCTAATATAGGCACATCTCCACCTTACATACATGTGTTTTTAAACATATGTAAATGAGTATGGGTTTGAATATTGGCCCTACCACTTTTAAAGATGGGCCCTCATTCAGGTTAATTGATTCTGTGAGTCTCAATTGTCCCATTTATAAAATATAGAACTGATGTTACCTTCAGAATTGAGAAGAACGAAGATGATGTCTGCAGAATACCTAGTTTAGTGCTTGACATACAGTAGACTCAATAAATGGTAGCTGCTGTTAATTTTAAAAAACCCAGCATCTCACTTATTAGCTATTTCGGCTTGATTTGCTTTCATCTCTGACTTGTCTTCTACCTAATGTGTTAAGCTTACCTATCCTTACCCTGCTCGTCAGCCTTTTGAAAATAACCGCTTAAGTGTTTGATGAGTACGTTTATGAAGCAGATCCAGTATTTAAAAGAATCTTAGAGTAAAATACTTGAGAATGACTGCCCTTTAATTATAGTGTCCTTCTTTGAACCCTTGAGTTTCCTCTTCATTATTTTCCCCTCGCAGGCCCACAGCCTTTATCTCCTTGTGGTTGGCCCCCTTTTGGATCTCCCCACTAATTACTCCCTCTTCTCCTCTCCCCCCACTTCTCTTTTACACTCTACACTGCTGCTAGAATAAATTTCCTAAAGCATCGCCATACCCCTTCTTTTATTTTCTTAAAACATTTACATTGGCTCTTTGTTACCACGTCCGAAGTTCTTTGCCTAAACTTCATGGTTCGCTATAATCTGGAACCCTGTTACTTCCTTATTCAGTTTAACTTTCCATGATTCCTAAACCAGTCAGTGGAGACTACGCACAACCTTATCTGTTTCGTCTCCGTTCCTTACTTGCGGCTTTTCGCGTGTCCCATTCTTTCTGCTCACGTTGTTCTTCCTCATCTTCTCTACCTTAAGTCAAGCCCATGTTGTAAGGGTGTATTCAAGTTCTACACTCCTTTAAACTGTCTCTTTCTGACTGATTTCAGTGATTTTTTTTTTTTTTAAAGACAGGCAACAGGTCTACCACAAAGGGCCATGTACACCACTCTTTTTGGTTTTGTTTTGTTTTGTTTTGTTTTAAATTAATAGCTACTTTATTTATTTATTTATTTATTTATTTATTTATTTATTTATTTATAGCTGTGTTGGGTCTTCGTTTCGTGTGAGGGCTTTCTCTAGTTGCGGCAAGCGGGGGCCACTTTTCATCGCGGTGCGCGGGCCTCTCACTATCGCGGCCTCTCTTGTTGCGGAGCACAGGCTCCAGACGCGCAGGCTCAGTAATTGTGGCTCACGGGCCTAGCCGCTCCGCGGCATGTGGGATCCTCCCAGACCAGGGCTCGAACCCGTGTCCCCTGCATTGGCAGGCAGACTCTCAACCACTGCGCCACCAGGGAAGCCCTTCAGTGATTTTTTAGAAAAAAATTTCATGCATAAACTAGGAAAACATTAGAGAATGTACTTTGTAAAGTACTAACTGCTCATTTTAGTCTTATATCCTGAGGAGAAATATACATTCTTTGTAGAATTGGCCTCTTTCACGAAATGTAATATCTTTGAGATTCACCCTTGCTGTTGCACATGCCAGTGCTCATTCCTTTTTATTGCTGAGTAGTATCCCAGTGTTTGAACATACCTAAGTTTGCTTATCCATTCTCCTGTTGATGGACATTTGGATTATTTCCAGTTCTGGACTATTATGAATGAAGTTGCTGTGAATATTTGTATATAAGTCTTTGGGTGAACACAGTTTCGTTTCTCTTGAGTAAATACCTATGAGTGGGATTCGTTGGTCAAAGGATTGGTAAATGCTAAACGTTATAAGAAACTACCACAAATTTTTCCAAAGTGGTTGGAATGTATGAGAATTCTAGCTGCTACCATCCCTGCTGTTGTCATTCTTTTTAATTTAACCTTTTTATTATGTATGAAGATATATCTCATTGTAGTTTGAATGTTCACTTCCTTGAGATTGACTACCTTTTCATCTACTTTATCGGCCGTGTGTATGTGTCTTTTAGGAGAGAGCCTGTCCAAGCCTTCTTCCTATTTTTGTTGGGTTGTTTGTCTTTTGATTATTGAGTGGTAGAAGTTCTTTATATATTCTTGTTATAAGTCCTTTTTCAGCTCTGTGATTAGGGATATTATGTTGCCTTTTTGTTCTTAGCAATTCAGAGGCAATAATTCTAGAAAACTGCTGCTTTAGACATTCTATCTTTACAGAACTGTGTAAAGGCGGGGTACTGTGGGGAGGACTAGAGCCCAGGCAGCGAGAGAGAACAATCTATCTTATGTTTTCTTCCTTCTTCTAAGAAATGTTTTCTTCTTTCCTAGAAAAGCCTTGCCCGTGGCCCCTCAGAAGACTTCTCTGTATGTCTTGTTGACAAGAACTGGGTTACTTGGCTAGCCCTAGATAGCTTGCAAGAGGGGCTAGAAAAGTGTCTCTTTTTAAAGAAAAATAAAGTGTCTATGGTGGTAGCTGGATGAATGAGAAGGGGGTTAAGAATGTAGTCTACCCATAGCTAGTCAAGGGCAGGGTGTCTCAGGCGAAGAAACATACCAAGCTCTCAGAGATGTGAGCACATAGCCTGTTCAGGGAACGGGTGCTATTTTGAGAGAAAAATGAATACATTTATTGCTTGAAGAACCTTTGCAGGGTATCTATTTGAATGTGTTGGTAGCCAGTAAGCCAGAACATTTGAGCTGGGAATTTGATTTGGAAGCACTCAGACAGTAGGTGGTACTTGAAGCTATGTGGTATAGAGATCGCTCAGTGAGAGTTTATACAATATGAGAAAAAGGCAGACTGCAGGCCCTAGGGAAAACTTAATTTCAGGGATAGCGTGGAAATTGGGATCCCAAAGTAGACTGAGACCAACTAACAGAAGAGTAGACAGTGATAATACAGCCGTGGGAGGAGTTTCAGGAAGGAGAGAAGAGTGGTCAGTGGAGTAGGAAGTCCCAGAGAAATCACTGCTGAGGTGTCAGGGATATCTATTTGGATTTGGCAGTTAGGAAGATACGGATCTTCTCAAAAGCAGTTATTTGGAGTGGAGGGAGTAGAGGTCAAATTGTAGTCAGCTGAGGGAAAATGGGAGGTAAGATGGTGGTGGCATTGAGTTAGACTACTTAATCAAGAAGCTTAGCTGTAATTCCATTAAAAAAAACCTTTTCATATGGAAGAAGCATTTAAATATTAATAGATGTTAAGGATATAGTAAAGAGTGAGGCAGTGATGGCCCACCTTCCCTGAGGAGGTGGGAGCAGAGAGTGAGGGGTTATCTTTCTGGACAGGAGTAGGAAGGGGCTCCATATCTTCATAGGCTAGAGGAATGTGGCCACGAATAAGGGACACTTAATTTTTTAATTTAATTTAATTTTTTTTATCAAAGTATAGTTGATGCACAATGTTGTATTAATTTCTGCTGTACAGCGAAGTGTTTCAGTTCTACATATATATACATTCTTTTTTATATGCTTTTCCATTATGGTTTATTTTATTTATTTACTTTTTTTTTGGGGGGGGGAGTCACGCTGCACAGCTTGTGGGATCTTAGTTCCCTGACCAGGGATTGAACCTATGCCCACAGGAGTGAAAGTGCCGAGTCCTAACCACTGGACCACCAGGGAATTCCCTCCATTATGGTTATCACAAGATATTGAATATAGTTCCTTGGGCTATACGGTGGGGCTTTGTTGTTTATGCATTCTATATATAGTAGTTTGCATCTGCTAACCCCAAACTCCCACTCCATCCCTCTGCCACCTCTCCTCCCCCTTGACAGCCACAAGTCTGTTATCTATGTCTGTGAGCCTGTTTCCATTTCATAGATAAGTTCATTTGTGTCATATTTTTTTTTAGTGTATTTATTTATTTATTACTCTTATTAGTCATCCATTTTATACACATCAGTGTATACATGTCAATCCCAATCTCCCAAATCATCACACCACCACCCACACCCCCCGCCACCTTCCCCCCTTGGTGTCCATAGGTTTGTTCTCTACATCTGTGTCTCAATTTCTGCCCTGCAAACCGGTTCATCTGTACCATTTTTCTAGGTTCCACATATATGCGTTAATATACGATATTTGTTTTTCTCTTTCTGACTTACTTCACTCTGTGTGACAATCTCTAGATCCATCCACGTGTCAACAAATGACCCAATTTCGTTCCTTTTTATGGCTGAGTAATATTCCATTGTATATATGTACCACATCTTCCTTATCCCTTCATCTGTCGATGGGCATTTAGGTTGCTTCCATAACCTGGTTATTGTAAATAGTGCTGCAATGAACATTGGGGTGCATGTGTCTTTTTGAATTATGGTTTTCTCTGGGTATATGCCCAGTAGTGGGATTGCTGGGTCATATGGTAATTTTATTTTTAGTTCTTTAAGGAACCTCCATACTGTTCTCCATAGTGGCTGTATCAATTTACATTCCCACCAACAGTGCAAGAGGGTTCTCTTTTCTCCACACCCTCTCCAGCATATGTCGTTTGTAGATTTTCTGATGATGCCCATTCTAACTGGTGTGAGGTGATACCTCATTGTAGTTTTGATTTGCATTTCTCTAATAATTAGTGATGTTGAGCAGCTTTTCATGTGCCCCATTTTTGGATTGGGTTGTTTGTTTTTTTAATATTGAGCTGCTTGAGCTGTTTATATATTTTGGAGATTAATCCTTTGTCTGTTGATTCATTTGCAAATATTTTCTCCCATTCTGAGGGATGTTTTTTCATCTTGTTTGTAGTTTCCTTTGCTGTGCAAAAGCTTTGAAGTTTCATTAGGTCCCATTTGTTTATTTTTGTTTTTATTTCCATTACTCTAGGAAGTGGATCAAAAAAGATCTCGCTGTGATTTATGTCAAAGAGTGTTCTTCCTATGTTTTCCTCTAAGAGTTTTATAGTGTCTGGTCTTACATTTAGGTCTCTAATCCATTTTGAGTTTATTTTTGTGTATGGTGTTAGGGAGTGTTCAAATTTCATTCTTTTACATGTAGCTGTCCAGTTTTCCCAGCACCACTTATTGAAGAGACTGTCTTTTCTCCATTGTATATCCTTGCCTCCTTTGTCATAGATTAGTTGTCCATAGGTGCGTGGGTTTATCTCTGGGCTTTCTATCCTGTTCCATTGATCTCTATTTCTGTGTTTGTGCCAGTACCATATTGTCTTGATTACTGTAGCTTTGTAGTATAGTCTGAAGTCAGGGAGTCTGATTCCTCCAGCTCCGCTTTTTTCCCTCAAGGCTGATTTGGCTATTCAGGGTCTTTTGTGTCTCCATACAGATTTTTAAGATTTTTTTGTTCTAGTTACATAAAAAATGCCATTCGTGATTTGATAGGGATTGCACTGAATCTGTAGAGTGCTTTGGGTAGTATAGTCATTTTCACAATATTGATTCTTCCAATCCAAGAACATGGTATATCTCTCCATCTGTTGGTATCACCTTTAATTTCTTTCATCAGTGTCTTACACTTTTCTGCATACAGGTCTTTTGTCTCCCTAGGTAGGTTTATTCCTAGGTATTTTATTCTTTTTGTTGCAGTGGTAAATGGGAGTGTTTCCTTAATTTCTCTTTCTGATTTTTTGTTGTTGGTGTGTAGGAATGCAAGAGATTTCTGTACATTAATTTTGTATCCTGCAACTTTACCAAATTCATTGATTAGCTCTAGTAGTTTTCTGGTGGCATCTTTAGGATTCTCTATGTATAGCATCATGTCATCTGCAAACAATGACCATTTTACTTCTTTTCCAATTTGTATTCCTTTTATTTCTTTTTCTTCTCTGATTGCCATGGCTAGGACTTCCAAAACTATGTTGAGTAATAGTGGTGAGAGTGGACATCCTTGTCTTGTTCCTGATCTTAGAGGAAACGCTTTCGGTTTTTCACCATTGAGAATGATGTTTGCTGTGGGTTTGTCGTATATGGCCTTTATTATGTTGAGGTAGGTTCCCCCTCTTTGCCCACTTTCTGGAGAGTTTTTATCATAAATGGGTGTTGAATTTTGTCACAAGCTTTTTCTGCATCTATTGAGATGATCATATGGTTTTTCTTCTTCAGTTTGTTAATATGGTGTGTCACATTGATTGATTTGCGTATATTGAAGAATCCTTGCATCCCTGGGATAAATCCCACTTGATCATGGTGTATGATCCTTTTAATGTGTTGTTGGATTCTGTTTACTAGTATTTTGTTGAGGATTTTTGCATCTATATTCATCAGTGATATTGGTCTGTAATTTTCTTTTTTTGTAGTATCTTTGTCTGGTTTTGGTATCAGGGTGATGGTGGCCTCATAGAATGAGTTTGGGAGTGTTCCTTCCTCCACAATTTTTTGGAAGAGCTTGAGAAGGATGGGTTTGAGAGCTTCTCTAAATGTTTGATAGAATTCACCTGTGAAGCCATTTGGACCTGGAGTTTTGTTCGTTGGAAGATTTTTAATCAGAGTTTCAATTTCATTACTTGTGATTGGTCTGTTCATACTTTCTATTTCTTCCTGGTTCAGTCTTGGACGGTTATACTTTTCTGAGAATTTCTCCATTTCTTCCAGGTTGTCCATTTTATTGGCATAGAGTTGCTTGTAGTAGTCTCTTAGGATGTTTTGTATTTCTGTGGTGTCTGTTGTAACTTCTACTTTTTCATTTCTCATTTTATTGATTTCAGTTCTCTACCTCTTTTTCTTTTTTTTTTAAAGTAGAGGGAAGGATTTTTAATTAATTAATTTATTTTTGGCTGTGTTGGGTCTTTGTTTCGTGTGAGGGCTTTCTCTAGTTGCGGCAAGCGGGGCCACTCTTCATCACGGTGTGGGGGCCACTCTTCATCGCGGTGCACGGGCCTTTCACTGTCGTGGCCTCTCTTGTTGCGGGGCACAGGCTCCAGATATGCAGGCTCAGTATTTGTGGCTCATGGGCCTAGTTGCTCCACGGCATGTGGGATCTTCCCAGACCAAGGCTCGAACCCGTGTCCCCTGAATTGGCAGGCAGATTCTCAACCACTGCGCCACCAGGGAAGCCCTCTCCCTCTTTTTCTTGATGAGTCTGGCTAATGGTTTATCAATTTTGTTTATCTTCTTAAAGAACCAGCTTTTAATTTTATTGATCTTTGCTATTGTTTTCTTTGTTTCTATTTCATTTATTTCTGCTCTGATCTTTATGATTTCTTTCCTTCTCCTAACTTTGGGTTTTGTTTGTCGTTCTTTCTCTAGTTCCTTTAGGTGTAAGGTTAGATTGTTTATTTGAGATTTTTCTTGTTTCTTGAGGTAGGCTTTTATAGCTATAAACTTCCCTCTTAGAACTGCTTTTGCTGCATCCCATAGGTTTTGGATCGTCGTGTTTTCATTGTCATTTGTCTCTAGGTATTTTTTGATTTCCTCTTTGATTTCTTCAGTGATCTCTTGGTTATTTAGTAACGTATTGTTTAGCCTCCATGTGTTTGTGTTTTTTACATTTTTTCCCCCTGTAATTGATTTCTAATGTCATAGCGTTGTGGTCAGAAGAGATGCTTGATATGATTTCAGTTTTCGTAAATTTACTGAGGCTTGATTTGTGACCCAAGATGTGATCTATCCTGGAGAATGTTCCGTGCACACTTGAGAAGGAAGTGTAATCTGCTGTTTTTGGATGGAATGCCCTATAAATACCAATTAAATCTATCTGGTCTATTGTGCCATTTAAAGCTTGTGTTTCCTTATTAATTTTCTGTATGGGTGATCTGTCCATTGGTGTAAGTGACGTGTTAAAGTCCCCCACTATTATTGTGTTACTGTCAATTTCCTCTTTTTTATAGCTGTTAGCAGTTGCCTTGTTTATTGAGGTGCTCCTATATTGGGTGCATATATATTTATAATTGTTATATCTTTTTCTTGGATTGATCCCTTGATCATTATGTAGTGCCCTTCCTTGTCTCTTGTAACATTATTTTAAAGTCTATTTTATCTGATATGAGTATTGCTACTCCAGCTTTCTTTTGATTTCCATTTTCATGGAATATCTTTTTCCATCCCTTCACTTTCAGTCTGTATGTGTCCCTAGGTCTGAAGTGGGTCTCTTGTAGGCAGCATATATATGGATCTTGTTTTTGTATCCATTCAGCAAGCCTGTGTCTTTTGGTTGGAGCATTTAATCCATTAATGTTTAAGGTAATTATCTATATGTATGTTCCTTTTACCATTTTCTTAAATGTTTTGGGTTTGTTTTTGTAGGTCCTTTTCTTCTTTTGTGTTTCCCACTTAAAGAAGTTCCTTTATCACTTGTTGTAGGGCTGGTTTGGTGGTGCTGAATTCTCTTAGCTTTTGCTTGTCTGTAAAGCTTTTGATTTTGAATCTGAATGAGATCCTTGCTGGGTAGAGTAATCTTGGTTGTAGGTTCTTCCCTTTCATCACTTTAAGTATATCATGCCACTCCCTTCTGGCTTGTAGAGTTTCTGCTGAGAAATCAGCTATTAACCTTATGGGAGTTCCCTTGTATGTTATTTGTTGTTTTTCCCTTGCTGCTTTCAATAATTTTTCTTTGTCTTTAATTTTTGCCAATTGGATTACTATGTGTCTCGGCGTGTTTCTCCTTGGGTTTATCCTGTATGGGACTCTCTGTGCTTCCTGGACTTGGGTGGCTACTTCCTTTCCCATGTTAGGGAAGTTTTTGACTATAATCTTTTCAAATATTTTCTCTGGTCCTTTCTCTCTCTCTTCTCCTTCTGCGACCCCTATACTGCGAATGTTGTTGCGTTTAATGTAGTCCTAGAGGTGTAGAGGTGTCTTAGGCTGTCTTTATTTCTTTTCATTCTTTTTTCTTTATTCTGTTCTGCAGCAGTGAATTCCACCAGTGTGTCTTCCAGGTCACTTATCCGTTCTTCTGCCTCAGTTATTCTGCTATTGATTCCTTCTAGTGTAGTTTTCATTTCAGTTATTGTATTGTTCATCTCTGTTTGTTTGTTCTTTAATTCTTCTAGGTCTTTGTTAAACATTTTGTGCGTCTTCTCGATCTTTGCCTCCATTCTTTTTCCAAGGTCCTGGATCATCTTCACTATCATTAGTCTGAATCCTTTTTCTGAAAGGTAGCCTATCTCCATTTCATTCAGTTGTTTTTCTTGGGTTTCATCTTGTTCCTTCATCGAGTACATAGCCCTCTGCCTTTTCATCTTGTGTATGTTTCTGTGACTGTGGATTTTCTTCCACTGGCTGCAGGATTGTGGTTCAGATTCTGCTGTCTGCCCTCTGGTGGATGAGGCTATCTGAGAGGCTTGTGCAAGTTTCCTGATGGGGGGGACCAGTGGTGGGTGGAGCTGGCTGTTCCTCTGGTGGGCAGAGCTCAGTAAAACTTTAATCCGTTTGACTGCTGATGGGTGGGGCTGGCTGGGTTCCCTCCCTGTTGGTTGTTTGGCCTGAGGCGACCCAACACTGGAGCCTACCTGGGCTCTTTGGTAGGGCTAATGGCGGACTCTGGGAGGGCTCACGCCAAGGAGTACTTCCCAGAACTTCTGCTGCCAGTGTCCTTGTCCTCACCGTGAGACACAGCCACCCCCCGCCTCTGCAGGAGACCCTCCAACACTAGCAGGAAGGTCTGGTTCAGTCTCCTATGGGGTCACTGCTCCTTCCCCTGGGTCCCGATGCACACACTACTTTGTGTGTGCCCTCCAAGAGTGGAGTCTCTGTTTCCCCCAGTCATGTCAAAGTCCTGCAATCAAATCCCGCTAGCCTTGAAAGTCTGATTCTCTAGGAATTCCTCCTCCCATTGCCGGAACCCCAGGTTGGGAAGCCTGACGTGGGGTTCAGAACCTTCACTCCAGTGGGTGGACTTCTGTGGTATAAGTGTTCTCCAGTTTGTGAGTCACCCACCCAGCAGTTATGGGATTTGATTTTATTGTGTTTGTGCCCCTCCTACTGTCTCATTGTGGTTTCTCCTGTGCCTTTGGTTATGGGGTATCTTTTTTGGTGAGTTCCAGTGTCTTCCTGTCGATGATTGTTCAGCAGTTATTTGTGATTCTGGTGTTCTCGCAAGAGGGAGTCTAGTGTAGTTATCCATTTGTGTCATATTGTAGATTACACATTTCTCTTTCTGACTTACTTCACTTAGTATGATAATCTCTAGGTCCATCCATGTTGCTGCAAATGGCCTTATTTCATTCTTTTTTTATGGCTGAGTAGTATTCCACTGTATATTTATATACCACATCTTCTTTATCTGTTCATCTTTCAGTGGACATTTAGGTTGTTTCCATGTCTTGGCTATTGTGAATGGTGCTGCTATGTACATAAGGGTGCATGTATCTTTTTGAATTATAGTTTTGAAGCCACTTAATTCTTTATGGGTGGAGGGAAGGATGGGGTACAGGTATTTGGGGCAGGTGGTGATGGGTGGTTTGGGTAGGCCCATTGGAAGCAGACAGTGTTCTCCTGACTGCCTCTATTTTCTTTCAACTTAGAGGGGCAGGAATGGTCATCAGCTGAGATTGGTTTTGGGATAGATGGGGAACTGTTTTAATTTTCTTTTACTTTTCAATTCTAGTTTAGAATAGGTCTACAGTATTTTGGAAACATTGCTTACCAGTTATAAACATTGTTGATGTCAGCAAAGCTGTTGGTTTGTATATGTTTGGAGAGTTCAGTCTGATAATGTATCAGCCCATGAGCTTGAATGGGCCCAAGATTGAAGGTGACTTGGTTTTATTAACCAGTAAATATTTTTAACATCCCTATTACATCCAAGGCATTTGATAGGTGCTATTAAAATACTAAGAATTACTAGGAAATGATAGAATAAGTTCAGTTGCTCTAGCCTAAAAGTCAGAGTACTAGGTTCCTTTCACTTATCAGCTATGCCACTTTGTATTATAAAGGAAGTTTTGGGCCTGAGAATTTCCTTTTCTATACAACAGAGGGTGTGGACCAGATGAGCACTAAGATGGTATAAGATAGTAAAACACACAGTTACACACCCACAACTTATAGATACTTGATATAGACAATAAGACCTTGATATAGACATTAACACCTGTGGACGATAAGAAGTGGAAAATTTGCCTGGTGACACAAAATGTTCAAGGATAGGGCTGTTTGCAGATCTCCGTGAGACTGTAGTCTGTAATACAGTGTCTTACTGATGGCAACTTTGAAGTGTTGATAGTACTCCCTCAGGCATATGTGATGAAGTATATAGCATTCTGGAAAAAAAGCTAAGTTTCTTCAAAAAAAAGTAGCTAAAATTAAAAAATTAGTTTGTATATAAAGATAAGAAGGTTGTATACATTGATATTTTAAGCAGTTAATGAGTAAAAGTTATTATATGGCAATTACTTATTTTGTGGTGAATAAAATATATTTATCCCAAATTCTCAAGTTTTTAAATAATGCTTTTTATCCTGAAGATAGTTTCAAGGAATATCCTTAATTGCTCCCAGGAGTAGATGGAGAGAAGAAGTAATTTGACAGAGTTTCCAGATGGCCATTAAAAGATACTAAATTTCCTTTAAGTTCCTAATGACAAAGTATGCATTTTGTTGTATTTCCTCTCCAGACAAATCAAGTAATCCTGTTGTGAGTATGAATCTGCTGTAACCCAGATTTAACTTTATTAAAACAGACGGTGCAAAAGGAGAAGAAAAGTCTTTTACCATCCCCTATGGGCAAAGCTCAAACTTATTTATCCTCATCCAAAGGCAGTTTCTCTCTGTTTTGGCCTGACTTCTGGGAGCCCAGAACTCTTAAAAGATGTTTTCTTGAAAATAGTGAGCTCTTTTCTTGTCTGTTCTAGTGTTCTTGGCTGAGCTTCCCATATTCCGGCTGCTTTTACTCATTAATATTCAGCTTGATCCATAGTGACCGAGAAGGCAGCAAAGGGCTGGAAATTAGTGCAATGAAAGGTCCTATCAGGGCTTTCTGAGGAAAGATGCAAATGTATCCAGGAATAGTGTAACCAAGTTTCATTTTCTCAAGTTACTTGAATGCTTAAGGCTTTCAGTCCATTTAAATAGGAAGTGTTTTTTTTTTTTTCTTTTGATGTGGATTCAATTAGGACTTAACTTTTTTGCCTCCTTTACAGTAAATATACTTTTCTCATTGAGAATAAAATAATGAATCAGGTTAAGATAAGCATAACACATTTCTTAGCTCAAGCATATTTACACAGACTGACAAATATTAAATCGTTTACAAATTGCTGTCAGCCATGTGGCTGAGATGAAACTGATTGTAAAAGTGGAAACTGTATAACTTCAGAATTAGTTGTTTCCTTTTCAGCATATTGAAAAAACGCATTTAGCTATTCATCCAAGGATATAATTATTTCTTTCAGAGATGGCTTTGAAACGAGTAATCAACATATATAGTTTACAAGGTTTTACAGTGTAGAATCTTTTTTTTTTTTCTAATTAATTAATTTATTTTCACTGCTTTGGGTCTTCCTTGCTGTGTGCAGGCTTTCTCTAGTTGTGGCGAGCGGGGGCCACTCTTTGTTGTGGTGCGCCGGCTTCTCATTGCGGTGGCTTCTCTTGTTGCGGAACACGGGCTCTAGGCACACGGGCTTCAGTAGTTGTGGCACGTGGGCTCAGTAGTTGTGGCTCACAGGCTCTAGAGCGCAGGCTCAGTAGTTGTGGTGCACGGGCTTAGTTGCTCCGCGACATGTGGGATCTTCCCGGACCAGGGCTCGAACCCGTGTCCCCTGCATTAGCAGGCGAATTCTTAACCACTGAGCCACCAGGGAAGTCCCTACAGTGTAGAATCTTTTAATAGAAGTTTTGTTTTTTTTTCTTCAGGAGAAATTGATTGTGTTCTGTTAAAGAAAATCTGAAAAATACATAATTGAAGAGTGTGGCCGTTATTTCTCCAGACTGCAGCACTTTTTTTTTTTTTAATTATTTATTTATTTGTTTGTTTGTTTATGGCTGTGTTGGGTCTTCGTTTCTATGCGAGGGCCTTCACTAGTTGCGGCGAGCGTGGGCCACTCTTCATTGCGGTGCGCGGGCCTCTCACTGTCGCGGCCTCTCTTGTTGCGGAGCACGGGCTACAGACGCGCAGGCTCAGTAATTGTGGCTCATGGGCCTAGTCGCTCCGCGGCATGTGGGATCTTCCCTGACCAGGGCTCGAACCCATGTCCCCTGCATTGGCAGGCAGATTCTCAACCACTGCGCCACCAGGGAAGCCCTGCAGCACTTTTTTATGAAGCCTGTTTTCATAGAAATCAATTTGTAAATCCTATCTGTTTGCTTATTAAGGTTTGAGGCTTCCTAGAAGACTAGAAGGAAATTTCAAGCAAATGCTTCCACAACTAAATCTGTGCATTAAAAAAAAAAATCTGTCAATTGCTTTTTTAAAATTCAGGGTAATATTGATATAAAAATTATTGGGCAACAAACAAATTTGATGCTTATAAGTCATAATGGGATTTGGCCTTCATTGAAATAATTAGGGTGAAGATTCCTTGCTATCCCATAAGTTGTCCCACACTGTAGTAGCATCTGGGCAGGGCTGATGGGAGGAAGGTAGAAACCATTACCCTTGGACGCTAACTTTATTCAGTCACATTATGAACAGAATATTCTTATGTGTACAGGCAGTGGAGCTTCTTCAGATGACTTCAGTATTGAACACTGTTTTTTTTGAAGTTGCAGCCTTGAAAGACAACTGTGTTTTAGCATTAGAATTCTGATAGTGCCTCTCTGAGGCTGATGTGGGATGACTGGAAGTGGTTGAGCTCTGTAATGACATGTCTGATGTTTTCTTCTCAAACCTGTGCTGGATAAAAATGTTGTGTTTTTTCAGCATCCATTTACCCCGTAAATATTTACTAAGCACCCAATTATATGGACTAATTCAGTTTTTGCAGTAACAGTTTCTGCTAATCAGCGAGGCTTCAAATGCCTTCTAGTCTTGGCCAGTGGCTACTGTGGAAAAAGAATGGAGGAACATGCTTTAATTACACAGAAATAAGTAATTTAAATGTAAGTGGTTCAAAATAATATTTCAAAATATTTCAGAATAATCCAAAAATCAGTATTTTGAGTTTTATAGTGAATGGTTCTTCTTGGGCTACTCAGGGTAAATTAAAATATTGAAATGGGGAATTAACCTAACTGGTGTAGGGTGTAGTGTTCCAAAGTGTGACAGTAGAGCTGTAAGTCATCAACTCCATAGAACAACTCAAACTGGCCTTGCTGTTCGTGATGCCAAACATTAGAATCCTCTCCTAGATACACATATCGAGGATGGGGATAGGAAATTAATACATATTGATCATAATGAGTGATTTAGATGTATATATTTTATGGATATGTGTGTGTGTATGTTTATTTAAAGTTAGTTTGTTTTACCAGATGAAATATGTTGACAAAAATATTTAAATATAAATAAATAAATATATATAAATAAATTTCTTATATCTAGTATACTACTGAAATATTCTGATGAATGTTATGAAAGTCAAGATTTTTTTCTTCTGATGAATGAAGAGCTCATTCAACTTATAAATATATATATATGTATAGTGTGTTTGTGTGTATATGTGAGAGATACTTTGTCCTAATAAAATCAACTATTAATAGTCAAGCCACTACCATATTGTAGTCTAAGATGATACACAGTGGGCTGTTTTGGTATAACTTATTGTTATTACCATTGTTACTTTTTGTATCTCTTGTATGAAGAACCCAGAGGAAGCAAATAGGGGAGTTGCTATTCTAGACCTAGTTTTCATGTACAAAGGAGAATAGGTTCAGGAACTTGCCATATGGTAAAGTTGTTGGCGTACATCAACCCAACCTTTGGTATATTAATTATTCATCCTTAAAATATAGAGTAAAAGAATGATAATTTTCTTGATTATATTGACCTACATAATTGACAAACTGCATAGGGAGCAGTTTGGGAATTGAATATTCTAGATGTAGAATTTTATGGTCCTATTCCTTTTGGGAACAGGTTTGACATTAGGTTGGTATTTTTGCAGCAAGAAATGTTGAGTAGAGAAGACTGTTTCTCATCAACATCTCATTAATCCTAATATTGCCCTTAGAAGGGAAAGAAATAGCAAGTGTTCTAGATTAGTCTATGGGGAAAGTAGAAGATAAACTTCACATTGTTTTAAGTATTATATATGTATGTGCAACAGAAATTTAGATATTCAGAAGTATGCTGATGGAGTAACAATGTATATATGATATACAGTAATGTTTTGTTTAGTCTTGATTATTAAATGAGATAGTCACCTATAAAAATGTTTATTTGATTATATAAGCAGTATTTGCTAATGCTGAGAATTTGGAAAATACAGCAACCTGCCACATGGAGTTGGTGTATTCTGTTATGTTTTGCCTTTTTTCTAATTAATTTAGATTCTGAAGGGTAGTTGAGATTTATATGTGCCTATGCATTTATGTATAGACTGTTATAGTTTGATATTCTGTTTTTTTAATCTACTTTTTAAAAAAATTTTGTATTAGCACAATGACTTTTATTTATTTTTATTTTTTAACATCTTTATTGGAGTATAGTTGCTTTACAATGGTGTGTTAGTTTCTGCTTTATAACAAGGTGAATCAGCTGTACATATACATATATCCCCATATCTCCTCCCTCTTGCGTCTCCCTCCCACCCTCCCTATCCCACCCCTCTAGGTGGTCACAATAATCTACTATTATCATGAACATTTCCTCATGTTTTTTATTTTTTAAAAAATTTTATTTATTTATTTATTTATGGCTGCGTTGGGTCTTCGTTTCTGTGCGAGGGCTTTCTCTTGCTGCGGCAAGTGGGGGCCACTCTTCATCGCGGTGCGCGGGCCTCTCACTATCGCGGCCTCTCTTGTTGCGGAGCACAGGCTCCAGACGCGCAGGCTCAGTAGTTGTGGCTCACGGGCCCAGTTGCTCCGCGGCATGTGGGATCTTCCCAGACCAGGGCTCGAACCCGTGTCCCCTGCATTGGCAGGCAGATTCCCAACCACTGCGCCACCAGGGAAGCCCCTCATGTTTTTTAAATTGTAATTGTTAGTGAAAACATAATATTCCATCCCATGTATGTACCATAATTCAACCATTTCCCTATTTTTGAACATTTAGGTGTTCTAATTTAAGTTTTTACTATTAACTTACTATAGTTTGTCATAATCTTTAATGAGCATAGTTGCTTGATTCTTTGATACGTGTATTTTTGTTACATCTAATATGATAAAATTTATACATGAAATATGCATATGGCTTATTTAAGTGAAATTTTAATATGGATATATACACACACAAACACAATTACTATACTTTAAATTTTTTTCAAAATTCTGACATTAATCAGAAAAAATGCTACTTTGAGTAGAGTGAAGACTGACTAGGAAATATTTTACACTGTTACATTTAATTATTTTACTTTTTTGTGTAGCCTTAGATGTGATCATTGTTATCTTTTTCATAAAATAAAAGAAAGCTATAGAAATGTCTAATTAAATAAGTTGCTGAAAGTAGAAGTGTTTAAGGAGAATATCGAGGATGTAAGTTTCATAGTAGGAATATAGGAATAGGAAATAATGTCTGATTAACCTGGGAAATGGGAGAGTGGGTCCTTTTTGTTTTCATTCCTGTTTGGAAATTTTGTAACTTGATGGAGGCATGAATTTGATTTTAATATCAAAACTCTGTGTGCCAGTTAATGAATTGATAACACAAGGTCTTTAATGCAACATTCAATTCCTACATTGAAGACTTAGTGTTGTTTTAAATTTTCTGGCAGGAGCAAGCTGTTTCTTTATCCTTGTCTTTATTTCCCCATTAAAGTCATCCCTTAGGACGGCTGTGGGGGGATTGGTTCCAGGACCCTCAAGGATGCCAAAATCCGTGGATGCTCAAGTTCCTTATATACAATGCTGTAGTATTTGCATATAGCCTATGAATATCCACACTTCAAATCACCTCTGGATTACTTAAAATACCTAATACAGTGTAAATGCTATGTAAATAGTTGCCAGCATGGCAAAGTCAAGGTTTGCTTTTTGGAACTTCCTGAAATTTTTTTCCCCTGAATATTTCTGATCTGTGGTTGGTTGAATCCATACATATGGAGGGTCAACTGTATATACTGTATTTTTTTTTAAACCTCTTGCATTTCAAATTATATGTTTATTAAAAAAATTTTTGAACATGATTACTGTGTGATAAGTTTTAAAGTCACTCCTGCCCCACCCCAGGCTGTATCATTAGTGTATAAGAATTCAGTTGATCTTTGTGGATTTTTTTCTTTCTCAGGTAACATTGCTGCTTATTTGTCATTCTAGGGGCCAGCAAAGTACAAATCTAGAGAGGAAAATTGAGATAATGGGGCTAATAAGAAGGGCCAGGAAAAACCCAAATAGCTCCACAGGGGCAGAGAGGGAATGTTTATGACCTAGACTCAAATTGCCAGAACTGGAGAGTAGGAGATAGAGCCAGGAGCTTCTGTCACACACACACACACACACACACACACACACACACACACCCCTCTAGAGCCAGGAGCTTCTGACACACACACACACACACACACACACACACACACACACACACACACACACACACACACACACACACACACACACACACACACACACACACACACACACACACACACACACACACCTCTTCCCCCCAGGGCTGTCAAATGCAGTGAGGAAGTGAGGAAAAGAGGAGTATTTTCCTTAAGAGGTTCCTCCCCTGCCAGGATCACAGAGAAGAGAAGCTGATGCTGAAACCCCAGTGAACAGCTTATTGCAAAAAAGGACCCAGTTGAGCAGTTTAACGTGCCCTCAATCCCAAGCGCACTTCACAGGTATGTCTGGTATGTCTGGTGATTTAGCAGAATTTGTAGACTATAGAATCAGCCCATCTACGGACATCAACTGTGAGAAAATGACAGTAGCTGTTTTGCGGTTTTGCCTTAAGAGGAGAGATTCTTGCGTTAACATCCCACCTAAAAGAGTTGGTTCTAAAAATTGAATAACAGTCTTTAGATTGAATTAAATTAAGTGGACTGGTCAGGCAGGGCTGGATGGTTGTTTCCAGATGTTTCTTTCCCAGATCAACATTAATTTGTTGGCGAAGAAGGCACATGGAATGATTTGGACACCTCAGAGCCAGGGATCATTTGATCAGCTACAACCAGACTGTCTGGAGACAGCCTTCTGCCTGTTCTCGATTCTAACAATGGATGCTGGTGCCTCCTCGTCCTGAGGAGGATTAGTTGTAGTCACTAATGCCTCCCTGCAGGGTCAGGAAGCTGACCGATGCCGAAGGCAGCAGAGAAACACCCCTCAACAGGAATTTTCCACAGAGAAAAGCTAGGCTAAGGAAACAACATTCATTCAACAGGTACTTTTGAGCTTACACTGTGTTCATGGCACTGTCTTATTCTCCAAAAGTCTAGAGGGAGAAAGAAAAGAACTCCTGCAGGGATACAGAGCAGTTACGTAGTGAGGGGTAAGTGAGGGGTGATAGTCTAGACTTGAAGTGTGAAACAGATATGAACTCTGGAAAAGCAATGTCTGGACATAATCAGGACACATGGTGACCTGAAATTTTATTTAGAGAGTTAACAATTCGTTTTTCTGATTATTTATTCCACGCTCCTTTGACAGAACTTGAGGGAAACCTGTAATTCAAAGTAATAGAGACAGGTACAGATATTTAAGAAATTTGGTTCTCATGAGGGATCTTTCCAAGGATCTGTCGAAGTTTTTGCAGACGCCCCTTCTGCTGCCATTTAGGATCTTCGGAAATATTAAAAGTTTGTTTGTTTGGGGAAGAAATGTTAGACGGTGTTCGACTGTATTTAATCCAGGTGGGAGAAATGTGAGAAGGAGCAGAGGCAAGCCTTACTGACCTGAGTGTCAGTCAGCACGGGGTTTCCGAGCAATATTAATTGCCCACTCAAGCTAAACAGGGCGTCCGTTCTTCTGCCTTGACATTACATAATTTCCCCAGGTAATCTTATTTCATCTATTCTATGTTTTGTACTTGTGGGAATTACTCTTAACCCTCTAACTCCAGACTCACCGCACCAGACGCATGCACCCAACTTCAGCGACCCGAGTCACCTTGTGTCATACAGTGAACTCTTAGAGCTGCCCCTCCTTCTCTTCTCTCTACTCCCTTGTCTCCTGGAGCAAGGGTCTTCAGACCGTTGCTCCTCTAAGTGCGGTCCATGACCAGCAGCATCAGTGTCACCCGGCTTGTTAGAAATGCAGAGGCTCCAGCCCCTGTCCAGACCTACTGAATTTGAATCTGCATTTTAACAGGCTCTCTAGGTAATTCTATGCACATTAAAGTTTGAGACATGCTGTCTTAGACTTTGCTGTCTCTCACCATCTCACATCCAGGCAATCAATTAGTAATGTCGAAAGGTTGTCTCTCCTCAGTAATCTCAATAATCAGGATAGTGGGTTGGGATTGTATCTGTTGAAAAGCACACCGTGGAGGACTAAAGCTCTCCGGTGCACTGCAGGCTCCAGCACTCCCTGCCGCCTCCTTGCCTCTTTCAGTCATTTACCTGCCTGCCCCTGAAGACATCTGTTCCCAAGCATCCCGCCCTGGCCACCCTCACTTCACTGCACCAGTCCCGAGCTTCATGTTCTCTGGACTAAGTGACTGCAAGGGCCTCCGAACTGGCCTTCAGTGTCGTTCTGATCTGCTCACCCTCAGATCCACCTGCCTGTAAATCCAGATTCCACACCTGCTGAAATTCCTTGGTGTCTTCTCATCACTCACTGCTCTTTTCTAGAAGTTACTCCCTGAGTACACCTGGCTGATTCTGTCCTCTGTTTTGTACCTCCCCCCCGCCCCCCGCCCCCATTTCCCTGAACTCTCCCTTCCTGCTCAACCCTTGGACATCACTGTAGTGTTACCTACCCTGTCTGCTCTTGACCCGCTCCTGGTCCTGTCCTCCACTGCCAAGGGAGCACCACCCAGAGGAAAGCTCCTGTGTGGCTGTGCTCTCCCGCATGGGAATGTGATGCCCTTGGGAGCAGGGACTGTATTTTCATTTGTATCTGATATCCTGTGGATGAGTGCAATGTCTGATAATCATAGAGAGTAATCAATAGATGTTTCTTAACTTGAATTTGTCACACTGACTAGGAAATTTTGTTTGTTCTCCTGGAGTTATTAATATAGCTAAGTCTTCCCCCCACCCCTTTCTGGAACTCGGGTATGCATAATTAGATCAATCATAGTTCTTGGTTTATGACAGATTATCATTGGTCCATGTTTGCCTCCCTTTATTTATTTAATAGTAAATTAATATGCACTCCCGACACCTCTTCCTCCCCAACTTGAGAACCAATACCTTATTGTTCATCTTTATTTAGTTTTGTATCTCTCCTTTGTATCATCCCCTGCTTCCTTGCCACCTCCCCTGCCCACCCCATCCTTGACAACTTATTCTTGAATTCCCTTGACCATTTATTCTGTGCCAGGCATGCTGATGAGCAAGTCCCTGATTAACTCACTGAATCCATCAAACAACTCCATGAAGTAAGCAATACAATAAAATTCTCTCTTTTTTCTATTTATACTATTTGAGGGCAATGGTTACTATCATCTTAATTAGGAATGGTATCACATGGTATCCTCACCTTGTCGCTATTTTTTTAATTTTTTAAAATCTAAATTGGCTCACAGTATTTCTCCAGTAGGCATGGGGTGGATTTTTGGTTTTAAGTGTATGTTCATTCGTACTCTTAGATATTTGCTTCACTGCATCACTGTTTTCCTTTAATAAGGTTTATATTTGGAAAGGCTGATGTTTATGGCCTTCTTGCCATCTACTAAGCTAAATCTGTATGATATGGAATCTCCCCTGTTAATATGAGAAATCATGATGTTTTTCCTTCTGTAACAATCCTACTGAGTTTCTAGTTCTTTGTTTAAATTGAATATGGCTTATTCTTCTCTCCTTCAATATTTGGGATCAAAGTAATATTTTCTCTTAAGATAAATTAAACATTTCAGCTTTATCTATATTTTATAATTTGTTATAAGTAGAGTGATTATATGAATATATTTATGAATTAAAATGTAGAACAAGTTCTGCTAAAGTGTACTAGTGTAATACTAGGACTGACGGTTTGAAATTTGAACTTTAAACATCATACTGTAGAGTCACTTTAATTATAAGAATGATTTTTTGAAAGATTGTCAGATTTTTCCAGTTCCTTCACTTGAATCTTTC
Organism: Balaenoptera musculus; assembly: GCF_009873245.2. Lineage (NCBI taxonomy): Eukaryota > Metazoa > Chordata > Mammalia > Artiodactyla > Balaenopteridae > Balaenoptera > Balaenoptera musculus. The sequence goes on from NC_045796.1 coordinate 25,818,775, forward strand.
TTGGGGAATGGAATTCTGTTAAATTTGGAAATTTCTTCTTTTTTAATATAGATTTTTCTTTCCATTTATTGAATTTATTGATGTATTTCCTACTCACATACTTTATAGTTTTGTCCATTCTTCTTAGCTTAAAAATCTATTAACTTTAGGTGTCAATCATTCATTTTCAAAAGAATCATCTACTGTTTTTGGTTGTCAATTTCATTGCATTTTCCTTCTCTATATTGTTTATCAAGTTTGCCTTTTCTAATTTTATTTTGGCTTGTTAATTTGTTCCCTAAGTTCTTCATCAAGAGGTTTATTATGCTTTTCTTTTTTCGTTTCATTTTGTTACCAATATAATCATAGTCGTAGAGCAACGAATTCTCTTTCCTTATGCTTCGCAGCTTTCTACCATTTTGTTATCTTATTTACCAAAAATATTTTATTGTGTTCTGAATTCCTTCCCAGGTTCAGTCTTTGAGATACTTTGGTTTTCAGTTTGCACATACTGGAACATTATTCAAGATTGATTTTTTATGCAGAAAACTATAAGACACTGATGAAAGAAATTAAAGATGATACCAACAGATGGAGAGATATACCATGTTCTTGGATTGGAAGAATCAATATTGTGAAAATGACTATACTACCCAAAGCAATGTAGAGATTCAATGCAATCCGTATTAAATTACCAATGGCATTTTTTACGGAACTAGAACAAAAAATCTTAAAATTTGTATGGAGACACAAAAGACCCCGAATAGCCAAAGCAGTCTTGAGGGAAAAAAACAGAGCTGGAGGAATCAGACTCCCTGACTTCAGACTACACTACAAAGCTACAGTAATCAAGACAATATGGTACTGGCACAAACACAGAAACATAGATCAATGGAACAAGGTAGAAAGCCCAGAGGTAAACCCATGCACCTATGGTCAACTAATCTATGACAAAGGAGGCAAAGATATACAATGGAGAAAAGACAGTCTCTTCAATAAGTGGTGCTGGGAAAACTGGACAGCTACATGTAAAAGAATGAAATTAGAATACTCCCTAACACCATACACAAAAATAAACTCAAAATGGATTAGAGACCTAAATGTAAGACTGGACACTATAAAACTCTTAGAGGAAAACATAGGAAGAACACTCTGACATAAATCACAGCAAGATCTTTTTTGATCCACCTCCTAGAGTAATGGAAATAAAAACAAAAATAAACAAATGGGACCTAATGAAACTTCAAAGCTTTTGCACAGCAAAGGAAACCATAAACAAGACGAAAAGACAGCCCTCAGAATGGGAGAAAATATTTGCAAATGAATCAACGGACAAAGGATTAATCTCCAAAATATATAAACAGCTCATTCAGCTCAATATTAAAGAAACAAACACCCCAATCCAAAAATGGGCAGAAGACCTAAATAGACATTTCTCCAAAGAAGACATACAGACGGCCACGAAGCACATGAAAAGATGCTCAACATCACTAATTATTAGAGAAATGCAAATCAAAACTACAATGAGGTATCACCTCACACCAGTTAGAATGGGCATCATCAGAAAATCTACAAACAGCAAATGCTGGAGAGGGTGTGGAGAAAAGGGAACCCTCTTGCACTGTTGGTGGGAATGTAAATTGATACAGCCACTATGGAGAACAATATGGAGGTTCCTTAAAAAACTAAAAATAGAATTACCATATGACCCAGCAATCCCATTACTGGGCATATACCTAGAGAAAACCGTAATTCAAAAAGACACATGCACCCGAATGTTCATTGCAGCACTATTTACAATAGCCAGGTCATGGAAGCAACCTAAATGCCCATCAACAGACGAATGGATAAAGAAGTTGTGGTACGTATATACAATGGAATATTACTCAGCCATAAAAAGGAATGAAATTGAGTCATTTGTTGAGACGTGCATGAATCTAGAGACTGTCATACAGAGTGAAGTAAGTCAGAAAGAGAAAAACAGATATCGTATATTAACGCATGTATGTGGAACCTAGAAAAATGGTACAGATGAGCCGGTTTGCAGGGTAGAAGTTGAGACACAGATGTAGAGAACAGACATATGGACACCAAGGGGGGAAAACTGTGGTGGGGTGGGGATGGTGGTGTGCTGAATTGGGCGATTGGGATTGACATGTATACACTGATGTGTATAAAACTGATGACTAATAAGAACCTGCAGTATAAAAAAACAAACAAAACAACTAATAAAAAAAATTGATTAGAATATTAGATTTTTCCACACACACAAAAAAAATCTAATTTTTTCATAATGTAGGCCAAATTTTTGACTTACTGCATGATCCGTTTTTGTAAGTCATTTGGTTAGAATTGTAAATCAAGTGTGTTTCTCTTTTTTTTTTATTTTTTTTATTCATTCCTATATGGCCGTTAGGTTATTCCAGGCGAATTTCATTGTCTGCTTAAGCTGTCCTGTTCTGTAGGGGCCTTTCAAGTCTCAGTTACTCTTGTAGTTCTCTCTGGCCATGTCATCCCAGCTTTCCCTCTTTTGTTTACATTCCTGCTAGCTTTTCATTTATATTTACTTATTTGCTGGCTAGACTAGAACATTTTAAAATAGATTTGCTTTAATGTACCTTGAGGCTCTTTGTCTAATTCCCTAATAGCTAGCATGTTTGGGGCACCCACTACCTACTATGGTAGTTGCTCTTACATACTTTCTCTCATTTACTCTTCAGAGGATCCCTGCAAGTTAGGTGGCATTATTCTTTGACAGAGGAAGAAGCTGAAGCATTCAGACACAGGACACAGTTCCCCAGGTCACATGACTCGTAGGAGAATGACCTAGCAGACAGGGCTGTCTCCTTGCCAGGGCTGGCTCTGAAGCATGGCCTTCCTGTGACAGTGACAGTGACAGTGGGTTTTGTATACACTGGATACACCTGGGAATGTCCCCTAATTTTTAGTCTGTGTGCATTTTTTGGATAGGTAATCAGTTACACTAAAAAAAAAATAATTCAATGGTACTTTAAAAAAATAGGAAGCTTGTTCTATTTATGTTTTCTTTTACATTTGAGATATTTCACAAGATAAGCTACCAGATGTAATTGGGATGTAATTTGTGCTATTCTCCACTATCCTGATTGTTTTTGCATTTTCTTGCTTTCACCTTTCTGGGATGAACTTAAACTCTGATTTTCTATGGAATTAAATTGGAAGATAATGATATGTGCTTATTCTGTATAGGCAGCTCTGAACTTTGCTATATGTGATTTGTGTACCATTGGTAGTGTAATTAACCCTTCTCAACAATCTCTTTATTCAGGATTCAGTGTTCTTCAGATTTCTTAACTCTGATGTTAATAGATTAGCAGTGACTCCAGGAAAAAGCTGCTCATGTTGGTGCTACTATGGCCTGATCTGTTCGACACTTCCCCCCTCACTGCTCTATCTCCCCCAGACTAGCTCCTTGGGAAGTTAGTCAGTAAGGGCTGCTCTGATAGTGGTGTCCCCTCACTCACCCCATCTTTCCTTCCCACATGTGTGGCTCAGGTATGAAGCCAGGAGGAATTGTCCTTAGGTCTCCTGTCTCTGATCCCCTACTTCTGCTCTAAATACCTAGCACATCGGATATTTGAAAAATAGAGACTGGCTCACAAAGTCGTAAGCGGGGGGGCACTTGGGAGATCCACCAACTTGTCTCAGGCCTCTGTAGCTGTTTCCCACCTTAAACACTAGTCAACATTGCCACACACTACTGAGCTTGAAGGAGGCTGTACTCGATGGAGCAATAATCTGGAATATTATTACATGGTTTTTTTTGGGTTCTAGAATCCTTTCCCCTCACAGTTCAAAAGCGTATCTGTTCTAGTGTCAGAGGTTTGTGTTTCAGCATGCTTTTTGAATAGCATTATAGACAATAAGGAAATGCTTTTATTTCCATTTTTTCATCAGCATTTGTAGTAAAATTGTTTAAATTAATTCTTGTTATTTTATATTAGCGACTTCCATCTTGGCCTCTTTTCTAGAACTGATGTGGAGTTTAGCATTTTCAGTAAGTCATATTCCATCATTATAGTAGCAGACTCCCTTGATCTTCTGAAAACAATCGACTAATGTTCTAAACAATTATAACATTTTGCTAACATTAAATTATTTTGGGGAGGGTCATGAGTCTCCTGCATAAGCTCTTCCTACCCTATTGCTTTTGTTGTGACCTGCTCAGGTGTTGGTCTTATTGACAGATTGCTTCAGATCATTTAGGTCATGAAATACTTTCTTCTGTCTTCAAACAAACTGAGGGTTTTGCCTCAGTTCTGGGCCTGGGTGATCATTTCCTTTGTGCATATTTTCTTTCAGGCTCTTCTTTCTCTTCCCCTAAATCTGAAGGATTCTTTTCTTTGCATCTTAAATGTTATCTCATCTTCTTTCTTGGCAGGTACTACAGAGTATCCTGTTTTTTGTTTTTTTAATACAGTTTAAAAACTTGACCATTGGGTTATGGTTTTGTTGTTTTTGTTTATTTAGGTGGCTTTAACTTGAAGATTGCTTCTTAATAATTTACGTCAATAGTCTCCTTCAATTGTTAGAAATTAAAAAAATTATTTCTGTGATTTTGGTTCATATTGTTCAGTTTCTCAAACCTTTCTGCTCTCCATGATTTTCTTGGCCCATGAATTTATCTTGCATTGTTACATCCATTTGTGCACATTGTACTGGTATATTTTCAAATCAGTTAATTCTCTGGAATGGGATATGGTTTTGATTTTTGTCAGCTCATTTATACCTTTAGTTTCCTTCTGAAGAAATAGTTCATAAACTTTTTGGAATAATGGACTCTTTTCTGGGCTTGAACACAACTACTGATGAGTGGTCCTACAGAAAAACTGTGGACCCCTTCCCTTGCCCAGAAAAAGGGGGATACATAATTTCAGAGCTTCTCAGATCCCAAGTTTCTATATGATTCTCCCCTCCTTTTTAAAAACTCCATGGAGAACATGCTGTATATGGACTGCTTGACCTTGCTTTTTCACTTAAACCGTGTTGGCAGGTCCTTTAATTAGGTGGGAATGGTGACTCTGAAAAGCAGGAGCCGGTCAGTCCCTCCCGTAACTGCTGGAGTTAGTGAATTTCGTTCTACTTCTAATTAAACTCGTTTTTAATAACGACATTAAGTATTATGTTCTTCCTCTATAAATAGACACTTACCTTGGGGAAATTTCAGTGGCTCATTTGGTATTTACACGTTTTTCATTTTATTATTTTAAGTAGCCTGTATCCCCCTCCTTCTCACCCTCATAGAAGTATACATTGCGGAGGAGGAGGCAGGAGCCTCTGACACTCAGGCCCAGGGGATGAGGCCAGTGACCCAGGAGACAAGAGGGTCATGACATGTGAACATTCTTAGGTGATGATTTGTATGGTTTTTAATAATTTATTTTAAAAAAGCCCCCTCAACTTTATTGAGATATAATTGACATATGACATTATGCACATGTATTTTAAATATCAAGCATCACAAATTCGGTTTAGCAAACATGTATTGCTCAAGTCTCTGCCAGGTGTCAGACAGGCCTCCTGTTTCATCTACATGTGGCTGGAGTGGGACCTCTTACTGTCAGATCTCTCTGTGCATTTCTTTCATACAAAAGTGTTTTAGAAGAGCGTAAAATTCTGTAGAGGCAGAAAAAAGAAGGAAAAGTATTCTTCCCTACCATAGTGGTGTCTCTGCAGTTCCCTTTATACCTTCCTCTTTTGAGTGTTATAGGTAAATTTGTTTTAAATTTTATTGAAGTACATTTTACATATCACCCATTTCCAGTGTACAATTCAATAATTCTAAGTAACTTTACTGAGGGGTGAAACTATCATCATCTGTTTTAGATCATTTTCACCACCCCTCGCCCAATAAGATCCTTCACGCCCATTTACAGTTGATTCTTATTCCATTTCAAGACCACATGACAGCCACTAATCTGCCTTTTGTCTCCATATGTTTGCTTTTTCTGGGCGTTTCATCTAAGCACAATATGTGGTCTCTTGTGTCTTCCTTCCTTCCTCTCACCCCTCCCCCTTCCTTCCTTCCTCCCTCCCTCCCTTCTTTCCTTCCTTTCTTCCTTCCTTCCTTCTTTCCTTCCTTCCTTCCCTCCCTTCCTCATTTATTTATTCATTTATTATTGAGGTATAGTTGATTTGCAATATTATATTAGTTTCAACTGTACAATAGTCAAAATTTTTAAAAATTGATTTCATAACTGGTTGTCGAGATAGCCTATACCTCTCTGGCCATATTAATTAGGTGAGTGGTTTATCTGCAGTGATCTGAACAACTAGTCAGAAAATGTTTTCAATCAGTGTTTTGCTTTCAGCTTCATATAGTTGTTATTCGAAAAGTGCTTCCTCTTATGAATAGGACGGGACTTGAAGACAGCTACTAATGCAGGTCCTACAGAGTGCCCAGAATGTTCTAAGTCATTCAAGACTGTGGTGTACACCAGGTTTTAACTGTGTGTCAGAACCAGTTGGAGGAGCTTTTTCAAAGTAGGCGTGTCTGAGCATCACTCCCGTCCCAGGGAATCAGGAGCAGGGTTTGGGGCCGGGGCATGCAGCTCTCAGCAAATCTCCTTGGGTGACTGGTGCACGGCCTCGATTGGGAAGTCCTGATCTAACAGGTGTTCCTTCTCTAGCATTCCCGAGAATGCTTGCATGGCTTTGCCCTTCATTCTCTGTTATAAGTTCCTATAAATTAATGCATATTAAATAGTGGCATACGAAATCATATCCATATGAAAGTATTCATATACCCCTAAGTACTGAATTTGCTAATGGATGTTTTCTATTTTTGAAACTTCTCATGAGCTCTGCCTCTGTGTATCTACAGAGTTTTAGTCAAAACCCAAGAGTGGGCACAAACAAAGCTTCATTAGAAATGTTTGCTGGTCAGGGTCAAAACTGCAGCAGTGACAGCCTCAGATGTGAGCATGAAGCCGTCATCACCTTGCAGGTCACTGTGTGTGCCCTACTCGGCTCACGGCAGTTTGAACGGCATGGGACTGTGTTGGGATCAGACAGGGAGGGGGTGTATAGCCTTCCGTATTACTCAAGCCCATCATTCAGTAGTGATGTGGACGTGGTACCTGCCATTCTGTAGTGTTCCTAATATACTCAGAAGCGCTGTCAAGCCTAGCTAACAGCTGTCTGGTATCTTAGTTTTTTTGTTCTGTTTTTCATTCTCTATTTGTTTTGCAAGCATGACTTTCTCTTCTTAACTGTTCTCAGTACAGCAGACTCATGTCCTAAAGAACGGTGCTTCCTCTATGAACAAATAGTGGAGCGAGGGAGGGAGGAATACACTAATAGATGGAGGAGCGCATGAAAGGTGAACTTGATGTCTTTGAATGGAGAGGGTGGCTTGTGGATGGGAGGGGGTGGGAGAAGGAGAAGAAAAGAGGGGGAGGCAATTGACTGATTAACCTTTCCAGTGAGTCTGGGAGGTAAATGGATTTCATTAGAGCTGGTGGGGGGGGGGGTGGGTTTGCAGTTTATCTGTTTCCTGTGAAATTCTTCTTGCAACAAGCCAGGACACCGACCTGACTTTGTATACATGTTACATCTGCCTCTTCCCACAGCCAGAAAAGATCTCCTTTCCTGCTCTGATTAGCCAACATTTTCCATTATGTATAAGACTCACCGTGGCCCTGTGGTCACCCCTTCCTTCCTCTGCAGCCTCTAGTCTTCCTCCTCTCCCCTGAGTTACTATAGTATTTGAGCTGCCCTTCCCACTTTTGCACTTAGTTACAGTCTCTTTTGATTTGCTTCTTGCTTTATGTGAGGGAGGTAATTTATCTTCCCAAACAGACGGTAACCTTACCAAGAGCAGCACTGCATCTAGGTCACTTCTGCATCCCTGTTGCCCCTACGAGAGCAGTGCTAATGCTTCCTGGTCCTGCTCTGACCCTCCCAGAGAGCTCAGAGGACTACTTCCTTTTTGGCTTCTGGCTTGAGCGATGGAGAGATACACCTCTGCTCCCCAGACTGGATCAACCCTAAGAATGGCAGCTTCTGTGGCTGGAGTTCACTGTTTCTTTGACCTGGTTCTAGCTGACAAGGCAGTTTTCCTGGAGAGCTTCCTCCCATTGCTATAGTCTTGGTGGGAGGAGAGGGGAATGTAAACTGGTTTCACAAATTCCAGAGATCTAGCAAGACCTGTTCTGTGCCTCTCCCCTCGGTTTCAGGTTGTTGAGTGAGCCCTGTGTGGTCTGGTTTATCCTGACTTGCAGGGAGCCCCTGCCCTTGCTAAACATTGACTCAAATACTTGGAGTGGCAAGGAGCACTGAAGGAACTTTCTCCTCTCTTCTGCCTTCTCTCTCCCTCTCTCTGTCTCTCCCTCCCTTTCTTTCTCCCTCTGTCCCTCCCTCCCACCCGCAGGCTCTCTCACTAGAGGAGTTGTAAATAGCAAGAATTGGCCTGTCCTGCTCCTAATGTAAGTTTTGCTACTCAGCGGAGTGAACATTCTCCTTGAATTCACTGTTATTCATTGACTAGTATCTTGATGTTCAAGAAATGCAGTGTTGGAGCTAAGTATCTGATGTTTATGAGGTCAAACTTGCAATTTTTTGACCTTAGGTAGCAACTGTCCCATTGTCACATAGCTGTGCTGCAATGCAGAGTCCGCTCGTGGTCCCTTCAGCATGTATTTCAGAAACAGCATCAATAAGAAATAAAACTTGTGTATGAATTTATTTGCTTTGCTTCAAAAAATAGCAAATCAGACTTTATTATTTCTGGGGCTTTGGTAAATTAGATTAGAGCAGATATTTTGAAATAGAGTACTAACTCTGCTTCCACGTCAGTAGAGCCATAACCAGGAGTCATAGGTATTGGCATAAACTTGGGCATCATTCTTTAAGTCAGTGGGCATTGGTTTGAATTTGCATGTTCTTCCTCCCTCCTCCTATTATTCTTAAATATTTATTTCTTCATTTACTTACTTACTTCCCTGGCTTGCTTGCTTGGGTTATTTCCATTTCAAAGAGTGGTTTCTTAAACTAGGCACCTCTATTCATATAAAACGTGAATGTCTTTTTGTAGCTAAAGAAGATTGGGAATATGTCTATGAATAGAATCATCGTTTTCACCAACAAGATAGCTGTATTGACAACGAGGGACTAAAAGGCATAATTTTAAACATTACAGTAAGAGGACCATGAGCCACACAGCAACACAGTTTTTGTCCGGTTGCTGCCTGCAGGGCAGCTTGGGCTGGAAGGCTCTCCTGTGTGGAGAAGGCGTGGAAGGATGGCACTGACCCGGCTGACATCTGCAGCAGCCCGTGAGCCCAAGGTTTCTGTAACACTGGAGGCTGAGACCTGGGGAGGGATGGGCTTTCTTGCTCTCTCCCAGACCCCTGGAGCTATGCTGTCTGAACTCAGATCCCAGCTCTGCTATTTCCTAGCTTTGTGATCCTGCGGTATGTTATTTAAATTTGCTGTGTCTCAGTTTCCTCAGCTGAAAATGGTGCTGTGGATGGTAGCTACTTTGTAGGGTTATTGAGAGGATTCAGTGAGTGGCTTACTTCAGAACAAGTCCTGCTCTATAGCAAGCACCTGCTTCATTTGTCATCATTCAGCTACGTCCCAAACAGTGGTGCTTAATCCATGTGGATGTTTGCTTTCCTCTGTAATGAGAAGCTCAGAAGCAGGTATCCCAGGGATGATGTGGTGGTGTCACGAGGCTATCATCATACTCCATTGTTTCCACTCTGCTATCCTTATTGGGTCTGTCACCTCGTAGTCATAACATGGCTGCCTCATCTCCAGCATCTGTCTTAGGTTCCAAGCAGGAAGAAGAGGAAGGGCAAAGGGTGAGCACCAGCTGAATTGCCTCATCTTATAATGAGATTTCCCAGAAACCCCATCCATCAGTTTCCACTTATATCCTGTTGGCCAAACTGGTAGCACGTAGCCTTATCTATGAGGGAAGATAGAAAGTGTAGCTGTTTAATTAGTCACATTATCATCCTCAACAGTATCAAGGTTGTTACTGGTAGGAAGGAAGAAGTAGGAAATGGATATTGGGTAGGCAAACCAGCAGTGTCTGGCACCACACTCAATATTACTGTAGAAAGGGTCCTTGAATGTGGATGTCCCTGGAGATGGAGAACCTTGGAGGAAAGAGGTTTCAGGATGCTGATGAGAAATTATGGAAATATGCAGACCTTCTGGAGGATGATTTCTAGAGTGAAACATCCATTTCCCGGCCATCCCAGAGTAGCCGTGAGCCTAGCACCGACCCATTCCCATCTTTCTCCTGCTTTCTCAGCCTTGCCCACCTCCCCTCCCCTGTCACTTTCCAGGGACTTCAATGTCCATTTTAGACATTTTCCCTCTATTCTGTTGCCCACAAACTCCAGGGTGCTTTGGGGAGCACCCACGGAGGCAGTGGCAGCCTGGTGGCCTCACCAGCCCTGAGGACAGGGTGCAGGGCAGCCCGGTGATCCCCAAGGGGTGGGGAGCATGCAGGTTAGCATGCCCTGGGGGAATTTCCCAGTGTCCAGCTCCCTGCTTGCTGTATTTTTTCCTCCTCTAATCGAACTCTTTGGCCTGCATACTTCCTCGGTTTTATTGACATTCCATTCCCATGGTGAGTGTTGATGAAATGGAAAAAGAGTCTCTGCCTGGATGGGTCAGCAGGGGAAATCTTGGCTCAGGCTCTTGGACCCAGTCATGGCGTTTCCCCTCTGTGGTGGCCATCACCGAATGACTTGCTCACAGCACACATCCATTAGTGGTTCTGAATTTGGGGAAGGGCCAGAGGCCAGAGGTCATCGTCTAAAACTCCACCTCAATCAGAAATAATGAAAGACTTGTCAGCGTGGGAACAACTACTTCAAACTCAGGCTCGGGCTTCATTACAGGCTGTTTTATTAATAGCCAATATTTTGGCCTGCATTTTGTTAAAAGCACAATACCAGCCAATATTTAAGCAGCTTTCCATACCTGTTTGCAGCAGTCTCACTTTCCCTCCAGAATCGGTAAACTTTCCATTAGGAAAAAAAAAGGGCCTAGTGTGGTGTTTCTCAGGATTTGCTTTAAATCTACTTCTAATTCCATTAGCTCTCTTTAGAGAGCCAATGCAAACACAATACGGACAGCTCCTTATGAAGGCATAAACACTCCTTAGTCTGGCTGAAACTCAAGGTGGTATCTCCAGTGCCCTCTCCTTTAAAAACGAGGTTTTTTTCCCTTCTGTCAAGTGGTTTATAAATGCAGTGGCTCAGCAAGGGAAGTTAATTTTTTAAAACTGTATATTTAATTTGTTTAATGCTATGTAAATTCCACAAACCAGCTCATTTAGTACAGGGAAGGTATGTTTAAAGTCCACAAGTAAAAGGTGGTTGCTATTGTGTCAGACTAGTTAAAAAGGAACATGGTTGAAAGACTAGTGTTTCAATTCAATTATAAATATATGTTTTTTGTATATGGAAACGTTCTCATAGTAAAACGTTCAAACATTGCAGTTCTCCTTGACCCCTTTTCCTAGTCCCCACCTCAGAGGTAACCAGTGTTTTCACTCTGTCATATATCTTTCCAGACTTTTTTTCTATGCATTTATATTTACTTACAGAAATTATCCTTAAAATTGCATATAGTATTATAATTTGTATTATACAGCTTTCTGCTGTTAACAGAATATACCCTTTTTTAATTGAAATATATTTGACATATAACATTGTGTAAATTTAAGGTGTACATGTTAATTTGATACATTTATATATATTGTAATGTCATTGCCACTTTAATGATAATTAGCACCTGTAGTGCACGACATAATTATCATTTCTTTTATAGTGGTTGGAATAATTAAGTTCTAGTATCCTAGTAAGTTTGATGATCAGAACAACACATCTTGAAGATCATTACACATACGTACCTTTATACTTGTCTCATTCTATTCACTGCTGCATAGTATTCTGTATTATAGTTCCACCATAGTTTTAGTCATTCCCCTGTGGTTGGTCATGTAGGTTGTTGCCAATGTTTTGGTTTATGGCTTTGTTTTTTGGGTATTACAGACTATGGTGCAGTTCTTGTATTTGTCTTCCTGTGCACAGGTGTGAGTGTTTCTCCAGGATAGAATACTGAGAAGTAAAATATTTGAGGCATAGAGTATGTGGCATTTAAAATTTTAATAAATACTTCCAACTTGCCTTCTAAAGGGGCTGTACTAATGTACCTTCCCAGCAGCAGTATACGAGAGTTTCAACATACTTTTTATATGGCATTTCTTTTCTGTGTTTTTAAACAGCCTTTAATGGTTAGCTTTTGTATACATTTCTATATGTGTTCTGGGGCTACATTTAGTACTCATATGTATTTAATAAGCTTTTAATTTGAAGTGATGCTAAATATTAAAGCAGTTTTATCCCACTGAAGCAGCAAAAGTACACCGAGAAATTGTCACCCTAACTCTCTCTTTTAGTGAGGTATGTATGTATGAAAAGCATGATTAAGGTGCTGTCTGTTGAATGCTATGTTTTTTTAAAATTATTTATTTATTTATTTAATTTATTATTTTTTTGGCTGCGTCGGGTCTTAGTTGTGGTGCACAGGCTTCTCTCTAGTTGTGGCGTGTGGGCTTCTCTCTAGTTGTGGCGTGTGGGCTTCTCTCTAGTTGCGGCATGTGGGTTTTCTCTAACTGTGGCACATGGGCTCCAGAGCACGTGGGCTCTGTAGTTTGCGGCACATGGGCTCTCTAGTTGAGGCGTGTGAGCTCAGTAGTTGTGGCGTGTGGGCTTAGTTGCCTCACGGCATGTGGGGTCTTAGTTCCCTGACCAGGGATCGAACCTGCATCCCCTGCATTATAAGGCAGATTCTTTACCACTGGACCACCGGGGAAGTCCCTATTGACTGCTATGTTTAATTGGCATTTTGAGTTGCCTACCAAGCATCCATCCACCCTATAGTTTTATTAGCAGAACCTCTTATTTTTTTCTTCAGAAAGTGACCCCATTTCAGTAGTAAATCATTGAAATACCATTTTCCTTGCCACTTGAGTTGAGGTATAAACATATGTTGTAGTTCTGGCCCACAAGATATGGCAAGACACCTGCTGAAGGAATTCTGGGAAGAATTTCCTCTTATTCGGCGTGTATTATTTCTCATTGTGACACCTACAGCAGTTGTCTCCATCTTTTGATAAGAACAACACGTTAAGGGAAGGTGGAAAGAAATTGGGTCCTTGGTCTGCCAGATCAGCTAGGATTGCTCTCAGCTGCAAGTAACAGAAATTTAAATGAAGTGGCTTAAATCGGGATTTATATTTCTCATTTTTCTTGGCTCAGCTTCCCAGTGATGTTATCCCCGCTCAGGTTTATCTACTTTCCATATGCTGACTTTTCCCCGTTGTGCTTGTTACTTCCTGGCTTCTCAGCTCTAGGGGGAAGGAACTCCCATTTAGCAGACAGCAGATGCCTTTCAGCAGACTGGTTCTTTCACCTCATGCCCAGCACAGGGGCGCATGGCCGTCTTCACCCCCAAAGCTAACCAGAGTCGGATATTAGGCATGGGGGAGACAATTTTCATGATTTATCTCCTAATGCAGTCTTTGCAGCCATATAACAGATCTTTTTCTTGAGACACTTTGGGTTGGGGTTTTTTTTGTTTTTTTTGTTTTTTTGACACTTTTAGCCAAAACAGTTCTAACACATTCAAATAAACAGATGAGAATGTCATGCCAAGAATCATTGTGCTTCCTTAAGGCATGAATCTAGTCATGTGTTCCTTTGACAGATATGTGTTATTTGTGCCTTTCTAGCATACATTCCCTACGTTTTCTGTAAATAACATCTTTATTTTCTTTTGGGAGACCTCCTACCCCATTCTTGGTTTTTGTGACTTTGGGGGCAGCTGAGTTAAGTGTGGGCACTCGCCCCCAGCTTGGAAAGAGTTATCATCTTGGGTTCCCTGAGCCAGTGATAATCAGCCATGGGTCTTAGGCCAGGGCCATCAAGAGACAGGCTGGAATGAACCCAGAAGAAAGTGGAGCTGAGTGGAGAGTTTTGCGATCACGTCTTTTGAACTATCTGTCCCTGGACGCGTCACTTTTTGCTTATGTCCTTTAAGTTGTGTTTCTAGTATTTGCTACTGAATGTCTAGCCAACATAGCCTCCAGACCTAACTTGTCTTTCTTCTCAAGTCTTAGTTGGCTCAAAAATTTGTTTGGGGCACTTTGGGAGGAGACGTTGGTAGAGCAACAAACCAGCCCCTCTCTTGTTGAAGCAGGTGGGGGTGATAAGGGGCAGAAAGCTGAGAGTGTCCTGCTGAATCCTCAGGTCAGACATATGGGAGAAGTGTGGCATGACGCCAGGAACCTGCGATGCGCCCTGCACCTGAGCGCCTCTCTCCCTTCAGTGGACGTTCCTGGGGGGTGTTGCAGTGGTGGGACAGCAGCAATGGTCGTCATCATTCCAGTGATCGCTGTTGAGCGTTGCTGGTTGCCAGAGGCTGTGCTCAGCACTTTGCATTCATTATCTCGTTTAATCCTCATAACTACATCTGAGGTAGATGATGTCGATATCACCATTTTATAGAGGAAAACGAAGTTAAAAAACTCGGTCGAGGTCACACTCAGCAGCAGTAGTGGGACTTGAGCCCAGGCAGTCTGATTCTTGGATTGCGTGTCCCCCTCAGTGATGTGTTTCCAGCTTGCTTGAGCAGCCTCTGCTGTGTCCTGCCTTTTTCCTGGCTGATGCTCTGCCCCAGTTTTGGTCCCCTGCTCTTTCTCCCTTCATTCAGTGCACCATTTCTATTAGCTTTGGCCTGTGAAACTCTGCCCCCTTTGAGGCCTCTGGAAAATCCACTGTTCTTGGTCACTTTATTTGAAAGTAACATTTCCTGGGAACTCTCCAGCATGTATTGTCTGTAGCAACAATTCTTCATCTTTTAGGGACTGTGCGCTCTTTGGATAAGCTTTTTTCTCCCTAGAGAAAATTGCATATATGCATGTCAGTTTGCATACGGTTTCATGGGCTCATGAGTATCCTGAAAACCACTGTGTCTCTTTACATGCCCAGCATCTTCCCGTCTCTAAGGGAGTAGATGCGTAATACAGTGGGTATGAGCGAAATGTTCCTATCATGTAAATATCTTGCCTGCGTTTAAGGTTTTTTCCTAATCCCCCAGAAGGAAGGGATAGTCTCAATCTTATACTGAACTTATTTGTATATTATGATGTAACTAGCACAGTTATTTGTGTAATAAATTGTAGAGTTTTGTTCATAGTGGCAGTTGAAGGAGACCCCTCTGCTTTATTTTTTTGCCAAATCATCCTTGTTCCAAGTAGTTACTTCAGTTTCTCGTCCTTAGTAATGGATCAGGAATTTTCTTTATGGAACGTTAACTGAAATAATATGGAAAGTTAGTAGATACAAAAGTTCCAGTGCAGGAAACAAGTCTTATCAAACCTAATAGGCTCAAGAAATGAGTTTGGGCTACAGACCTATCACGTGGTAACACGCCTGTTTTATAGAGAAAGCGGGAATTCTTGGATACATACTGCATTGAAACGTGTATAAAATTTTCAACTCTCTTCTTAACAGCTTAAGTTGACTCATGCATGTGGAGCCTGAAAATGAGCTAATTTTTTTTTTTTTTAAAGACCAACTGTTAAAATTCTGTTGCATGTGTGCTGTATAGTTTTTGTGTTTGGATTATTGGTGCTCAGCTTTTAAAATCTTGAGACCCTTTTGTTGTTGAAAACTGACCTCCTTTATTTCAGAAATTACTCGGTATGAAAAACATGTCATTCAGAGTAATTTTCATGATTTTCTGACAGACAGACATGTTAGCGCCTTTCAAACAAACTAAAGGCTTCCTCTAATACTATTTCTGCTCCTGTGAACTAAAATATGTGCTCGGACAAAGCAGTGCCTTGGTCTAGAATTCTTTTGTTGGGGCTCACTCTTGCAGAACAGATTTCCCTGCTTCGCCCTGTGGCTGGACAGTGAGTGAGGCTGGCAGGGTCGAAGGTCAGCATGGGGGGTGGGGAACTGAGGAGGCAGCGGCTCCTGTCTTAGGATGCTCGGGGAACGCCACTGCATCTCCCGAGAGGACCTCAGAGGGAGTTGTGCCGCTGAGGTCCCAAAGAGGCATACGGCCTCCTCTCACAGTCACTGACCATTGGAACCTAGACCGTGGGACTTTTTAATTTGATTTCCTAGTAGGTATGAGTTTACAGACATTACAGAGCATCCATTCGGTCTCCTGACTGTGTTCCCTTTGAGTAGTTGTCCTTTTGAAACAGACCTCAGCATTTAACTTTAAATCCCGAGAGGATGGAGGGAGGCAGACAAGGAACTCCATCCACTCCGTGGTTACGGTTATGACCACTGACCGTCCTCACATTTATGAGGCATTCGTCACCGCTTTTATTCTATGCAAAGCAACTTGCTTTTCTTGAGTTCCCCAAGCTTTTGTGCACTGAAGCAAGAATCAGAGCATCAAAATTGTAAACCTGATTACATTCCACCTCACTTCCAACTCAACTTCAAAGAAATTTGCACAATTTTAAGGTGTCCTGTGTAAATTGAAAATCGTATTGCTACAAGAGCTTTTTTGCTTATGGGCCAGATGAAACGTTTTTGTCTTCTCATCTGTTTCAGGGCTCATCTATGTGAACACATTCTTTTTCTTTTGGTTGGTTTATCAGATGACGGTATTTTTAGAAGTGATGTGCACTGCAGTGATGTCAGAAATTTGTAAGAGGGAGACCATGGCTGACTCATCTCTCTGTTTACAGTGTTAGCACTGTGACTTGCATTCAGTGAATGGATGAATTTATTGCTTGAATACTGACTGAGTGAGAGGCATGGTGCTAGTTTGTGGAGATACAAAGTTTAATAAGGTACTGTTCTTCTTAATGAGATGGAAGAGAGAGATAAAGAAAAGGAGATAATTACTAAACAGGATGGAGCATTCAGACCAGTGCACAGGGAATATGGTAGCACTGGAGAGATTTTTATCCAACTCTGGGGCATCTCCTCTTTGAGAAGGTCCTACCTTAGTTGATAGGTGAGCAGGGGCATTGTGAGTCACAGAACACAGCATGGTGTGTGCTAGGGAATATAGGCATTGGGGACACGATGCTAGGCGACTGGTGGCAAGAGGCCTATGATGGGTGGGGTCCTTTTATCGTGGAGGACCTTGTGTGGCTGGCATACAAAGGAGATTTGGTCCTAGCCTAGAGAAGTGACCTGGAGTGATACGGGCAATATGCCGAATAAGTAGATGACTCTGTAGGCTTGTTAAACAAATGGACATTTAAAACCTCCATCATGAGGGACACTGTGGGACTTTGTATCATTTTGTTGTTTTGAAATTTTGTGATGATGGTTGATAATTAATTACAGTCTGTAGTAGATGGGAATGAGACAGTGGTAATAGTTCCTTCTTTGTGGAGAATGAAGTATTTTGGTTGCAAGAGGGGAAGGGGGGGAAGGGAAGGAAGAGGAGGAAGAGGAAGGAGGTGCAGACGGTGTACTCCCCAGGCTGGATGGAGGGAGTGGAGCAGCCTGTGTAGGCTGTGATTCGTGGGAAGGGGGCTGGCACAGCAGAGGCCTTTGAGAACGCAATGAAGACTTGCATTCATGAAGCTCTCTCTTGCTTGTGAAGTCCCTTCACCTGTATTATTAATTTTGAGCTCACAAAATCCTTATTTAAGAAGCAGAAAAACAGCCAGAAAAAAGAAGCAGAACAGTAATTCCTGTTGACTGACAACTGAAGTTCAGAGAGATTGCGATGTTCAAGAATATGCAAATAGGAATTGAAAGATGTGGTAAAACCTCTCAAATTTCTGACTGCAGAACTCATGTCCATTCCATATCACTGCACTTATGCCCTGCTTGCTGGCAGTTCAAGGGTCCTGGACCTTTTCCTCCCAGCTTTGCAAGCAGCTTCCTTCAGCAGAGAGGCTGCTGTGTGGACAGACCCTTAACAGTATAGAAACTTACCTGAGTCAGATGAAGATGGTGATGGGCCTACTCTCTGGAAGCAAAATCATTTTGGTGGTATGATGCCTCACTTTGATGACAATTTTGCTTTTATGGTTGTGCCTAACGTGTTAAAAATACCCTTCAAATTAAATAATAAAGTCATGGTGGGGAGACAGGGTGGGCGGAGCTGGCACAGCACTGAGAGAATTAACACCTTTGTCTTCTTTTCTGCTCAGTAGTTCCTTATCACATACTTACAGCCGAAAGAAATCTGTTCTATTTTTGACTGCTGCAGTATTTTAATTCTGGCAAACTCTTTTGAGGAGAGAAGTGAGCATTTATGTTTTTATTTGTTTACATAAAAAAGTAAAAGTGGTGAAATCCAAGTTAGGTCTGCTGTCTGTTTAACAGTGCTGTGCCAATCAGTTTCTGCTTCTGATAATGGAGGGATTTTTTTTAATGCCTTTGTGCCAGGCGTTATCCTAGGTGTAGAATAACGGAGATATGCCCTTCTGCGAGGGGTTAGCCAGAAAGGTCTCACCTTCTGTGTTTCTGTGCTGTAGAGCTGGGATTCTTAACCCGAGGTCCATGGATTTCAGGGGTGACATTTGTGTGTCTATGTGCTTTCTGCAGAAAATATCCTTAGTGTTCATCAGATTTTCAAAGGTTAAGGACCGCTGTTTAGGATGATCACTTCTCTTGCATGGATTTCAAAAAGAAATTTCAATATATAGGAAAATCCTGAATGCACTTAACTCCTGCTCAGTCATCTTTGGAAAACTTCTGCCCCTCATTCCAAGTGGCCAACTTGCCCACATATCTCTGCTATTCAGAATCTGTGTGGTCTTCTAAATTAATTCCAGGTAAGCTTAAAATTCACAATGTATTTTACAAGTTCTCTCATCTATATGTGGTTGCTACAGGTGTGTGATTTTTGTCTCAAAAGAAAAATTAAAATCAATTTGGAATTTGTATTGAACCACATTGCCCTGCAACTATAGCTATGCCTCTTGGTAGCATTTAGTGTGTATGACGTGTTTACATTTGAAAGGGGTGACATGTTCTTAGAATGAGAGATTGGAAATGAGAGAAGGGAATTTGGAGCTAAACTAGGTCTGGTTATACCTGTAAGAGTTTATAATGGTAACTTTTAAGTCAGCCTCCTGTCTTTAGATTGTGGGCTGCTTCAGGGCAAGGGCTGAGGGCATTCTCATTTGTTCCTTAGCACCTAGTGTGGGATCTGCACACAGCAGGTATCCAGTAATTTTTGGTGAAAGATCTTCTCACATGAACACTAGTTCTACTGTGCAGGTCCCACCAAACTTCATAGTGCTTATCCAGGAATGCATGGGAAATCTTTACACTGATCTCAGAATCCTGGGGGCTAGAGCAGTGGTCCCCAAACTTTTTGGTGCCAGGGATCGGTTTTGTGGAAGACAGTTTTTCCACGGATGGGGTGCTGGTGGGGGCGATGGTTCAGGCGGTAATGCGAGCGATGGGGAGCAACAGATGAAGCGTCACTCGCTCGCCCGCCGCTCACCTCCTGCTGTGTGGCCCGCTTCCTAACAGGCCGGGGACCCGTAGTGGTCCACGGCCCGGGGTTGGGGACCCCTGGGCTAGAGCACTGAGTGGTGTTTTGTTTTTAAAATGCTCAAAATCCTCAAAGGGGTTTCTCCTAGAAGTGGATAAAATGTTATTCTCTCAGCAAACTATTTCATTTTAAAAGCTTAAAACAAATAGTTACGTTTTGGCCAGTTGTTTAAGTAGCTAACTTGGGGAGTGGAAGACCTCTTTCTTCTTCCCATAAAAGGAAACTGAGGCCAGCAAATACCACTGTGAGCTGAATTACTTTTTGTTCATGTTGGCAATTTCTCTGTTTGTTTGGAGAGCTTTCTCTGTGGGTTCCTCACATGCTTAACCATGATGGTGTCCATTATCAATTTATGAACTGCCTAGGAAGGAATTCTGCTTTAGTTTGTACGGCACAGCAGTGTCTTGAATACATGGATTCTTAATGATGAGGATATAATTCTATTATGCATACTGATGATGAAAAGAACAAAAAGCATGCCTTATTCAGTTCCAGGTGGATTCTCTTTGCTGCGTTACCCATGGAAAATGATAAATGCCCCCAGTTGTTGGGCACGATCCAAAATTAGATCAAATAGAGATTTAAAAATAATTCTATTAACATGTAAAAATCATTTGCATTTCTATGGAAATGGAAATTTAAAATGTAATATCCTTATTTGCTCTGAAGGAAATGAAATCATAAACATGTACAGGATCTGTATGCTGAAAATTACAAAATGCTATTGAAAGAAATCAAAGAAAACCTAAACATTTAGAGGGACATACCATGTTCATGGATTGGAGGATTCACCATATTAAAGATGGCAGTTCTCCAAATTGATCTTAGATTTAATGTAATTCTTATTAAAGTCTCAGTAATTTTTTTTTTTGGTAGAAATAGACAGACTTATTCTAAAATTCACATGGGGGCTTCCCTGGTGGTGCAGTGGTTAAGAATCCGCCTGCCAATGCAGGGGACATGGGTTCGAGCCCTGGTCTGGGAAGATTCCACATGCCGTGGAACAACTGAGGCCATGCACCACAACTACTGAGCCTGCGCTCTAGAGCCCGTGAGCCACAACTACTGAGCCCGTGTGCTACAACTACTGAAGCCCCTGTGCCTAGAGCCCATACTCCGCAACAAGAGAAGCCATCGCAATGAGAAGCCCACGCACTGCAACGAAGAGTAGCCCCCACTCGCCGCCACTAGAGAAAGCCCACAGACAGCAACGAAGACCCAACACAGCCAAAATTAAATAAATTAAATAAATAAATTAAAAAAAAATAAAATTCATATGGAAAAGGAAAGGCCATAGAATAGCCAAAACAACTTCGGAAAAGAAAAAACAAAATGGGACCAATCACTCTTCCTAATGTTAAGGCCTACTGTATAGCTATAGTAATCAGGACATTGTGGTACTGGGGTTGGGTAGACAATAGATCAGTAGAACAGAATAGAGAATTCAGAAATAGGTCCACACAAACATGCTTAATAAATGATGCTGGAGCAACTGAACATCTGTAGACAAAAAATAAACCTTGACCTAAGCTTACACCTTATACAAAAATTAACTCAAAATGGATCATGGATTTAACTGTAAAACATAAAACTACAGAACGTCTAGGGAAGAAACATAGGAGAAAATCTTCAGGACTAGGACTAGGCAAATATACACACAGACATTTCACTGAGAAGGAGTTACAGATAGCAAATAGGCATATGAAAAGATATCCAAAATCATTAGTCATTAGAGAAATGCAAGTTAAAACCATAATGAGATGTCACTACATACCATTCAGAATGGCTAAAATGAGAAAATAACGCCAAGTGCTAGTGAGGATACGTAGAAACTGGATCATTCCTACATTGCTGGTACAGAAACTCTGGAAAATAACTTGGCACTTCTATTTAAAATTAAAAATGGAGTTGCCATATGATCTAACAGTTGGACTCTTAGGCATATATCCCAGAAAGATGAAAACATATACATGAATGTTAATAGCAGCTTTATTCGTAATAGCCCCAAACTAGAAAATACTCAGATGTCCTTCAGTGGATGAACAAACTGTGATACGTCTATACCATGGAGTAATACTCAGTAATAAAAAGGAATGAACCTCAAGGAAATTATGTTGAGTGAAGGGAAAAAAAAGCAATCTCAAAAGGAAATATGCTGCATGATTCCATTTGTATAGCATTCATGAAATAGCATAATTATAGAGATAGGTAACAGATTAGTGGTTGTCATGGCTTAGGGATGGGGTGGGTGTGGCTATAAAGGTGTAGAGTGAGGGAGTCTGTGGTGATGTAATATTGATTGAGGTTATGGTTCTTCAAAGTAACATGTGGGACCCATATATATGCTGTCTATAAGAGACCCACTTCAGACCTAGGGACACATTCAGACTGAAAGTGAGGAGATGGAAAAACATTCCATACAAATGGAAGTCAAAAGAAAGCTGGAGTAGCAATACTCATATCAGATAAAATAGACTTTAAAATAAAGCATGTTACAAGAGACAAGGAAGGACACTACATAATGATCAAGGGATCAATCCAAGAAGAAGATACAACAATTATAAATATATATGCACCCAACATAGGAGCACCTCAATACATAAGGCAACTGCTAACAGCACTAAAAGAGGAAATCGACAGTAACACAATAATAGTGGGGGACCTTAACACCTCACTTACACCAATGGACAGATCATCCAGAATGAAAATAAATAAGAAAACAGAATCTTTAAATGACACAATAGACCAGGTAGATTTAGTTGATATTTATAGGACATTCCATCCAAAAACAGCAGATTACACTTTCTTCTCAAGTGCGCACAGAACATTCTCCAGGATAGATCACATCTTGGGTCACAAATCAAGCCTCAGTAAATTTAAGAAAATTGAAATCATATCAAGCATCTTTTCTGACCACAACGCCATGAGATTAGAAATGAATTACAAGGAAAAAAACATAAAAACACAAACATATGGAGGCTAAACAATACGTTGCTAAGTAACCAAGAGATCACTGAAGAAATCAAAGAGGAAATCAAAAAATACCTAGAGACAAATGACAATGAATACACGACGATCCAAAACCTATGGGATGCAGCAAAAGCAGTTCTAAGAGGGAAGTTTATAGCTATACAAGCCTACCTCAAGAAACAAGAAAAATCTCAAATAAACAATCTAACCTTACACCTAAAGGAACTAGACAAGGAAGGACAAACAAAACCCAAAGTTAGCAGAAGGAAAGAAATCATAAAGATCAGAGTAGAAATAAATGAAATAGAAACACAGAAAACAATAGCAAAGATCAATAAAACTAAAAGATGGTTTTTGGAGAAGATAAACAAAATTGATAAACCATTAGCCAGACTCATCAAGAAAAAGAGGGAGAGGACTCAAATCAGTAAAATGAAAAACAAAAAAGGGGAAGTTACAACAGACACCACAGAAATACAAAGCATCCTAAGAGACTACTACAAGCAACTCTATGCCAATAAAATGGACAACCTGGAAGAAATGGACAAATTCTTAGAAAGACATAACCTTCCAAGACTGAACCAGGAAGAAAGAGAAGATATGAACAGACCAATCACAAGTAATGAAATTGAAACTGTGATTAAAAATCTTCCAACAAACAAAAGTCCAGGACCAGATGGCTTCCCAGGTGAATTCTATCAAACATTTAGAGAAGAGCTAACACCCATCCTTCTCGAACTCTTCCAAAAAATTGCAGAGGAAGGAACACTCCCAAACTCATTCTATGAGGCCACCATCACCCTGATACCAAAACCAGACAAAGATACTACAAAAAAAGAAAATTATAGACCAATATCACTGATGAATATAGATGCAAAAATCCTCAACAAAATACTAGCAAACAGAATCCAACAACACATTAAAAGGATCATACACCATGATCAAGTGGGATTTATCCCAGGGATGCAAGGATTCTTCAATATACGCAAATCAATCAATGTGACACACCATATTAACAAACTGAAGAAGAAAAACCATATGATCATCTCAATAGATGCAGAAAAAAATTGTGACAAAATTCAACACCCATTTATGATAAAAACTCTCCAGAAAGTGGGCATAGAGGGAACCTACCTCAACATAATAAAGGCCATATATGACAAACCTACAGCAAACATCATTCTCAATGGTGAAAAACTGAAAGCATTTCCTCTAAGATCAGGAACGAGACAAGGATGTCCACTCTTGCCACTCTTATTCAACATAGTTTTGGAAGTCCCAGCCACAGCAATCAGAGAAGAAAAAGAAATAAAAGGAACAAAAATTGGAAAAGAAGAAGTAAAACTGTCACTGTTTGCAGATGACATGATACTATACATAGAGAATCCTAAAGATGCCACCAGAAAACTACTAGAGCTAATCAATGAATTTGGTAAAGTTGCAGGATACAAAATTAATGCACAGAAATCTCTTGTATTCCTATACACCAGCAACGAAAAATCTGAAAGGGAAGTTGAGGAAACACTCCCATTTACCATTGCAACAAAAAGAATAAAATACCTAGGAATAAACCTACCTAGGGAGACAAAAGACCTGTATGCAGAAAAGTGTAAGACACTGATGAAAGAAATTAAAGATGACACCAACAGATGGAGAGATATACCATGTTCTTGGATTGGAAGAATCAGTATTGTGAAAATGACTGTACTACCCAAAGCACTCTACAGATTCAGTGCAATCCCTATCAAATCACGAATGGCATTTTTTACAGAACTAGAACAAAAAATCTTAAAATTTGTATGGAGACACAAAAGACCCCGAGTAGCCAAAGCAGTCTTCAGGGAAAAAAACGAAGCTGGAGGAATCAGACTCCCTGACTTCAGACTATACTATAAAGCTATAGTAATCAAGACAATATGGTACTGGCACAGAAACAGAAGCATAGATCAATGGAACAAGATAGAAAGCCCAGAGATAAACCCACGCACCTATGGTCAACTAATATATGACAAAGGAGGCAAGGATATACAATGGAGAAAAGACAGTTTCTTCAATAAGTGGTGCTGGGAAAACTGGACAGCTACATGTAAAAGAATGAAATTTGAACACTC
Organism: Balaenoptera musculus; assembly: GCF_009873245.2. Taxonomy (NCBI): domain Eukaryota; kingdom Metazoa; phylum Chordata; class Mammalia; order Artiodactyla; family Balaenopteridae; genus Balaenoptera; species Balaenoptera musculus. The sequence continues at coordinate 25,843,398 of NC_045796.1, forward strand.
CCTAACACCATACAGAAAAATAAACTCAAAATTGATTAGAGACCTAAATGGGAGACCGGACACTATAAAACTCTTAGAGGAAAACATAGGAAGAACACTCTTTGACATAAATCACAGCAAGATCTTTTTTGATCCACCTCGTAGAGTAATGGAAATAAAAACAAAAATAAACAAATGGGACCTAATGAAACTTCAAAGCTTTTGCACAACAAAGGAAACCATAAACAAGACGAAAAGACAATCCTCAGAATGGGAGAAGATATTTGCAAACAAGTCAACGGACAAAGGATTATTCTCCAAAATATATAAACAGCTCATGCAGCTCAATATTAAAAAAACAAACAACCCAATCCAAAAATGGGCAGAAGACCTAAATAGACACTTCTCCAAAGAAGACATACAGATGGCCAAGAAGCACATGAAAATCTGCTCAACATCACTAATTATTAGAGAAATGCAAATCAAAACTACAATGAGGTATCACCTCACACCAGTTAGAATGGGCATCATCAGAAAATCTACAAACAGCAAATGCTGGAGAGGGTGTGGAGAAAAGGGAACCCTCTTGCACTGGTGGTAGGAATGTAAATTGATACAGCCACTATGGAGAACAGTATGGAGGTTCCTTAAAAAACTAAAAATAGAATTACCATATGATCCAGCAATCCCACTCCTGGGCATATACCCAGAGAAAACCATAATTCAAAAAGAGACATGCACGCCATTGTTCATTGCAGCACTATTTACAATAGCCAGGTCATGGAAGCAACCTAAATGCCCATCGACAGACAAATGGATAAAGAAGATGTGGTACATATATATATAATGGAATATTACTCAGCCATAAAAAGGAACGAAATTGGGTCATTTGTTGAGATGTGGATGGATCTAGAGACTGTCATACAGAGTGAAGTAAGTTAGAAAAAGAAAAACAAATATCGTATATTAACGCATGTATGTGGAACCTAGAAAAATGGTACAGATGAACTGGTTTGCAGGGCAGAAATTGAGACACAGATCTAGAGAACAAACGTATGGACACCAAGGGGGGAAAGCCGCAGGGGTGTGGGGGTGGTGGTGTGATGAATTGGGCGATTGGGATTGACATGTATACACTGATGTGTATAAAATTGATGACTAATAAGAACCTGCTGTATAAAAAAATAAATAAAATTCAAAAATTGAAAAAAACCCACAAAGTAACATGTGGTACAATTACGTAGAACTACACACATACAAACAATGAGTCCATATATAACAGGTGAAATATAAATAAGATGTATGGATTGTACCATTGTCAATTTCCTGGTTTTGATATTGTACTGTAGTTATATAAGATATTAATTTTGGGAGATGGGTGCATGGGACTTCCCTGTACATTTCTTTGTACCATCTTGTAAATTGAAAATGATTTCAAAAATCACAAGTTTTAAAAAATAAACCTGATGTTTCACCTTCGCATCTTAAAAAAAATTCCAACTTAATTCTGTCATTTTTCAGTATATGCATGGTGCTGTCTCATTGTAGTCTTAAGGAATAATGATACACTTATTGTGCTGTAGGGGTTTGTAATCTGATAGGTCATCTTAGGAGGAAGTTAAAGCATATACATTTCCTTCCTCTTTAATCTTAGCTTTGGCTTTTGTCATTAAAATAAATGAATCCCTGAGTTTTTGTAGTGCTATTGCCTGATTTAAGAAAAACTCCTATGGTCAGTATTAGTCATTATTTTAGCTCTACCAAAGAGGACTTAAAAAAAAAAAAAAGTATTCCTCTGACAAAAAACAGTATTCCTCTGACACACATTTTCTGTGTGACAGGTGCAGTTAGGCAATAGCAACACATGTCCAAGGATGAAACTGAATACGTAACAAAAGGTTAAAGGGTTTTCATTAGATTACCGAGAATGTTTGACATTTCCTTAATGACGTAGGTGTTGGTTTAGCTTGAGATTGGGTATACAGAAAACTGGAAAGTGTAACTTAGCAGAATTTTAAGGTAACAGTGGATATATTGTAATGAAAGAGTTAAAATCCGGCCAAGGAGTGTAATCAAAAGATATCCAACAATCCTGGTGAGGTTTACTTTAGATCAAAGTTCCAGGATAAATGATTTAGATTTATAGTGCAACCCGATTTTATAGTCATTCCTTTCCAGTTAATCCAAATTCTATCCTGTACATTTAATCTCTCAAAAGGTAAATGAAGGCACATAATATTGTAATAGGATCCTTTGTCTTCTTTTGAATTCAGTGCTTTCATAATCATCATGAAAAAATGCTCTCAGATGGATAACAAATGATTTCGAAGTGGAGGCAGCTCTTTCCAAGTAGACAGTATATTCTGACACACGATGATACATGCAGACGTATCATGTTACAGAATGAAGTGGCCATTTTCGTGGGATGAATTTTCTAAAGAACATTTTGAAATATTGGAGATTTGGATTATTGTAAAACAAATTTTCCCCCTCACAAATTAAAGCCTTTGATCCCTCTAATTGCCAAACATATAAATTCTAATGAGGATATTAAGATCTAAGTGTCTGAATTTTCTGTTTACTAAAAAAAAACTTTAAGAAAATCTCAAGTAAAATTCTGGATTGTTAAAAAGTGCCAAAAATTATTTTTCCGTTTAAACTTACTGTAATATAATGAGACAAATGGTCTGAACCCAAGGAAGCATGGATTGCACTTGATTTTGCTTAGCAATGTTCTCTTTTGATTAAAAAATGAAAGTTAAAGTTTAAAAACATTTGGAAAGAAGGTTCTTAGGTTTTTGTCACTCAGCAACCTAGAGTTTAATGACCGTTTATAGTGCTAATAAACACTTAATTTTTGCAGTAGGCAATGTTAAATCAAGTTGAAAGAAGGCAGTGAGAGAACATCAGAACACCTCTGTATTGCTTCATTTTAAATTTGCTACATTCTTCATCTGGGTATCCAGAGCATTATATTCTGAATTCTTTCAGCACCAATCAACAGGAAAGACATGTAGGTGACATTTGAAAGTTACTTTCTAGCCCTTCTGCAGGTACTAACCTAAGCCAACTTGAGACCTTGCCTTGAGATCAGATTGGACCAAACTGCACATCTGTCATTTGATAAGCTCAAGGTATCTCGAGCACTCAAGGAGAAACTGGAGGTTTCGAACGTATCTGGGTTACACACTTGGTTAGATAAGCCAATTCCAATTTCATTAGCACCATTATTTCTGTGTATATTTACAAGGGGGGAAAGAAAAAGACTTCTAAGGAGTTCCAAATCTCTCTCATATAGTACAGGTTACCGTAAAACTATTCATGTTGTATAGAATTTGTTTTGAAAAGATATATACTGGAATTCAAAACAATTAGGTAGCTCAGAATGTTTTCTGTGCTGGGAGGTAACAAACAAAGCTGCTCCTAATTTTACAGTTGGATAAACTTGAACACATAGAGAGTAGGTGATTTGCTGATGATCAAACAAGGGAATCTGATGGAAAGCATGGCTCTGAGCTCTGAACTTAGACTCCTGTACTTTTGTAATCTAATGATTGAAAACACGAGAGTGACCTGAATTAAAAAGAAATGTGCGGAAGGTCATTTGCTGGAATCTCATCTTCATTATAGAGCTTAAGGTATGAGGATGCTGGCATCCTAGAAGGAACAGAGGCAGGATTCAGCACTGGGTAGAATCATATAGTTTCTACCACCCCATTGCAAGGAAATGTTGCCCTCATTTTAGTCTGTTTGGACAAATCTGAATCTGTGAGTACTGTGGAGAAAGGGTCCATGCTCAGGTAGTGTTTAAGTGATCTCACTAATCTAACAAATACTTTGTGGTATCCTTTCCTATATTAAAATAAGAATTTCTTAGGCAGTGTAATCCATATATACACTTTTTTTTTTTTCTTGGTGTTGCTCTGCACAGCATGCAGGATCTTAGTTCCCTGACCAGGGATTGAACCTGCGCCCCCTGCAGTGGAAGCTCAGAGTCTTAACCACTGGAATGCCAGGGAAGTCCCTATACACACCATTTAAAAAAGTCAATATAACACCCTAACTGTAATGTAAGGAGAAATAAAAGGAAAGTCATTTGTAGCTTTTCATAGTCATTGCTCAGGCAAAACTATACTAGAAGATGTAATGACACAATTAGATGCGTCCATGTATGTGGAATGACCATGATGAGAAAGCTGGTGTTTCAAACACTGCGAGTGGGGGTGTTGTTAGTGACGCAATTTTCAGAAATGATGAACAATTCTCGATAAAATTCCAAAGTAAGCTAACTGAAATGATCTTTCAATTTTAACAATATCTATATTTCTAGAAGATTTGGCATACAGTAAAGTCAAGCACAAATATTGAGTTTTTATGTAAAATAGAATTGAGTTTCTAAGCTCAGATGATATGAAAAAGACTTTTTTACTAACATAAGTCTAGAACTTCTGAAATCTGTGAAGGAGGTAGGACCATATACCGTCCCACACATTGTAAGATGTCCAGTATTCCCTGCTGCCTGCCCACAAAATGCCAGTGATGTGACCCAGTCAATGTGGCAACCCGAAATGTCCCACACAGTTCAAGATGCCTGCTAGGGAGAGGTACTACTCCCATTGAGAACTTCCAGGGTTCATTTCCTGCTTCTTTTGATGATTTGCCTGCTTTTCAGAAGAAGGCACTCTGTCATACCATCTCCTTACTTCTCTTCATTGGGTATAGTCGTGGGTGGGAGGTGAGAGAGGATTGTAGTTTGTAGTAGTGGAGAGTAGTGTGATTTTAATTGATGAGGGATGATGGGTCTCTACCCTTAATAGTGCTGTTTACCCCAGAAAAAATCATTTCCCCGACCTCATCTTCTCCACAGTTATGCTGGAGAGTATGTTAAAAACTATTGTGAAAAAGGATTGTTAATTAGAATTTTTCTTCGGAAGACTGAACTATTCAGTATTATTAATGGTAAAATTTCAAAGCCTCAGACCACCTAGTTTTGGTCATCATAGCAGAACCAGTCACTGACAGCTGAGTGTGACTCTGTAACCTATCAAGCGTTGCCGTATTTGACTAGTGTGTACCAGCAGTCACCTGATAGAGTAGACACAGTATGTGCTGTAACATAATAACAGTGATTTACTGTCCCCAAATAATGTTAATTGTGTTGCATTTCAGATGCTACACCTCATGAAGATGTGCTTCTCTGATGCCCCATCCCCACCCCTGGTCCTCAGAGCCATGTTTGTTCAGGGCGCCTGACCCAGTGCACTGGACTAGGTTGACCACCAATCCCAAGCTGGCCAATCAGGGTGTCCTCTTGGGTATTGTGACAGGGAGAATGAAAGTGGAGAGCAGAGAGAAAGAGAGAGAGAGAGAATTATTCTGTGTTGTAATTTTGGGTTTGGGTGCTAGAGCTGAAATCAAGGTGTTGGCAGGTTTGGTGCTTTCTGAGGGCTGAGGAAGGATTGGTACAAGGCCTCTCTCCTTGGCTTGTAGTTGGCCATCTTCTCCCTGTGTCCCTTCACATTGTCTCCCTTCGATTTGTATCTGTCTCTGTGTCCAAATTTCCTCTTTTTATAAGGGCACCAATCATATCGCATTAGGGCCTGCCCTAATGATCTCATTTTAATTTGATTACCTGTTTAAAGACCATATCCTCAAATAAGGTCACGTTCTGAGATACTGGGGGTTAGTATACTAATATATCTTTTCGGTGGGGGGACCCAATTCAACCCATAAGAGGTCATCTAAGCCAGTGTCTTACTATGTGGACTGGGGAGCACAGGAAGTTGATTTGCAGAGACAAAGAAGAAGGCACAAACAAGACATGGAGAGAAATAACTTCATGGATTCCTGACATGTCATTTCCAGTTTTCCCTGGAGACCAGTTGTATTCTTAATGTTGGTCTCTATGAGTTACCATTTTGGCCTTCTAATACATTCCCCTTGCGTAAGTTTGTTTAAGCTGGTTGCTGTTAGTTTTAGCCAAGGGACGCTAACTAATAGAGAACCCAATTGAGACAGGCATGCCACCCCAAGGAACTGGTTATGACCTTCTAGGTTTTGTGAAGCTGTTGCTGGTTAGATGAACTAGAAAAAGGAAGCAGGAAGAACCATTAGAAGCCCACTGTCATAGAATCATGAGGTAATGGAGGGAAAAGTAGAAAGGAGCAAATAGATATTGGTCCTTTTCAGAGTATCTGTTATTATATGTTATGGATTGAATGTGCACCCCCCTGCCCAATTTATATGTTGAAAGTCTAACCCCCAGTGTGATGGTTTTAGGAGGTGAGGCCTTTGGGGGTGGTTAGGTCATGAGGGTAGAGCCCTCATGGAGGGGATTAGTGCCCTTTTAAGAAGAGACATGAGAACTTGCTTACTCTAAGTTCTCTGCCATGTGAGGATTCAACAAGAAGACCACCATCTGCAAACCAGGAAGCAGGTTCTCAATAGACACCAGGTCTGCCTGTTTCAGCCCCCCAATCTACGATATTTTTGTTATAGCAGCCTAAACTGACTAAGACACTGTGTAAACCCTTTCATTTAATTAGGGTCTGAATTAAGGACGTGGATTAAAGAGATTCAAAGAAAGATGGAAAGTGAGAAATCCACGTTGACTTTAAATTTTCTGTTTTAGGCGGTGGGGCTAATGGGTTTGGTATTAAGCAGTTAGATGGTACTAACTTTTCGTTTGAGGAAGGACCTTAAGTTCTGATTTGGAAGTACTGAGGTTGAGGGCCTTTAGGTTAGTCAGATGAGGGTTGCCAGGAAAACAGTTGGCCATGGTAACGGGAGTGCGAGTGCTGGAAACATGGTTGTAGAGTTCTTGCAATATGTTATGTTGTTTGAAGGCATGTTGACTGGAAGATATCACCAAGAGAGAATCCCAGAAAGGGCCATGAATGAACATCACCATTTGAGGGGCAGAGGAGGAGGAGGGTCAGCAAAGAAGACTACGACAGAGAAGTGGCCATCTGATATAGCAATTGGCTTTAAACAGACTCAATATACATTTGTCAGACATTTATCAGCATAGCAGGTACAAAAGTTGTGAAGTTGTGTTGCTGTGCACTGAGGCAAGAACCGTGCATTGAAAAAACTGAGGCAACAACATAGATTGTTCCTTCAAGACTGCAAGAAGGGAAGCAAATGACTGCTCAAGAGGAAGGTAAGATAGAAGGAATATTCCCACACGAAGAGGGGAATCCATATTCCTCCAAAGATGTGCTACTTAAAATACCCATTGTTCACTGAGGCGTGCAGAATGTCTGGCTGAATGCTCAGTATACATTACCTAATTTACCCCTTCTACAAACCTGTTTGACTTTAGAGAGAGAAGTTAGGCTAAATCTTTCTGTGTACCTCAAATTCATACAACGTATACGGCATTGAGCCAGTAAAGGAGCCCAGGTCTGTCTGAATCCACAGCCATGCCATCCCTCACATCCACCCCCCTAAAAAATGAATTCAAAGTGTCAATTAAATACAAGAAAATACAGAAAAGCAATTCAGGCCATCTCCTGGAGTTTTTGAGGTGGGATTTGGCAGGCATACTACATTACTGAATTAAATGAACAATAATAGGTTAAAAAAATAAAATTGTAAATGGCAATAAGAGGCATAGAGGTCCTGTTTGGTTTGGAAAGAAATTGGTCCAGGGTTAATTGTGTAAGTGAAATAATAGGAGTAGAAATTACAGATTCATTTGGGTGGCAATTAGGGAAAAAAAATCAGTTAATAGAAAGCTAGATGAGCACTTTCAATAAAGATCAGTAATATAATAAAGGTCACTTCTAAGAAAACAGTTATCCAACCTACATATGAGTGTCAGAAAGCCAGAAAGGCATAAGTTTGAAACTAGACTAGTAGATGAGAAAGTCAAAGATTAATGCAGAAAAATTAAACAGAAAGGTAGAGTGAAAGAAACCCTCACTGGGAAAAAAAAAAAAAAAGAATATCAAGAGACGAAAGGGAAGAAATTAATGAACTAAAGTTGTTCTACACTGGATAAGTAAAAATTTAAGTTTAACATTAATACATGACACATCTTTTCTTGCATATATAAAAGGGTATGTGTAAAATAGAACCATGCGGTTCACAAATTGAAAAGTAACGTATCGCTTATTGTAGTAATGTCTACTAACTCACATTCCCCTGCCTTTCTGACCATGCACCCACTGGAGCACCCAACCACGTCTTACTCATCCTGTGTCCTTAGTAGTTCCCAACCTACCTGGTACACAGTGATCCTAATAAATACCTGTTAATTCTATGTGTTCTTTCATTTCCATTTGATGCAGGAAACCTAAGAGGTGAGGGTCTAGGGTTTTAGGTACTCGAGTAACAATTCACTAGCTCAATAAAATAAACACTATTTTGTTTCTATATCTGGAGTTGGAAAACTAAGAAATAGGGACTCTGAAGATAATGTAATTAAGTTACATTAGATTTTTCACATTATTAGAAACGATGTCGATTATCGCTTGGTTTCTGATTACAAATCTGTATTTCTCTTCATTATCCGATTTTTAACCCAAGATGACCTGTTGGAAAACCTAGTAGGTATAAGTGTTAACTTTGTCAAACTGATGCAAGGCTCTATGTTACAGAAGAGAACAGTGTTATATTTTGTTCATTTTTTTGAACTTTTAATTGAAAATGACATTCATACAAGGAAGTGTATATGCTTAACTGCTTTTTAACTTGCACATGTCTTCTGCTTATTGAACAGTTTCATGGAGAGTTGGTTGATCCTTCTTGTACTTTAATAGATCATAATGTTCATTTCTGGGTCCTCCTAATGTGCAGTTGCTAAAGGAAGCAAGAAGGGCAATGCTAATATTAAAATAACATGAAAAAAGAATGTCATTTACATAGGACCTGCTGGGAGTACGGCATATTAGGTTTTTGTGTTCTACTCAGTGTTTGGAGGTCTTAACTTTTTGATTGCAAGGTAGGACTCCTATGCACTTAAAAGTTTCCTGGAGAGATTTTTTTTGGTTAAGCTTAACTCTTGCAAGGTAGGAATAATTTGCTGCTACAGCTGCCTCTAGAAACTATTTTAAAGGGTGATCTCAGTGAAGCTTTGAGAGTCTGTCCGTAGATGCCCGTCTCCCCACCGCCACCTCCGTTGAATCTAGGTGAGAAATGGATGTGAACTTAATAACGTACACAACCTCATCAGCCCTTTGGAGCTGCTCTGCTAAATTAATTGCAGCAGAATCCTCAGGGTGTCCTTTTGTGGTACTGCTGATTCTTTCAAGAACCTTGGCTGCTTTGCCACAGGTATCACGTCTTTATAATCTTAAACATACTAATGAATGAAACACTGTTCTGTTTCTTCACTTGCTTTGAGGTATGTCACTGATAGTTTAGCGATCCACTTAGCCATCAAAATCCTATTTTGACTTGTCCACAAAATCCTTTCAGCCTATTTTTAGATTTATTAAGTGCTTTTCATGTCGTTGATGACAAAGCTTTCATTTAAGAAATTGTTTCCACATGACCCTGGGGCCCTCCCATTGTAGCTTAACAGTAGTTGAGATGTTGCATTGTTTGTTGGAAACTGCAAAGTAGAGTCAGTCCTGGCATATGGGCACCCTAGCCTTAGAGCTGGGAGGGCCTCGGGGTGGTAATTTAATCTCTTCATTTTACAGTCATGATGTCCAGAGAATTTCAGCAACTTATCCAGGCTGACACCACTGGTCAGACAATGTAGATTCTGACTCCTAGGCCCTGTTCTTTTGCCTACATCAGACTGACACTTGAATACCTGAAGACGTTGAGATCTTTGCCAAAGAAGTGCCTTTCAAGTCGCTTTGTGTGAGAGATGCAAAGGAAGAGGTACTTTTGTCCTGAATGTGTTTGGTTTAAGTTTTCAAACAGAAGTTTATGGCCTTCTTTTTCTCCTTGGGGTTGGGAAAGAAGGCAGTATTAAAGGAGAGAGAGACCCAGAAATGCCACCATGCTATCATAAATGAGGAGAAAGGTGGGCCATATTGGAGCTACCTTTGTCAATTATACAAATCCTGCAACGGGTGCGTGTACAAAAGATGATGTGGCAGCAGGAGCCTTGGCAGCCTCTAGACCCCTCACTTTCTCTTATCCATCATCTGCATCAGGACTCATGGCTTTGCTTCCTAACCATTTCTCAACTCTGTCTTTATGCTGGACTATTTTTACCCATTCATTGTCCGTTGATATCTTTTCTGCTGATTAAAGAAATTCAGAAAGGAAAGAGAGAGAGATTCTTTTTATATTCTATTCCAGGGTCCCCTATTTTAACTCTCTCCCATTTTGTCATGTTTGTTCCCTTTTCTGACATACTCTGCTTAGAGAGTATACGTATAAGAAAGGCTAAGTAAATATAATGTAGGAAGAAAGCTGGTTTTCATAAGTCACTTTCTATCTCATGTAGGTGACTGAGCTCCTTACGAAGATCCCCCTGGAGGCCCGTACCCCGTGCTGTGTAGCATACGGTAGTCTTGGCTTTAGTATAGTGAACACTTCTGGTTTTCATTTTCTCAGGTGACCTCCAAAGGTTCAAGACATGTAATGAAATGAGTCCCAAATTAGGGTCATGTGCAGGGTGGGCTGTGGGGGGTGGGCGGGGACTCAGCTCAGGGAACAAGTAGATCCCCAGCCACAGCCCTCTGTGCCCGAACGGGCTTTGGGAAGCGTGCTTTGTTCCAAGTACCTACTCCTCTCTAAGGAATACATTTTTGTTTCTTTGTGAAAACGGCCCAGAAAAGAAAAAAAAGCCACCTGTGATTTGTCAGTAAACTTGGGGATTTATTAAAATCTTGCTATGCAGCCCTTCCTTATTAATGTCAATGGGCTCAATGCATGGTCCACGCATGGTTAATGATTTGTCGATTGACTTTGTCTTCCTAGGAAGCAGAACAGTGGTTTTCAGCTCTGGCTGCTGCTTCTTGGGAATCAAGTTGGATTCTGTAGATTTGGCATTGTGCCCACACATCTGTAAAGTTGAAAGCTCCCTTGGTGATTCTGATGTACAGCTATGGTTAAAACCCATTGAACTAGACTAGAGCATGAACTTCAAAGAGTTCAGGGAAAGTACACAACCACTCCAAGTCATTCCACAGGAACAGGTAAGGAGGCTGGTTTTGCTGAGAGCCAGGGAGCGATTTCAGAAGCCCAGGGGAATTGGCAATCCTGGTGGCCGTGAGAAATTAAGCTCTTAGGGATTTAGCTCTGTTTAGGCTCCTCCTCCCGATCCCCATTTGATTTAATAAAGACTCTCACCTTATCCTGAAATAGTTGTGAATGGGAATGTTAACTATTCTCTGCTGCTAAAGCACAAGTATATATAGTTCAATAAAGATGTTAAAAACAAACAAAAAACAAAAACAAAAATAAAATAAAATACCCTAAAAAAAACACAAACAAACAAGTCCTTTCTCCACTCTCTGTTGCCTGGAAGCGAGGAACCGGGGTAGTGTGTTTCTCATATTTTATTCCCAACACCGCTGCCTCCCTCCAGATAATAGATGTGATCAAATAAACTGAAATCCCCTCTCACCCTATCCTTGGAAATTTTCAGCATCATTAGCATATCAAAGGCTGGGAAAGTCCTGTGGTTAACACGGTAACAAAAAAATCTCTTTAAAACTTTGTTTCAGTTAAATAAACTTATTTGCATCGGAAGAGACTTTTTGCTCCTATTATACCTACAACTAAGTATTTTTTCCTTAACACCAGTTTGGGAAAGACTGGCCAAGTCACTTTCTGATTCAGTAATTTTCTGAGGGTTAATTTCTGACAGCTGAACCTCTTTTTAAAATCCCCTTTGAAGTTGGACTGAATTAACAAATGGAAGGCTTGGCAAAGCAGTTTACTAATTCATAACTATATCCCTCTGCTTTCTTTGTGTTGCTAAGTACTATAATCTTTGACCTGAAAGGAAGAATACTGCTAACAAGTAAATATTTAAAAGGCCCATGAAGTATAATGTGTATAATGTGCGAGTTTGTGCCTGGGGAACCCGTCTGCTGGCTGAAAGCAATGACTCACTTTTCATCTCCTAAATAGGCTGTTGTTTTACAGTAGGTTGAAAGGAAGTATTTTAAGTGCTAAGAGTTTGATTTTTTTAATTTTTATTTTTAGATTTAGTTAGCCATCGGCTTCACCGATTTGAAGGTGACGTGTAATTCATAACTCTTGAGTGTGCTGGTACTCTGTACAAGCAAGTTAGCGTTATTGTGAATGAATGAACTCTGTGCTACCAAAGATGACTTGGAACAGAGTGAGGAAACGGAAGCATGACTCATTGATGGACTTGAAGAGTATCAAAGGGGACTCACTAACTTCAGAGCCAGAGCGGAGGCGTGGTAAAGCAGGGAGAACCTGGATGGGGCAAGGAAACCAGGGTTCCAGCCCCAGCAGTGCCCCGACTGCCTCGGTGACAGTGGCTGAATCACTAAACCTCTCGGCCTTCTTTCTGCCCATAAGGGGAAGTGTGAATTATTTGTTGCTAGGATGACTGCCAGCTTCAAGACTTGATGAGCCTCTGAATTCTACGGATTTTCTGGTTTGTGTGGAAGTGGGTGTGTATGTTTTAATGGCCTTCAGATGGGATTCATCAAAGCTCCATGAAACAAACCTTTATTTTTAAATTTTGAAGTGAATTGCTATGACAGAGTATGACCAAGGGAGTCCATGACAGAAAATGAGGAAGCAAGTAAACTTTGATTTGTAAGGCTGTGGGCAAATGATTTCCTGTGGCTATGGCATTTGGTATAGAATGATGCGTATGTGATACTGTCAGAGAAAGGTTCATTATTGTCTACAGGCAAAAGTTTTGCTCTATCAGGATTTCTTTTCAAAAGCTGTAAAATAGCTCCTAGCTACCCTGTTCAATATACCTCACTATGTTTTAAAAAAATATTGAGATCACCCTACTGAAATATATCCACAGACGTTTTTCGTTAAGAACAGCAATCTGCATACCTGACACCTAATTTTTAGCTTTTGCAACGTAGTTTTTGCAGAGTCACTATTGTATAAAAATAATCTTGTGTTCTACTATTTTCATGTAATGATTCTCTTTCATGCAGGCTCGATTGACAGGTACACTGAAATATCAGTGCTATGCCTGTTAGAAACTAACCTATGTATTCTCTAAAAGTGATAATCTGACTTGAATGTTTTGGGGAAGGGGGATAGCACAGTATTCTGAGGGTCATGATTAATGCTCTTTAATTATGGCTATGAGACTACATCAATTGTCAGGGAATAATTGTACCAAAAAAAAAAAAACCAAATATTTTTAAAGGGTAACTTTCAAAGTTAAATCATATGTGAAAGTTTCTGTAATTTTATCCCTTTTTCTTCCTGCAGCTTAAACCATGGTATAATATTTTACTACCAGTGGTTTTTGTTTTTGTTTTTTGATAAACTGGTGCCAATAGTCCCTTACCTATTTTTTTTCTGATTGTATTTTGCAAATTCTCCAGTTCAAAAAGATACACCTGACAATAATGATTTCTATATATGCATTGAGGGCGTCCTACAGTGCTATGTGCTTGACTCATAACCCCACTAGGTGGCAGTATTATTCTTGTTTCTGTGTTTTCAGTGGGTGGCTGGATTCAGAGGCTTGCCCAAGATCAAACTGTCAATAAGTATGTGTTGAAATCAAGATTGGAATCCAGTTGTGCCTAATTCAGATATTTGTGCTGTCCCCCTCTCTGTGCTGTACGAGCATGTCTTGGGGGGATAGGGGAGGAAAGTGGAAAAGTCTTGCTTCCTACATGATCTATTCAGTAAATTTCTACTGAACACCAACAGAATTAACATATTTCTTCTCAAGGAGTTGCCCATCACTGGTGGACAGGAGAAGGGGTAGTATGGGTGGTTCGACATCAGTTACCTATGGCAAACTAAGGAATCCCATATGCCCAACTTCGTGGTGCCTTGCGAGTTCTTGGGGTGAGGGTGTGCATAAATAAACAGCCACTTTGGAGGGTCAGAAATCATGCAACCGAGGAAGGGGTACTGAGATGAATCTAGAAGGGGGTGGGTCGGCCTCTGCTGACGGGGCCTAAATCAAAGACTGGGAAGCCTGGGTTAGATTAGCAACGGCGGCTCCTCAGCAGCATTTGACAAGATCAGGGCTGCGGTTCAAGGCTGACGTGGCAGAACGTGGAGGCCCAGATGGATCAAACTAAGCTGGAAGCTGGGGGGATTTCCCTTAGGGCAGAAGGGAGAATGGTAGAGGGACATCTCGACTGTTGCTTTATTTAAAGGGAGGTTATCTCTGAGTCTGGGTATGAAGGTGGGAGTGAGGCTGAAAGGAAAACCTAATGGTTTGGAACAACCTGGGCAACGTGCAAAGTAAGCGTAGAAATGCTGTAGAAAGACGAGGGCCCAGTGGAGGTGGGCGATCCAACCGTGGTCAGGCTGTTTTCCCCATTTACGAGGTGTTAGGGACTCGCAGGATGAGAGTGAGCAATGAGTGGGGGCCGTACTGTCCCCGCTCCAGACGGAACGTGTGTTGAGGAGCACTGCACCTGCGGGGAGGCGTTTTGTTGTTTGCAGTAGAGGGGGTCACAGGGAGAGGAGGGCAGCCTCTAGAAAAAGAGACTGAAAATGCCAAGTAGCAAATTCATTCACGCTGCAGCTGGTGAGCCGCAGGCAGGAGTGAACCAGGAGAGGGGAGATGGGATAAGTGAGGTTTGGGAGTGAAAAGGAGGGACAGAGAGATGCGGGGTCAGGGGTGGGGAGCCTGGCGGGTCCCTCAGCTGACGGGGAGGCTTGCTGGGCAGCCGTAGGGCCCTACCCCGTGCTGGGCAGTGAGGTTAGTCAGCCTCGCCCAGCCAGTCGATGCCTACCCTGACCTGTACCTGCCCTCCAGGTAGTTAGTACACAGCCAGTGACCCCCAAACTTGTCTGATCAGCACCCCCAGGTGCTTCCCTGGCCCTTTCCCCAGAGATTCTGTGTGTCTGGGATGGGGCCCCAGAGTTTGTGTTTTAATAAGCACCCCCCAGGTCATGCCGACGAGCAGGCAGGTTTAGGAAACACTGACGTGGACGCCCGAATGTCCTAAAGGCTGGACAGCACCCTCTGTGATCTTTCTTCTTTAGCTCCTCACCCATCCGGCCTGTGTAAGTATGAAAGACACTTCGGAATTTTAACCCATAGGTTATTGAAGTGAATGGATACCCGACTGTTTCTATTTTATAAGATACCGTCAGGTTTTGAGTTTTATGCAGGATTCTTGGCTGGTTCCTAACCCAGGCTTGGCCAGTGTTTGAATACTACAAATACTCCATCCCTGAATTTACCCAAGCCTCTACTGCTTGGGGCTTTACAGAAGACGGATTGTTCTGTTCTGCCACCTGCTGGTCAACCACAGGCAAACCATGTCAGGCTTTGAGCATGATTTTCAATGGATCATGGATGAGGCAAAAAGTCTTATCTCTAATAAGGCCATCTGCTCTAAATTAAACCTTGTATACTTAATGTTGCAAATCTGACAAAGTTAATTTTCTCTTCTCTCTGGAACCTTTTTTCCAGCCCAGGTGTTAAAATACTAATAATAACGACACATTCTGAGAGATCAGTTACCTGTGTTAATCTCAGAAAGAATGGTTTTTTTATGCCTCATGTCTGTTCTATGGACAAATGATTCTGGCAATTCAAAACCACGGTGAAGACAGATGGGATTCAGGCTCCGGAGTATTGGAGGAGTGTAATCTTGGAAAACTGCTTTACCTCTCTTAAGATCAGTTTATATTCAGTGTAGTTGCATCATCTTCATCACCATCATCATTATTTTAAACTGTGCCTGACTCTGGGTCCCAACTTTGCTGATGACCTGACAATTAATTTCTAAAAATGTTCTGGGGTATCTGTTAAAAGCTGGGCCACACAGTGTTAAACTACTTAGATGGAATTCCTGCAGCCATGGAGCTAGTGTCACAGTGTCACACAAAACCCTTCAGATTCTTTGTTTCCTCATCTATAAGATGAAAGTGTATGACAGAATAATCTCTAAGATCTCCTTTGGTCCCAAGCTCCTGTAATTCAAACAATCAGCGTGAGTGTAAGACTTAGTTTTCCTAGTGACTGTGGAAGGCGATGTCTGTTCTCGGCCCTTCAGATGGGTACCCCCCTTCCCCCCAACCCCCAGGCCCCAGTGACACCGATTTTGTCTAGGAAGCTTCTGAGGAGACCAATTTATGCTTTGCATCTGATGCTCTTTTAAACATTTTAAAAAGTTAGAATTGGAAAAATGGCAGGCTTCTTCATTTTATTGTTCCTTTAAATATTGTTAGTTGAAACACAGAACCAGCATTAACTTAGCTTTATCTGTAAACAAAATGTAAACTTTCTCAAAGATTGGTGTTTCTTAATTGGGGGTAGGGGGCATACCTTACACAGACAAAGTGTTTGATGGCCAGAGAGACACAGGATGGGTCAGGCCCAGCTGGAATTGTATTAGTGCCTTGATTCTCAACCGTGGGTGAATATTAGAATCACCTTTTGTAAAAGATTCTTATTCAGTAGGTTATGCATAGATTGGGTTTGGGGTTTTTTGTTTGGCACTTAACGTTTTTAAAAAACGAATGCAGTTTCACTTGAGCCTGACCCATCCTGTGTTTCTTTGAGCAGGGCTAGGCCATCAGACATTTGGGAACTTACAGGGTTCCAGACACTGTGCTCAGCTCTGGACACTGGACACCCACAAATGCTTACTGGTCATCACCTCTGTCCTCATCTTTCTCTCCTACCTTTACTAGACTGGTGACAAAACATTTTATTAGGCTGTTGATTCCTTAATTATTCTTTAGTATGAGGCTGTCCCTTAGATAGGTAAGTTAGATTTTGAACTTTCCTCAGGCTTCATTGGAATCTCATTTTGTAAAGGGTGTCTCTTCTGGAAATGGCTGAGCATATGCTTACATATTAATTCTTAATTGACTTAGGTAATTCTTAAATGATGTCACTTCCTTAAGTGACACCCTTTGACCTAATCTCAGATACAGGCTACAACCTACTATAATTTCCTATAGCCTGAACAAGCAGTATTGCACTATGTGATAAATTAAAGGTTATGTGACACCGTTAACTTTTTTTCTTATTTTGAATTGTAATTTACTTTTAGCCAAGCATTTCCTTATCAACTATAACCAATAATGTGTATTTTATGGAACTATACAGTAACTGGTACTTTTCTTCTGTATTCATTCCTCCTCTACCAAATATTGTCAGCAAACTAAACTTTAGAAGATGCTGGAGCACATCTTGAGTATGTGTGTGCATGCGTGTATTTGGTGATGAAATTTGGAAGTTTCTTTACTTTTTAGCTATTTTACACAACTGTCATTACTTATGAAGTAAGCTACACCTGTGCTATTTTTGTAGTCATTACTTTTAACCTGTCGGGATTTCACACTTTTCTTCAAACCATTCATGGCCTCACCTCATTTGGGAAGAGAAATGGGGCTAGCAGTTCCTTGAGAAAATGACACAGGTGCAGTTCCTTGAGAATTTTGTCTGTGTAGGTGAGGCCTGCATGCTTGGTTCTTTTCCTCACGATGCTGGCGTTGAGTGAACTGTTTTCCTGACGGAAGTCTGACCCTCCTTTGCAGCTCACCATCCCCTTCCTATATATGCAGGCACAATTTTAATCTCCTGCATCTGGCCTTACCAGACGTCTCCACTTGTGTACCAGCCACCTCTACTTCAAGTCCTGTAAGATCCATGGTTACCTCTTTACTGCTGCCTCAGGTGAAAATAACCTACCAATTATCAAGTGCTAATGATGTCAGCATCTCCCCAGTTAGTTTTCAGGGTCCCTGGTGTCTTTGTCTTGCAGGGGGTTGAGCCCAGGAATGAGAAGAGAGGGTGCTGCTCACTTGGGACCTTTTGAGGGAACCCTGTCGTCATTGTCCCTGCGTTTCAGGGAGACAGCAGAGTGGCTGGGCTGGGAGAAGGGAGATTAGAAGGTGGAGTCTCTGTAACTAATGCCTCCGTCTGTGCTAGCCTGTCTCTATCCACCCACTCCAGTCTGCCATCAGTGACAAGGGTCTAGTGTTTATTTTGTAGAAGTACTTCATCCTTCTTTGAAGTTCTTTTTGACTGCGTCATCTTAAAGAAGCATGTTATAGAAACAAAAATTCCCTTGATTTAACACATTCACTTTGACCCTGGAGAGCAAGTGTTTCAACCAAAAATTTCTGAACGTCTTAAGTGTCTTTTAGGCCATTTGTTTTCTGAATTTCTCCTTATCAAAGTGAGTTTATTAAGACTGTGACAAATGTGATTGTACAGGGACAGCCAAAGTCATCATCATCAGATTGAATTGCTCTTCTCTAAGTAGCCTTTTTACTTGGAGATTTTGATGACTATAAAAATTGTTGAGCTGAATGAAGAGAAAAACATATAAAGCCATCATTATATGCTTTGTTATATTTTCATGTGTTCCAGAAAGCTTAAATTTGTTAAGCTTTTAAAGAAAACACACTTATGCAACGAGTGAAATTTTAGTAGACACAGGGTGTGGGAGAAACACAAAAGGCCATTCCCTTAAGCAGAT
This sequence comes from Balaenoptera musculus, assembly GCF_009873245.2. Classification (NCBI taxonomy): domain Eukaryota; kingdom Metazoa; phylum Chordata; class Mammalia; order Artiodactyla; family Balaenopteridae; genus Balaenoptera; species Balaenoptera musculus. Next base: position 25,861,934 of record NC_045796.1, read on the forward strand.
TTGCACATCGAGTGTAGAAGCTTAGATATCGATTTTTCTTAGACATACCCTGCTGTGAAGTGTTCCTTTAATTACCTAAACAAGGTTGTAGGGAAAGGATCAGGTGAATTGGTTCATGAGAGGTACCAGGTCCATGGTACCTTTACCCATCATGCCTCTGGTTGCAGAGTGAGTGGAAATTTTTAAATATTAACTATTTTATAAAAATAACTTTAAGAATGATTTGCAGGGCTTCCCTGGTGGCGCAGTGGTTAAGAATCTGCCTGCCAATGCAGGGGACACGGGTTCAAGCCCTGGTCCGGGAAGTTCCCACATGCCACAGAGCAACGAAGGCCGTGCGCCACAACTCCTGAGCCTGCGCTCTAGAGCCCATGAGCCACAACTACTGGAGCCCATGAGCCACAACTACTGAAGCCCGTGCGCCTAGAGCCCGTGCTCCGCAACAAGGGAAGCCACTGCAATGAGAAGCCTGCGCACCACTACAAAGAGTAGCCCCCGCTCGCCACGACTAGAGAAAGCCCACGCGCAGCAACGAAGACCCAAAGCAGCCAAAAATCAATAAATAAAATAAGTAAATAAATTTAAAAAAAAGAATGATTTGCACTATAATATAATTTATAAAACTTTGACACACAAAACAGTACTGTGTCTTGTTGATGACCTCACTGGTATGTAGAAAAAGTGTGGAAAATATGTTTGGGAATGATACACACCAAATTTAGAATGATGTTACCACTGTGAGATTGGGGACAAGAGGGAAATTTATCTGTACTACTTTTTTTTAAAAAAACTGAAACAAGTATAGCCATACGTTAACTATTAAATCTGTGCTGATTTCTCTCCTTTTCTCTATGTCTAAAATAATTCTGCATGAAAATTAAACATTACTTGACTAAAACATTTATAGCCTGTGTTTAGCATACAAATTATGGAAAAACAAATGCCAAAGTAAAAAAATTAAAAATTTGTTATACTATATCCTGCTTGTAATATCCTACGATATATCATCCTAGTCTATTTTGTATTCATTTGGTATTATATCTATACTTTGATATAATGTTTGTGCATTTTTAGTGAAATTATGCGTAAAGATTTGAATTCTGCATATCTATTTGAATCGTAGTGTTGAAATACGTGATTGTTGAAACTAGTGATTTTCAAATTGTAACATGCATGAGACTCATTTAAATGTGGACTCCCAGGTTCCTCTCCAGAGGTGTGAACTAAATAGGATCCAGGAATGTGCATTTTTAACAAGTCCTCCTGGCCTCCTAACTCGCCTACCCCAATCCAAGTTGATTCTGATACCGGTATCCTAAGGAACACATTTTGGGAAACACTGGTTTGAACTATCTGTGCTTGTGCAGTCTGCACAACTCCGAGTGCCATTCCTACTTTTTCTTCTAACCCAGGGTCAATAGGCTATGGTCTAGGGACCAAATACAGCCCACCACCTGTTTTTGTAAGTGAAGTTTTATTGAAACCCAGCCACCCTGATTGGTTTACATATTGTATGGTGCTTTTTTTGCCACAATGGCAGATAGAGTCGTTGGAGCAGAGACCGTAGAGCTGACGAAGCCTAAAATATTTTCTCTCTGGCTCTTTACAAAAAACTTTGCTGACCCCTGCGTGTAATCCATCATTTTGTGTGGGAGCATGTCAAAGGTAGTCCAGTAAAGAAACTGGAGTATATATAATAAGAGAGTTGACTATGAGATGATGAAGGGCATATAATTGACCAGTTTAGTTTAACAAGCATTGATTTAGTCCTTACTGTATGCTAGGTACTGTACACGCCTCGGTTTCCCACTTGGGCAGCTTAGAGTCTTCCGTGGCAAATGCATGATTTCAGATGTGATAGGGGAAGGGCAGCATTTCTCTTCATGGTGTGCCATGGGAACGTGGCATCTAATGCAGTCTAATCCCTGAGGTCGGGAATGATGTCCTAGGAGTCTCTCACCCTCAGTAACTTGCCCAGCAGGTGCCTGTGGTAGATGAGATTCAGAAATAGGCACTCCCTTCCCCTCACTTGCTCAGGTGAGTGCAGTGTGTTGCCCCGCCCCAATCAAGTTGGCTTGGCCACGTGACTTGCTTTGGCCAATGAATGTTAGCAGCCCTGGTGCAGAAGAAGTTGGTGCAGTTGAGCTTTGCTCTTTGGTGCCGTTGCCACGAGAAAGGTAAGCCTGGACTGGCCTGCTGGTCCTAGGAGGGAGGAGAAGCACTACAGGTTATCCCTAGGGTGACCAACCATCCCAGTGTGCCTGGGACTGCCCCCATTTTAAAATAATTTCCATGTCCTAGGAAATTTCTCAGTCTCGGACATACTGGAGCAGAGCCACCCCAAGCCGAGTCTAGCCTAGGTTAGCTGCCCTCCAGATGACCCGCAGAATCGTGAGAAATCCTAAATGATTGTTGTTTCAGGCCACTGAGTTTTGGGGTGCCTTGTTATGCAGCAGCAGTTAAGCCGTAGAGCGCCTAATAAACGTTTGCTTATTTCAACTGAGATAGCTCCTGGCAGAAATTTTGAGGGTTGAGTAAAAATTAAGCAGGTGAAAAAGATGAGAGATGTTTTGGCAGATGGAGGCACAAAAGGGTCAAGGGCCCAGGGGCCTAGAATATAGTGTGAGCCGGCCCGTGGAGGGCGGCTCTGAGGGGAGCGCAGCTGAAAGCAGGGGGCCCCTGTCCCAGGGTATTGTGGTAGCCCAGGGGAGAGGCCCGCGGCCGTGGCTGTCTGCGTGGTCGAAGGAAGGGCAGCGTTTGGGAGTAGGAAAGACCTCGGCTCAAATCTCAACTCTGCTACCTAATGAGTTGGTGGGGGGTTGTTAGGCAAGTCACTTTATCACCTTTATCCTTGGTATCTGCATCTGTAAAATAGGTATGATAATACATATTTCACAGGGTTTTTGTTAGAGGGAGGAAACCAACAGGAAAGTTTGTGATTTCTTCATTCTGACTCTACACTTACCTACCAAGCTGGCAGCAGGTGATGCAGTTAGAACAGTGTGGCCGGAAGCAGGACGGGCATTGCCACTGCTGCTCACTGGTTGCAGAACTTTTCAAGTTTTCTTTCTCCCACCTTTTTTTTTTTAATGTTCGAATTTCTCATTTATTTCTCACACATTTGTCTGGTTCAGTGGAATCATTGCTGGTATCAGCAATATTTAACACATGTTTAGCATGGAATGGTAGTATATATAATAAAGGGAATAGCTGAAATGATAAAATGTCTGTTAAAAAATATATATATTCAGTGTGCTCTGTAGAGCCGTAGTGAATATAGTTTTGTTTTTTTTAATTTTTTTTATTTATTATTTATTTATTTATTATTTTTTTTGGCTGTGTTGGGTCTTCGTTTCTGTGCGAGGTCTTTCTCCAGTTGCGGCGAGTGGGGGCCACTCCTCATCGCGGTGCGCGGGCCTCTCACTATCGCGGCCTCTCTTGTTGCGGAGCACAGGCTTCAGACGCGCAGGCTCAGTAGTTGTGGCTCACGGGCCCAGTTGCTCCGCGGCATGTGGGATCTTCCCAGACCAGGGCTCGAACCCGTGTCCCCTGCATTGGCAGGCAGATTCTCAACCACTATGCCACCAGGGAAGCCCATGAATATAGTTTTAAAGATAGAGCCAAATAGAATAAACATTTTGGAAGGTCACTGAAGGTTGACTGAAAAAATTATTTTTGTCTTAATCATGTACCAGGAAAAACTTAACGAAAAAATTTTTTCCACTGCCACAGAGCAACTAAATTTACATGGTGGAACCCAGGAGGTCCCAGCCTGTCTGCATGGATTACCAGGTAGGATGTGGGCTGCTTTTCTGATTTTGGCTCGTTGTGGATTGCCCCAGGTTCTGGGTGGGATCATTGAATTCCAGAGTTTTGGTGGATGGAAGCAATGTAGATGTCCTTACAAATTAAGAAAAGCATGCTGCCTAGCAGTTAATGACCCTCTGTCTTCTCACAGTGATGCAGTATAACTCCATGGATAATGGAAATTTATTATTAACCCTTTAATTCAGATTATATATTTTTAACAGTTTACAAATTTTACTTCTGCTTTTTGTAACTTGGTGATAAAGGAATGGAATTTAGTTATAAAGGTCAAATTATCTCTTTGACCTGGAACTTGATAAGATCAAAAGAAAGAGGGAACACGGGAATGAGTAGACGATTCTGTTGTTCACTCTTGTGACCAGCATTGGTTAGTGCTGGCTGTGTGTTAGGTACCGTAGGGAACACGGAGGGAAAAGGATGAGATCCCTGCCTTTGGGGAGCGTTATTGGCTAGTACTGTGCTAAGTCGAAGATGGTCCAGGGCCCTACCTGGGTGCTTTGGGAATTTGTAATTTCAGACCCTGTTCCAGACTTGAATCAGACTCTGTGTTTTAATAAGATTTCCTATGATTTATGTGCAAGACAAGTTTGTGAAGAACTGGTTGAGTAAGTAAGAAAAAATAATAATTACAAGGATCTGGAGAGGTATGAAGTACAAAGGAGATTATGATTAAAATTTTTTTTATTTGGAGTTTTATTTCAGTTTCAGAGTAGGTTCATCCTTGATCTTCAAAGTGAATGCTCAGTTTTAGGGGAGCTTCTCGTATGAACTTCTCGGATGGGGACATTTTCTTGGTCAAGGTTGGGGCAAAGTTTGCATTCTTGGCAAGCCCCTAACAGTGCACAGTACACAGTACACATCAGTGACAGTATCCATCAGTGACAGCTTCTGACCAGGGACAGGCCTTACCCCCTTGCAGCACGCCAGATCCCAGGGGGTTGAGAGCAGTAATGTGCTGCCATATTGCTCCTGTATCAAGTGATCCTGTGGGAACAGTGTCACTAAGGCTTCGTGTCAGAACTGTTCAGGAGTCCTTTTCAGACATGAAGACACTGAAAGGTGGGATTTAGGCTTGTGGTGATACATAAATACAAGTGTTTGCATTTAATCTTTCCAATTGAGGGAAACACTATTAATTCCATCGAAAGGGACCTATTCTGACTTTCAAAGCTAAAGCTCAACGCAAAGGCAGAGCTTTTTTTTCTTTTAAGTATTGAAGCAGTGGCAGGTAAGGAGAACCCTAAAAATAGACCTCTCTCTGAATAGTTAATTGGCAATGTTTCATCTTCTCTGACTTCCTTCTTGAGTAGATCAGTTGCATAGTTCCGCAGGGGATGGGAGGGGGATGAGGAAGGAGGGTACTGTAGGAGTTAGCTTGCTGTGGCCCTGGGGGCAACATGGGTTTTTTGTTGTTAGTGATACATGTCTGGCTCGAACTGTTTACTTCTAGATGTTGAGATAAGCTTTCATTATGCGTGTGTACAAATTACCTCATAGAAAGTTTGCATTTGAATCTACTCTTCAATTATTTACAAGAGATGACAGTTGGAAAAACTACTGCACCCTGTCCTAGAAGCTGACGGTCTCGGTGACTCATGGGGTAATCTGATAGGGTCCACACTTCACTGCTTCTACCCAGTCAGGGCTGCTTTAGAACAAGACACAGTTGAGAGTGACTCTCCTTGCTGCAGTATATGTTTTTTTCACCCTTGTCTCTGTTCCTTAAGCCTTCTGTTTGTGCGCCCCATTCCAGCCAAGCCAGCACCCCTACCCACTCTGACCATACAGCACTGTTCTCCGTTGGTGTCTGACATCAGGGTTCTGCCTCTCCTATTCTTCCTTCCAGGTTTGAGGGAGAGGTGTAATAAGGAAGAAGAACCTTTTGTATTCTATTACAAGTTAATCACTAAAGGGATGTTACCTATAAGCTTAAATTATACATAATCACCACTCTCTGGGAACCCTGCTTCCCAGGTAATGAGCATTAAGCTAAAATACCTTTGTTTAGCTCACGGGAAACATCCTGACCAGGCCCACCTGTGAATGACTGCAGGGAGGATGAAATTAACACATCCCCTCTGGAGGCTGATGGGAATCAGGAAATGTTTGACTTTACTCCCTCCCCTTTTAGTATAAAAGGAGCCTGAATTCTCACTCAGGCAAGATGATTCTTTGGGGGCACAAGCCCACCATCTTTTCTGTTTGGTTGCCGGCTTCCCAAATAAAGTCGCTATCCTTTGCCCCAGCAACTTACCTCTCGATGATTGGCCTGTTGTGTGGCTAGCAGTACGAGCTTAGACTCTGTAACAGAGGGTCAGGGCAGAAAAGGTACACATGGAAATGAAAAGTTATAATGCTCCTTTGTGGCCCTTGAGGCCAAAAAACTGATGGCACTTGAAATTAGTTCCTACTCCTGGCTGGCATTTTACACAGATGGCAAGGGCAGCAATTACATGCCTGACTGAGTTGAGAGATTTGTCTAATCCTATATCCTGTCATGTTTAACAATTTTTATTAAATCAAAAACTTCCATTTGAGCTTAACTCATCTTTAAGGATGTCGGTATATACGGAAACATGAAATATTGTGTCTTTTGGCAAGGACTTTCCAAACGTATTCAATCTATCCCTTTGACTCTTGGTGGAAATATAAATAAATCTTTCCAAATTAATGGGTATTTGACTCAGGAATTCTCAAAGAAGTTGATTCTAGAACTTCCCTTAGTAATATATTCTGGTGCATCCCAGTTCTTATAGTTAACTTTTCTTTAATGTATTACTTAAATCATTCCTGAAATAATACAGAGTAATTTCTTGTCTTTTTGTCAGTAACGTTGGGTAAATTCCTCACCACCCTCAAGTGCTAAGAACTTAATATAGAAGAGGCAATAAATCATAAACCTGGTTTCGGTCTACGTGGGAGTCGTTATCTAGAGGCTGCTCCTCCAGCCATTTCAACCCCTGGGCTTCCATCTCGCAAGTGAAAGGACAAGGGTGCTGGCCAGGAGGCAACTGTAACAAAGCCCTTCCTTCCACTAAAGCTATGTATTTCACTCCGTGAGTGCTCATGACTCCCATGAAGCATATAATTTAAGCAAGATTATTTATCTGATTCCTGTTGCCTGAAGCTCAGCAGGGGCAAAATGGTAGGAAGGGAGCAGTTATTGGCACGTATGATGACAACAGAAGTTTCACTTTGACAGCCTGACAGTGAGGGGGGAGATGGGAAAGCACTGCACAGTAAGGAGTGTGGATCAAATCTGTTCAGCATGTCTGTTTAAAAGGTCTGGGAAGAGTGTATTCTACTGTAGATTTTTTGTGAAAAAATGGTTAAATTATGATGTTTTATTACATTGAAGATTATAGTGGAATCTAATATTTGAAGAAACAGGTTATATTCTGAAAGTAGGGATTTTCCACTGTGGGGTTATTATGAAGATTAGCAATAGTATATGTGATGTGCGTGGCACAAAGTAGCCATGACCCCGATGCTGTGGGCAGGGGTAGATTTGTATGGCCCTAGGGTTGATAGTCCAGATACTTAAAGTGTGTGGTTCATCATAGTTGTTGCATAAATATAGGTTGAATGAATGTAATAGCTTTTTAAGCAGTTCACTTATGTTTTTCTAAGCTAATTGGAGTACATATCTAACACAGATAGTTAAAATACAAATATTTCCTACAAAGCTGATTTAAGTCATTATATTTTATCTTGGCCATAGGGGAACTCTGGTCCAGTTGTAAAAGTAGTTAAGTTATTTGACCTTCTTTTACATAAGTGAAGATATTAATAATCAAAGCTCAGTATAACAGAAACAGAATAGCTAATAGATGGAGAATTGGTTATATGCAAACATATCCATCGGTCTTGTGAATGATGGGAAATCCATTAAGTTTCTTTGAAGTCCAGCATAAGTGCGTATTTACTTTGAGGAAGAGTCATGAGTGTAGTCCTTGAATGGACCAGTTTTGCTTCTTGATTGCTTGGCAGTGAATATTCCTCTAGCCCCTCCCATCAGCTCTTTCCCAGATGTGTGTAGGAGGTACCAGAGGAAAACACACCAGTTACTAATAACATCAATTCATCTATGCTATTGTATGTGTATATGTGCACACTCCAAGGAAGCTGGTCTGGGGACAATGTTCAAAAGCACTTCCTGAATATAAAGGACAGCATGAGGTTTATTTCAGGGCTTAGATATTTCTAAATTAAAACTGTAACTGCAGGATGTAGACATCAGTGGGGATACCACTGTGTTCCTTGTTTGGGGTCCATGGATCCTTAAAGAATGCATACTTGGATGTCAGGGGGTCCCATGAACATCTGAAATGGTAAGCAGCATTTGGGATGTTTTGTATTTTCTGGCACGAGGGTCTTTTTTTTTTTCTAAGTTTAATTTTATATTTTGAGTTTCTCAAAGTCTTTGACTCAGAAAGAATATTGGATATTTGAACTTTGATGTTAGCCATTGATGCTATATGTAATTATATCATTTTTGCCCTTATAATAGTGATCAAATCACATACGTTCTCTGGACCTGAATTTCTCCATCAGTAAATTGAGGGGTTTAAACTACGTGATTTCTTGAGGACACTTTGAGCTTTTATACTGAGTCCATGTTTTTGCTACCTGGACTGTTCTGCACCTTTGCCCTTTAGTCCTAGTACCTGTTCTCTGTCATGGTTTCCATGGTAATATGAGCTGTCCATCCAAGGAACACTTGGCAGCTGCTCTGTGTTTTTCTTCTATAAATGTTCCAGTCCTGGTAGGCGTGTAGAGCCTTTTTCTTACAATCTCAGTGAATTGCAGTAGATGTATGATGCAAAATCCTGCTTTTATTATTTTTAATCAAAGTTTATTTTCTTTTGTAATTTGTTAGCTTTAATATATTTGCTATTACAGGAGAGTGAGATGGACCCAGTTCTCTACTTGCCCTTACTCTGAATGACTTTGGGGAGAGGATACTGACCCAAGTCTCTGTGATGAGAAGTTGCAGAAGTTCTTTATACCCCTAGGACCATGGAATTATGTTGGCCTTGGGTGAAATGATGCACCCAAATGCATTCCAACATGTGGCTCTAGATATTTTGCATGCCCTGATTAAGGGTTTACAAAGGGCTAGAGCCTACAGCTAAAAGCTACTAGCATAGCTCTCAGATTATGGTTCTCTGTGATAGGATGATCATTCAAAGCCAGAGAGGAATGACCCCCAGGGGCTGCCGGTGGGGAGGCAGAAGTGGCTCATCAGCCCCCAACTCTGGCTGCTGGTGGAAGACAGGAGGCAATGACAGGTGCAAGAACGGCTGCATTTCACCTTCGCTGAAAGCTGGGAGTGACATAATAGCTGGGTCAGTTTTATTCCCTTTGGAAGTACATTTCTTTAGATGATGACATTCCTAAATCCACTTAGGAATGCTGGATGTGTATATAACTACATAATCTTTGAAAGTTCCTTCACAAAATCCCGCTTCCAGAAGCGTGGTCTGATGATAATTAAGTTTTGGCTTTTAAAAAAAAAAAAGTGTCCAGAAGTGTGTATGCGTTTCTGTAGCTTTGCCGGAGTTAAGAAGTTTGAGCTGCCTCTGAAGTATTGACTGCAGGGAGGCGGGGTTTTTTGTCTCCAATGAGGTGGCTTCAGTGTTGGGAAAGCCTATCGCCTTTCATAGGAGCGCTTACTCTGTAATCCAAGCAATAGCCACACAGCCCGTTTTATTGTTTGTGGAGTCCTGTGGCTCCTGAGTGCTTCACAGACAGGAAAGAGGGCAAGTGGGTGGTTTACGATTCTGTGCTGAGCTGGGGCAAGTGAGCTGAACTCTTTGATTTCTCCCAAGTCACCTGTGTGGGTGAACTTTAAACTAGGCGCCTGGGTTGATGCTGAATCTTTCTCTCCAGCTGAGGAGTTCCTTCTGTCTGCAACAGACGGCTGGCTTTCTGCCCTTGTGGGGAAACATGCCTGGGAGAGGAGTAGGATTACAGTATGGGATGCTAGGTACACACCAAAGAGTCGGAGTGCCTTGGTCCTGTTCTTCACCAAGTCCTGACAAGCGTTCCTGAAATGAACACCCTGCTTCATTTTTAAAATTATACTTTTAGTTATTTTTATTTTCATATTTTCTGGGGCCGAGGTGGGGACTGTGGATAGTCCTGATCTAGAGAGACCAGGTACCACAATGTGGCTAGGGTAAAAAAAAAAATTTTTTTTTTTTGTTTCCTAATCTCTCATTTTTCTTTTCTTTATAACTGGGTGACATAGAAGCAATCTTTCTGCAGAATGCCCTGCCTGACTCTCAGTATTGTCTGAACAAGTAGGAAGGAGCAGTTTCATTGAAAGGACCTGGAACGATTTTTAAAAACGAGCTTTTTGTTGGCTGGACTGTCCTTTGTCTATAGTTGATCCTGATGTGAAAGAAGATGAAAAAGGAAGGCTCTTCAGGTTCCTTCAGACTCAAGTCAAACCCAGGTTCCCTCTCACGTGCTGTGAGTTGGATAAATTTCTCCTCCTTGTCCAGGCAGACAAAGAGGCTGTTTCGCAGTGATGGAGAGCTCTCGGTTTGTGGGCAGCAGGTGGAAGCGGATGATGAAAACTGGACCTACAGAATCCAGCCCAGAAAAGGTGACTTGACTTTTATTTATTTAAACGTTTTTAGGAGTTTACTATCTAGAATTCTTTGTTTCTGTCACTGATTTCTGTTCACGATTTTTGGCCCCGTTAGGAGTTTTTGTGTGTTTTTGTATTGGAATTCAGGGTCACTCATTTGTTTGCGTGTCTAAAATAGAAATGCTCCTTCAATTAGATTCAACCTGAGATTGTGTCCTTCTGAGAAGGATAAAATAGCTGTTATGTGTCCTCAGTACTGCCCCCCCCCCCAATCATATCCACACACTCATGTGACTTGTGCAAAGTTCAGTGGTAAACTACATCCTGGGAGGAATCTTCTGCTCTCTACAACAATTGAAAGTTAGGACATGGAGCCCTTTTCTGAAACAGTGTGCTGAGAAAACTTTGGGAATCGTGGGTAAACTTTTTGCATATTTCTTTAAGAAGACTGATGAATTACATGCACGCTTGAATTAAACAGGTGTTGGGGTGACATCGAGGAAATGAACACACGAAGTGCTGGCCCTTGATATCGTGGCCAGAAGGAGTTTTTGGATTTCTTTCAAGTTCCTTTTCAGACCATTGCTGGTCTCTGTTCTCAGGTTTAGCATGTTTTGTCTTCTTCAAGGTGAAGAAAAATATCAGTCCTGGTGGAAAAGAGGGAACTATTTCAGTGTTTCTTGAACACACCCCTGTTCTATATTTAGAATTTCTGAGGTCTTCCTTTTAGAATGTTTACTGGAGAGACTGAATTGTTAGGCTCTAAAATGGTTTCTCCATTCAGAGCTGTGTCACAGCCCAGTGGGGGAGCACTGTTTAAGGTTTACAAAGGAACCTCGTCCAGACATTCCGCATGCTTGTATTTTCCCTGTTTATCACATTCTTCCCGTGCCAAGAGAAGCCTCACTAAAACCTTTCAGGGACCTGTCCTCCCCCTTCTTTTGGGAAATAAAACTGCTGAAACATGAGAGAACTGAGTTAAATATGTGCTTATGGGGACAGTAATTATATTCCATGGACTGAGAATTAAACGCACCCTTCTTCATGGATAATGTGGGTTAAGCCATTTGCTCTTGTCTGTTAAACTGTGGCACAAGAGGGCCTAGTTAATGCTCTTTGAAGATGTCAGTTGTTTATTATGTCAAGAAGGGGGTCCACAGTGGTCTGCTGATACTGAGCCGAAATACACAGGTTTTTAGTTCAGATGCTGTATAATTGCCAGGCGTAGAAAAGCCATTTGTGCTTTCTGGCTGGAGTTGTGTAGTTTAGTAAGTCCATGAACTTTACTTTTCTAAATCAGGAATAAGCTGCGGTTTTGGTAAATGGGTGGGTTGTAATGTTCAAAGGGTGGATACAGTAGTGCTGTGGTCGCGCGAGGGTGTAGTTTTAATTCTTTTGGCTTTTGCCAGAGGTTGCTTTTTTATGACTTGTTTTGTTTTAAATCAACCGCTGTCAAGTTTCTGTTAAAGATTGTGTACATGTGAGCACGCGGCTTTAGGATTTCCGTCATAGATGCGCCATCTAAATTAACGCTAAAGGGAAAGAGGCTGTGAATTTGCATGGATTAGTTTTAGTTGGGAAATGAAGCAAATACTGTACACTTGACTTGTGAAAAATAAAGAAGTCATTGTAAAGACCAGGGGCGATTTGTAGAGGGAGGACTTGTTTATGTAACAATACAAAAGATTGTGCCCTTTATCCCTTACAGTAATAGGGGATACAGTAGCCTCATGAAGATAAATGGTGGCATAATACAGTGTGTAAATTTATATGGTGCTTAGAAATAGTTGGACATGGATAATATTATCACTTTTGACATGTGCAGTTAGGGGAAAGTCCTTAAAAAGCTGCCTATAGATCAGAATTCGTGGTCTTAGATTCTTTTTTCATATTTGACTTGCAAAAGAAAATTGGCTCCCAACTTTGACATGTTGCCTCAGGGGCATTATAACAGTTGATCTTTATTCCACATAATTCTTTCCTTTGGAGAAATACAGAGTGACATTTGTTTACGCTTACAGATCAAAAGAGGGAAAATCTTTCAGAAAAGTTATACAGGATTGGAGTTTTGTTTCTTTCTTTTTTTTTTTTTTTGGAGCATCAAATAAGCTAAATGTCTAACAAGGATTATCAGTCAGTAAGAATGCCCAATGGCCATATTAGGATTTGTTTGCAAATAAATATGCATCGAAGACATATTGGTCTGATGGGGATTGTGTAGCATCTTTCTTTTGTATCTGTCTGCCTAGACCACAGGCATCCAAATCCACTTTCCTTTCAGCCTGCTCCCTAACCCCCGACCTTATATTCACATTTTTTGATATACACAGGTTTCCAAAAGCCTGCTCTCCCTTCTTCTCCCATGCATACATATACTGCCATCAAGCAGTGACAGCCAGAAGTAGGGCAGTGTAGCTTAACAAGTCAGCCTGCGTCAGTGGTCCTGTCTGTGTTCTTCCCTCTACCCGCCCCACCCCCCCAAGGGATCTCTGTCTGATGAGGTGTCCGGTGAGGTGGCCGGTTCTACAGGCTTTCTCCCTCCCATCCAGCAGCTGCTGCAAGGCCACAGTGCTTGCCCTGCTCCCTGCCTACATCTCCAGGTCGCATTGCTTTGCACAATTAGACCACCGAATCCCTACTATCAGTGTAGGTAGTATGTTGAATAAGATGCACGTTCATTTTATAAAACAGTTCTTTCAAGTTTTGTTTTAGAAGTTCTTTTTATAGTGAATCTCCACGCTAGATTACTTATCAGTAACATCAGAATAAAGTGTTTGAGTGGTTACCTTTATGGATATCTATCAGTACATAGAACCATAGCTTTACAATCCAGTGTTACCGTTTATACTCGAAAAGCTAAGGATAAAATTCCTGAGCCTAAAAAGTGACTAGAAGATACGCATTTATGTGTCCAAAGCAATCACAAGTAAGGACCTGTGTGCTTTCTCTTGTTCTAGCACATGGGAAGTTTCAAAACCCTCTTGCATTGACATTTGTACTCTGGAAGGTAAAAATGAATTGAGTAACAGCAGTGACCCGTCCTTATATTCTTCGTGTGATGTGACCCACTCTAACAGCAGATGATGTTTCAACTTAATTAGCCATAAAAATCAAGGGTGTGAATCACTGTTCTTTTGAATGTTACATTTAGTGAGTCATGAGCTGTTTTACTAGATGCCTGTGTAGTCAAAAAGTAGAAGTCAGCTGTAGATGACACCATATGTTGCTTTTCACGTGGAGTTGTGAGAGTATTTAGGAGGAATTCTCATTGAGTACCACGTGTGGGATACGGAGAAATGTAGCGCACAGGCCCTGAAGTCATGGAGTTCATACTTCAGTGGAGAAGCAGATAAGGCATTTAAGGGAGAATTAAAGAGAAAATGCAGGATAATTGTGAAAAAGTGTAAAGTGAGTGGCTTAGATGAGAAGGTACTTTATCTGGAGCATTTCCATGTTTTGCATGGTCTTCTGGCTGTGCATTGATTTCAACAATATTTAATGAGCTCCTGCTTTGTTTCCAGCACTGTGGAAGGTTCTCAAGGGAAACTAATGACCAGTAGTATTTATTCTGTGCTTCCCCTATCTTGCTTACTTACTCTTCTCTTGTCAATTAAAACCAAAAGAGGAGGAATAATAATGGCGTATCCTCTCATTGAGCAGAGCGTGTTTTGTTGGAGCCCCAGTTCCGTGTTCAGCTGGGCAGAGGCATGATTGATGATCCTGGTATTGGCAGGTCAAGAGACTGGGTAATTGACATGCCAGGCTGCAATTTAAAAAATGCTTTCATTCTGTTCTTCTGGACATTGCCATATGTATTAACAGCATTACAAAATTTGAATCATTTGGATTTCCGTTCCCTCCCTTTCCAGGAATGACAAAAATGACCAGAGAATGACCTTACTAGATATCAAGGGTAATGAATAATCCATACACTAGATAATCAATTGTGTGGCGTCGGCTGTATTTAAAATAATTTCATCCCAGTGTCCTCCCTAATAAAATAGTTGCAGAAAACAGAATCCTTGTGCATAATTAGATTAGCAGTGACTTCAGATATTACAGTGGAGGAAAATGGCATGGCAGACCAAAAGCAGCAAGGTCAAGATCCTGTTTCTATGTAAATACCTGTAATTTATTTTTGATCATAAAATCCTTAACAGTATAAGATTTAAGAACATTTCCTTCATGGCGTTAAAAAAACCTGAAAAATATTAGCAGATATTGTCAAAGCAGAACCCCAAATTTGATAGTAAAATTAAACAAGTAATATTTATCCTGAGGGTCACTATGTACGTTGGAAAAATAGCTCAATGGAGTTTATCTTGGTGTCTTAATAAAAAGAGAGAAGAAGAATATTCTCAGTGCAGGAATGTAATGTTTTCTTTCTTTCTACTGAAGCTGAGATTCTGTGAGAGAGACAGTGAGTGCCACTTAATATTTTATCTGGTTCATCGAGACTGCCCTTTATTAACCTTTGATTGTTTTTTCTTTTGAAGTTGGGAATCTCTGTTGTCTCGCTGCCTTGCTTTATTGCAAAAATGATCCTGTTTGTTATTAAATTGATGAAGTTCTATTGAAATGATATTTTAACTAATACCCTTCTTTTATTTACTTGTTTTTAAAAGTTTGTGGGTTTGTTTTGAGACTTAGATACTTATTTAGATTACTGGAAGTATCGTAGAGTAATGAAGGAAGTCACGTATTGTCAGAGCTTGGGTTTGGAAGTGAGTAACCTGTGTTCTTTTTCTTTCTTTTTTAAAATTCAATTAATTAATTAATTTACAATTTAACGTATAGTTATAGTTAATATAGTTAATATAGCCTGTGTTCTTTTCCATGGAAATGTCTTTACTGGGTTTTGAAAACTTTTTGGAAATTGTTCTTTTCAAACAGTTATTTTAAAAATAATTTAAAAAGACACTGCACATTAATTAGGGTTAATTTTTATGTCTCTTACAATTCATATTATATTTATATAATTATGTATCAATATTATAGTCATAGAAAGTGTTATATTTTCATGTAATTTCAGGGGTTTGGGGTTTATCTATCATTTTCTATCAAATTGAATGATGTGTGTGTGTGTGTTTTGTTTTTACCACAGTATTTCCTATCAAATACTTCAGGTAGCTCCAATCTTATGAGTTTTACCTCAAGGCCTGTTGTGTCTGCACCCATTTGTCCATCCTTACTGTGGTCCAGGCCCTCATCAGCTCTTCCCTGGCCTTCTGAATGGTCTTCTACTCTTGTTCTCTTCACTCTTGCCGCCTTTGAGCTGTTCTTGGGTCTACACTGTAAACAGAGTGATCTTCCTAAACTACAAATACCGTAGTCCCCCCTTATCCACGGGTCCACTTCCTACGGTTTCAGTTACCCGTGGTCAACTGTAATCCGAAAATATTAAAGGAAAATTCCAGGAATAATTCATAAGTTTTAAATTGCACGTCATTCTGAATAGCATGATGAAAGCTACCAACATCCTGCCCTGTCCTGCCAGAGACGTGAATCATCCTTTTGCTCAGGGTATCCCGCCCGTCAGTCACTTAATAGCCGTCTCATCTCGGTTATCGGATCGACTGGTGTGGTATCGTGGTATCGCAGTGCTTGTGTTCTTGTCACCCTCATTATACTTAATAACAGCCCCAAAGTGCAAGAATAATGATGTTGATAATTCATTTGAGCCAAAGAGAAGCCATAAAGTGCGCCCTTTAAGTGAAAAGGTGAACTTCTCAACGTAGGGATAGAAAAAAAAATCATATGCTGAGGTTGCTAAGATCTACGGTAAGAAGGAATCTTCTGTCTGTGAAATTATGAGGAAGGAAAAAGAAATTCGTGCGAGTTTTGCTGTTGCACCTCAAACTGTAAAAGTTACAGCCACAGTGTGTGATAAGTGCTTAGTTAAGATGGAAAAGACATTAAATTTGTACAATAAGATATTCTGAAAGAAAGAGAGAGACCATATCCACATAACTTTTTTTACAGTATCTTGTCATAACTGTTCTATTTTATTATTGGTTATTGCTGCTAATCTCTTATTGTGCCTAACTTATAAATTAAACTTTATCATAGGTATGT
This sequence comes from Balaenoptera musculus, assembly GCF_009873245.2. NCBI lineage: Eukaryota > Metazoa > Chordata > Mammalia > Artiodactyla > Balaenopteridae > Balaenoptera > Balaenoptera musculus. The sequence continues at coordinate 25,878,435 of NC_045796.1, forward strand.
ATAGGAAAAAACAGCATACGTAGGATTCGGTACTATCCTCGGTTTCAGACACCCACTGGGGGTCTTGGAACGTATCCCCCGTGGATAAAGGGGGACTACTGTCTAATGGGGTCATTCTTCTGTGGCTCCCAGTGTGCATGGAATGAAGTCCTTATCATTTAACATAGCAGGAGATCCTCCTCCATCTGACTCCTCCCTGTCCCCTCTCCCTTTTAACTCCAGAAATAGCAAACAGACCCACAGCTCTTTCACGACTCCAGAACTTTCATCTCCCATTCCCTGAGTCAGGATGCTCCAGTCTCCTCCTCTGTCTGTTAACTTCCTGCTTTAAAACTGTGAAGTCCTCCCTGATTCCCAGAGGGTAGAGCTGATTTCTCCCTTCTCTGTGTTATTCCTGACCTCTTGCATACCTTTGTAATTGCGTCTATCACACACCGGGTTGTACTTATTTGTTTACTCGTCTGTGCCTTGAGCTAGACTGTGAATTCTTTTAGGACAGAGACCAAGTCTTCCTTATCTTTTTTATCCCCAAGGCTAAGTACCCAATAAAGGGATGCTGGCTGGGTGAACGTAACCCACTTGGGACACTGTTACTAGTGCTGTTTGCCCAGGCCCACGTGCCGAACAGTACTCTCTGAATTTGCTTACAGCATGGTGGGTTATAGGTAGCACTGCATGCTTACTTTGTCGATTATACTGATGAATATAATCTTACAAGTGCTCCTGACTCTGGACTTTTCTGAGTGTAACAAAAGAGAGGGTGCAGTTTGTGGGAACATAAATTTGGTGGCAGTCTGCCGTTTCCTGTTGCTCCACGCAAACAGTGCACGTATGAAACACTTTGTACAAGCGTTTGGTCCTGGCTGTTTTGACCATGAGTAAAGTTGACTTAGTGAACAGGGATGAGGTGTGGGTTGGGCGATGCCATGCCTGATAAGGAGAGGCAGCTCGGTTCTATCACAATCTTTTCTTAACCGGTTTTCCTGCTTTCACTCTTGTTCTCCCTCACCCCAAGCCAGGCAGTCTTAACACAGCAGCCTCAGCAACCCTGTAAAACATCAAACATAGGTCGAGCCGTGTCACTTCACTGCTTAAAACCCTTCTCAGACAGTTTAATAACGTCTTTACAGTGTTCTCTGAGGCCCTGTGTGATGGGCCACCCTCGCCCCATTGTGTCCCCGGCTTCATCACCTGTGCTTTCCCTTCACTCTCCACCAAGTCAGACCAGGCTCCTTGCTGCTGTGAGAACACGCCGTGCAGCTTGACCTTGCCCTCCGCTTAGAATCCCAGCTGTGCACACCATTCTCTCTCTCCCTCTCTCACTTTTGCCAGGTCTTCGCTCAAAAGTCATCAGGGACCTTATTTAAAATTGCCACATCTTCAGAGAGTTGGCACATGTGTGGTCTCCCCATTTCCCACGCCATCCTGTGGAACAGTGTGATTGGCTCAGTACCACTGGTCCCACCGTAAGACTAGGCTCCAAGGGAAGCATCTTGCCCTCTGCAGCTGTATTCCTTTCCTTTGGTGCTCTGCCTTGTGGACGATGGGAATATAGTCTAAGCGAGGACACCAGAGTCTGAACTTGGGTGCACCTGCTCTGGGGTTGCTTAATGCCAGCAGCCCTACACAGAGCTGCCTATAGGAAGTTGATCTTTTCATGAAGCCAAGCTTCAAGTATTTACCGATGTGAATAATTTTCCTATTCCAAGGTAATGTTTGTCACTACTTATCAGCAAATAGAAAGGCATGCGTGATCTAAGCAGTCTTTGCTGCCGTCACTTGATGATAGACTTAGCACTTATGTTTTCAAATAAACATATATGTTCTCCCAGACCTACAGTAGTGTAAGCCATGACTCCATCTGGCACAACTTCTGCTGACATCTCTTATCACATGGTCGTATCAATGTTAGTGTCCCCCATTGAACTCTGAAACCCTAAGGGAAGATAATTTGCCTTTTTTGCCTTTGTGCTACCTGGACATTTTACAGTGCTTAGAACAGAATATATTAGATGGTCAATAAATATTTATCAGACTAAGAAAATACAAAATGTTTCCTTATAAAACAAATATCTAAGAGAAAGAAATGAAGGGAAACAAAGATTTAAAAAGCATATACACAAGTAGCTTGAGACCTTAATAAAGTGCCAAGTGGATTTCCACCTGCAAAAAATAATAATAATAATAAAATTGCCACATCTTCATCCTGACCCTTCTATCCATATCTCTGTTTTACTCTGAAGCGCTTTCCACCATCTAATATACTATATACTTTTCGTATTTATTTTCAGTACTGCCTGTCTCCTCAAACTAGAATTTAACCTCTAAGACAGGAGTGATTTTTTGGGTTTGTTTTGACAACCAGTGTTTCCCCAGGCCTGGCCCATAGTAAGTGTTCAGTAAATTTTCATTGGAAGGGAACGAATGATGCAAAGACCACTAGATCAGGAAATCTGGATGTTTTGCTTCTGTCACTCGCTAGTTGTGTGACCTGAAACAAATCACATGATCTGTTTAAGCTCTAGTTTTCATTTCTGTAAAATAGGATAATACCTATTCATCATACATATGGGTAGCAGGTACAGCTTGTTTATTGAACAGATGAGTGTGTGTTTTATAGATACTGTATCAGCCTACAGATTGAATCTGGTTGTATTTAATGGTACTGCCCCTGGGTTGGCAATCCCTTCACTATCAATAGTTGAGTCAAAAGATGTCTTTATCCTAGTATAGAATATATATATACTAATCTCAGAATTTTCAGTACAGAAGTAATTGCTTTTAAACTACTTGTGTAACCTAGGCAACCCAAATGGAAGCTATCACTTCTTTTACATAATTTTCAAGTAATTTATACCTCAGTTTTTATGTCAAATCCTGAAATGATTAAAATACTAAATTGAAAGTCGTGTCTAAATCAGTCAAGCCCCCGCCCGCCTTAAGTATTAACAATAGCTAACATTTAATGGGTGCTTGCCATGGCTCGACACTCTTAATGACACAGTACATGAATGAACTCATTTAATAAATACTGTCTGGATACCATAATTAGTCAATAAAAATAATAGTTGGTTTGATAAGGAAGGATTAGATCATTAGGGAGAACTGAAAACTGGGCAGAGAAACTTATATGTGGTGAGACAGGGAACCAAGCATAATTCTTCAGAAAGAGAAATGGCATTGAAAGCACTTAGGGCATTTTGGGGTCTTTGACTCGTTAGCTTCTGTTTTCAGGGCAAATGCTCTGCTTTGAGACTATTTGGGTATGTGCTTATTTGAAGCTCTTTTAAGTCTAGCCTGTGTCTCATCCAGTGTCTTGTACTTTACAGATAGTGAGTAAATACTAGTTGTGTGAACACATGATAAGCAGTGCTGAAGGAAATTGCTCTGGTTTTGGCGTGCAGAATGGATTGGAGCGTTTGGAACTAGAATCCTGCCATATAGGGGCTGTAGAGGTTGAAAAGAGGCAAAAGTGCTGGTCAAAGCGATTATGTAGGCATGTGAGGAAAACAGTTATGGAACCACAGATTTCCATGTTAGGCCCTCTTTGTTAAGGTAAGTCATAGGGTTTAATAATTACTTGTTAGTGTAGCAACAGTATCTGTGATTTTCAAAGGTATAGTTATACTTTTCTAGCTTTATGAAATGTGGGTAGTTACACCTTGTATTTCTAATCTTCCTAATTAAAGGTGATATTTATGGTGATCACTGTGATGATAAACGTGATTGGAAAACTTACATGTAATCAATGTACACATTGTCCCTAGACACAGATGTGTGTGGTGTGAGGCTGGGGGAGCCAGAAGCTGGTTGCAGTGATGTCTCTGCGGTCTGCCCCGCTGTCTCTGCGGTCTGCCCCGCTTCAGCCTTTACTGAACTTCTCTGTACCATCCAATGCAGCATTGCAAGGTGTTCTCTGTCATTTATAGCTGACATTTGATGACCGGCTAGTCACCAGAGACATTAGATCAACAGCTATTTATTTAATTCTTGCTAGAACCCATCACTATGCTGGGTGTATCACATTTTGGCCATTTATACATGTACAGTACATGGTGAGCGCTTGCCTAGGAAGCAGGTGTCTGAGACCATCTCCCTAGGGGCATTTGTTAGCCGGAGTTCTCAGTTAGTTCCCTCCCTCAATACCACCCTTTACTTAGACTTATTCCCAGGATCTGGGTGTGGGTTGTGGATTCTTGTGTTTTGAGAGCTACTATTGCCTCGTAGACTTGATATAAAGCAACACCTTGAGAAAGCCACTTGGAAGAGTGAGCCTCTCCTAGATTCAACGTGAAAATGGCTTGGCTTGTGAGTGACCTTGAGTGACCTGACACACAGCCTTCCCTAGAGCAGGCGCTCATTAAGGCTGGTGCAATGAAGAGTGACTCTATCCTGCCATTTTCATGCCCTCCTATTTTCAGAAAAGGCTGTGTTGGGGGCAGTAATGAATGGAAGATAATGAAAGAAGGTGGCAATAGATAGGAGGGAAGAAGGGAGGATAAAGATATAAGGAGAGAAGAGATAATGAGTCTCCATATGTCTCTATTCTGCCTTCTTTTTGCCAACACTTTTCTGATCCCATCTTCTAAATCAATAAAATAATAGTAGTCTACTGGGACTCTGACATGTTTCTGCATATGCCCCTTGCAGGACTAATTGTGCGCTTGTAATAGTTAAGGTTTGTTTGCTTTTAAGGCATAGCTTAATAAAGTTTCTGTACAGGGTTGAAAGAAGTGTGGAGTAAGGATAAAGGCTAATCTGTTCACTGGTTAATATAATTTCAGTGGTGCAAGTGAATTGTCAGATTAGAGTTTAATGTATATTTATCTTTCTCTAAGGGAAGCCCAGTTATAAGTAAAAGCCACAAGCAGTTGAGATTTCAGTAAACTGTATCACTTGATTTTGGGGGTTTTGTAAGTAAACTTTAAAAAGAGAAAGTGAGAATAAATATATTTTATTGTTGTTACAATTCCTTTGCCTCTATTCCTGAAGGTTCTCTTTCACTTTGTAACTAGAAACGCCTCAGCTAAAGTAGAAGCTGGGTATCTGGTGTTTCCGGATTACATTTTGAGATAAACCAGAATTCCTACCTGGACACAGGTGTGTATTGCTTCAGTCTTGAGTGGCTGGGGATTCTTTTGCAAAGAATACAGAAGTCAGTTTGAGTTTACCCTGGTGGGCGGTTGTTGGATTGGTTGCTCTGGTCATCTTGACTGGTGGTTATTTATTTACATACTATTTTTTTTACCAACGGAAAGTACATGGAGTGCTTTGACTTCCTGGAAAAAGAACTTTGATTTTCACCTTAAAGTAATTTTATTGCAGAGTTAATCAACACACTGTATTCCAACTATAAAAAGATCATTTAAGTCCTTTTTTTCCTTGCTAGCTTTCCACGTCCAATTCTTTGTCCTTAGGTATGAATGTCTGAATGTTGTTCTGTTCTAAGGACCCCGGTTCTGTTTGATTTGTAAGCAATTTTTGAGACAGCTTGTTGCATTTGGGATGTTCTTGTGTGCTTTAGGAAGCTGGAGAGTTTGGGATTGCTCTCCTTCAGTGTTCCTTTGGATCATCAGACCTTGGTTACTTCCCACACACTGGGGTATGCGTCAGTTTGTCCCGTGGATCTGTGTGCTACTGTCATTGTAACTAGGGGAGAGTTATGTAACTGAGTTTAGAAATCCAAAAGGTTATGTTTCAATTCCAACTAATAAAGGTCTGAACAAAAACACAATTGCTAAAGTTTCCTCTAGTTTCTGAGAAAGTTAAGCTAAGTTTCTCTCCAATAAATGTTTGTTTGGAATGGGAGAAAGAACCTTCTGTAGTAGATCTATGATGCGAATGTTGAGTTTTTCAGTGCCCAGGAAGTTTAATTATAGTTGTTTAAGTCAGTGACTTTCAAAAGTTTTGCCTGTGTCCAGAGTAACAAGTACACGTTACTTTTGTTCCTAGTCTATACAACGCATATAAACACACACATATATACACACACATACATTCATATACATATATACACACATTTGCATCTATATAAAATGAAACAAAAGCTTTGTGAAACTACTTACCTTTATTGCATGGCTACATGTGATACCCTCTCTTTTCTGTTCTGTTTTATTCTGTTGTGTTTTATTAGACAGAAGACGTCAGTCCCGACCTACTAAATTGATTTTTATCACTACCTATTAGGTCACAACCTTTGACTGGCAAAATAATGCTTTCAGAAGACTTCACTTCTGGTGGTAGGGTTTTATTATGCTGTGCTCCAGATAGCTCCCTCACAAACTGTGATGGAGTTTCTGCAGCTAGTCCGTCATCGTATTACTGTTGTAGGAAGGCCTCGAACACCAGAAGTATCTTGAGATGGAATGCAGATTAGTGGTGCATCTCCGAAAAACCACCTGGTCTGAGAACTGAGCAACGCTGTTGAGCACCTGAGCATTCACTCACCATAGTAAGTCCTCTTCTAGGTTTCCCTCTGTGCCCCTCCCAGCCCAGGGCCATGCTGGTGGATAAGGGGAAATGCTTGAAAACTCGCAGGCAGGACTGAGCGATTTCCAGCATGGACCTTGCTGCCTGCTGGAGTACAGCTGTGCAGAGCCTGCTAATGCACTCCGTGCGTTACTTGCACCTGCTCACCGGCCCAAGGGAAAGCTCATGAATAGCAATGTCTGACGAATATCTGCCCTCATCTGGAGATTTCTCTGTCATTATGCTTACTGGCCTGTTGTGCATCCCCCATAGAGGAAAATTAGTTGAGAAATTCAGTCCATTAAACTTTACTTTCAAATGGTTGGACTCTACCCTGTATGTATCAGAGATCCTATGTCTGAACTGGAAGAAAAGCTGCATTTTCTTTGAAACAAAGTTATTGTAAAAAAACTGACGACTGGGGGCTTCCCTGGTGGCGCAGTGGTTGGGAATCTGCCTGCCAATGCAGGGAACACGGGTTCGAGCCCTAGTCTGGGAAGATCACACATGCCGCAGAGCAACTGGGCCCGTGAGCCACAACTACTGAGCCTGCACGTCTGGAGCCTGTGCTCCGCAACAAGAGAGGCCACGATAGTGAGAGGCCCGCGCACCGCGATGAAGAGTGGCCCCCGCTTGCCACAACTAGAGAAAGCCCTCGCACAGAAACGAAGACCCAATACAGCCATAAATAAATAAATAAATAAATAAATAAATAAATAAATAAAAACTGACGACTGATAAGAGATGCTTTTCTAAATTGTGTTCATATGGACTACATGTTAGCTTATATAAAACCTTAGAGGAAGATGTCTTTTATTATTTGTATTTCTGTATAACAGAAGCTTGCTTCATTCATAGTTCAGAATTCTAAAACAATTAAAAAAATGTTAATGAACGTCTTTCTAAAATTTGCTCTGCAGATAGAGTCTGTTTGCAGGTCATACTTTACCCAGTACTCACTCTGTAAGGTCTCATTTCATTGTTCTGACAGTTGTGTGAGATGGGCAGGACGGTGTGTCGGTGGCGTTTACCTAACCCTTTTGTGCTGAGAAAGCTGTCCCTGAGAGATTAAGTGACTTGCCTGAAGCCTTAGAGATAATAATGGAATAGTTGGGTTTGAATTCACTTCTTATGACTTAGTCCTTCCCTCTCTGCATGACACTGTGCAGTATCTCTGCTCAATCCTCAGGACAATCGAAGGTTGTTTGGATGCCGTGGTGTCACTGTGAATAGTCATTGAACCTTGTAAGTACCTGGTAACACCCTGGTGGTTATTGAGGTTTGTAAGGATCTTTGCTTTGGCATGAGGTGGGTCTCCACTGCCTGCTTCTTAGTCCACTTTTGCTGTAAGGTTGTGAGCTTTCTCTTTTCACCCACATAGTCGTGCCTGCCTCTTGTCCCCACCACTGTCTGCTCTGGGGTTTCTAATATGTTACCTTGTGTGGAGGGTCTGGACAATCCAGTTTATTACAACAGTAATGACCGGAGGATCATAATAAGATCCGAAACCACAGTCCTTGTGAGTATCGCTATCTGGTAGCACAAGTATGGCTATCTTGTGTCTTGGCCATATTTTGAGTGGTTGAGTGGTTGAGTTTTTCAGAAAAGTGATCTCTTAATAAGTGGGATGTTCTGTAATATGTAAATATGTTTTTTCCATGTTTATCTTCTTCTGTTGGATTGTTTTTTGTTTTTTTTTTTTTTTACTACAGTTAAATAAAGCACATGTTTGCATTAAGATATAGAGTTGTGACTATATTTGGGCATCCCAGTTCTTTTTGTAAATGTTAAATTTTAAACACATCTATAAAATCACTCTGAGTTTCCAAGTAGGATTACTGCATTGTTGAACTTAAGCAAGCATTGCTTTTCAGCTTTGGTCTCATCATTAACCACTTTCTCTAATGATGTGTTGAGTTCTCACTCGCCTCTCTTCTCTCCATCTGATAGCTGGACACCAAATATATTTTTTTGTTTTTCATGTGGTTGAAATGGCCTCTCCGTATCTTCACTTTCATATCTGCTTCTAAAAAAGTCAAAAGATGGTGACAATAATACATGTTTCTATTATCTGAAATCAGTTCTACTCCACTAAACTTTTTTGGCCAAACACTTAAGTGACGTTTGATCCTCCTGAACACAAATGGGAGTTATATAAAATGTGACTGAAAAAGCTGATTTGTCTCTGCTTTTTCTGTGAATTTCTTAATAAACCACTAATACAGCAATACTTGGAACTAATATGACCTTTTAATAGTCTCTGTTGAAATAGTCCTCATTTTGCAGCCTAGCCCTCATTTTGGCTCACAGTAGTTGCTCAGTGAATGCTTTGATTTATACATAGGAGAGCTGCAAAAATGCTCGGGTGCAATTTGAATACATTGAAAATAGAGATGTAGAAAATACTTTTTTTCTATGACTCAAGAAATGAGGCTCAGAGAAAAGTAACCATTTCCAAAAGTATTGCTTTCTTTTCTCTCATTCTCCAAGCATAAGAGAATTGATAGAAGAAGCTCACTCCTGATATGAAAAGCTTTTGATATCCAAAATAGTTATTCTGTGCTGTGTTTGTAAAATCTCAGAGATGATGACAATTGTAAAGATGTCTTTCTTTTTGAATGAAGCGAAATTTCAAAGAATTCTGACTGTTCTGGGTATACCTAGAGAAACCAACTTTAGCAACTCTTCGAGAGAGAGAGCTTATTGAAGCGATGACCACATATTTTCTTCTCTCGGTGCCATTTGAGAGCATTTTAGTAAATATTTGTATATAGTTCCTAAATTGGAGTTATGAAGGTATCTAAGTAGAGTTACCTTAAAAAACAAAGCTAATCTGTCAGGACTCAAGGAACTTCCGAGATAGCCTTGTGTGACAGATGAGAAGTCGGGGTCCAGGGAGGTGAGTTCACTTGCTTTAAGACTTCACAACATGGGACTTCCCTGGTGGCGCAGTGGTTAAGAATCCGCCTGCCAATGCAGGCGACACGGGTTCGAACCCTGGTCCAGGAAGATCCCACATGCTGCGGAGCAACTAAGCCTGTGCGCCACACCTACTGAGCCTGCGCTCTAGAGCCCGCGAGCCACAACTACCGAAGCCCACGCACCTAGAGCCCGTGCTCCGCAACAAGAGAAGCCACCGCAATGAGAAGCCCGCACCCCACAACAGAGTAGCCCCCGCTCGCCGCAACTAGAGACAGCCCGTGTGTAGCAACGAAGAGCCAATGCAGCCAAAAATAAATAAATTAAATAAATTTTTTTTTATTTTTAAAAGATCTCACAAAGAAGAGCAGTCCAGTTAGGCTGTGCCCTTGTGTCCTTTTCTTCTCTTTTAAATGGTATTGAGACTGTGTTCCTTTCTATCAGTTTCTTTAATTTTGACATTCCTGACTGCCCTATGAAGGTCAAGTGGCAGATTTCTCTGTTGACCTTCCGGAGCAGGTTTTGGAAGCTTTTCACCCACTCTGTATCACACAGAAAGTTTTCTAAATAGATGTGCCGAAGACAAGCAACTTACTGGTGATGGCAAAGGCAAAAGAGGGACAGCATCGACGCTGGAGACAGGCTCTCCTGTGTCACTTTTACTCTGCTTACAAAAGCAAAATTCAATCAGGTTTGAAAGAATTGAAGGGAAAAAAAAAAAAAACCCAAACCAACAGAAAACCCCAAGGGTCTCAGCCTGCAGCCTTTCCTTTGTATGAGCTGAAGTCCTTAGAGACGGTTGAATAACTTAACAGAGTCCTCAGAAGCACACCTGCCTTGAGAGAAATAAGTGCATTTTAAAACTGTGAACTTAGTATTCTGTTTTTTGACAGAGAAACTTTTTCCTCTTGAGGAACTGTAGATTTTTATTATCCTTAATAGCTGAATTTGCAGAGATGTGTTAAATAAAAATAGAACATGAAGTAAATGCCAGCTATTTCCATCAACAGAATTGTAGGTGACTTTTATTAGAACTTTACTGATGTTAAGTGAAGAAAGAGGGAAAGAGAAAAGGAGAGAGGAAGAGAGAGAGAAGGGGGGCAGGAAGGGAGAGAGGAAGAGGTAAAACAAAAATAAAAATGGAAAAAGCGCGGATCTGTTTGTCTTGATCAAAGAGGACGATCAGAAAAGAGCTGTTTCTGTGGGATACTCTGTCCTCTGTGGATCTTGTAACTCTGTGATTATCTTGCCCTGTGGCAAGACGCCACCCTGAAATTGGTCTGCCAATTTGAAGAATCATTTTCTTGCTTATTTTTAAACTCCTAAGGACAGGGAAAGAGACTGAAGGAGCCTAAATGCTGTGGTTTCCTCAAACCGTTATTGTTGTAAATCCTATGGGTCCTGAAATAGCTTGCTATTCCTGAAGTTTCAAACTGCCCGATTGCTCAGAAGACTTGGCAGTTGAAAGGGAAATGATTAGCTCTTTCCTTTAAGTGCTGTCCCCAAGGTTTAAGTGGGTCAAAATTGAAGAATGTGGTGATTTCAGAAATAAACTACTTTTTTTTTTTTTTTTTTAAATTAATTAATTAATTTATTTATTTTTGGCTGTGTTGGGTCTTCGTTTCTGTGCGAGGGCTTTCTCTAGTTGCGGCAAGCGGGGGCCACTCTTCATCGCGGTGCGCGGGCCTCTCACTATCCTGGCCTCTCTTGTTGCGGAGCACAGGCTCCAGACGCGCAGGCTCAGTAATTGTGGCTCACGGGCCTAATTGCTCCACGGCATGTGGGATCTTCCCAGACCAGGGCTCGAACCCGTGTCCCCTGCATTAGCAGGCAGATTCTCAACCACTGCGCCACCAGGGAAGCCCTAAACTACCTTTTTTAAATGGAAATTCTCTAGTTCTTCGTACAGAGCTTTGAGTTTTTCAAATATTTTCTAAATCAAAAATGAAATATTTTAAATTTATAAATCTTAAGTCACTTAAACATTAGATTATTTGATTATCTATGCAGAAATTATCAGGAGCCTGGGCATTTTAACTTGGTGTCTTCCTTTTAATGTTTATGTTTTTGCTTGATGATTAAAAGTAATTATAGTCCAGTAACTCTCTCTGGTTATGGGCTTATGTTTTACTAACAAGTAAATTGTGGCAGAACTTGTGTTCCTTCTGGTTGGCTGGTACATGATCTTTTTTTTTTTTTTTTTTTTAATTAATTAATTAATTAATTTATTTTTGGCTGGGTTGGATCTTTTGTTGCTGCCCGAGGGCTTTCTCTATTTGTGGCGAGCGGGGGCTACTCTTCGTTGCGGTGCGCGGGCTTCTCACTGCAGTGGCTTCTCTTGTTGCAGAGCACGGGCTCTAGGCGTGCGGGCTTCAGTAGTTGTGGCTTGTGGGCTCAGTAGTTGTGGCTCACAGGCTCTAGAGTGCAGGCTCAGTAGTTGTGGCGCACGGGCTTAGTTGCTCCGCGGCATGTGGGATCTTCCCGGACCAGGGCTTGAACCCGTGTCCCCTGCATTGGCAGGCGGATTCTTAACCACTGCGCCACCAGGGAAGCCCCACATGATCTTGAATACTGTTGATTTGTAGTCTGACTTCTCTTTAGAATGATTTAGGATGGTGATTTTGTGGACAGAAGAGTTGCACCTGTTTCTAGAGTTGAAGGTTAGCTATTGTTTTAACTTCCTCGCATTACTCAGATGCTTAGGAAAAAATGATACAAATGACCTCTTTATTTTAGTTTGGTTGGGTTTTTGTGGGGAGGGTTGCCATTGATTTGTATATTTTGGGAGTCAGTCCCTCCACAGGCACATTGATGAAATATACAGCATGAAAGGTTATGAGTTTATTTTGATGTGTTTTAACCTAGACTCTCCAAAATATAATATGCACGTATTTGGCACACTGACAATGACAAATCTTTAAGAGGATGAAATTTACACTCTCGTGGTTTTATTTTTCTCCTATAATACATTCCATTATAAATTCACCAAGAAAGGGGATCTGGGGTCATTATTATGACATCTTTTGGTGTCCTCCCTCCAGTTGGACACACTGACCTCAACATTCTTGTATGGATACTTCCAGAAAAATTCTTTTTTTTTTTTTTTTCTTTTTCTACTTCCATCATCCTTCAAACATTTAATTTAGGCTGAGTGAGAGAAGGAAAAACTGCCTTCTGAGTTTGCTCTGACGAACTTGCCTTGAGAGAGAATGGTATCTGTGTTTGTGGGTTTGAAAATGAGGCCTCCTTTGGACTATTAGTTTAAAGAAATGATGATTTATAAAAATTCCACCATAAGTTCAACTATTCAGTAACTACTATTTAATGTTGAGTTTTAGTACAATTGTATGTGGGGAAATAATATCTATTTATTTAATTTTTAAGGAATATGTTAAATATTTTTACGACTTTTCATAGGAATCATTACGCTCTTGGATAGATATCTCATGCAGGTTTTATACACTCTCCACTATTTACTTTTGGGTGAAATAGTAGAGTGATAATTCTGGTTTATGCTATAAGCATTGATCATCTCTTGTGTTTCAGGCACCTCACAGGGCACTGGAGGTTAGGTGTGAATGAGCAAATCCTTATTTTGAGGAGCTCTCATTTTAGGTGGGCAGACAGAATTGTGACACCATCATAGCTACATAAATAAAGCTGGGGATTCTGCTCGGGGAGAGGAGCGAGGTCAAGGATGGGCTTCAGAGAAGTAAAAAAACAGGCTGTGGGGATGGGGGCTGTATTCCAAACAAAGACAGTAATAGTCTGATCCAGGATAGTGCAGGTATGAGACCATATGGGATATGGAACAAAGCCTACAGATGGGGCCGCTGAAAGGAATATGGCCGGAAACTTTGGGGAAAAGAATTGAGTTCAAGTCCAAATTTATTGCTAGATGAGGAGTTCGGGATTTATTCTTGTGTTTTTTACATAAGTGGAAACATGATTTCTTTTTTTTTTTTTCCTCCCCTAAGAGGGAGAATGGAGCACTAAGTGCTCTTTTGGAAAGATGTAGTAGGTATAACGGTGGATTAAGAGGTCAGACTTAGAAAGAAAAAAATAAACTATTATAAAGTTATAAAGGAATATTGGGGCTTCCCTGGTGGCGCAGTGGTTGAGAATCTGCCTGCCAATGCAGGGGACACGAGTTCGATCCCTGGTCCGGGAAGATCCCACATGCCACAGAGCGGCTGGGCCCATGAGCCACAATTACTGAGCCTGCGCATCTGGAGCCTGTGCTCCACAACAGGAGAGGCCGCGATAGTGAGAGGCCCGCACACCGCGATGAAGAGTGGCCCCCGCTTGCCACGCCTGGAAAAAGCCCTCGCACAGAAACGAAGACCCAACACAGCCATAAATAAGAATAAATAAATAAATAATTTTAAAAAAATAAAATAAAATAAAGGAATATTGTCACTTGAAGAAACATCTTAGCCATCAGCGCTACCTTTTGAAACTCCATCAGGCTGGATGAATGGAGCAAGGTTTCACAGTAAAGGCTCCTTTCTGCTGCCATTGCCTAGGAGGCATACTGTGCTCCTACATGGGCTAGACTGGAGCCCCATGGACAGCAATGGAGTCAAGGCAACTCTGCACATCTAAGGGAGATCAGAAGAGGCTGTAGGATGATCTAAGCTAAGAGCTCAGGTCAACTTGGACACTGGTTCTTACATTCCCTAGGGAAATAGAACCAGAGGGGCCCAAGGGTTCTAAAAAAAGAAAAATGAAAAAAGAAAAAAATCAAATCATTTGGGTGTTAGAAGAGCTAGGGTTCCATGAGTGAGATTAGAGACAAATTCATGATAAGGAACCAAATGAGGGCTTCCTTCTTGGTTGTGATGTCAAGAAGTCTAGATTTAGACTTGGCTCTGAAGGAAAAAAAAAAAAGGAAATAACTAAGAACTGGCTCAGGAGAGTATATTTTAAAATGGCCAATTAAAGCAGAACTTCCATGATCCCAGGAGGAAATACAGTGATGCGAATGAGGCTACCTGAGGCCAGAAGCCACTGAAGAGCCCCCAGCGCAGTATTTACAGGGTGCCTTGGAGCTTCATAGTTGGTTTGTGTTCAGCACAAAGTAACCTGTCTTTTTAACGAGCCAGGACTGAAACGTCTCCTGAGAGAAAAGTGACTGCAGAGAGGATGAAGGTTGCCTTTGGGATCAAGTAGGTCAGCCCTGGCTGCAGAGTGCAGAAAAATCAAACAGGGTGCAGGGTCAGATGATGTTAGGAGGGGGAAGAGTCTAGAACAAAGTCCTGTGTGCCGGATTTTCCAATGATGAACCAAAACTGCCTACAGAGGTGGCCAGACTGGAGTACTACAACCAGCAGTAGCTTTAAACTAGCCAGTTTAAAGTTATAAGGCTGTCATTTTTTTCCTTCTTTCTCTTGGCTCTGTGGTAGTAATAAATATACAGAAAAACTCAGACTGAGTCTCTCTCTTTTCTGAGAAATTCAGAATATTGGTAAGAACTGAAGTATCCTAGCACAGTGGATAAGATGGGAATGACTAACACTTTGGTAAGATGTTCAGAGAGTGCCATTCAGCCTTGGCCACCAGAATGGCTTCTTCTGTGGTCATTCCCATAGAAGCAGCACCAGAGGGTTTCAGCATCTTCAGTCTCTGGCAGTATAGGGGGAAATGGGAGCACTGGTGTTTGGGAATATGTCTTCAGTCTCCTCTGACTTCTAAAGCACTGAGGTATGCCTAAAGATATAGGTATGAAAACAGGCCTTGCCTGATTGGATACCTTTCTAGTTGATGCGAAACAAACCCTCGAATGGGTACGGAGAAGGATTTTTCCATCTTTGTCTGACTTTTTTGGGTAAGATTCAAAATCAGGATGCATAAAGAAAAATATGGTTTGCCTGTTTTTCTTGTAATCTTGTTTTTTGTTTTGCCAGGAACAAAGAATTTTGAGCCCATCTAGACTCATTCACTATATGCCTTATGCAAATTAATTCCGAATTTACCCGCATCCCCATTATTTTATTGAAACCAAACAAACTTTTTTAGCAGGCAAATGAAATAGCACTGGAGTGGTTTGGAAGACCTGAGCATCTAAACATTTTTGGCTGTACGTGTGGCTGCCACTCCCTCTGACCGAGACAATGATATTAAACTTGAACATGATGCAGGATGTTGTAATCCTACAAGGGAGAGAAGTGGTTGGGCTCTAAGGTCATGGTTGGCAAAGGCAAGACCTTTGTTCTGTCCAGAGGGCTGTAAATTCTGCGAGCGAGCATCATGCTTGGCCCGCTCCCTTCACGCAGGCTTCCTAGGGATTTAGTTTAGTTTTTTTTAATTAAAAAAACTATGTTAGCTTTATTTTTTTTTATTATTTATTTTCTTATTTTTTTTTTGGCTGCGTCGGGTCTTAGTTGCAGCACGCAGGATCTTAGTTGCGGTACGCGGGCTTCTCCCTAGTGGCGTGCGGATTTTCTCTCTCTAGTTGTGGCTCGCGGGTTCCAGCGCGCGTGGGCTCTGTAGTTTGCAGCACGCGGGCTCTCTCGTTGAGGCACGCGAGCTCAGTAGTTGTGGCACGCAGGCTTAGTTGCCCCTCGGCATGTGGGATCTTAGTTCTCTGACCAGGGAGCGAATCTGAATCCCCTGCACCGGGAGGTGGACTCTTTACCACTGGACCACCAGGGAAGTCCCCTTAGGGATTTAGTTTTGAATTTCACTAGCAGTGATCAGTGGTGGTAGATAATAATAATTTTTTTCTTCTAGTTTTATTGAGATATACCTGACATACAGCACTGGTGTACAGCATAATGGTTTGCCTTACATACATCATGAAATGATTAGCACAATCATCTCATGTAGATAGAACATTAAGGAAATAGAAGAAAGATGCTTTTTCCTTGTGATGAGAACTCTTGGGATTTACTCTGGACAACATTCATACTCACATACAGCAATGTTAATTATATCTCTCATGTTGTACATTACATCCCTGGTGCTTATTTATCTTACAAGTGGAAGTTTGTACCTTCTGACCACCGTCATCCAGCTCCGCCTCCTCCCCACCCCCCTGCAACCTTCTGGTAACCAGAAATCTGATCTCTTTTTCTATGAGTTTGTTTGTTTTTGGAGTATAATTGACCTACAGAACTATGTTAGTTCCTGGTACACAACATAGTGATTTGATATTTCTATGCATTTCAAAATGATCACTGTGGTAAGTCTAGCTATCATCTGTCACCATACAAAGATATTATATAATTATTGACTATATTCCCCACACTGTACATGTCATACCTGTGACATTTATTTTGTAACTGAAAATTTATACCCCTTAATCTCCCTCACCTATTTCTCTCCTCCCTCCACCCCCAGATAATAATTTTAATGAATAGTTCTTATTCTTTTTTCCTAGTTTAAACAGTGTGCCTTTTCAGGTTTTATTTCTCAAACCTATTGACAGTTGTTTGATGGTGAAACAAGGGATTTATTTTTTAAAATAATAATCTTTTGATATTAATAAAAGCCTATTCCATTTCCACTGCTTGTATTTAATGCTGTGACTTTTCAGATGGTGATACCTATATTTCGCTAATCAAACAGAAGATGGTATTTGTATTGTTTAGCAGTGTTATATCATGGAAAGATTTTTTTTTTTCAGTAAAAATTTAGCCATAGTAAGTACAGTGATATGGGGAAAATAGGCTTTAAGCCCTTGTGATCATAAATTGAAGTCTGTTTAAAGAGAAAAAAAAATATCATACCCCTTCTCCAACAGTTGCTACCTTGCTAAATGGATTCGTTTCCTTGAGCTGTTGTACCAGAGTACCACAAATGGGGTTGCTTAACACAGAAATTTCTTCTGTTCTGGTTCAGGAGGCCAGAAGTCTGACATCAAGGTGCCTGCAGGGCCTTGCTCCCTCCCAAGGCTCAGGGAGAAAATCCTTCCTTGCCTCTTCCAGCTTCTGATGACTCTAGGCATTCCTTGCCTTGTGGCCACGTAACTCTAATCCTTGCCTCTTCACATGGCCTTCTCTGTGTGTCCTTTTCTATCTCTTCTAAAGACACTGTTACTGTCCTTAACACCACCCTAATCCAAGATGTCATCTCATCTTTTTTTAATTTTTTTTTAGCAGTTTTTTTTTGTTTTTTTTTTTTTATTTTATTTTTGGCTGTGTTGGGTCTTCGTTTCTGTGCGAGGGCTTTCTCTAGTTGCGGCAAGCGGGGGCCACTCTTCATCGCAGTGCGCGGGCCTTTCACTGTCGCGGCCTCTCTTGTTGCGGAGCACAGGCTCCAGACGCGCAGGCTCAGTAGTTTTGGCTTACAGGCTCCAGACGCGCAGGCTCAGTAATTGTGGCTCACGGGCCCAGTTGCTCCGCGGCATGTGGGATCCTCCCAGACCAGGGCTCGAACCCGTGTCCCCTGCACTGGCAGGCAGATTCTCAACCACTGTGCCACCAGGGAAGCCCTGTCATCTCATCTTGATCCTTATCTCAAGCATGCCTACAGAGACTGTATTTCCAAATAAGGTCACATCCTGAGGTTCTGGGTAGACAGGAATAGGGCGGGGGGTGGGGGGCGGAAGAGAGACACTATTCAACCCATTACATTAAATTATAGATGTTTTAACCTGTAGCTTGGTTAGATGGTAATAGGCAAGAAGCTGTCATTGATCATTATCAATTTTGCATATTCTTCTATTATATAATTATTATATAACATCACATTGTATTACAGTTATTTATTTACCTACTTGCCTCTTGCATTAAATCATAAGAAGGCAAAGATTGTCTTTTTTCCTGATATAATGCACCTAACAAAATGGTTATTTATGTTATATTAATATACATATCTACATATGTCACAGCAAAAAATTAGTGGAGTAGGTTAGAAGGATAGAATCTTAGAGTAATTTAGTCCCTACCTTCAATCCGCACCTTTACAGGTCAGGAATTGCTCTAGAGACCAGCTAGATAAGCCTACAGATGTGGCTACAGTCATGTTCTCTTTACTTTCCAATTCAGTGTTCTTTCTAGCACATCAAATCATCTCTATATTAAAAGGTTTAACTGTGAGTATTCATGGAGTGCTGTTAAAAGCATGCCACCACCCCAAACCCTGGGTACTAACCTATGTTCAGAAGACTTAACTCTCCAGGGTGTAGAATTTCTCTCGCTGTGTACAATTTTAAAGGTTGAATCTAACCCACAAGAATACTTTCAGGAATATCTTTGCAATTCATACATTGCATAGAAGACCACTTGAGATAGGAGAGGATGAAGAATGACTCCGACCATCTGTGGGGAGGGTCACATGTTGAGATGGGAAAGGCTGAATCAGGTGGTTCGACTTTGATCCTGAGGCAGCTGCTACTTAGTTGAGCAAATCACTTCATCTCTGAACCGGTTTCCCCAATGAGACGAGCTGGTTCCTTCCAGTTCTGTTCTAAGAGTTAATATCACTGTTTGTCATTCCACATGCAGGTTTCTTTTCATCCCAACTAGCTTCTGGCTAAGAACCTCTTCCATTTCTCTGTGGTCATAGCAACTAGTACAGTGACTTCCTCACGGTAGGGAACTTATTAACCAGGCCCTGCTAGAGATACTGGAAGGTGAGGAGCAGAAACCCAACTAGGCTATGCTGAACCTCATGTCGAAAGCCAAAAGACTCAGAGCATCCATCGTATGTCGCCAGGGCTGCAGCAAGCACCCCAGGACACAGACAGACAGATAGATTGGTTCTGAGTCAGTTTCCTGTATCCTGTGGAGTCAAAAGGAAGACCTGCACACAGCAACGGGCCTTGTGAACAATGGTCACTTCCTGTGGCCAGGAGAGTCGGAGGGCGGGGCTGGCCACTCACGGTTCAGACAGCACTTTCAGGCAGGGTGCTCCCGAGGCCACATCTGTAGACTGTTTCTCTTCAGATCTGCAATAAAACTCCTTCTCTCCCTTTTTAACCTGTGTTAAAGAGTTTACAGTAAAGTAAACCTTGAACTTGCAAGAGTGAATTTAGCTTTCCTGTGGAGGGGGAGATAAGTAATACTCTGCTTATGGGTACAATAGCGTTGGATATTCACATACTCCGATGCCAACTTAACTATATTAATCTTTGTTTCCTCTTGTGAAAAATGGCAGTGCCATAGAAGTTTTAAAAAACCTTCCACACGCAGGAGGGAGGGGATATGGGGATATATGTATATGTATAGCTGATTGACTTTGTTGTAAAGCAGAAACTAACACAGCATTGTAAAGCAATTATACTCCAATAAAGATGTTTAAAGAAACTTTTTAAATTAAAAAATAAATAAAAAATAAAAAACCCTCCACGTTTTTTATCCTAACACACAAGTATATTAATAGTAGTAGTAATAGTGGTAGTCGACACTTTTGTAGTGCTTTTACTATTTGTCTGGCACTGTTTTGAGCACGTCACACATAATCCACCCATTTATGTAGACTCAGCTGTGTGCACAATTTCATATCATAATGTTCAGTGCTAATTCTGTACCAGTATATGAGTTGTTCCACATCAGAAAAAAAGAGTGTGACTAGCAAAAGAATAATGATGTCAAAGAATAGTTGTGAGAATTAATAGCAAACAGTGAAACCGAATCGAGCGATTTCTTTTTTGTGTTGTGGGTCACGTGAGCTGCCCCATCTGCTGCAATGGAAAATGCTGAGAGATAAGAGAAACAAACGGGCTGGCTCTCGTGCTGCCCCGCACCGGACCACACGAATATCGACTGCTCACCCCCGGCTCCCCTCACTTTCCAAGATGATCCTGGCTGATTCCAGGGTGTGAAACTCCGTATGAAAGATAGGGAGGTGTCAGCAGCTCAGCCCAGAAGGCTGGGGATTGGGCAGTGGCTTCCTGTAATCCCAGGCGCTGGCTGACTGCCCCGCTCTTGGCAGTGAGGGCTGGGAGGTGGGCTGGGAGACAGCTGTGCTAGCACTGCCGCCTGCACCGGCCCGTGGAGCACTGGCCCCTCATGGAACTGCCTCACTATGTTCTGCCTGAAAGGTGAGGGGGCTTCGGACCCACTGGGGTGGTGAAGCTACGGTTAGAAAAATGTTCGTCTGGCATCAGAGTCTAAATCCCAGGGCTAGTTCTCTTAGAATCAGAGTTTGAGGGAGTTTTGTTAAGCATGAAAGTGAAAAAGTCATTGTTCTTTTTTGGTTGCAAACAGGAAGAAAGACCTCCTGCTGGGGAGATGGAATTTTTCTTTTAGACAGAGAGGATATTTCTCTGTTTGGATGCGTTTTGGATGTGTTTTGTCATAGGCAAAAGTAATTAAAAGTTTAGAATGAAAGGAAACTTAATAGTCTAAGCGGGAATGGTTTACAGCTGTAGTATGAGTCCTGTTAGAGAAGTTTCCATGCGATGAGTCGCTTGTGTAAAGGGTTAGAGTGAATAGAAAGGGGGAAGCGATTCTGTTGCTTTCGGCTTTAACGTGTGAATCCAGGAACTAAACTAATTTTACCGTAGAACAGACTTCTCGTTCTAGCTATGTGTGTATGGGTATAGTGCTTCGGGAAGCACTGGAAGATGGGCAATATATGAATATATGTAGTGATTCCCCCATCAGTTGGAGAGTATTTTCTCTTTTTAGGCACTTATTTTTTTCTTCAACACTATTTTCCTTCCAACTCTTGTCATAATGTAATTAATTTAAGCATTTAAGAATGTGTTTCTTGATGAGATTGTTGGAATGAGGGAGTTAAAATGAATTTCCTTGGAACCAGAGTAGACTATTGTGTTCATATCTTTCAGTGAATATCATTGTGTTGATGCGAAATTCTTGATGGCTTTTCAATTTTGGGAAAGAAAGTGGCCCTGGCTTGCTCTGCTGATTTGCCCCTTTGTCCTGAGTCTATGACTGAAGTGTAGACCAGGGTTCTCTAGTCTCAGCCTTTACAGATTTAACCCTGACACCTTAAAAACCACCAAAGTCTTTAATATTAAACTTTGAGTTTGGGTTGTTTGTTTATATGGTTGGTATAAATTTGATCAAATCGACGGGGTAAAAGCAGAAAAGAACATCACATCTTTCTCTCCCTAAGAATTCAACTAGGGGCTTCCCTGGTGGCTCAGTGGTTAAGAATCCACCTGCCAATGCAGGGGACACGGGTTCGAGCCCTGGTCCGGGAGGATCCCACATGCCGCAGAGCAACTAAGCCCGTACACCACAACTACTGAGCCTGTGCTCTAGAGCCCACGAGCCACAACTACTGAGCCAGCGTGCCACAACTACTGAAGGCTGCACGCCTAGAGCCTGCCGCAACTAGAGAAAGCTGCACACGGCAACGAAGACCCAATGCAGCCCAAAATAAATAAAAAATAAATTTATTAAAAAAAAGAATTCAACTAATTCTTACTCTAAAGTGTATCTAGTTGCAATGGATTTCTAAGAAGCCCCATCGGCAGAAATGAATTTGAATATTTCTGAAAAATAATTTTAGGTGAAATGAGTTACGGGCTTTCCTGATGCTTTCTCAAAAAATTGTTTGCTCAAAAAAAAAGTGTAACTATGAAGAGCCAAAATTCAGTATCATTGGATGAGTGTGCCTCCTAGCCGAGTGTCATTTCCCCAGCTGAAATCATTATGATCTAATGACAGCTTCCGGTTTAGGATTTTTAATTGAATGCAGGTGTGGAATTGTTGCAGGGCATGACTTCCGCCACTTCAGCGTGTTTGCCTCCACCCATTCCCATCACAGCAATTTCATTTTATTAAAGAATCTATCAATTTCATGGACTCTTAGTTTCCGAGGTAACTTGGGAGATTTTAGAAGGTCAAGTGAATGGCATGTGATGACAACTGAATGCTTTTATGCTGAAGTGTGTGTTCTAATCAGGACTCCACAATCCCTTTTAAAAAAAAAAACAACCCACTTTCCCATCTCCCAGCAGCCAGGACAACAGTTGACATTTTGCTCTCTTCCTGTGATTTATAGCCTCTTGATTTACAATAATGATTTTTAGGTTGCCCTCTGTCCTACATGTGAGGCCAACCCAAGATAAAGTCATGGTGAGTGAGATTAAACACAGGAATATTAAGGGCTGCTTGTGTTGCTTTGTGTTCTTACTGCATTTGTGTTTCCCTCTGTTGGAGGCTTTTTCAGAGGACTACATTAATTGGCCTGTTTCTGTGGCTCCCTGAGGTCCTAGGAACTATTGGTTATGATTAGCGTGGATATTAAAGGAAGCATGATTGCCCTTCTTTTGGGTTCAGTCGTGTCTTTGTGTATTTCTTTTAATTGTTGAAGAAAACACATCAGACAGCCTCCCACATGGATGCAGGGTTTCCTTTTCTCCATTTATACTACTTTTTTTCTGAAGTCATGTCTACTCAGCTTTTGGTCAATTTGGTGCTAGAAAAAGTGCCTTCTTGGAAGAGAGATGTCATCTTTGTCACTGTTGTTGGCTATAATAGCTCGTATAGTTACAATCACCCTCTACTGTTGCCATTGAAGTAGCTCAGATACATTCACTCCACCCACGTTTGCTTCGTATGGGCAACATCTGAGCTCCCAGTCTCTGGGAAGATGTTCTCTCAAGTTCTGCCAAGGTCCCTGTCGTTAACAAAGCCGAGGTGTGTTGTTCCTTCACTGTGTAATCAGCAGTCTGGGAAGTGAGTTTCCAGCCAGTCAAATAATATGATTCGCAGGAAACTACCATGCATATATTGTATACCATTCATGGATGACTTTATTCAAAAAATTAGAATAAAATATTTTTACCTTCAAAACTGCATGGAACATAATTAAGTTTCTCCGAGACGATTCAGAAAATGCAGATTTCTTAATTACAGTGCACCAGCGTCATCTTTATAAATATTAATTATCTTTTTAGTACATCTCTAACTCTGAAGACTATCCTTTTCTTTTAATTTCCAATCTATCACAGATAAGTATTTTGTAAAACATAAAATCACATGCTGTGGGCTGTCACCACAATGTCAAACAGGTGTAATAAAGTTCTTAAACATTTTATTTCGTTTCCTATAGTAATCTTACTGTAGACTGGTAACAAAGCGTTGGCACTTGTAAGTAGACAAATCTGTATAGTTAGTAGACACTTCTGTATTAGTTTCCTAGAGCTGCTATAACAAATTACCACCAAGTGAGTGGCTTAAAACAGGAATTTCTTCTTTCAGTTCTAGAGGCTAGAGTGTGACCTCAGGTGCTGGCAGGGTCTTGCTCCCTGTGAAGTCTCTAGGGCAGAATCTTTCCTTGCCTCTTCCAGTTTCTGGTGGCCTCAGGTATTTCATGGCTTGTGGCAGCACCTATGCCTCTGTCTCCACATGGCCTTTCTACCTGTGGGTCTCTCTGTGACTCTCTGTCACTTGATTTTCTTATTGGGACACCTGTCATTGGATTTAGGGTCTACCCTAATCCAGTATACGG